>NC_139513.1:154892680-155492680 GCF_947247035.1 Vipera ursinii
CTACTAAAGCTAAAATTAAAGCAATTAAATTGGCTCCAGCTCCAAAAAATAAGGTAGAGTTACAAGCATTTTTGGGGTTAATTAATTTTTACCACACATTCCTGCCACATAAGGCTGCTATAGCTGGGTTTTATTACACAAAGATGGAGTTGGCCTGAGCATTCAGGATTGAATGAAAAAGGCTTGAAGCGGGGCATGGATCCCTGTTCCCCAAGCAGAAGACGTCTGGAAGGAAACAAACCATGTTCAAGCCACAGACTGGCAAGGCATATGGCTGTGGTATTTATAACTGTAATGAGCCTCACACGAAAAGTGACTAAGAACCAAAGGGCTGTATTTTTAAACAAGCTTTGACGTAAGTGTGAACAAAGAGCTATAAATCAACTTCTTTCTCCCCACTCTTCCTCCTTTTGGGCTAACAGGATGTTGGGCTATTAAGAATCCAGAGCTGCCTGGTTAGCACCAATATAAAACAATATATTTCACCGACTTTTCTACAAAGCTACAAATTGGAAACATTTAGATATGCACTGCAGTCTTGAGATCATTCTGGCAGCCAGGCAGTCAAACCTGAGCAGTGTAGTGGTTAAGGCACCAGGCTAGACACTGGGGGACGGTGAGTTCTAGTTCCGCCTTAGGCACAAAGCCAGCTGGGTAATCTTAGGCCAGTTCATCTCTCTCAGCCCTAGGAAGCAGGCTAGGGCAAATCACGTCTGAAATCTTACCAAGAAAACTGCAGGGCCTTTTCTAAAAAGTTTGCAGACATCAATATTTACTCAAAGATGTACACACGCACACACACAAACACACACAGAGTGCAGGGGTTTTGAGTGCATTAACTGCACTTCCAAAATTCTGGCTTTACTGTAGTAATGCATAAAATCTTTAACATTACTTTAAAAAGAATTAAACCATTTCTTGAAAGTTTAGAAGGGAATATTCTTTTTTCTGTTACATGAAAGATATTTCAACTTGTATAGGGTTTACACAAGGAATGAATAAGTGATGACTCCCAACAGACATTTGCTTCTTCCAAATCAATTTCCTAAATCACAAGATGTTCATATCTGTTGCCAGATGATAATTGGAAATGGTAGCTACATTTGCCATAATCTTTCTTGAGAACCCATCCTTCACCTTCAACCTTACAATAAATACATTCCCGATCCTTTTGTCACACAATATAAACTGGCCTTTTGTCGGATTTCTGTTGTATGAATTAAGCTGAGGCAGAGTTAGTTAGGACATGGATGGATGTTTATGCAGCCTATTTTTTCGGGGATCTTATGGACTATTTCACAAGAGCCAGCTCATCGTTCCTGTTTCGTGGAAAGATTTTTACTGGCCACCATTTGTCCGATCAGCATCTTCATTTAGTAGTGAGGTTCAGTCATCACAAATCAGTTTTTCCTTAGCCCTCAGTCTGGGCAGGTTTAAGATTTTGCCAATGAACCTTGTGTTAAAAATGAAGCTGGTAATTCTAGCACTTGTGTTTTACTGATCCCATTGCCAGAGTACAGCCGTAGTGGCTGTGAGAATAAGCATGGGAGACAGGAGGAAGAGCTGCAGCCTACACTGATAAAAGAAATCAGGGCCCAAAGCAGGAATGGGAATAGAAAAAAAAATAGAAAGGACCCTTCTTCTCCTCTGGAATATAAAGGTAGAGGAGTGGGGAAGTGCTTTCAGACATGGCAAGATTCTGCTACTGTAACTACTTTATCTTCAGCAAGGAATAGGTGAGACAGCAGGCTCAAGAACAACCAGTTTATTGCAGTGCGGAACTGGGCTCTTGACAGGTTCTCCGCGCTGCTATTTATACTCCAGCTGGCACGCTGGGGACCAATCAGAAACTTGCCAGTTTCCCGCGGATTGCAAGGTCCAATCCGCGGCGGCTGGTTTAGACAGCCGGAGCTGCAACATAGCCGCGCTTGCTCAGTCGCCGCAGTTTGACAGTTGACAGCTGTCAGACTGCTGCACCTGCGCGAAGCTAAGGCAGCTTTGACAGCTGTCAAAGCTGCCGTGTATTCCGGCTGGTTTACCTCATAACTAGAGAATGTATTAAACCAAACACATAAATACATAACAGTAACCTTACAATAAAGATATTATTCGAATTCTTGGTTCTGATTTCCTGGTCTGCACTATCTTGAAGAAGTGGCAATAGCAGGCAAGTTGGAAAAAAAAACTCTGCACATGATCTCGAAAACATCAGAAGAGCTGAGTGAAAATCAGATCTGAAAGGACAATTTCTATATCGGTTTGATAATGACACCTAAGGCACGATCGCAGCAAGGCTCGTGCTCATTTAAAATCAGTTCCCGAACTGGAGCAGTTGCACAACGTTGGGTGGTTTTGAGAGCTAAGCTGAAAGGGGAGCTAGTGGTTTATTTGAAAGTCAAATGCACCAGCAGAACTACGAAACCACTGGGTAGCCTCCACCCTCTACCCTAGTATCTTTAGATCTAGTTTCTGTAGTGGCAAACAGGATTCTAGTCTGGTTGCACAAAAGGCAGCAAAGCAGTTGGCAAATTGGCAAGTCTACCAGTGTATCGGTTGCATTGTTTCCATGCTACAAAATCTTTGGAAAAAATAGGCGCCTCGTTGAAATGGGGAAATAGCAACCAGAGGCATCTAAACACTGTCAAATCACTCCTATGCCAACAGCAAAGTGGTGTCTGTTGCTTCTGAAAGCTTTTCTGCCAATATCAATAACTACAAATAGCAAAGGTCTAGGGGACTATTTTGGTCAAGGCCAGACTGAAAATCCAACAAAGATCCTGCCCTCATCACGTGAAGGGCTAATTTTTAATTCCTCTGTCAAGAATGTTGTTATGTTTCTCCATCTTTGGCCATCTGATGTAGCTACCCGATCTCTGATTTTTCCAGAAAGAAAAGAGTCTGCAGCAGTGAAAGCTTCCCCTTAGCAGAGGACCAGAGGCTCAACTTGCCAAATGCCTGACAACAAAGCTGAGATAGACTCTTCTCCTTCCAAGGCCTTAGAAAGGTGCTTCTGTTTTGAGTGGACTACACTGATTGGCCAAAACCAAGTAAACACTATTACAGCTTAGCACAATGTATGAATTTAGCCAGTGAGGTTTATAAGCCATGATTTAGGGGTTAATAGTATGTGTAAATCAGTCCATAAGAACTTGCTCAGCAAACCGTAGTTAAATCAAAACACAAAAGTTCGCATGAAGTGTGAAAATAGATATTGAGTTAAAACAATGGTCTGACTGAATATGAAGTACTTTCCTATTAAATCAGTTGACTGATGGGATCTATTTCATGACCGTGCCATCATTCTGCTGAACACCTAAGTCCCACAGCACTGTCTTATGCCTAAAGATATACCCAAGTACTATTGCTGTATTGCTATTATCTTTCTCATGTTTTCATCTTTCCTACTAATTCTCCTATTAGTATCTTATGATTTATGATGGTATCTTATGATTTATGATCAATGACTTACTGCTTTGTTGTTTATCTGTACACTGAGAGCTTATGCACAAGTGACATATTCCTTGTAGGTCCAATCACACCTGGCCAATAAAGAATATTCCTATTCCTATATTACCATTTCAAAGAAAATGAAAATCAGGGCTAGAAAATAGTTGGCTTTCTCCCCCGACGGACCCTAGGCAGGATGGCAAATAGTCAGGAAAAATAGGACCTGTTGTTCAATATGATTTGAGAGCCACAGATACGTTAACATTAGTAGAAGAAAAGAGAAGAAAATGTTTGAAAATGATTCAAAAGGAAGAATAGAATAGAATAGAATAGAATAGAATAGAATAGAATAGAATAGAATAGAATAGAATAGAATAGAATAGAATAGAATAGAATAGAATAGAATAGAATAGAATAGAATAGAATAGAATAGAAGCTGGAAGGGACCTTGGAGGTTTTCTAGTCCAGCCCCCTGCTCAAGCAGGAGAACCTATACCATCTCAGACAGGTGAATGTCTAGTCTCTTCTTAAAAATCTCCAATGATGGAACAACCATGATTTCTGGAGGCAAGCTGTTCCACTGTGATTGTCCTCACTGTCAGGAAGTTTCTCCTTAATTCCAGGTTGCTTCTCTCTTTGATCAGTTTCCAACCATTGCTTCTCGTCCTTCCCTCTGGTGCTTTGGTGAACAACCTGGCCCCCTCTGCCTTGTGGCAACCCCTCAGATACTGGAATACTGCTATCATGTCTCTCCTATTTCTTCTTTTCTTTAGACTAGCCAAACCCAAGTTCCGCAGCCATTCTTTGTATGTTTTAGTCTCCAGGCCTTTGATCACCTTAGTTGCTCTTCTCTGAATTTTTTCCAAACTCTCAACATTTTTTTTTTGTGATATGGTTGTCACTGCACGTTTTTTTTTTTGTTCGTCAGAAAAGTTCATTTCTAACTGTACATTTCCCCTGTTCTCTGCACCTGTTGTGATAACTTATCTGGTAACCATAGTGAATCCCATATGACTAGCTATGTTATGGTTTCAGTCTGTTTAGTGCGCATGTCTAGAAGAAGTTCCCAGAGTTATTATCTGTATTGTTTTTCTTCACTTTGCTGTTACTGTCTGTTACGTTAGGATGTAGCCCAGCTAGCTCTGTATAATATATATTTAGTTTTTATATTTTTGTAAGTAAAAGGTATTTAGTAAGATTATGCGTCGTGTTTTTCTTGCCTTCCTGCAAGTGTAACATGCATTCTCTGAAGCACGGTCCGTCGCCCTCTACAAAGGTGATTTTTACCTTGACATTTTGGTATCGAGGATGGTTTGATTTATGTTTTTGGAGAAGCATGTTTCTGCGGCTGTTATCAGTTCGTTAGTGCTAGTGAGGCAGCGGTGATTAACTGCTGAAACATGTCAGGAAGGAAGCCACGGCTGGAAAGGAGTCTTTCTGTTGGGCATCTCCCTTCGACCTTAAGAACTCCGATAGCTTCGGCCACACGCCTTGGAGAAGACGCGCCTGCTCCTGTCCACGATGCAAGGTCAGTCACTCCTTTTTCTACTTTTCCAAGCTCCCTGGCAGCTGTTTTTGGAAATGTTCACACTCCAGGGGCTCAAGATGATTTTCAAAGGCTTGGAGTGAAACTTAAAGTCCAGCCGAAGAAAATTCCTTCTGCTCCTTCAAGCCCCAAGCAAACTATGCGAGATAGGGCTATGCAAGGCTACTGTGAACTAATTGGGGTTTTTGAAAGGCATTTGCAGCAGGCAAAGAAATATGTGTCGATGGTTCAGCAATATGAGAGGAATTATGAGCATGAACCGGCCATATTGCCACACCCACAAGGAGAAGCCATATTGCCTCCTTCTTCTTCCCCAAAGTCAAAGTCACGCCCATCATTAAGTGTCATGCAAGACGAATGGGAACCGGAGGCTCCTATGTCACATGATTATGGGCTGTCCCAAAGGACATACAGAGCCACAGTGATGCCTGAAGCAAATGTTATAGCACCATCTACTGGTGAAGCTGCATTAAGACATGAATTGGAGCTCTTACTCTCGCAATTGTCTATGGAGGAGTCTTTGCTCAGAGATACAAGATTTCTGCCGTTATCTGAGGCTCCAGTCCCTGATGGTGCTAGGATTCCTGTTACTATTGCTTCTCCTGTTAATATTGCTTCTATGCAAGCCCCTCTACCTGGCAGAGCACAGCCATATTTAACCCACATGCAATTGCCACCGGGTTCTTATATGCGAAGGCCAGTGTCATCTGCAGATTATGCTAATGCACCAGTCCCAGCGCCAGCGCCTCCTGCTGGCCAGGGTGGAATAGCAGCTCAAAGACAGTCACAGCCAGCACCAAGACTACCGGCAGCTTCAATGCAACTGCCGCATGTCCAGGCACAGACGCCACTGGTGCCCCCTGCAGGTTATGGTCGGATTGCACAACCTGCACAGCCAGTACCTCAATTGTATATTCCTCATCAAACACCTTCCATTGTACCACTGGCTGGTGATTCAAAATTAAAGAAGTCAGGACAGAATTACAGGGCATGGGTCAGTGAGGTTGGACTTTTGTTACGCAGAGAAGGTACTCACATGATGGTGTTTAATCCTCCTGCCCAGCCATGGACTCCTGACATATGGGACTTGGATAATAGAGCATGCACAACATTATTGATGTCAATGGACATTGAATTGCAGCTCACGTTTTCACAAGATGCAACTGCCCAACAAATTTGGACTCAGTTAGAGGCATGTTATCGGCCTACATCAATTGAGTCTACATGTTTACTTTTGTCTGAGTTCCATGGTTCCAGATTAAAACCTGGTGAACATATTGGAGCACATTTGACTAAAATGAAAGGTATTAGAAAAGAACTGGGTGAAAAAGGCTATCCTATTGATGATTTTCAAATGATCAGCATTATCATCAATTCTTTGAATCATGAGTGGAAAGATGCTATTTCCAAGATTAATCAAGTGCCTATTGCTCAACGCACAGTGGATCATGTATGCAGGATCTTAGCCGAAGAAGAGGCAGTTATGCAAGCTGCGCCACATTTAAGGGAACCACCTGCATCAAGAGCTTCAGCGAGGCGTGCCTTCCGTGGAAGGACCTACGTTCCAAGAATGCCAAGATGCTACATCTGCAATCGTGTGGGACATGCCACCCGGGATTGTCCCCAACGAGTTCCAGCGCCCGTCACATACCAGCCCAGAGGAACAGATTCCAGAGGAGGCAGAGGTAGAGGCGGACGACAAAGTCGTGGTCGTGGTTCCAGGCGTGATCCACAAGCTCCACTTGTCACATTGGTTGTGACCAACGATCCACAGCCTCAACCAGAGTACGACAGACGACTTCTTTGGACTTTGGACAGTGGAGCAGCATTACATGTAACCTACAGAAAAGAGCTTTACACTGAGATGCACGAGCCTGAACCTGAACTTCGTGAACTTTACTCTTTTTCCAATCATCCTGTTCAGGTCATGGGAAAAGGAACTGTCTACATTGAAGAGCTTGATGCTCTCATTCCAAATGTTTACTATGTTCCATCTGCCAGTAGTAATTTGCTTAGTCAGAGTCATTTGTCTAGGTTTTCTCATTTTCAGGTCCACCATCTTGAAAAAGCAAGTTATATAGTCAAAGATGGAGATATTGTTGCTGAAACCATGTTGATTGGTGGTGTTTATTACTTAAAACCAAAGCCTAAGCAGCAAGAGCAGGCAAGTATACAAGCTCCAAAAAGGGAAAGCACAGGCCCAGAGAGAGACGTCCCAGAGAGAGATCCTGTTGCTACTCCAAAGGTTCCTAAAAATGATAAAAATACAAAAAAGACACAGGTTGCTCACAGCAAGCCTGGGGTTCCTAATAAAAATGCTAAAGTTGAGAATTCACTAACAGGTAAACCTTTGCATTCCAGGTGTATCCATAAGTGGCACAGAAGATTGGGTCATGCCAGTTTCCGTGTACTGAAGAAGATGCCAGAGTTCGCAAGAGGTTTGGATCTAAAGGGGTGTAAGGTGTTCTTGGACTGTGCTGTCTGCAAGAAAGCCAAATCCAAGGCAGCAGCAATTCCAAAATGCGCTACACGCCTGTCAACACGCATTTTTGATTTGGTACACACTGACATAGTTGGTCCTTTTGCACCAACACTTGGTGGTAAAAGATATTTCTTGACAATCGTTGACAATTATTCTAGATATGGATATGTATATCCTATGAAAGAAAAATCTGAGACCTTTCAGATCTTTAAAGACTTTGCTAGTCTTGTCTATACCCAATTCAAGGTCAACATTGCCAGAATCCAGAGTGATCGCGGTGCTGAATTCATGTCTCAACGTTTCCAGGACTGGATGCGTAAGAATGGGATAGTACCTCAGACATCTGCTCCTTATACTCCAGCTGAAAATGGGGTGGCAGAACGCAGAAATGGGGTTTTGCAAACCATGATGCGTTGCCTCCTTGAAGATGCTAACCTCAGTCTTCCATACTGGGGTGAAGCTATCAAATATGCTAACCATATCGTCAACCGTACTTGGAGTAGCGTGATAAATCAGACCCCTTATTTCATGTTGTATGGACACAAGCCTGATCTCTCACATCTCCATATTTTTGGTTCCTATGCTATGGTGAATATTCCTTTAGCCCAAAGAAAGAAAGGGGGTCCTGCAGCAAAAAGGATGAGATTTATGGGCATTGATGATAATTCAAAATGGAGCAAATACATTGACTCTCATCATGTTATTGTGGTTTCACAATCTGCTACTTTTGAGGAAGATGCTGACTGGTCCAGGATTCATTCTAACGATCCTGGAGTTTATTTTCCTAGAGATGATGTTGCTGATGCCACGCAACCTGATGCTCAAGATGCACAGGATAATGTTCCTTCCACGAGTTCTTCTCAACCTACTGTTCCGTCTTCGCAAGCCGCCGATGTTGCTGCTGGCGACGATGATGAAGACGAGGACGACACAGAAGAAGAATGGACGGTTGGCCCGAGACGTTCCAAGAGGTCCACAAAGGGAATCCCTCCAAAACGGTATTCGTGGCAAGTAACAAAAACACCTGTACCTTTGATTTGTAATGTTACACTTCCACCTGAGAAGTTCACACAGATCAAACATCTCCCTGAATCAGAACAAGATAAATGGTTTGAGGCAATGCAGGCTGAAATGGACAGTCTAAAGAAACTTCAAGTGTTTACGCCTGCAAGCCCTCCAGCAAACAAGAAAGTTATTGGTACTCGATGGGTCTACAGGATCAAAAAGAAGCCGAATGGTGAGTCGTTGTACAAGGCCAGACTCGTAGCCCAGGGTTTTGCTCAACGTTATCCTGAGGACTATACAAATACATACTCACCCACAGTGCGGACTGAAAGTGTGAAAATTGCTTTAGCCACTGCAACTATCCTTGGCCTGGAAGTTTTTCAGTTCGACGTTGAAACGGCTTATCTTCACGCTGATCTTGATGAAGACATCTACGTCAAAGGTCCTCCAGGTTTCAGACAGCAAGAAGGGGATACCTGGTTTCTACACAAAAGTCTTTATGGTCTGAAACAGTCTGGTTTAATGTGGTACTTATGTCTTTCTGACAAACTAAATTCACTGGGCTTTATTAAGTCCGAAACAGATGAATGCGTGTTTACCAAAAGATCCGGTAATAGGTATGAGATAATTCTTGTTTATGTCGATGACATTGTTTATATTGGTCCAAATAAGCAGATGAGTGAGGTTTTTGCTAAAGCTTTACAAAAGTTTTTCACGTTGAAGTGTTTAGGGTGTATTAACACTTATTTAGGTGTTCAAATTGCCAAAACTCAGAAGGGGTTTAGTCTCACACAAGAAGAGAAGATTGAACAACTGTTACATCACTGTAACATGGAGGACGCTAAGCCTGTGAGTATACCCATGCAAACTGACTTTCACATTTTGGCACATGAACCAAGTCCTGAGTTCGAGGATCAAACACTATATCGCTCAGTCATTGGGTCGCTTCTATATATTAGTAGTTGGACTAGACCCGACATTGCACTTAGTGTTAATCTCTTATCACGACACGTAGGCAAGGCAAAACAGTTTCATTGGACATGTGTTAAAAAGTTATTGAGGTATCTAAAACACACCAAAGACATGAAGTTGTTGTTGGAACCCACACATACTGACTATGCAGAGTTATGTTGTTTTGCAGATTCAGATTGGGCGAGTGATAAGAAGTCACGGAAAAGTACATCAGGTTACATGATGTTTTTAAATGGATGTCCTGTTTACTGGCATGTGCGTAAACAGAATTTTGTTTCTTGTTCCTCTACAGAAGCTGAGTATGCTTGTGTGTCTGATGCATGCAATTCTTTAACCTGGTTTGATGCTTTGGTCACAGATATCTGGACACATCCGATTCGACCAATCACAGTAATGGAGGATAATGAATCTGTGGTTTATATTTCTGAAACACGTTTTACAGGTTCAAGGTCCAGACACATTGACATCCGATATCAAAACATAAGGCAACTGGTTAAACAAGGTTTTGTGACGTTACAGTATGTGCCTACACGTGATCAAATTGCGGACATGCTGAACAAACCACTTCCTACAGCCCAGCATGAGTATCTGCGTGAGAAGATGTGCCTTACTTGAGTCTTCACTTTGCTGACGAAAGAAGGGGAATGTCACTGCACGTTTTTTTTTTTGTTCGTCAGAAAAGTTCATTTCTAACTGTACATTTCCCCTGTTCTCTGCACCTGTTGTGATAACTTATCTGGTAACCATAGTGAATCCCATATGACTAGCTATGTTATGGTTTCAGTCTGTTTAGTGCGCATGTCTAGAAGAAGTTCCCAGAGTTATTATCTGTATTGTTTTTCTTCACTTTGCTGTTACTGTCTGTTACGTTAGGATGTAGCCCAGCTAGCTCTGTATAATATATATTTAGTTTTTATATTTTTGTAAGTAAAAGGTATTTAGTAAGATTATGCGTCGTGTTTTTCTTGCCTTCCTGCAAGTGTAACATGCATTCTCTGAAGCACGGTCCGTCGCCCTCTACAAAGGTGATTTTTACCTTGACAATGGTGACCAAAATTGGCTGCAGTATACCAGGTGTGGTCTTACTAGGGTTTTATAAAGCGATAATAAGACTTTGTGTGATCTTGATTCTATGCCTCTGTTTATACAACTCAGGATTGTATTCGCTTTTTTGGCTGCTGCTGCACACTGCTGGCTCGTAGTCAAGTGATCATCCACTAGGACTCCAAGGTCCCTCTCACAGTTGCTGTTTTTAAGCTAGGTCTCGCCCAATCTGTATTTGTACCTTTGGTTTTTCTTGCCTAGATGTAAGACTTTGCTTTTCTCCACATTGAAACTCATTTTGTTGTATAGCGCCCATTGTTCAAGTTTGTCAATATCTTTTTGGATCCTGAGTTTGTCTTCTGGGGTGTTGGCTACTCCTGTCAGTTTGGTATCATCTGCAAATTTGATGAGTTCCCCTTCAATTCCCTCATCTAAGTCATTTCTGAAGATATTGAAGAGTACTGGGCCTAAGACGGAATCTTGTGGTACCCCACTGCTTACTTCTCTCCATGTGGATGTAGTGCCATTGAGGATTACTCGTTGAGTACGGTTTGTCAGCCAGCTACAGATCCATCTGGTGGTGATGTTGTCTATTCCACCTTTTCCTAGTTTACCAAGGAGTAGGTTGTGGTCTACTTTATCATATGCCTTACTGAAATCTAAGTATACTACACCCATTACATTTCGCTGCTCTGCTAGTTTAGTCACTTTATCGAAGAATGAGATAAGATTGGTTTGGCATGATCTGTTTTTAACAAACCCATGCTGGCTACTAGTTATGACTTTGCTTCTAGTTGTCCACAGATCTGTTTTTTGATTATCTTTCTAGGATCTACCCAGGTATTGATGTTAAACTGATTGATGTGTAGTTTCCTGGGTCTGTTTTTTGTCCTTTCTTGAAGATGGAGACCACATCAGCCCTTTTCCAAACTCCAGGATTTATGAAAGATCTGCCAGCTCTTTCAGAACTCTGGGATGTAGTCTGTCGGATTCTGGTGATTTATATTCGTCAAGGTTGGATAGGTGTGTTGGGCTATAGTTTCTTTTTCTGTGAAGACAGATGCAAAGTATGAGTTAAGCAGCTCTGCTTTCTCCCTGTTGCCTGTTATTTCCTTACCATCTTCTCTCTTTAGTGGGCCTACAGTTTCCTTGACTTTTTTCTTGTTGTTAATATGTTGGAAGAAACATATTTTATTATCCTTGATTTCTGTTGCAAGTCTTTGTTCGTTCTGAGCCTTTGCTTTCCTGACTTAATCTTTGCATGTTCTGGATGTCTGCTGATAATCGGCCTTAATTATGTGCCCCTCTTTCCATTTTTTGTATTTGTCCTTTTTATCTTTTAGTTTCTTAGAGAGATCTTTGTGCAGCCATGCTGGTTCCTTCTTGGATTTCTTGTTTTTCTTTCTCAGTGGTATTGTGCTGGTCTGAGATTTTATCTTTGGTCATATGCATTTCTGCAGATATGTAGTGTTCTCTTACATATAGTGCAACTGCAAGTGTGAAAAAAACAGTCGTAAGCAGTGGTGGGATTCATCCGGTTTGCACCACTTTGGCAGAACCGGTATCTAATTTTTTGTTGCCCAGGCCCAGAATGGACTTCCAGAAGTGGCATCCACATAGAGAACCAGTTGTTCACATATTTGAATCCCATCACTGGCCATAAGTCACTTTTTTTCAGTGCTGTTGTAACTTCAAATAGTCACTAAATGAATGATTATACATCAAGGATTACCTGTATTTTTATATGGATTTTTCTAGTATACTGTGTATGTATTAGTTTCTGGGCTCAATAGGCTCTTATTTTCAGCCTCTCCCTGAAATGTGCTGTCTCTTCCCTGGGAAGTCACGAGAATCTGCCCCCCTCCTTCTCCAATTGCACTTTGCACCACATTAATAAAGAATACTGTATTAATGAAAAAGAGTGAAATTCTGCATGCGATATAATTTTTTCATTGATCATTCATGACTGGACCTTGAGGGCAAACGGACACAGAAGAAAGTGAAAGTAAAAGAAAAATTCTAAGAAGAGAAAATGTGGTTTGGCTCATTAGAAAAAAGATCTATCTCCTAAGAGAATGAATGGAAAACGGAATAAAGAAAGGAGATGTGGACATCATCACCATCATCATCATCATCATCATCATCATCATCATCAGAAGAAGAAGAAGAAGAAGAAGAAGTTGGAAGGGACCTTGGAGGTCATCTAGTCCAACCCCCTGCTCAGGCAGGAAACCCTATACCATTTCAGACAAATGGCTGTCCAGTCTCTTCTTAAAAACTTCCAGTGGTGGAGCACTCACGGCTTCTGGAGGCAGGTTGTTCCACTGATTAGTTGTTCTCACTGTCAGGAAATTTCTCCTTAGTTCTAGGTTGCTTCTCTCCTTGATTAGTTTCCATCCGTTGCTTCTTGTCCTGCCTTCAGGTGCTTTGGAGAATAGCTTGACTCCCTCTTCTTTGTGGCAGCCCCTGAGATATTGGAACACTGCTATCATGTGACCCCCCCTCGTCCTTCTCTTTGTTAAACTACACATACCCAATTCCAGCAACCATTCCCTATATGTTTTAGCCTCCAGTCCCCCAATCATCTTTGTTGCTCTTCTCTGTACCCTTTCTAGAGTCTCAGCATCTTTTTGTCACCCATCACCCTTCTCTTCGTTAAACTACACATACCCAATTCCAGCAACTGTTCCCTTGAAAAAGAGTGAGTGTCACAAAAAGTATATAGTGACCCAGATGGGAAGTATGAAAAAGGATCTGTGGTGTAAAACTGTGGTGTTTTGTTTTGAAGTGAAAGAGGCTGTGGTGAGAAAAATGCATGGAAAAGAATGTTGTTGTTTTTCTTTTAATAACCTGTAATCCCTTACATTGGCGTGGAGTCAGGGCAACTGAATGGAGCTGAGCATTTACAGGCCAGATGCCTTTCCTGACGCCTATCCAGAGTTCACAGCAGATATTTTCTCTTTGCACCTAGAGAAAGAAAAACCTGCCACTACCTAGGATCAAACTCACAGCCTCCTGATTGTGAGGCAAGAGCTCCACCTCTAAGCCATCATGGAAGAGAATGATTACTATGGAAAAAATAGGTTGAGGGAAAGATACTTGATGTCAGCCCTCCCTGTTAAACCAGATGGGAAACAACACTAGATTAAAGCACTTCTACTTTATTGTAAGAATCCTACAATGACAGAATCTTTGTTGTTGTTATTGTTTTTGTTTTGAACTTTAGCTTTGTCTTTTATTTCTCCCCTTTTCTTTTTCCTTCTTATTTTTATTTTGTTTGTGTTGATTTTTACTCTTGCTTTTAAAACTTTTAATGAAATTATAGTAAAAAAAAATACTACAGGATGTGCATAGATAGCAACTTCTTTGCTGCACAGTGCACATTTGAGTTCTTTACCTCCTATTTAAAAACTGGAAAAAGAGCAGATCCTGGCAGAGATTATACTACATAATGTACTAATTTTATAGAACAATTTTCATAAGATATTGAAAATATGAGAATGTATACTACTTACATGGTGACTTTTAGGCATGGCGTTATGAGACTGTAACTGTTAAATTAGATGTGGCATTAAATGTGGGAATTTAATTTGTTTCTCACTTTGAAATATTTCCTGCTACAGAAAAGAACTCTGAGTTTCCATCTGGATCATGATACACAAAGAATGATACAGATATTAACTATTTTCTCCATTACTGCAGTCCAGGCAAAAATCACATTTCCCTAAATTCTTACTAGTCTTAGTGTGGAGGTTGTTTGGTTTATTAATCACAAAAAGGGGTTCATTATTCAAACTGCAGCCACAGGGTGGCAAGAGTGTTGCATTAAATTGCATAATTTGGATCTGTAAATAATTGAAATCTCCTGCTACAGCAACACAGCAGATACATAGCTAGAAGCAAAAATCAGGATCTAATTATATTTTTCAGCCCAAAACCCCACAAGAACTTTGAAGAACTGAAAAAGGTGAAAGCTAAGTAATCAAGAGGGCTAAAGCAAATCATTTATGAGGAAAAATTCAATGTTCAGGCCTTTTAGGCAGAATAGGTTTCTAAAGGGAGAAAAGATTTGCTGTTCCACCTCAACAGAACAGGTAGTCCTTGATTTACAACTGTTCATTTAATGACTGTTCAAATTTACAACGTCACGGGGAAAAAAATGACTTATGTGCATTTTTCACAGAAGCTTTGCAACATCCCCACGGTCATGTGATCAAAATTCAGATGTTTGGCAATTTAATTTAATTTAATTTATTAATATTTCTATACCGCCCTTCTCCCTGAGGACTCAGGGCGGTGTACAGGGCAAGAATAAAACACAGAAATGTACAAAAATTAAAAGATAATTAAATGCATGCCCGATTAAAATACAATTAATACATAGTAAAAACCCCAATAAAAATGATAAAAAACCCCACCAATCCCCCTCATGCCAGGCCGGCTTGCTCGAACAAGTATGTTTTCAGATTGCGGCGAAAGGAGCGCAGATCGGGCGCCGTCCGGAGCTCAACCGGTAACTGGTTCCATAGCTCCGGGGCGCCCACAGAGAAGGATCTCCCCCTGGGGGCCACGAGACGGCATTCTCTGACCGGTGGCACCCTGAGGAGGCCCTCTCTGTGGGAACGCACAGGGCGCAGGGAGCTTGATGCCGGCAGCAGATGTTCCCTGAGGTACTCCGGCCCCATGCCATGGAGGGCTTTGAACACCATTACTAGCACCTTGAATCTCACCCGGAAGACAACTGGCAACCAATGCAGCTCACGGAGCAGAGGTGTCACATGGGAGTATCGGGAGACTCCCAACACAACTCTCGCGGCTGCATTCTGTACCAGCTGGAGCCTCCGGGTGGTCCTCAAGGGAATTGACTCGTATTTATGATGGTTGAAATGTCCTGGGGTTGTACGATCACCTTTTCCTGCCTTCTGACAAGCAAAGACAATGGGGAAGCCAGATTTCACTTAACCACTGGGTTACTAACTTAACGACTGTGGCAAGAAAGGTCATAAAATGGGACAAAATTCACTTAACAAATATCTCACTTAACAACAGAAATTTTGTGTTCAATTTTGGTCAAAAGGTTGAGGAATACCGGTAAAACTTTTTTTTTACAAAAACGTTAATCTCTTTTAATAAAGTGTTGCTATCAATATCATATATACTTTAAATTATTCCTATAAAAGGGATTATTTTTCCAAAGGCAGAATAATATGGTTGCTTAATGCGAAAAGAGTTTTGGTGTTTATCTGGGATATATCAGACCTATGCACAGAAATCAGAATAGTATTCTGAGAATTGGGGGAGGAAAACGGTAGCAAATGTAAGCAGTTTCTCAACTTGTTTAAAAATCTGAAATTTGACCATGGAACTACAGATGGGATTGGATAAGTGGTGTCCATGCACTTTCAGCGGTCCGTTCTGAGCCTTGCGAAAAAGGGCTAGGGCAGGGGTAGGTAACCTTGGTTCTTTTATGACTCGTGGACTTCAACTCCCAGAATTCCTGAGCCAGACATGCTGGCTCAGGAATTCTGGGAGTTGAAGTCCACGAGTCATTAAAGAACCAAGGTTGCCTACCCCTGGGCTAGGGCATCAGCCGGTTCACCAAAGTCAACAAAAAATTAGGTACCAGTTTTACCAAACCGGTGTGAACTGGATGAATCCCACCACCGCCAAAGACATTCATCCAATGGATGAATTGTATGTTATCTAGGATAAACCATGATTTGTTCCAAAACTATGGTTAAAGAAATAATGGTATAGTGGAGTGTGCTAATTGACAGCCCATCCTGAATGCTATCTCTGCTGAAGGTCAGGTCCGCTCAGTCATGCCACTCTGTTTCTCATTAGCACGTGAGTTGGGTGCGAGGCTTGCTTTCTGAGAAGTGCTGTATCGATCAGTGGCTTATGCAATATGTACAGTAAATCTCAAAATATCATACTGACCTCTGGCCTAGATTCCCTCAGATGCTCTTTGGAATAGAAGATGGAGCTCTGAGAATCCAGAAAAGGCACTGAAATGCTCTCCCCTTAAATTCAATACAGCTTAAATTTACCTGCTTGTCCGTCAAGGTAAATGCATTTCCTCTGTGGCTGTGATGCAATATATTCCAAGCAGCTTTGTGTGATATGCTGTCACTGGAAGCCCTCTCTCGTGTCCCTGAACCCCCCAAATGATTTCTTTTCAGCTTCCCAATCTCCAAGGGTGCAGTTTTGAGGTCTTGCTTGTCTGACTGTCACACACTCTCTAATCTTGAAACTCGGATGGTTCACGTTATGTGCAACATTCTGATGTAGAAGTAGGCTTAAACTTTTGAGGATCTGCTGCTCTCCAGAGGAATGAAATTAACATGGTTCTCCTTTCCATCCATCGGAAGAACCAGCGGAGCATGAAAGAAAAGATAAATTCCACAATAAAAAGATTTTTTTATCCTCACAGATTCACTAGGGCATCCTGTTTGTTTTCCATTGGGGTATGATAGCTGAAGTGTCATCACTTGCCTGTCCTTTTATGAAGAACTGTGAAGTCCCTCCTGTTGTGAAAGTACATTTTGGTCCCCAGCTTTACATCCCCAGAAACAGCATTGTAGTCCTTCCTTTTACTGTGGCTGGAGTCTCCAGGCAGGTAGAAGCAGCGTGTGACACATGCGCTGGCATCATGCCAAGGGCAATTGCTAACTATTTACATTCATAGCTCCTATTCCTGGAGTCGTGTTGCCAGCAGTCTTAGTGTGCTAAGACCTTTGATCTTAGCCCTTCAGTTGCACGAAGTTGCAGAGGTAGTTTTTCCCAGACGGTCCTGTGTTTACACATTGCCTCCACCTTTGTCCAAAACCAATTCTCCTGTTATGCCTCTCTCAGACACAATTAAATAAGCCTCCATAACAGTCAGCTGTGCCATGGCTCAGTGGATAAGATGCTGGGCTTGTCGACTGGAAAGCCAGCAGCCCAGGTTTAAGACCTGAGCATTGTGAGATGGGGTGAGCTCCAGTTCCTTGCTCCAGCTAGTGCTAACCTAGAAGTTGAAAGGCATGCAAATGAGAAATAGGTACCACTTTGACAGGAATTGTCATGCTGGCCACATGACTGCAGAAAAGACTTCAGACAGTGCTCGCTTTAACAGTGATAGCACTTAGACTTATATACCGCTTCATAGTGCTTTACAGCCCTCTCTAAGGAGTTTGCAGAATCAGCATATTGCCCCCGAACAATCTGGGTCCTCATTTTACCAATCTATCTTGGAAGGATGGAAGGCTGAGTCAACCTTGAGCTGGTGAGAATCGAACTGCCGAACTGCTGGCAGCCAGCAGTCAGCAGAAGTAGCCTGCAGTACTGCGTTCTAACCACTGCTCCACCATGGCTCTTAGCTCTTGAAATGGAGATGAACACTGCCCCCTAAAGTCAGCAACGACTAGCGGAGTAAAATCCGCAGAGACTCCTTTTTTTTTTTACCATAACAGCCAGCTCCACAAATATCAGATGGACTTCTTTCTGCCAAAATTGGTGGTGGAACCTTTTCAAGTGATGCACATCACGCCACCTCTGAGATATTCGCTTCAGAGTACAACCATAGATGATCCCAACTTTTTCCAGGCTAAAGGCCACACAGTCCTTTTAATGTCATGCCAGGGGCTTCACTCCAAAAAATGGGTGAGACCTGAACAAAAAGTACATTTGTTTTAATTTTACATCTGTATTTGATTAACATGAAATATAGCTAATCTAACCACTCTCAGGTTAAAATATCCCCCTTCTATCACAATAACAATTACAGTTCAATTGCAGGTTTTGGAGATCCTGGGGCAATATGAAACTTTAGGAAGTACTTCTCCGTGTTACAGAAAAAAACAGAAAGAAACTATAGAAGAGTTAGTTCTTTGATCAAATGGGAAAAATGCTTTATTTCATGAGTTGGTTCAAGCTGTTATCTACTATGATCACTGGATCATACAATGAAGATTAAAGCTACGGCCAAGTGTGCATACTTCCCGCCTTTAAATACACTGCATTTAAAAATAAAGAGACACCCACCTAATCAGATAATTTATTCAGTTTACCCTAATAAGAGAGCAAATGGAAACAATTGAAGCCCCTAGGAATCCCTCGCTTTCCAGCTTCCAAAATTTCCTTTTCTTTTGAGCTCTGAAACTTAGGAGCTTGTACTTTTTCTTTGATTGCCTTTCAAAATAAAAAGATAGGAGTTCGTGATTTACTCCACATTCAATCTAAAACACCCCATTTGATTTTGGTGATGATGTCATGGAACATTTCTACCCCAAACAGCAACCCAGAGCAACAGGGATGTTTGCAATTGGACACATTTGGGCATTGCCCATGCTGTATTTCCTGGTGGTTAATTGTCAAAACAACTCCTTGCAAGCAAGGTCAGTGTTCTTACCAGGCACGTGAATGCTGAGTTGATGCCAAAACCAAAACTTCCTATCTTGGTGGCTTTGGATTTAGTTAATTCTTGATCAATATTGCTGTGGAAAGGTGCAGATCCTGTTTTGTTTACTGGTTACAGCAGTCCATTTTCAGTGTTGCAGAACATAAGCAGTTTGGGAAGTCAACAGGCACAAATGAATGTGTTCTATGGCATTTATGCTAATGCAGAACCAGACAAATGCTTAGTTGACCAGCCAGGTTGTCATCTTATTACCAGATCTTTAAAAATATTGAAAGCACACATGAAAAGAGGTACCAAGAATAGGTTTTCTCATCTGGAGAGTCAGTGAATCACTGCAAATTCTAATGAAGATGTGGGCAAAGCCACATAAAATGTCATCAAAAACACATCCCTGTATTAAACCACAGACACAGTTTAACATATACCCCATTAAATTCTGCCTTACCTAAGCCATGAGGTTGTGGATTTTGCAGTTACAGCTGGCTTCCTCACTATGATCTGATACAGATGTGTTTTCCTTCTATTGGCTCAGTAGTAGGAGATGGTTAACATTTCTAAGCAAAAGTCTACCTTCAGTCTCCATCTGGAAATAAATTGCTGTGTTGTTTGTTTGCATGCACTACTGTTATATAAAACATTCTAGGTAGCTTTTACCTTTTGAAGTGATTGATCTTGGGAATTGTTTGGGATGTCACCTCTGACTCTTTCTATATTACCAGTAGTTGGAGCAATTGGTGATTGCTCCCAGCCTTATGTTGGAGGTTGTTTTTGCTGGAGGGATTTTTACTCCCAAGGATAAAATAATATCAATATAAAAAAATGAAAAGGTGACTGATCCTGCATGCTTATGTAATATTTTGCCTCCCTGCAGGTCTTGAGACCAGCTATTTTACAGGAAATCCTTTGGAAGGGATTTTTTAAAAGGCTTAGGAAAATATGCAAACTCAGTCAATAGTTTGTGCATCCTCGGCTCTCAATTCACTGTGGTTTTTTGTACTTATTCCTATTCATCTATTCCATATTTTATAACAATTTCACATGGCTAAATCAGCCATGTCTGCTATTCTTCACTCCCATTTAGTAAAAATGACAAGAGTCTGGGGTATGCTTCACTTGTTCCAGATGGAAAACATGGGACATCTGCTTGATTAAATCCAGCTGGATTACATTGTGGATTCTTCTGGATCACGATGGGAGAAAGAAGGAGAGTGTTTTGTATTTTTGTCTGACACAACTGTCTTCTCTAACTGTCTACACATCAAACATCTCTATTGCTATATTGCAAGAATAATTTTATTTATCATGGGGTGTGATGGAATAAATCTATTCATTCAAGAACTTCTTTTTGAACGCTTTATTTATTTGTTATTTGTAGCATCACTGATTGTTCCATTGATGCTTTTGTGTTAGCCTCCTTATTCTTTTTTCTATTGCAAAATACTGGCAGGTGGAAAAAGCGTAGGATAGAAAAGATAATACACCATCATGCTTCATACTTTACTACCAACATAGTAAATGTTAGGTTCTATTAAAGTCTAGTACAATAGAACACGGTGGCTCAGTGGGTTAGGATGCTGAGCTTGTCGATCTGAAGGTGGTGGGTCGAATCCCAAGTACCACGTAGCAGAGTGAGCACCTGTTACTCGTCCCAGCTTCTGCCAACCTAGCAGTTCGAAAGCACGTAAAAATGCAAGTAGAAAAATAGGGACCACTACAGTGGGAAGGTAACAGCGTTCTGTGCGCCTTTGGTGTCTAGTCATGCCGGCCACATGACCACGGAGACGTCCTCGGACAAGCGCTGGCTCTTCGGCTTTCAAACGGAGATGAGCACCGGCCCCTAGAGTCAGAACGACTAGCACGCATGTGCGGGGGAACCTTTACCTTTACCTTACAATAGAAAGGATCTTAGAGACCCACAGCAATCTTCCACTTTGGTTGTTATAAAATACTCCTTGTCCTATTAATCCAAAGCTACTGCATAGTTATTTAATTTTTATGGCATCCTTGGTGTTCTCTGAGTTGGTTGTTTGCTTGCAGATGTTTCATTGCCCAACTAGGTAACATCATCAGTGCTAGTGGGTTTGGAGTTTTCGCCCTGTTTATATACAGTAATTGGGTAATGAAATGTCTGCAAGAAAACAGCCAAGCTCAGAGAGCACTAAGGATTCCACAATTTGATCCTGAGCTACAAAGAGTCAGTTGGGCTAGCGGTTAAGGCACCAGGCTACAAACTTGGAGACTGTGAGTTCTAGTCTGGCCTTAGCCATGAAAGCCAGCTGGGTGATCGTGGGCCAGTCATTCTCTCTCAGGCCAACTCACAGGGTTGTTGTGGTGGATATGTTTGCTGCCTTATTTGCAAAAATAATAAAGATGGGATACAGATAGATGTGTTTTCTTCTAGTAAGCCATTTCCATTCATTGTTGGATTTCTTTTCTGCTAAAGAAGGGGGAAAATAGAAGAACATAGGAAGACAATCATGTCTGGACCTCCATAAAATATCAGGATCATAACATAAGAACTGGACTCAAAGCACCTAAATTGCCAGGTGTAAAGAACAGAGGAAAAGTTCCAGACTCATTTTGCAACCAGAATTATGATTCTGAAGTTAGCTTTGCCACACATTTCTTAATCTGCACCATCATGTTCCATCTATAGAACTGGAGAGGGAAGTCATGATCGAAAAATCAGGTGAGGGACCTTGACACCTGAGCAAAGCTTAGCTGATATCTCAAGGTGGCAGAACCCTGAGTAGCACAATGACGTTGCACCTGCCAGACATCACCATAAAGAATGGCCAATCATTTGGTGCTTGCAGTCCACCTTCCTTCCCTTTGTTTATCAAGGCTTTATTAGCAGCTGATAAGGGCTTTGGAGCTTCTGAAAAATGGGGGAACTGTATGAGTTCACAGGTGAATGCCAAAGCTGGGGCCATTTCTCTCTGGCCAGCTAATGAAATCTGGTACAAAGGTTGGCCACCTTGTCATTGGCAACAGGGGAAGCATACTGTATTCATCTAAAGGGCAAGGACAGCAATGGGCAGGGTGATGATGCAAATGTCATGCAGAGGGGTGCAAGATTTTCTGCTTCTGTTTTTCCTGGTGCTTATTGGAGCGGCTTGAGGCTGTTTCACTGTTTCATGTTTTAAGTCCGGTAAGCCTGTTGCAGCCTTGTACTGTCTTTTTGATATACTTTCCAGCTAAAATGGCCATGCAAGCACATACAGATCGTCCTCGACTTATGACAGTTTGATTCTATGGTGGACCCCGAAAATAGGATTTATACCTGAATTTGAAATTTTGATGTCCACCTCTCCCCCCCACCCCCAGCGTCACATGACCACATTTTGTGTGCCCGCATTTACAGGCATTTGCAGAGCCTTGTGGTCAAGTTACTGCAATTTACAATGGTTTTGTCGAAAACCAGTATTTATTTCTGGTTTCTGGTGAAAAACCACCCCATAGCGAAAATAGGTTTGCTTAATGACCGTGGTGTTCACTTGATAACTTTACAGTTGCCATGTTTGCTTAATGACTGCCCACAGAAAAGATAGTAAAATTGGACGTGGTCATGTGGTGACCCGTTTTAAGACCATCCTAACTTATGATCTAAATTGTGGGCTCAGTTACACTCATAAGTTGAGGACTCCCTATAGTGGGCTTTTGGTAATATGGATCAACTCTCTAGGGCATCACAAGAATTAAGTCATGGCACTGGATGCCCAGGTTCTCCATCCTGATATAATGAATACAGGTGATTAAAACAGCCTCCTCTCCATTGATACACCCCAAGTATACTGAATGACAACTTCCATCATTTCCAGCCAACAAAACTATTGCAGAGTAGAGGTGGCTCAAACTATTTTTCAAAGCATCAGAAGGCAAGACAAGAAACAATGGATGGAAACTAAAGAAGGAGAAAAGCAACCTGGAACTAAGGAGAAATTTCCTAATAGTGAGAACAATTAACCAGTGGAATGGCTTGCCTTCATCACTGGAAGTTTTTAAGAAGAGACTGGACAGACATTTGTCTGGAATCCTATAGGGCCTCCTACTTGAGCAGGGGGCTGAACTAGATGACCTCCAAGGTCCCTTCCAACTCTGTTATTTTGTTATGTCATTACCACATGCCATTTACAAAAATAGTGGTGATACATGTAGGATAGGGATTGGAAATGGAGACTGCAAAGCTTCTAATCAGTATAGTTTTCTGTTGATTGGATTGCACTTTAATTTAGCAGCGGGGAAAGGCTCTTAGTCTGATGTGTGAACCCAGATTATCTTCCTTTGTCCTGTGCCTGCAGTCATGCCCTTTGAATATTTTGTCTTGTACTTCAGGGTTCATTGGCATTATCTTTAGCATGCTAAATATATTCTATTTATGGCATGCTAAATGTAATGTATTCTCTGTAGTCTGGTCTCACTGGCTGAAGAAAATTCACGTTCTAGCCCTTCTGGGAAGTGGTAGATTAGCAGAATTGATCTACTAAGTCTACTAATGCTTTGGGATCAAACAGTTTGTTTTTTCCCCGCGGCTCAGTAAAAATTTCCACCAAAAGATAGCTACTTTAGAATTAACACAGAGATTTTCCTCGGCTTCTTGCAACATTGCTCCAAGCTGGATTTCAAGCCGGAAGCCTAATTCAGACCCTAACCAAAAATCCACACTAGGCCTAACATTTAAGGGGCGTGTTTTGAAAAAGACAAGAGTCTTCCGAGATGATTGATGGTTTCTAGAAGGGCAGGAGACTGGGAGGGAAGGTAGTGCCATCCCAATGAAAAGAGGTTCTTTGAAGCCACACTTGGGATTAAGCATATAAAATAAATGCAGAGGTGGAATTCCAACGTTCTTCCCCGTTTAATGGCAGCTCATAAAGGCTTTGTAGTTCCTGAAAACTGGAGGAAGAGTGGCGTTCTTCTTTAAGCACTATTTTTTTTAGGGATATACCTATCATGCATTCTATAGACATCAAAACTTGTCAAGTAGGAATATAACTACATTCATTTTATACACACACACATATACATATACATATACATATACATATACATATACATATACATATACACATACACCATATTTTTCCATGTATGACACAAACACCCAGCAAACACCCTGTTCAGAAATCAGGTGCGTCTTACAAGTGCAGCATCATATACACGGAGAAATAATGGTAACCTCCGCAGCCCAGGGCATGCCTGTGTGGGTTGCCATGCTGCCTGGTGCAGGTGTCAAGACCCTATGGGCTTGCCACTAATCAGAGGGGGGAGGGGGAGAGATTGTCAGCCTGCCGAACTTCCAGATTTGCCGGCTCAGCTGTTCGGCGCTCTGCTGAACAACTGATTGGCGAGGGAGAAACTCACATGCCAGAGCGTCTTATACAAGGGTGCGTCTTATAGATGGAAAAATATGGTATACGCACATACACACGTATACACATACATACATACACACACGCAGCGCTTCTTGTGCACATAATGTTATTCATCTTTTATAATAGTCCTTTTATTTGCTCCCAAAGGTACTGTTTACCATGAAGTGCACCACAGTAAGATTTTTTTAAAAAAGGGCTCATGCACAACCCTCTTTTCCTATGAATTCCTCTTCTGTCAAGTTTCCCCCCCTCCCTGCTCTCAGTGTTATGGCATTTCAGCAGCCCCATCTGGAGCAAAGGGCACTCGCACCTCCCTCCACATCCTCGCTGTTTGGGGCTCAGTATTTCCTTTCCCCAGGCACCCATTCCCACTCATTTGCTAAAGTCTGGCTCTCTCCCCAGCTGGATAAAACCTCCCTCCAGGCACCAGAAGGCAGCCAGCCAATCACAGAGGGACAAAGGGCAGGACCAAGGCTGCCAGAATGACAAATGCCGAGGCTGACACCTGGGAAAATCCAGTTGTCGAGCTGAGATCTCTTAAGGTAGAGTCCTCCTCTTCTGGCAACACCAGCAGGTCCTGAAAGTCTCAGAGGGGCTGGAGCTGATTGTCTTCTCCTGGTTCTGGGCAGGCTGCCAAGCACACCTGGATGCAGCAGCGGCACAATTCATGAGTTCCAGGCCCTGCCACTAGACTTCCTAACAGCATAATTCTTGACTGCATCTTGCTACTTGGTTGGTTCATGGCTTCCATTTACAGCCTCCAAGGAAGCTGGACTCCTCTAGCTGCACTGACTTTACTGTGGACTTCTTTGGCTTGGGTTGAAGGAAAGCCAGGGTGTCCTTCCTGCAGGATGCCTCCGCTGGAAGCCAGTGCCGAGAAAGCCTTCCTGATTGAAGTAGCCAAGCAGCAGATACTCCAGAAACTGAACCTGAGCGAGAGGCCCAACATCACCCACCCTGTGCCACGTGTGGCGGTGGCCAACGCCCTGCGGCGGCTACACATGGGCAAAGGCTGGACAGATGGGACGGGGCACTTCTCCAGCTGGGAAAAGGCAGAGTCGGATGAGCAGGGCTACGAGATCATTAGTTTTGCAGAGACAGGTGAGTGCCCGTCGGTCTTCCAAAGGTGTAGGCCAAGGGCCAAATACGCTAAACCAGAGAGCTGGGATCGTCTGTGTTTATGTTCCTCTGCTCCATAATTGCTCCATATAAAAGTGCGCTTGGAGAGGAAAGGCTACAAATTACTCCTGACATCTATCCCATTGTTTAGGTTAGAGCCTGACTATGTGCTGGAATACATCAGTTGCAAAAGGGGGAAAAAGTAAGGTGTGTTTGGGGTGTACGGATCAACAGGAACAAATTGCACTCTTCTCATCTGATCTAGCTTCCTGTGGCATCCCAGATCTACACAGAGACCACTTCCTCACGCAATGAACTGCATGTTTGTGTTGTCAGAAATATGTGCACTTGGCATTGTCATAACTTTATCCAAACCTGCTGAATCTTTCAAATGTGCTAGATCAGAAGTTTTCAAATTTTTTGAACCCTTAGAACCTGTAAGTTAAAAAAAAATGAGAAAAAAAATCCCAGTATCCCTGATCAAGGGATAATGTTCTAGTGATTAAAAAAAGAGATTGTATTCAAGTGAACTTTTTCCCCCTTAGTCTCTCATGAAACTTTATCATGTTGAAAGACTGCAGTTCCAATTTACCTGTTCCAGCGCAGCCATTGGGTTGGGAAATGTTACATTACCATTGCAGGTTTTGCCATAGTGAAAAAAAACAGAGAAGAAGCTAAAAACCAAGTGATCAGGAACACCAGGAGGACAAAACAATCAATTCTGTCCCCTCACAGTCATTGAGGATTCTATCATATTGACTTACTATCTTTTTTTTAAAAAATGTCTCTTTCCTGAAGCTCTATTTTTGGTTTGCTTAAAATGCAACCTGAGATGAAATAATGGGATGCAGGTGGTAAAAAGGATAAAGTCTAAGGGTTGCTTTCTTAAATTTATATAAACCAATGTCTTTGAGAGCCAACAGGCAGATTTAGAAGAAGGTTGCCCATCATTTTCTCTTCCTCCATATAGAAAGCAGGTAGTTGCAGGGATATTCTACACAGTTGTGTAGACATCGTACTGGATTACTTTTTCATGTATATGCAATTACTTCATTCAGTGATGGATTTTTATATCAATGTCTGATGGAACTGTATGGTGAACAGGTTCAATATGTACATGACCATCTCATACTGGGCAAGCTTTACTATCAAGCTTTTGAGCACATTATTGTAAGGTTGTTTACAATTTAGGACCCATATTTTGTGATGTACAGACTAGTCACATCAAAGATATATCTAAAGTACCGGTAGGCCTAATATATATTTAGTGCTGTTCAGAGAGTGAGTGAAATTATCTTTTTTTTTTTTGCATTTATTTGCAAACTCATGACTTTGAACACTGAAATAGTGCTGTTGTGATTGTGATTATTACTACTACCGCAATTGCTATCAGGGCTGCTTGGACTGAGTACCTCGATTTCAAATTCAGAGCTAAAGAAGGAGCTGAGCTAAGAAACTCACTGAATGTTCCTTGGACAAATCCATGGACTCAGTCTAACAAGCTGCACTGGTCATCCCCTCCTGGTGGTGGAATTCTTGGCAAGCATGGTTTTAGAGGAATGATGATGATGATGATGATGATGTTGGAAGGACCTTGGAGGTCATCTAGTCCAGCCTCCTGCTCAAGCAGGAAACCCTATACCATTTCAGAGAAATGGCTGTCCAGTCTCTCCTTAAAAACTTACAGTGTTGGAGCATTCACAACTTCTGGAGGCAGGTTGTTCCACTCATTAATTGTCCTCACTACCAGGAAATTTCTCCTTAGTTCTGAGGTTGCTTCTCTCTTTGGTTACTTTCCATCCATTGCTTCTTGTCCTGCCTTCAGGTGCTTTGGATTAATATACGTGGGGCTAAATGCAAATGTAGCAAATAAGTAAGGACCAAAACAACCCTCATTCACCCCTTAGAACAGGGGTCTTCAAATTTGGCCCTTTTATGACTTGTGGACTTCAACTCCCAGAATTCCTTAGACAGGCACGCTGGCTCAGGAATACTGGGAGTTGAAGTCCACAAGTCATAAAAGGGCCAAGAGCCTTAGAAGAACTTGGGCTCTGGTTTGGGGCTGGCAGCTTAGAGGCTGATACTTATTTTTGCCTTAACTCTTTTCTCCTCTGCAGAGCCTTCAGGCCTCCTTCAATTCCAGCTCACCCCTACAAAAGGCCAAGCCATGCACGTCCTGAAGGCCCAGCTGTGGATGCACCTTAGGGCGCACCAAAACATCACAATACAGATCTATGTCGCAGGACAGCCACAAGTGGTGCTGGGACAGCAGCAGCTGGGAAGCCAGGGGAGGAGTGGCTGGCACTCTTTGTCCCTGATGCCAGCTTTGCAGAACTTCTTCGAGCACGAAGGCAAAACTTTACGCTTGGAGTTGCAGTGCGAAGGCTGCCATTCCAACATTGTGTCTTTGATGACAACCAGTAGCAACTCTCATCAGCCGTTCCTGGTGGTGAAAGCAAAGATAAAAGAAACTGGCCACTGGGTCACCAAGCGTAGCCTGAGCTGTGACCAGAACTCAGATCTGTGCTGTCGAAAAGACTACTATGTAAATTTTCGGGACATTGGTTGGAATGACTGGATCTTCAAGCCAGAGGGCTATCAGATAAATTATTGCATGGGTGAATGCCCCATGCACCTGGCAGGTGTGCCTGGGGTGGCAGCTTCCTTCCACACTACTGTCTTTAATTTGGTCAAAGCCAACAACATCCCCATTGCGGGCCATTCCTGCTGTGTCCCCACACAACGACGAGCCCTTTCTCTGCTGTACTTTGACCCCAATAGCAACCTCATCAAGACAGACATTCCTGACATGGTTGTCGATGCTTGCGGCTGCAGCTAAAAATGGGATGGTAAGCAGAGAGAAAACCCAAAAAAGGACAGTGAGTAGGAAATGGGTTACCTCCTTTCTGCTTCCCTTTGGACTCTCATGAGCATCCAAGAACTCTGAGCCAAACTGAAGGGGTGGTATTATCATATGGACTCTTTTCAAAAGAGCAACCGTGTTTGTTTTTTCAGAGAAAAGATGTTACACTGAGATGTAAACGAGCCTGTTTTCTTACCATTGTATAAAGTATAATGTAGTGCTATGCAGGGCTGCTACTAGGCCTCTAACCTCAGAACCCTGTATTTGTCTTCCTTTCTGAAGTTGCTACTTGATAGACCCTCCGAGCTGTTTCCCTACCTCCTCCCACCCTGTTCCCAGTAGCTTCATTCACCTCTCTTTTCCCAATCCTGTTCTGTGGGCAGAAGAGTCCAACAGAAATGGCTCTGGAATGTATAGGGTTTTGCATACAGGGGTGTACATAGGCTTGCCTCTGATGCCCTCAGCATGTCAAGATACAATGGGAGAGCAGGAGACACAGGCAAGAGCTTGAATCACACACATCTTCTCAAGCCTTACTAGTTGCCCCTAAAGGCAGATCTTATGGTGCATTTAAAAGTTCTCTTTGTTGCTCATCATCATGGTGTTCCTCTCAATCCAAGGCTCCGCATGGACTGGGCCAAGTTTACTTGGGAACTCTTTCACTGGATGGGCAGAAAAAGAAGGAAACCAGGAAGAGCTGCCCAGATCCGTACCCAAAGGACTCTAAATGTTTTTTTGACTTTTGTACTGTGTGTGAGATTTATTGGATTTCTGTTAATGTATCTATATTATTTTATTTTATTTGGAATGGCATTAGTAGCAAAGCAAGTTTCAATAAAATAAAATAAAATAACAATTCAGTGTATTCTGAGAAATGTGTGGAACGCTGGCAGATAGGTACCCTGAGCAAAAGTGGACTTCAAAAGCAGATGCTCTCCTTTACAAGACTCCATCCTTAGAATTCAACCACAGCTTCGCTTTTGTTCCCTTTCCTCCTGCTTGCTACTCACAGGTCTGTCCATCTCCCATCTCCTGCTGCGCCAAACTTTGTCACTAAGCCAGTTCTCCACTGTCTATACATTTAGCAAAATTCCTGACTCTAAATTCTGAGCTTTCCTGCAGTGGTGGGATTCAAATATGTGAACAACCGGTTCTCTGTGTGGATGATGCTTCTGGAAAGTCCATTCTGGGCCTGGGCAACCAAAAATTAGCTACAAGTTCTGCCAAAGTGGTGCGAACTGGCTGAAGCCCACCACTGCTTTCCTGTCACTCCACCATGAACTTTCATCACAATGAAAACTGTCCTTGAGGTCAAACTTGGCCTATCCACTAAAGTGATACTCTCACTGACAAATTGCAGTGAAGTATGTGGGGCTTAGGCCTGTGCAGAGAGCCAGAAAGATCCAAAAAGGGAGGGAGGGAGGGAGGGAGGGAGGGAGGGAGGGAGGAAGGAAGGAAGGAAGGAAGGAAGGAAGGAAGGAAGGAAGGAAGGAAGGAAGGAAGGAAGGAAGGAAGGAAGGAAGGGCAGCCCTAGTCTGCATCAACAGAGTATAATGTTAACTGTTTCTAGTCAGCAATCATCAGACTTTACCTTGTCCTTTCATTTTAGGAAGCACATTAACTAACTAGAGCCCGCAGCTAGAGGAAAGCTAGCAAAATAATAAAGGAAAACTGGAAGGAAAAACTTGTGAATAACACTGTAAAGGTTAAACCTGGAGAAGAGAAGACTGAATAAGACATGATCATTGTCTGAATAGTTATCAAGTAGAAAATGGGCCAGATTTGTTCAGAATTGTTCCAGAAGACAAAGCACGTTTAAGTTACCAGGAAGTTAGTTTGAGTAGGACATTAGGAAGAATTCCCATAATGGTAAGAGCTGATGGATGGATGGATGGATGGATAGATGGATAGATGGATGGATGGATGAATGGATGGTTGGATGGAAAGAAGGATGACTGTTCTAGCTGCTTTAATAGTGAATTCCTGCAGTGGGCAAGGGGTAGGACTACATAATCCCTAAAATCCTTTTCTATCCTTAGCTTTTATGTTTTTATGAAAAAACAGGACTACTTCTGGCCCAGATGAGTTTTCTGCTGCTTCAGCCAACACAGGGTTTCCAACAACCATATTTGAGTGAGGGGCACCATTTTGTCTCCCTTTTAACCAGAGTGAATGATCACAGGCATCGAGGAAGGGTACACGCTGAAGCAGCAGAAAAGCATCAAGGCTCCTTGCAAATCACCATCCCCTCTACCACATTGGTGACACATCACTTGGGGCAACTTGCAAGTTGCCTAGACATCCGTCCTAGATTCACTTGCCATCTACAGCCACCCAACAATAAACAAGATGTCAACTTGCTGGGAAGTATATGGAAATTTCAGAGGAAATCTCTTGTTTCAAGCAAATATGTCCCAACAATGTCCACAATAAGCCATAAACGTTTCCTTTCACCCAAACAAATGAATATCTAGAGATCTTCCTAGTTCATCTGACAGGTACTCTTTCTGAATGGTTCCAGGGATGTCTAAGAAATGGTTTGCATTTACAATCAAAAGAAAAGCTGTGCAGGGCATAATAAACACAATTTTGTTCTATTGCTCTGTGAAAGAAGGGCTGCTCAAAGTCCAGTGTTGCATGGCAGCTCAGAGGTCCACGATCATCTCTCAAGCAAAGTTGGTTCCCCTCTCTCGTGGCCATGGATCCGTTGCTTGGCAAAGTACAGCACAGAGAGCAAAGGGCAGCTTTCATCAGCCAGGACTCTTTGTGCACTATCTACTGCTCTGGTCACTCTGTGCATGAGCAGATCACACTGTGATCTGTTTCCTGGATCAGGAAGGCTCAGACAGAGCCTGATACTCCCATCAGAGGCTTACCTCTACTTGCAATGTGCAGGTCCCTTTTGAGTCCCCAATGGCTTATTAATTCACAAGTTCAAAAGACAACTCAAGCCTAGCAAAAAGCTAACCTTTCTAACCCTCCTCCCCAAAACAAGTGGGATATTCCATAACTAGAAGCCTGTCCAACTGAAACTGTTGCTGTTGCATAATGCTTATTAATGAATAATGGCATACACATCTGACAGAATGCTGGGCTGAAAGAATTGGGCTGGTCACTGCTAAGTGCCCTGCCATCATGTTGAGCATTCTCTAGTGCCTAAATATTATGGTCAGAGAGCACGTCTAGTTCCCCATTTTTTAAAAAAATGTTTTTGGCTGTTATTGCTATGAGGCCGTGATGCTTGATAGAGTTATTTATACAAAGAAAGTGTTCTCCTGGACAAGGTTCAATCCTAGTGGAGATGAAGTACTCCCCTTGGGGTGTGAATATACACTTTTGAGACTTAGTATGAGGCCCTCTCAATTCCTGGCAAATAGATGGGGAAGAAATGGAGGTAGTGACAAATTTTATTTTCCTGGGCTCCAAGATCACTGCAGATGGGGACTGTAGCCAAGAAATTAAAAGACGCTTGCTCCTGGGGAGGAAAACCATGGCAAATCTAGACAGCACACTAAAAAGCAGAGACATCACCCTGTCAACAAAAGTGCGTATAGTCAAGGCTATGGTCTTCCCAGTTGCAATGTATGGCAGTGAAAGTTGGACCATAAGAAAGGCTGAGCACCAAAGAATTGAGGCCTTTGAACTGTGGTGCTGGAGAAGACTCCTGCAAGTCCCTTGGACTGCAAGGCGAACAAACCGGTCAGTCCTAGAGGAGATCAACCCTGACTGCTCTTTAGAAGGCCAGATCCTGAAGCTAAAACTCAAGTACTTTGGCCACCTAATGAGAAGGAAGGAGTCACTGGAGAAGAGCCTAATGCTGGGAGAGATCGAGGGCAATAGAAGAAGGGGACAACAGAGAATGAGGTGGCTGGATGGAGTCACTGAAGCAGTAGGCATGAGCTTAAATGGACTCCAGAAGATGGTAGAGGACAGGAAGGCCTGGAGGAATGTTGTCCATAGGGTCGCGATGGGTCGGACACGACTTCGCAGCTAACAACAACAACATGAGGTATATGCTGGTATAGTTGCAATTTAGAAATGCTGGGAGTTGGATGCTGTAGAAAGTTAATAAATAAATAAGCACTTGACAGTGATTGGATTGATACAACAAGTTAACTCAATCTATAGGCTAACTAGTGTGTATAAATTCAGCCACCATGCTTTATGCTTAAGAATGGTCTCCTCAAGTATAATGTTTGAATCCAGTTCAATTTCTTGTGCTCAAAGCTTTGGGCTTAAACTCATAGGAAAAATGTAGGTAGAGTTGTAACTGAACATTTATCATTCAGTTCAGGCTGCTAATAATTTGCTTATTAGTAATTGCACTCAAATCATAACATATTACTCTATCATTTTTGTGTATTGCCCATTAGATTTGCATGAAGATAATTCAAGTTTGTCTTAAAGGAGAGAGTTCTCTGTTTATTGAACTGTATTCATTGGGCATAACTGCTTTAGATAAGGAATCATTTTGCTCAGGTTCATCACCCAGGGTGTTATGTATTCAAATGTTTATTAACGTTACATTAAGAATATACATAAACCAGCAGGGCTGAGGTAAAAGCTGCAGCAGCTTTGGACAGCTGTCAAAAGCTGCCAGACAGAACTACGCAGGCGCCCACCGTCTGACAGCTCTCGGCTGTCAGAATCACCTGGCAACAGCATGCGCTACCGATGACAGACCCGAGCTGTCAAAACCAGCCGGCTCTGATTGGCGAAGCAGACGGCGCGGGAAACTGGCTCAGCCCTGATTGCTCAAACGATGACAGCTGCTAGTATAAATAAGAGCGATGTTCTCTGTTGTTTTGCCTGGTTCCTAATAAAGTTAAGTTTGCTTAACTTTGCTGTCCTGCCTGCTCTTTTAAAGCACTGGCGACGAGGATGGGATGCCTGCTTGCGTAGCTGAAGTCACCGCCTAAGGGGAGAAGAGATTTTTTCCCTTAGTCAGAGCTTGTCACTCACTGAAGTCACTAAGGGAAGCCTAGCTTCCACACAATGCAAGCAGCAGCACCCACGACCGGACAGCATGACGAACCATGGCCATATTCACGAGTTCAACACTCGCCACCCAGAATGCTGGGAATCACATCTAGGCCAGGTAGAAGGGTACCTGGTGGTAAAGAAGATCACCGACGATCGGGCTAAAGCAGCCGCCCTCCTGTGGCTCAGCGGGCCCGCCGTCTACGATGCCGCTGTGGGACTCTTCAGTCCAGAACCCATCGCAACAATCTCCTATGCAGAACTCACCGAGGGGCTGAGTAAACACTTCATGCCTACGAAGTCAGAGCTTTTCTGGAGGGTGAATTTCGCCCGACGAGTGCAACTTCCTGACGAGCCCGCTAATGACTTTATAACCCGGGTCAGACACACTGCACGGCGGTGTCGGTTCCCAGATTTAGAGGACCGAATCCGGGACCAAATCGTCATCGGGCTTAAAGATGAGTGCCTGAGGAGGAAGCTGATCGCCAAACCCGCTCTGATGCTGGCTGAAGTGGCCATGGAAGTCATCGCCTACGAAGACAGCCACGGTGACAACCAACGTTCCCCTGATAGCGGGCCCAGTGGGTCCGTGCACCAGGAGGACGGCATCTTCAGCGGGCCAGAGGACGACGACATCTCCATGGACATCGATGCCGTGCAGCGGCGGTTCGAGAGGCTCAGGCTTCAGCACAACAACCGAGGGGGCCCTTCCAACAACAAGAGCACTAGCTACCAGCCTAACAGAGCTAAATGTGCCAGCTGCGGCGGAAGCCACCCGAGAGCATCATGCCGGTTCCGCAGTGCCAAGTGCCATGGATGCAGAAAAACAGGTCACCTCAAAGCTGTGTGCCGTAGCTGGAGCTGAGAAAACCTACATGAATTGGAGGTGACGTCTGCAGGTACGAACCGACCCACACCCAGGGACAGGCATAAATCCAAACCCCTAGTGCAAAATGTAAAGGGAAAAGTGAGAGAGCATACGGTCCACAGCACCCTTAAGCCCAAAGTCAAGGTGGATGTTCTAATTCACGGAATCCCCTGCGAGATGGAAGTGGACTCTGGGTCCTCCGTCTCTCTCATTTCTTGGCAAACTTACAGGGACATTTGTAATCGCAGCCGGCAACAGCCTGCCTTACGCCCCACTAAACTCCGCCTAGTGGATTTTCAAAAAACGCCCATTAAACTCCGGGGAAAGGCCTCAGTCCCAACGGAGTTTAGACAATTTAAGGGACCCCTTACTATACTAGTTACCCAGGAAAACAGGATCAGCCTGCTAGGGCTGGACTGGTTCGAGGCACTAGGGATAGCGTTGACAGGCGTCAACGCCACTCAGCTGTCAAACTTAGAATCCGTCTGCCTTCAATTCGCGGACCTTTTTGACAGCTCACTGGGAAAATACACAGGACCCCCAGTATCACTAAAACTGAACCCTAATGTAATGCCCATCAGAATCAAGGCTAGGAGAGTTCCCTTCGCCTTGAGCGAAAAAATAGAAAACGAACTAGATCGGCTAGTTACTTTGGGAGTTTTAGAACCAGTTGAAGGGGCCGAATGGGAAACACCCATAGTGACCCCAATCAAGCCCAATGTTCTGAACCAGCCAACTACCGGCCTTGTAATAAGGCAAACCCCTGTTCAAACAGTAGAGACTGGAGAGGGTCTGAGGCTGCAAAGCGTCTGCCAAGATTTATTACTCAATTAACAGAACAAGAAACAAAAACACTGGAACTTGAATCCTCAAGCGGAAGGGTTGCTTTCAGCAACCAGCCCTTCCCCAAACACTCCTTTTATTTAGAGTTCAGGGCGTGGCCTCCCTCTGCCTCCTCCCGAGGAGACCCGCAGCCTTTCTCTGCTTGGTCCTGCTCGACTGCCTCCTGCGTCGGGCGTCCTTGAACAGGGCCAGCTGTGGGTCATCATCCTCCACACTATCGGGCTCACGCAGCTGAGAAGAGGGCCCCGGCTGGGAGCTCTGCCAAGCCTCCAAGCCATCATCAGCCAGTTCGTCTCCCTCCTCCCCCTCATCTGAGTCATCCGATACATCTGCGCTGGCTGCCGGACCCACAGGCTGGCCCTGAGTCACAACACCCAATGGTCAAATCAGATTATGTGCTGATTATAAAGCGACCCTGAACCGCGCATTAAACGCCCATGCCTACCCGGTCCCGGCTGTCAAAGACATCCTTGCGGCCATTAAGTCAGGCGCCATTTTCGCTAAGTTAGACTTGGCGCAGGCATATTTACAGCTGCCTGTCACCCCTGACACCGCCTTAGCACAGACAATTGTCACGCACAAGGGAGCGTTCAAAATGAACCGCCTTCAATTCGGCATCTCCGCAGCCCCAGGGATCTTCCAAGAAATCATGGAAAAAACACTAAAAGGGATCCCTGGGGTCTGACCATATTTTGATGACATCCTAATTGCGGGGGAATCAGAAAATGACTTAGCGGACAAACTAACAAATGTGCTCCATAGGTTCAGGAAGGCTGGCCTCAAATTAAGAAGAGACAAATGCTCTATAGGGGTACCCTCAACGGAGTTCCTAGGGTTTAAAATTGATGCAAAGGGAATTCACCCCACTGAATCTAAAATAAAAGCCATCAAAACAGCGCCCATCCCAAAGAATAAACAGGAACTGCAAGCCTTTCTAGGGTTAGTTAATTTCTACCATACCTTCCTGCCTCATAAAGCCTCAATCGCTGAACCCCTCCACAGGTTATTAGACAAAGGCAAACCCTGGGTTTGGTCTCCTCAGCACGACGAAAGTTTTAAACTTTTAAAAAACTTATTGACTAGCAACGCTACGGTGGCACTGTTCAACGACAAGCTACCCTTATGTTTGGCATGTGATGCCTCTCCCTACGGCATTGGAGCAGTCCTGAGCCACTTAACTAAGGAGGGAACACAAACCCCTATAGCGTTCTATTCCAGAACGTTGTCAAAACCTGAGCGCAATTACGCTCAAATAGATAAAGAGGCTTTAGCCATAGTAGCTAGCGTAAAAAAGTTTCATGACTACCTCTATGGTCGCCAATTTACCATTTTTACGGATCATAAGCCCCTATTAGGAATTTTTACAGTAAACAAACAGACACCCCAAATATTATCCCCCCGCATCCTCAGATGGTCCACCTTTTTGTCAGCCTATTCATTCACTTTGGAATACAAACCAGGGAAAAGCATGGGTCATACAGATGGGCTTAGCAGACTTCCCCTACCAGTAATTGACCCAGACCCTGCACCAGCTGGAAAGATCCTAGCTATATCCGAACTGCCAGAATGCCCATTATCAGTCAGGGACATTTCTGCAGCCACAGCTGCGGACAAAATCCTGGGCAGAGTCTTAGGCTACGTCACTTCAGGCTGGCAATCCACACCCCCAGACCCAGAATTCCAACCTTACATTCTGAAACAAAAAGAATTATCCTCCCATCAGGGATGTTTATTATGGGGCAGCAGGGTAATAATACCCGAAAAACACAGATTAAAAGTCTTGGAAAGCCTCCACGAAGGTCACCCGGGCACGGTCAAGATGAAAGCTTTGGCCAGAAGCTACGTCTGGTGGCCCGGCCTCGACAGGCAAATAGAATCACATGTGGCTGGGTGTTATCCCTGCCAACTTGTCAGAGCAGCTCAGCCCCAAGCTCCCATACACAGATGGGAAACAACCAAGACACCCTGGTCACGCGTCCACTTAGACTTTGCAGGGCCATTCCAGGGACAAATGTTCCTAATAGATAGTTATTCTAGGTGGCTAGAGGTGGCCCCAGTTACGAGCACAACCTCTGCAGCCACAATACAAGTTTTAAGGGGGTTGTTTGCCACACATGGGCTTCCGGATGTTTTAGTCTCCGATAACGGCCCCCAATTTACTTCCCACGAATTCCAGAGTTTCACAACGGCGAACTCTATTAGGCACACCACCACGGCCCTGTTTCACCCCTGGCTGAGGTGATGGTGAAATCAACCAAACAGGCACTGCGGAAAATCATCACCGGCAACTGGCACCGCAGACTTGCTCAATTCCTTTTATCACAACACACCACCCCCTGCACAACTACTGGGAAGTCTCCAGCAGAACTACGCTGGGGCAAACGACTGACTACCAGACTGGACCGTTTACATCCTGACAGATGCCCACCTGACCCAGACTTCCCCTCCGGTACAGAACTCTCAGCACTGGCCAAGCTGTCTGGGCTAGAAACTACGGAGGCAGCAATAAGTGGACACAGGGGGTCGTCATAGAACAAACAGGTCCCCTATCTTACGTCATTGACACAGGGAACAATTCCCACATCCGCAGACACATTGATCAATTACGGCAACGCAGCCCGCAAAATATGAGGGAAAGGGGGAACTTTGAAATGCAGTCAGAACCACCGCCGCAAACACCCGCACACCAAAACCCCCCCGAACAAATGGCATCACAACAAAACCCCGCACAGAATGACTTCCTCCCACAAAGGAACTCTGAAACAAGGGAGCCAAGCCCCCTGCCACCCGAGCCAGATCCCAATACACTTGGAGAAAAGGAACAAACTGAAGAAACAATCCCCTGGCGCTCCGAAAGACTAAAAAGACCCCCCCGCCTATTTGGAAGACTTCGAATGGGGTAACCCAAAAAAGAAACAATTTGGAAAACGTCAACTTAATCAGAGGGAGGGGTAAGGGGTGTTATGTATTCAAATGTTTATTAATGTTACATTAAGAATATACATAAACCAGCAGGGCTGAGGTAAAAGTCGCGGCAGCTTTTGACAGCTGTCAAAAGCTGCCGGACAGAACTACACAGGCGCCCACCGTCTGACAGCTCTCGGCTGTCAGAATCACCTGGCAACAGCACGCGCTACCGATGACAGCTCCGAGCTGTCAAAACCAGCCGGCTCTGATTGGTGAAGCAGACGGCGTGGGAAACCGGCTCAGCCCTGATTGGTCAAACGATGACAGCTGCTAGTATAAATAAGAGCGATGTTCTCTGTTGTTTTGCCTGGTTCCTAATAAAGTTAAGTTTGCTTAACTTTGCTGTCCTGCCTGCTCTTTTAAAGCACAGGGCTTGACAAAATTTTGCAGATGGAGATTCAGCAGACATTGAAAAAAACAACGATGGTGATGTAATATGTTTATACCACTTCCTGTAAAAAAGCACATCAAAGCTATTCTCAACTGAAACACAAAAACAGCATAAAAATTTAGGTAATAAAATGAACAGGGGGGGAAACCCATCCATTTAATAATCATTCAGAAAAGACCTGCATGGAAAAAAAAGGTTTTCAACATCCATCTAAAACAGGGGTGTCAAACTCAATTTCATTGAGGGCCGCATCAGCATTGCGGTTGCCCTCAAGGGCAAAAGCCCTACATGGCATGGGTGTGTGTGCTGGGTGTGTGTGCTGGGTGGGCGTGGCTAGAGTGCGTATGGCCTACTGGGTGGGCGTGGTCAGCTCTACATCGTTTGCATCAAGGGTGCCTATGGGGGCCTGGGCAGGAGTGGGACAGATCTGAGGGTCTCTGGCAGAAGGAGGGTCTCTGGGCCAGGGCCAAGGCAGTGGGGGCCGTTCCCTCATTGTTTCCAGGATGGCTTTGAGGGCCACATGAAACCACTTCACGGGCCGGATCTGGCCCCCGGGCCTTGTGTTTGACATGTCTGATCTAAAAGTTATAACAATAGATGCCTCATTGATTTCAAGAAAGAGATTTTAAAATCTATATGCCACCACAGTGAAAGACTACCCACAGCCCTCTTGGTTCTGGGCATCAGCAACAGGATCACCTCCAATAATCACTCAGGTCTGTACGGTAATGGTGATGGTAATCCGTTAGTATCCAGGTGTCAAACACAAAGAATCAGAACCATTCGTAAGATTGCAGCCACTGGTGGGATTCAAATATGTGAACAACTGGTTCTCTGTCTGGATGCCACTTCCGGAAGTCCTTTCTGGGCCTGGGCAACAAAAAATTAGCTACCGGTTCTGCCAAAATGGTGCAAACTGGCTGAATCCCACCACTGGTTGCAGCGTAGAAGAGTTATTCTACACAAGAACTAAAGTTCAACACTAAATTGGCACCAGATAAGGATCAACAGTATTCAAGAGAGACTGGACTTGGAGTGTTTGTGGGAACACCACAAGTCTAAACTGATGACATGTTTAACTCCACCATTGCCCCAGCTCTGCCTACTCTTCTCCTACAACTGGTTCATATTGATTAGAACCTTAGACTTTATAAGCAAAACCTGATTTGGTATCTAATAGGCAGCCAGTGCAACTTCTTCAAGAATAGAGGAGTAATGTGTCCACAGTCAAGAACCCCTGCAGCAACCTAGCCACCATGACCAGAGCAGTTTCTGGACCAAGTTCAAGCACTTTGTAAATTTCTTTTACAAAACAAAAGTGTGTATTTTCCCCATTTCCCCCAACTTTTAAGCCAATTCAAACAAACACATTTATTATATCCAACTGCATAGTGTGGAGACAAAATTACTTTTATGCTGTTTTGCCTATTCCCCACTTTTTAACTGGATTTTTGTTTAAAAAAAGAAAAACAATAAATTGTTTTCCGGTTTGTGATTTATTTTTTTCTTGTTTCCTTTTTCTTCCATTTTGGCTTAAGTTGTGTTTCCAAATAATAGAAAAAAGCAAAAGCAGCTGTATTGACCATGAGGGGGAAAATCCAGATTATACCAGAGCTTTAATTTGATCAACTAAATGTTTCTTAAATAGCATGCAAGCTTTTCAGTTTCCACTAATTCTTCATCACGAAGAAATTATTTCATTACTAGTTTTAGCTGTTTGGTGAGCTACTAAGAAAATAAAGTACTGTACACGTTTTTTTTAAAAAAATCCACATATTTGATAATGTTATTTGTCAGATGTTTTAAAAATTTAAGGTCTTTGTCAAGGTATCTGGTAAATGTTTCCAGGCATGTTCATACAATTTCACAAGACACATATCTGTTAGGTTTCTCTGAAATGTAAAATAGACAATGCCATTTCTCTTGAATGAACAACTACTGGGTTAAAAGTTTTTGGTCCTAATCCAGCCTGCTATTTCTGCATGCACTTTTCAGCCCAGATCCCCAATTTTGAGCTGAAAAATAATTCTCACAATTATGAAACCCAAGGACTGGAAAGACCCTAGTAATAACTTTAAGAAAAACAATTATTACTAAGAATCAGTCAAGGGCATTTGATCCCGGTAGGACTAGAAACAATGACTGTAGTGGATAAGGCTGGATTTGAAGCCGTTGCAGACTTTCTGTGAGTTAAATACAATAATAGTGTTAACAGAGGAAACTGAAACTAGTTTTTGCTGTTCGGCTTGCTTATTAACATGATTTTTTAGCAGATAGATGGTTGGTCAAATTGCTTTGATAAATAGAATGGTAGAAGCCTACATATGTGAGACTTGTTTTGTAAAAGGGGAAAACTACTATGTCGATATATATTTTATCAGTATTCAACTGGGGGGGGGACAATATATGTGTATATTTTTTCTTTCTATTTTTTTGTCTTGTTTGGTTTTGTTCTGTTTTTTTTTTTGAGAGGGAGACTGTATTTTAACTTTTGAATACAATTTTATATATATATATATATATATATATATATATATATATATATATATATATATATATATATATATATATATATATATATATATATATCCAAGGAGTTTGACAAAATTGTTTTTCTGTCCAATTATTTTATGAGAAAGGAGATGAGTCCCATCTTTTAGAGGGGTTTTTTTCTGGTCGAAAGCATGATTGAAAGGAGCTGGGCCAGCCACAAAAGCTTTTCAGGCAAACCCAGGTACACTATTGCTTTGAGCTTTGCTCCTCATTTTCACCTTATGCTATGCTATATAGATCAAAATGTAATTATTAAAAAAGATATATTTATTTCTTGGAGAGCCAGTTTGGTGCAATAGATAAGGTATCAGTTTAGAAACTAGGAAACCACGAGTTTTCTTGGGCACGAAGCCAACAGAGGAACCTTGGGCCACACACACACACACACACTGCTTTATCAGTACTGTTTTATTAGTTGTAAATTTCCCAGACTTGTTTTAAGATGGGCAGCTATATCAATGTCTTAAACAAACAAACAAGCAAACAAACAAACAAACTGAAGGTCTGTCCTAATTTATAAGTTCAGTATTAAGAAAATCAAAATGGTGGTCCTTTGAGTTTTGGACAGTCCTTTAAACTGCAACATTGGATTCAAGATACACATTGGACAGGCTATAAAATGGTAACACATACAGATAGTCCTTGACTTACGACCACAATTCAGCTGAAAATTTCTGTTGTTAAGTGAGACATTTGTTAAGTGGGTTTTGCCCCATTTTACAACCTTTCTTCTCACCATTGCTAAGTGAATCGCTGCATTTGATAAGTTAGCAACCTGGTTGTTAACTGAATCTGGCTTCCCCATTCACTTTGCTTGTCGAAAGGTCGCAAAAGAGGATTTACATGACCTTGGGACACCGCAAGTGTCATAAATATGAACGAGTTGCCAAGCCTCTGAATTTTGATCACCTGATCATGGGGATGCCGCAATGGTCATAAGTGTGAAAAACGGTCACAAGTGGCTTTTTTCAGTGCCATTGTATCTTTGAACAGTCACTAAAGGGACTGTTGTAAGTCGAGGACCACCTGTATTGATTAACTGAGATGTTTAATTTGCCTTCTTGTGGCCACACATTCACTATATCAGAGCAGATAATCTGTGGTTAATGTTAAGCTGGAATACCCCTAAAAAGCTGGTTTCTTTTTCTCTCCCTGCCCTCCACCATCTTACTTTGCGTTGAGTTTCTCCCTGTGTTGGTGCCTCTCTCCGCTTCCCATTGCAACCTGCACCTACTACCCAGAAAAGACGGGTGTTTATCAGCTTTGGAAACAACTGTTTCACCTGCAGTAGAATGTCACCTTTGACCTATTGCATTTGGGGGAAAGAGGACCCACAGCACTCTCAGTTTATTTACCACTTTATTTGCACTTTTAAAGGAAAACATGTTCTCCCTGAGTTGTAAGGGAGCCACCTGGCCTCCACATACCACTTTTAAAAAAAGAGAATGTAACCAAATATAGAATATCCACATATGATAACCTATAAAGCACTGAAGCAGTTCCGGTAGGCGGGAGAAATTTTTGAAGAGGGGGCAGATTACAATGAACTTGGCCAGCTCAACAATCTGAATCCAGCTGTTCTTCTTCCTTTTCTACACCACCATCTAGTTTAAATATAATAGTGTCGCTGCTGTTCCGTCTCTTGGTTCCCAAATGTTGCTCCATTTTTACAAAAAGCATTTCAATGTTAGTGTCAGAAAGGTTGTCCTCCCCAACATGGAGAGCTGCACTTCTTGGTGCTGATTACTCTTTGGTAAGGCCACACACCAAAGTTCCCCTCTTCTTTGCCATGGGAGATCACTTCAGCCCTACAGCACTTCAGTTGTTTTGCCTGATTGGCAAAATTATTTGCCCCAAGTGAAATACTCCAGATTAATTGCAGGGCCTGGGGCAGTTCTTCTGAAAAGAGTTCTTGGCAAAAATTTCCATTGGTAATCATCTTGTACATTTTGTCCAGGCTTTTACCAGCAAAGCAAGATGTATAATAGATAGGATTGGGCAGTGGTTTGGATTCAAGGCAAAAAGCCAGGTTGGTTCTAGTGGTTAAGGTGCTGGACTACAAATGAGGAGCCCATGAGTTCTAATCCTCTTGTAGGCAAAATCATCAGGTGACCTTGGGCCAGGCACTTTCTCTTAGTGCAATCCAAAACACAGACTGATCCCTTGGGAAAGAAAGACCCTCGACTCCATCTTATTAAGAGATATTGACTGCAGCAACTAGTCTGGGTTTCCCATGCTCAAAAGATACAGAAAGGTTTCCCTCATCCCAGCCCCCACCCCCCATGAACAGTCCATCTTCAGCCAAATGGAACTCACCGAAGTGTTTTGAGAATGCTGAGATGTTTTGCAGCAATCCACATACTTTCTCAGGATGCTGGTACAAACTGGTTTCAAGCTTCTCTGGTCTTTATCACCTGTCATTTCTCTCCCCCCCCCCCACTCCTTATTTCCCATCATGTACACACACACAGAGCTTTATTGCCCATCTATCCCTCTCCCCCACTAGCCTTTTATGACAGGATGCCAGTGAGGCACCAAACCAAGCCTGGCAGACCTGACAGTTGTCTTTATTGGGAAAACAAGGGTAGGAGCACCGTGAATGCTGGACTTGAGTCTCACAAACTAGCATGTGAGGCACTCACACAGCATCTGCCTGCAACCCCTTAAATGAGACATGTCAAACTTGCAACGTCACATGACGTTGCGCGACGTATCGGAACTTTTTCCCCATTGCTGGCAATAGGGTGGGCATGGTTTCATTGTGACGTGTCCGGCCCGTGGGCCGGCAGTTTGACATCCCTGTCTTAAAGCAACTGTGTCCTGCAGTTTTGAGGCTGCCCACCAAAGTTGCAGCATGATGCAACATGCTTGTTTTAAGGAGCTGCAGGCAAGTCATCATGGCTGCTCCACCGTCGTCTGAAACCTATGTTTGCCTTTGAATCCAAAACATTGTACAGCCCTATTAAACACTGCACAATCCAGTGGCAAATAATGAAATCGGAGCACTGCAAATTAGTCCTTGAATGCAGGCCAAAGTTCGCTCTGAGCCAGACTTTATTTATTTATTTTTCACATTTCTAAGCTACCCATCTTTATTTTTATTTTTTATTTATTTTTATTATATTTTTATACCGCCCTTCTCCCGAAGGACTCAGGGCGGTGTACAGGGCAATAAATATAAAAAACAGAATATAAAAGTTAAAATACAATTAAATATAATGCCCAAATTTAAAATTTAACACAATAATTAAGAACATGTTTAAAACCCCAACCCTAACCTATCAGACCAGGTCAGATTGCCCAAATAAATACATTTTTAGATCGCACCGGAAGGAGCGAAGGTCGGGAGCCATCCGGAGCTCAACCGGCAAGCGGTTCCACAGGTCTGGCGCGCCCACAGAGAATGCCCTCCCCCTGGGGGCCACCAATCGGCATTCTTTGATCGGAGGCACCCTGAGGAGGCCCTCTCTGTGGGAGCGCACTGGACGGAGGGAAGTTGACGCCAGCCGCAGGTGTTGCCGTAGGTAATCCGGACCCATGCCATGTAGGGCTTTGTAAGTCATTACCAACACCTTGAATTCCACCCAGAGGGCAACCGGCAGCCAATGCAGCTCGCGGAGCAAAGGTGTAACATGGGAGTATCAGGAAACTCCCAGTACAACTTGCGCGGCTGCATTCTGCACCAGTTGAAGCCTCCGAGTGGACTTCAAGGGCAGCCCCATGTAGAGAGCATTACAGTAGTCTAGACAAGAGGTCACGAGCGCATGAGTGACTGTACGCAAGGCATCCCGGTCCAGATAGGGTCACAACTGGCGCACCAGGCAAACCTGGGCAAAGGCCCCCCTAGTCACAGCTCCAATATGCTCTTCCAAAGAGAGCTGTGAATCTAGAAGGACCCCCAAGTTGCGTGCCCTATCTATGGGGGGTAATAGCTCACCCCCCCATGGCCAGAGATGGAATAATCGGAATTTCCCGGGATGCCGGCATGAACAGCCACTCAGTCTTGTCAGAGTTGAGCCGAAGCTTGTTCCTCCCCATCCAGACCCGGACCGCCTCCAGGCAGCGGGACATCACGTCGAGGGCATCACTGGGGTGGTTTGGGGTCGAAATAAAAAGCTGGGTATCATCAGCATACTGATGATACCCAACTCCAAAACCACGAATGATCTCGCCCAGCGGCTTCATGTAGATGTTGAACAGGAGAGGCGAGAGGACCGATCCCTGAGGGACTCCACAAATGAGAAGCCTCAAGGTCGACCTCTGCCCCCCTGCCAACACCGACTGCAAAGGTCCCAGAAGGTAGGAGGAGAACCACTGGAGAACTGTGCCTCCCACTCCCAACCCCCTGAGACGTCGCAGCAAGATACCATGGTCGATGGTTTCAAAAGCCGCTGAGAGGTCTAAAAGGACTAGGACAGAGGAGCAACCCCTGTCCCAAGCCCGCCAGAGATCATTCACCAGCGCGACCAATGCCGTCTCCGTGCAGTACCCGGGACTGAAGCCCAATTGGTATGGGTCTAGATAGTCAGCTTCATCCAAGAACAAAGGGAGCTGTTGCGCCACCACGCTCTCAACAACCTTCGCCAGAAAGCGAAGGTTGGAGACCGGACGAAAGTTGTTTAATATTGCTGGGTCCAAGGCAGGCTTCTTGAGGAGGGGTCTCACCACCGCCTCCTTCAAGGCAGCGGGAAAGCTACCCTCACTCAAAGAGGCAGTAATCACTGCCTGGAGCCAGCCTCGTGTCCCATCCCGAGCCGCATAAGTCAGCCAGGAGGGACACGGGTCCAACAAACACGTGGTGGAGCTCAGCTTCCCCATGATCTTGTCCACTTCTTCAGGAGTCACAGGATCGAACTCCTCCCAGATAACATCGACAAGGCTGCCCGTATCTTCATCGTCAGACTCTGCCCAGTCGGAGTCCAGGCCGGTCCGGATCCAAGCGATTTTGAACTCTGAAAGAGTTCCAGAATCCATGGAATGGTTCACAATATTCAGCAGCATACGCTATCAAGAGATGATCAAAGTGACATCATGCCGTCAGTGAAGGCAAGAATTAGATCCTGCTATTATTTCAGTGATTAAATGTACCCAGATAAGAGTTTCTATGGCTGTCTCAGCACAACAGATGCTATTCAGATTTGGTTACAGTTGTTGGAGAAAAACTCTTTCTCAATAGTCCATTCAGAAGACTCTTCTGAGGAACCTGGCGCCTCTCTGTCTCTTCAAGCCCAGCACTCAATTCAACAGTATTGTTCACAATCCTCACCAGGCTTGGTGATAGTGACACTAGGTAGGTGTCAGGGGACATCATTCTGGCTCACCGAGACTTTACCCAGCTATTCTGGTGAGAAGAGGAGCTTCTCAGAAGATTGCTTGGAGACTTTCCTCGCAGCAAAGAACATGGCAGCAGCCCTTTGGTATAAATACTGGACCGTCCTCTTTGGGATTTCCAGAGTAATTCCAGGGAGTTAGTATGGAAAGTTACCGAAACGACTATGAGGGCAGGGACCTTGATCTTTATCAGAGCATATTCTGTCCATCAAACAATTAGGTTGACCTTGTCTTTCATCCATAGCACCTGCCCAAACAACGACTTATCTGAAGGAGTTTTCTGTCCCTGACTGGGCTTTTAACTTTTCCCTGGTTTCCAGCGCCTTATGTCACCTTTGTGTGGTTAAATTTATTCTGAGTAAACAAAATCATTACATCCATGGGAGAGCAATACTGGGAAATGGTTAGAGGCCTTGATGACTCTCCCATAGTTTCTCCATAAAAGTTTGGATCCATGTTCTGGGATGCAATCTCTATGTTCGAACATCTGTGGAGATTTTCACTCATTCAGGTCATGATTGTCCCAAAGGTGCTTTTTACAAAAGGCAACTAGACTTTCTTGAGGTTTTTTTTCCTTTTGAAAGCTTTTCACTTCTCATTCAAGAAGCTTCTTCAGAACTGCATTTGTGCTACACTGTCCACCTGCCAGCCTTCTGGCATTCATGCATGGCTTACACTGGGCCTCCCAAGCCCTCCTCCAGCCTCCTCCATGTTCCCTGTGGCACATGTCATGGTTCCGACATATTGAACGCTTCAAAGAACTTTGAGGCATTGTTTACCTTAAAGAATCTTTATTCGAGTAGCATAACATAGGCACTAACATAACTGAATTTCCCTTCCCTGAGCACATAGTATCAAAGCACAATTCCCTCCTCCAATTAACAGTCATAAATCACATTCCCCAATTATTTTGAAGCACGGGCTTCCCCTCCAGTTCTCTAGCTCAATTCTTTATCATCAGGTAATTATTTCAACAACCTTGATTCTCACGCTATGCCTAGCTGGATTCTCATGCACATTCCCCCCCCCCTCCCCAGAGTCATCTAACTCTAAAAGCGAAAAGAAGAAAATGACTACATCTCCAACTGTTGTCAATGCAAAAACATCCAATGTTAGCAGCGTTGACAGCACACACATCTCCTTGCCTGAGATTCCCACCATTTCCTGCTTCACAATCTGCATGTCTTTGAATGACGACAGCAACTGGGAATGATGAAATTGTTGTCTGTGGCCACATGGCATTATGACCATGTCACTTAGCAGTGGCAGTCCCATCCCAATTGCCATGATAACCTGATGACTCACTACTTGTATTTTACAGTATACTGATGTGTGGATCATCCAAGCCTTGCTTACCTCTGACTGGTTCTGTGGATAAACCAGCAATTTTTATCCGGTTTTCTATATATTTTATTTTGCATTGGAATATAGGTTCCTTGTGACCTAACACATTTCAAAGATGCCATTCTGTTTTGTTTGTTTATTAAGCTATTTCCTTAATGCTATTTTGTGGTCTCTCCTCCACCGCTGAACCAGCTCATACAACGAGCTTTCCAGAACAATGACTTCACCAAACTTTTATTTCAGACTGAAGCCTACAGTTCATGGCACATCTTTGGAAAGCTCTGTTTCAACTCTTGGATGTAAAGCTTTTTTCCTATCCTCTGCCCATTTTGAAATGGTGAAGGCAAATGCCACTTTAGAGCAATATCTTCACTGCTATGCAAGCTACCACTACACAAGGGGCTGACATTTTATGTGTGGATGAGCTCATTTAGCTCATACCTCGGCTTACATGTTGACATTCCAGGCCACTTAAGGCCAGTTAAGACATATATCTGCTGCCAATGCATCCCAGATTTCTGGGAGTCCAACCACACAGTCACCCGTTGGTACCTATCAGCATTTCTACCTTTGAGGAAGAGCAGGTGTTGTTTGTGGAGTGGGAGATAATTGTACAACTGATGAGAAACAAAATCGAGATTGTCCCAACAAAATATTCAGGGTGTGTGTGTGTTCCAAAGGGGGAGAAAACCCAGACAGGAAAGTAGAAGTTTTGGGCAAAAACCTCCTTGCTGTTCAGTCTCGGCAGGAAATATGGGTAGAAAAGACAGAAATTGAATCTTTAATAACCTCAGCCCACAAAGAGTTGGAGATCCTATTCTTCTTACTATCCTGAGTCAAGAGGGTGTCTGTAAGGGAGGAGGTGTCATTAGCTGTAGCTGATAAAGAAAAGGGAACTTTAGAAGCACAATGGTCCCCCATGACAGAAAGTGATGGTGGTGGGGGGAGGAAGAGAAATTGGAAAGGGAAATGGAATTAGGCAATGAATCCAATGTTGTATGAACTAACGGTTCTCAGATTAGTGAGGAACAAATTCTAGCTGCCTTTTGCATCCTTGGGGAAACTAATCAATTAGCCATTAAAGTGGAAAGGCAAGAAGAGGAAGGAGGAGGAGGAGGAGGAGGAGGAGGAGGAGGAGGAGGAGGAGGAGGAGGAGGAGATGATCCCCCCAATTAAACCACTACTGGCCATGAATTCTGGGAATTGTGTTTTAATGTATCTGTAGGTCAGTGAAGGAAAGCTAATGTACTGGACAATATGCTATCAGAATTAAGCTAAAAGCCATAGAAACACCATTCCAAAGTAATCAGCAAAGCATATCACTTAGAAAAGATCAGTACCAAGCTAGCAGGAGCAACATACACATACACAGAGCCATACCATTCCTGACTGGATTAATTTCAAATAATTCTCTCCTGTCCTACTAATAATTTTCTAGAACACAACACTTGACATCATAACCATGTTTGGGCCAAGCCTGGAGGTTGCATTTCCCACATAGCTGTGCCATGAGGCCGAGAGAGGTCCCCCAGGGCATTTAAGAAGAATATTTGCACAAGGATTTTGTCGGCAGGAAGCCATCACTGCCAACACTGCCTTGAGTACTTCGCCAGATGGGTCTCTCCCCCTCCTCCTTTCTCTTAATGCTGAGACAGCTTAGACACACCTGACAATGGACTTTTGTCTCGCGTCTCGCTGCCATGCATTATGTCATATTCTGGCACTCTCAGAGAGGGCAAAGTCCATACTCCCTGAAATAGCTGCCTGTCCCTTCCGCCAGGAAAGGACCTCTGCCCTGCATTCAAGCGCCATGGCAACACCTGAGGGCAAAGACCTGCAGGCCGGAGCAAGAGGGCATGGCCTCAGAGGTAAAAATAAACAGGGGTCTTGGATAAGGTGCCCACAGGGCCCCCTCTTGTCCTTGTGTGTGTCTGACACAGGCTGAGAGCAAAGAACCGTAGCTTTTGATTCCAAGGGATGGGCAGTGGGAAAAGGGGATTTTGACTGGATTAAAACCTCAGGCCTGATCTTCTTACCAACTGCCAGGAGAGACTGTGTGGGGTGAGACTTCTCACACCCCCTTTTTTCCAAAAGGGAACTGAGTCTTTGGTTTGAAAGGGCTGTTTGGCCTGCTGAGAATTGGTGCAGAATCTGGGAATGGCCACAGACCCACCAGCCCTAAGTTACTTTCATGCACTGGAATGAGCTTGAGGTTTGGGGTTTGGGAAGAGAAAACTTAATGGAAGCAAATTTGGGAATGTTCTATGGATACATTGCAACCAACAAAAAAAAGAAGAACGTCATGGCAAAATGCAAAAAAAAAGTGAATATCTGGCTCAAAGATGAAAACATTATTCACACACCCTCACAGAATACTAAAGTCAACATTGCCCAATTAAATTGATTGGTTATATGTTTGAAACAAACTCACTTATTTTGGCCACATCATGAGGAGGATCTCACTGCAGAAAGCAATTATGTTGGGAAGAGTTAGCGGTAAAAGGAAACCAGGCCGCCAAAGAACGCAATGGCTGGACACCAGGCATAGAAAAAGTCAAAGAAGCAGTGCAAAATCAGATGTGGAGAGATTTGATCCATAGAATCACCAAGAGTCGGACATGATTAAATAAATAATATCATCATCATCATCATGACAGACAGACTGATGGATCGAAGAATTTCTTTATACTAATACAGTTCTCAGATCATGCCAAAGAACCATAGAACCACAGAATCATGGAAGGGACTAGGAAGTCATCCAATCCAACCCCCTGCAGGATTCACTACATCTATAATAATAATAAAGTTGGAAGGGATCTTGGAGGTCATCTAGTCCAACCCCCTGCTCAGTCAGGAAACCATATACCATTTCAGACAAAACCTCTTAAAAACCTCCAGTGGGAGCATTCACAGCTTCTGGAGGCAGGTTGTTCCACTGATTAATTGTTCTAACTGTCAGAAAATTTCTCCTTAGTTCTAGGTTGCTTCTCTCTTTGGTTAGTTTCCATCTGTTGCTTCTCGTCCTGCCTTCAGGTGCTTTGGAGAATAGACTGACTCCCTCTTCTTTGTGGCAGCCCCTGAGATATTGGAACACAGCCATCATGTCACCCCTCGTCCTTCTCTTCATTAAACTAAGACATACCCAATTCCAGCAACCATTCCTTATATGTTTTAGCCTCCAGCCCCCTAATCATCTTTGTTGCACTTCTCTGTACCCTTTCTAGAGTCTCAACATCTTTTTTACATTGTGGTGACCAAAACTGGATGCAGTATTCCAGGTGTGGCCTTACCAAGGCATTGTAAAGTGGTATTAGTACTTCACGTGATCTTGATTCTATCCCTCTGTTAATGCAGCTTAGCACTGTGTTGGCTTTTTTGGCAGCTGCAGCACACTGCTGGCTCATATTTAAATGATTGTCCACCAGGACTCCGAGATCCCTCTCACAGTTACTACTATTGAGCAAGGTGCCACCGATACATTTGGTTTTTCTTGCCTAAGTGTAGAACCTTACTTTTTTCACCACTGAAATTCATTTTGTTAGATAGTGCCCAGTGTTTAAGTCTGTCCAGATCCTCCTGTATCTTAAGCCTATCTTCTGGAGCGTTGGCTATTCCTGCCAGCTTGGTGTCGTCTGCAAATTTGATGAGTTCCCCATCTATCCCCTCATCCAAATCATTGATGAAGATGTTGAAGAGCACCACACTTCCCTCCATGTAGATGCAGTTCCATTGAGGACCACATGCTGAGTATGGCCGGTCAGTCAGTCTTCCCCAAATGCTCTTTGTTCTCAAGTCTTGCAGGGTTGGTGACTGAGGACAAACACAGATGTTCTTCAAATTGCATTTGAAGGATGGGGGTTGGAAACGGGGGTTGGATGGTAGTAAAAAAATGGCTTCTGTGTTTCAGAGAAAAGGACAGGTGTAATTTGCAATTGGTCAGTGAAAGAAGAGAAAGAAAGGGTATCTTAGAGGGAAAATATTGAGATAACCCTAGTACACCCACTGAGTACATATTTAGAAAAGCATCTGTGTGCAAGTCAAACAAAGCTAATTAAAGGAAGCCAGAGGCAGGTGCTTAAGGTCTGAAAGGACAAGTACAGTTTATCTTAAAAAGTTACATATTCCAATAGAAAGTTTCCATCTCTGAGAAATCGACTCTTCGTGCCCCGTAGTGATCGACAAAATAAATGATGCAAGGAATAAATATTTCTGGAAATTCATGTCTCACATGTTTTCTCACTATAGGTAGTCCTCAATTCACAACCATTTGTTTAGTGACTGTTTGAAGTTGCAATGGCGTTGAAAAAAAAAGTGACTTCACACTTAACAACCATTGCAAAATCCCCATGATCGTGTGATCAAAATTTCGGATGCTTGGCAACCACTTCATATTGATGACGATTGCAGTGTCCCGGGGTCACGTGATCTGCTTTTGTAACCTTCTGACAAGCAAAGTCAATGGGGAAGCCAGATTCACTTAACAACCGTGTTACTAATTTACCAAGTGCAGTGATTCACTTAACAACTGTGACAAGAAAGGTTGTAAAATGGGGCAGAACTCACTGTACTATCTCGCTTAGCAACATAAATTTCAGGCTGAAAGTCAAGGGCTACCTGTATTCCCCCATTAATCGCACCACAAGGTAGGGAAACAGTGAAAAAAACAGATGTAATCTGATGTTCGAGGACAGGAAGGCCTGGAGGAACGTTGTCCGAGGGGTCGCGATGGGTTGGACATGACTTCACAACTAACAACAGCAATCTGATGTTTATTGAGACAAGGAAGTAATTTTTTAAAAGTTTCAGCTCACATCACGTTGTAATATATGTTTTTTTTAAAAAAAAACCAAAAACAAAAACAAATCTGCTGAACCTACATATAGGATTCAAGCAGGCTGTGTTTGCACAACACGCTTTCCCTAAATAACTGAAGCATGATTTACTTAACCCAACTGTGAGGATTCACATATCATAATCAGCCATAAACTAACCATGTGGAATGAATTTGCAAAATAAAATTAAATTAAAATGTGGGTGGTTAGCTTGTGGTCCTGCATATGGTGTGAAGTGTTAGAGATCTAAATTAATGGCACAGAAAACCAGCAAGTCATGACTTCCTGTTCACCAGGGGACAATGGGAGAGAAATGAATATTTATTCTGTGTCACCTCCTTTGTCTTATCAGTCTGCCTACTAAGTCTGCTAAGACATTGCTATTTTGAAGCCAGGTCCTTTTTGCTGTTTTTCACAGGCAGGCATGCACAAACAAAGAACACCTTGCTCTCCTCCTGGTAGGATCTAGCTAAGCGTTGGGCTTCATCTAGGTTTGATAAATGAATTTTCTATAAATACATTTCTTTCTGTTACAGTTAAGAAAGCTACTAACAGTTGCTCAGTTTGAGTCCTGCCTTTACAAATGTTCATGTGCACACAAATGGAACACTTCAGATTCCAACACAAAGCTTTCTTTAAATATCTTAATATAAAACTTACTGGTTAAAAGTTAAATGTTAATTAAATATTGTTAGCTAATAAGTATAGAGTTGTCTAGACACAGATTTATTCACAATTTAACAAAACCCTGTAGGAAGTCTAAACAGCAGTCGGGCATTGATTTGTTACCTCTCCCTTTTAGGAAGGAAAAAAAACCCTGCACAAATGCCCCCAAAGGAGAAAATCTTTGGATATACACTGGGCATGTCCTCCTTCAGATTAATCATCCATTCCACAGATTCCTAATTCTTCCCAGGGAGATCTACCAGATCACAAAATGCTGCTGCTTAGTGCCGGATCAGTAATGGACAAAGAACTGTGATCCAAAACAGAATCCTGGGTAGGCAAATTAACCTGATAAATGTGCAAGAAAATGGAGAAGTGATTTTAACCCACTTGTGCCCTCCAGGATATCCTGGCTCAGGAATTCTGGGAGTTAAAGTCCACGAGTCATAAAAGAGCCAAAGTTGCCTACCCTGGTCTAGCCTATCAAACAGAAGAATTAGGAGTGACATGATATCTGTTTTCCAGTACTTGAGGGGCTGTCACAAAGAAGAAAAAGGCAAAGCTTTCCTAGTTCAGTCATGTCTGACTTTAGGGCATGGGGCTCATCTTTGTTTCTTGACTGAGGGAGCCAGAGTTGTCTGAAGGCACTTTCTGTGATCATGTAGCCAGCATGACTATACACCAAAGAAAGACAGTGTGCTATTACCCACCAAATTAGTAGCTGTTAATTTACTTGCATTTGCATGTTTTCGAACTGATAAGTGGGCAGGAGCTGGGGTGGGAATGGGAGCTCACCCCATTTGGCACTTGATTCTTGAACCTGGGCTGTTAGCTGTCCAGCTGATAAGCTCAGTGTCTTTAATCACTGGGTTGACTTAATTCTCTAGAATACCAGAGGGCAGAACAAGAAATAATGGGTGGAAGCTTGTTAAAGAGGGATCCAACCTATAAGTAAGAAGGAATTTTCTGATAGGGAGTATTGTGTAGTGGATCCGACACAAGGAAGAGACGCCAGCCGGTGTGTGAGTTCAGCTCTTTATTGGAAGGGGGTAGTGAACTGGGGAATGAGGGTTACCTGGTCTCCTTAAATACCTAGCCAGGTAAACGGACAGCCAATGGGGTTGGCCCTAGGTTTCCCGCCGAAACTGGGTTTCCCACGAAAACCGTTCAGGCCAACGCCCCCTGGTGGCTGTTGCTATGCAGGTGCCTGCATACATAACACCCCTCCCCACTTAGAGAAGAACCACATAACAATGAACAACTAGCAACTAACTATAACTATATACACTGTGTGTCCATAATAATAAAAAAACAATGCAACTGTGAGAGGGTCATTTGCACACATAGTCCGACAGGTAGGCAGGTGTCCTGTGTGGTCGGGTGGACCGTCTGGGTGTGGCCTGGCCCTGGCCTTGGGCAGTTGGTTCCTGGGGCCTCTGTGCTGGGTTGAACAGAACTGGGTTCAGGAGGCCCTCCTCCTCTGGTTCCTGCTATGTGTTGCTTCCGGTTGGGCTGGCCTCCCCTGGGGTGTGGCTCTCCGGTTGGGCTTGTGTGGTGCGCTCAGGGACTCTTCCTCTGAGCTGGTCGATGTGTCGCCTTATGTGTCTGTCCCCCTCCACCCGCACGATGTAGGAGAGGGGTCCAGTTATTTCAACCCTGGAACCAATGGATGCCCTGCCCCGTAGTTCCTTGCCCAGACCAGGTCCCCCACGTTGAGAACTCTGTGTGCTGGTGATGATGACGATGAAGATGATGACGATGATGATGATGGTGGTGGTGACCTAACCGTCTCGGCTGCTACCCGGTCTGGGTGTAAACGGTCCAGCTTGGTGATGAGGTGCCGTCCCCATCGCAGTTCTGCTGGGCTCTTCCCGGTAGCAACGCATGGTGTAGTGTGCTGGTCGAGTAGGAATTTGGCCAGTCTGTGGTGCAAGTCCCCGCTAATGATGCGCCGGAGTGCGTCTTTGGTCGTCCTAACCATCCGTTCGGCTTGCCCGTTGGTCGATGGATGGAAAGGTGCGGAGGTGGCGTGCCTAATCCAGTTCGCCTTCAAAAACGCCTGGAAATCAGTAGCGGTAAACTGAGGCCCATTGTCAGACACAATTACGTCGGGGAGGCCGTGTGTGGCAAAGAGAGCTCTGAGCACCTGGATTGTCCTCCCCGAGGTCATGTTGGGCACTGGGACTACCTCCAACCACTTGGAGTGGCTGTCCACCACTACTAAGAATAACTGGCCCTGGAATGACCCTGCATAGTCAATGTGGATGCGGGACCAGGGTTTGTGTGTGGCCTCCCACCTGTGCACGGGTGCGTATGGCATTTCCAGTCTGGATCTCTGGCACGTGTAACAGGCCTTGACCCGTTCCTCAATGTCCTTGTCCAGCCCTGGCCACCAGAGGTAGCTTCTGGCCAGGGCCTTCATCCTAACCACCCCCGGGTGTCCCTCGTGTAAAGAGTCCAATACCCTGCCCCGTACTGCAGTGGGAATGATGACTCTGCTTCTCCAGAGGAGGCAGCCCCTGTGTGTGGAGATCTCGTTGCACCTGGTGAAGTAGGCCTGGAACTCAGGTCCCGGGGACTTGTCCTGCCACCCTGTGCAAACCCAGGAATGTACCCTGCTCATGATGTTGTCTGTGGCTGTGTGGCTGGCAATGTCCTTGGCATGAACTGGGCACTCTGGTAGCTCCTGCAGTGCTAGGATCTGTGTGGCTGGGGCCGGGTCTGGATCCGGGGTGTCTATGGGTAGCCTACTTAGACCGTCTGCGTGGCCCATCTCCTTCCCTGGCTTATGCACTAGCTTGCAATTGTACGCTGCAAGGAAGATGGACCACCGGAGCATTCTGGGGGACAGGATTTGTGGGGTCTGCCTGTCCGTTGTGAACAGGCCTAGGAGTGGTTTGTGGTCCGTGTAGACAGTAAACTCCCTGCCATACAGATAATCGTGGAATTTTTTGATACCTGGCACAATTGCCAGGGCTTCTCTGTCGATTTGGGCATAGTTTCTTTCTGCTCCAGACAGCGTCCTGGAATAATAGGCTATGGAGATTTGCACCCCATTGGGCTCAAGGTGGCTGAGTACTGCGCCCACACTGTAAGGGGATGCATCGCATGCGATGCAAATGGGCTTGGATTTGATGAAGTGGGTTACTGTGGACTTATCCGACAGTAGTGCTTTCAAAGCCTTGAAGCTATGGTCGTGGGCGGCAGTCCAGACCCATGCTGCCTGCTTGTCTAGTAGCCTGTGGAGTGGCTCTGCAATGACTGCCTTGTGTTGGAGGAATGCATGGTAGAAGTTCAACAGGCCCAGGAATGCCTGTAGCTCTGTCTTGTTCTTGGGTGTGGGTGCTAGCTTGATGGCCCTCACCTTGGATTCTGTGGGGTGAATTCACCTGGCATCTACTCTGAACCCCAGGAATTCTGTGGAGGGCACCCCTATGCTGCATTTCTCCCTTTTGAGTTTAAGTCCAGCTGTGCATAGCCTGGACAGTACCTCCCTGAGCCTACCTGCTAGTTCTTCTGCTGACGCTCCTGCAATCAGGATGTCATCAAAATAGGGGCAGACCCCTGGGATGCCCTTGAGTGTCTTCTCCATGACTTCCTGAAAAATGCCAGGAGCCACGCTAACTCCAAACTGCAGCCTGTTCACCCGGAACGCCCCCTTGTGTGTCACTATAGTTTGAATGAAAGCTGTGGCCCACGTGACCGTGAGTTGCTGGTACGCCTGTGCAAGATCGAGCCTTGCAAAGATGGCACCACCTTGGAGGGAAGCGAGAATGTGGCTGACCGTGGGGACTGGGTAAGCGTGCGGGTTTAGGGCGTGGTTCACCGAACACTTGTAGTCGGTGCAGATCCTTATTTCCCCATTGGATTTGAGGGGGGTGACGATTGGGGTTTCCCACTCCCCCCCATCTACGGGCTCTAAGATTCCCTGGGCCACTAGCTTATCTAATTCGCACTCTATTTTTTGTTTGACCGCGAAGGGGACTCGCCGCGGCTGGACCCTAATTGGGGGAACGTTCGAGTTAAGCTTGAATGATATGGGGGGCCCTGTGTACCTGCCCAGTGTCCCGTCGAAGACGTCTGCGAATTCCTTGCAGACGGTCTCGACGGGGTCCCCCTGGATCCGGTGGATCCCCGTGACTGTGATCCCCAGGGCCTCGAACCAGTCTAGGATGACTAGGCTGGCTCTCCGGCCCTCTACTACTACAACCCCCAGGTGCTCTTCGCGACCCTTAAACCCCACCGAGACGGTGGCCTCCCCTCTTACCTTGACCGGTGAGTTCTGGAAATCGGTCAGGGTTAAATTTGTAGGCCGTAATTTAATCCGCTGCTTGCTCCGGCTATTTATGTAGTTAAGGGTCTCATCCGAAATGATCGAGACCGCTGATCCGGAGTCAAGCTCCATGCTACAAGGGATGCCTTGCAAGCGGATTGTTAATCAAATTTTAGGTTTGAGTAGCTGGCGGCTACCCGTGTGATTAATGGCCAGCCGGCTCTCAACATAGCCAATTCGCGCTTTGGTCGGGGCCCCAGTACCTTCGAATGGTGATTCCTCTGGCTGCAGCTTGTGGATCTCCTCTCGGGGGTGGCGGCTACGGCAGACCGTGGCTATGTGGCCTGTTTTCTTGCAGGCCTGGCACGTGGCTGACCGGAACTTGCAGAGGCTGCACACGTGGCTCCCACCACACCCTGCGCACTTCTGAGGGTTGGCGGCATTGCTGGGAGGCCTGGGCTTGTCTGGCCGCCTGGCTCGCTGGTCTGGGGTCAACTTCCGCTGGAGGAGGTCGATGCTCTGGTCGTCCTCCTCCAAGGCAAATTGCCGGTGAACGCTGGTCGCCTGGTTGCCGGACCGGGTTTCCTGGCAGGCTTGGACAGCCCCGCAGGCCGCTTCGTGGGCTAGGATGGCGTCCTCAGCTTCTTGGAGCGAAACCTCCTCTCTCTCGAACAGGCGCTCTTGCAGCCGCCTGTCTCATAGGCCGCAGATCAGCCGGTCCCATAGCCGCTCTTCCAAGTTCGAGAACCTGCAGGCGACGGCGGCTTCTCATAGGGCGGCGAGGAAATCAGCACCAGTCTCGTCGGGGCGCTGGTCCCTTTTCTCGAATTACGACCGCGCGGCCACCTTGGAGCGTCGGGGCTTGAAGTGGGCATTGAGTCTGGCCACAAGGTCCCGGTACGCGACGGTGTTGATGGCCTCTTGGGGGAACAGGTTCGCGGCGATCTCCAACAGCGCTGGCCCCCCCAAGGCAAAGCAAGGCTGCCGCCTTCGCCGTCCTCTGATATCTGGTTGAACCGCATGTACAGTTCAACGTGAGCCAGGTAACGGGTCCAGGTCTCGGGGTGGCGGGTGTCGAACTCGCGGGGTTGACCGGCTCTTGCCATGGCAGCGGTTGCAGTCTCGGTCGCGGTGCAGTGTGCGGTCTCGGTTGCGGATGCGGTGACCGGCGTGGTCCGGTCGGCTGATCCGGTCGGCTGGCAGTCGTGGGGGAGAAGGAAGGAAAAAATGCCTTCCCCTTCAGCTCGCGGAGCGTCTCCCCAGTGACTTCAGCTCTTGGTCGGCAGCAATCCCACCTTTGTCGCCACTATTGTGTAGTGGGTCTGACGCAAGGAAGAGACGCCAGCCGGTGTGTGAGTTCAGCTCTATATTGGAAGGGGGTAGTGAACTGGGGAATGAGGGTTACCTGGCCTCCTTAAATACCTAGCCAGGTAAACGGACAGCCAATGGGGTTGGCCCTAGGTTTCCCACCAAAACTGGGTTTCCCGCCAAAACCGTTCAGGCCAATGCCCCCTAGTGGCTGTTGCTATGCAGGTGCCTGCATACATAACAGGGAGAGCAATTAATCAGTGGAATCACTCGCCCTCTGGGGTAGTGGGTGCTTCATCACTGGAGGTTTTCAAAAATAGACAACCATTTGACCAGGATGGTATAAGGCTCCTACTTTAAACAGAGGATTGGACTACGACTCTATGATTCTATGGTTCTATTCTCCAAAGCACCTGAGGGAACAGTAAGAGAGAACAGGTGGAAGATCATTAAAGGGAAATCCAATCTAGAACTAAGGAGAAATTTCCTGACAGTGAGAAAAATTAATCAGTGGAATAGCTTACCTACGGAAGTTGTGAGTGCTCCATCACTGGAGGCTTTCGAGAAGAGACTGGGCATCCATTTGTCTGGAACGATAAATGATCTCCTGCTCAAGCAGGGGGTTGACTAGAAAACCTCCAAGATTCCTCCCAACCCAGTTATTCTATATTTGATGTTCTTTCTAATGTTTTCGGTTTCCTAGACTTAAAGTACATTTTTGTAACTGTCACCACTGTTTATCCAAGATCATCTCTGTGGCTCTCTGCATTTCGCAAAAAGGTGCCTTTTTTAAAATCTGGCTTCGGAGTTGTCTGAAGGGTATAAGTTTGCCATAATGTATATAATTAATAGAATAGACAGAGGAGTAGAGCGACTATTACATGATATTTGGCACTCTGGTATCCTTTGGGATATTTGAAAAATTCCTTCTACTGTACATAAATTTGTCTACATTTATCTTCACAGGCAATTCAATATTTGAATTAATATTAACTTGCCTGTTTAAGATAACTACCATTGATCAAAGATCACCCCAGATGAAGTTTCATTGACTTCTAAAACTTACACTAACGGGTGCCACTGTTAATGGCAATAGAGATAGAGTTTTAGAAATATATTTTAAGAAATGAAAGTTCTTCCCTACTTATATTACTTTAGCTTGGAGTCTACTACTTACTTTAACTTGAAGTCTATATCCTCAAGATAAATAGTGTAAGAGAGCCACTTTGGGGTAGGGGTTAAGGCGCCAGTCTAAACACTGGGAGACTGTGAGTTCTAGTCCCGCCTTAGGCACAGAGTTGGCTGGGTGACTTTGGGGCAGTTTTTCCTCACATAGCCTTAGGAAGCAAGCAGTAGCAAATCACTTTTGAAATCTTGCCAAGGATATACTTTTCAGTGAAATTTAATAAACTTGATTATTGGTTTTTGAAAATCAATAAAGCTTTTTTTTAAAAAAAATACTACACTGGTATGAGTAAGACTTGACATTAATTCGCCTTTGATTTCTTACAGATAATTAACACGTTACTGTTGCAACTAGAGTGCTTTTATATTGATGTTCAAGCTTTTTGAAAGACAGAGTTATTAGGTCTTGAGGTTAGAAACAACTGGTGATTTTCAAACATTTAAATATGCCTAATAGAAGTAGCTTCCATTGAGCTAAAAAAAAAAAGCAACTGCGCACGAAACTTTCCTCAATGGGGAAGTGCTGGATTATAATCTCCCTGATTCCCAGGCAGTGAATGGAAATTATGGAGCTGACATCTAAAACACCTGGAAGGTGCCAGGTGAGGAAAGCTAGTACGTGAGATGGCAGCCTAGGGACTGCAACTTGTTACCTGCAAAATAATGTGTAGCAAAAAGTGTGTTATCTCTGTGTGCAGGAATGTTTACATGTATTTATTTCTTCTAGTTTTACCTCATCGGACGCCCAGTAGCTGGCAGAGCAATCATGCTAAGTATTTAAATAGAGATATAAATATATTGGCGAATATCTATAGCTTGGGTGTAGGATGAGGGTGAAGATTCGTTCTCCGAGCTTGTGGGTTGGTTTCCAAATGTTTCATTACCAGGCTAAGTAACATCTTCAGAGGAGTTTAGGGGAGGTTAGTGTCAGTGCCCTTATAAACAGAAGAGCACTGATATCCCTTAAACACCGCTGAAGTTGTTACCTAGCCTGGTAACAAAATGTTCGGAAACCAACCCACAAGCTCAGAGAACGAACTTTCACCCTCAGATAAATTTATTTTGAAAGCCCTTAGTATAGATAAAATGGAATGTTAGATCAGACCCTAATAAACAAACTTCAATAATGTAACCAAATGACATGACATGCTAAATGCTAAAACATATGAAGAACGGTTGCTGGAATTGGGTATGTCTCGTTTAATGAAGAGAAGGGTGAGGGGGGCATGGTATTCCAATATCTCAGGGGCTGCCACATAGAGGAGGGAGTCAAGCTATTCTCCAAAGCACCCAAAGGCAGGACAAGAAGCAACAGATGGAAACTAGTTAAGGAGAGAAGCAACCTAGAACTAAGGAGAAGCTTCCTGACAGTGAGGACAATTAACCAATGGAACAACTTGCCTCCAGAAGTTGTGGGTGCTCCCAGCACTGGAGGCTGTTAAGAAGAGACTGGATAACTATTTGTCTGAAATGGTATGGGGAAGATCTCCAAGGTCCCTTCCAACTCTGTTATTCTTTTATTCATTTTCAAACATGATGAACAAAATTAAGGAAGTTTGATTTCAAGTGGGAGGCCATTCCAAAGGGCAGATCTGTTATGGAGGACAGCACCGCCACATCACCCCCTCTTGGTAATTAATTGCCTCTATGGTAATGTAATAATAATAATAATAATAATAATAATAATAATAATAATAATAATAATAATAATAATAACAACAACAACAAAAACAACAACAACAATAACAACAACAATAACAACAACAACAATAAAGTTGGAAGAGACCTTGGAGGACATCTAGTCCAACCCCCTGCTCAGGCAGGAAACCCTATACCATTTCCAACAAATGGCTGTCCAGTCTCTTCTTAAAAACTTCCAGTGTTGGAGCATTCACTGCTTCTGGAGGCAGGTTGTTCCACTGGTTAATTGTTCTAACTGTCAGGAAGTTTCTCCTTAGTTCTAGGTTGTTTCTCTCCTTGATTTGGAGAATAGCTTGACTCCCTCTTCTTTGTGGCAGCCCCTGAGATAGTGGAACACTGCTATCATGTCCCACCTCGTCCTTCTATTCATTAAACTAGACATACCCAATTACAGCAACCAACCGTTCCTTATATGTTTTAGCCCCCAGTCCCCTGATCATCTTTGTTGCTCTTCTCTGCACTCTTTCTAGAGTCTCAACATCTTTTCTACATCGTGGTGACCAAAACTGGATGCAGTATTCCAAGATTTATTTATTTATTTATTTATTTATTTATTTATTTATTTATTTATTTATTTATTTATTTACCATAATGACAATGTCTCACATTGCTGCACCAGATATACAGCTCATTACTATAACATTTTAAATCTGAAAGGAAAGTTTGCTTATCAACTTCTGTCCTGATGCTCATCACGCAAGAACAGATGGTTGTGGGGAAATGCGTGATGTCCCGGTGGGCAGAGGGTAAGGACAGTTTCTGCCTTTCTGGGAAGCAGGGTTGTTTGGTCCCCTACTTGCACAAGGAGCAGTGAGGACAAGACACGCAACCCATCTCTAGCCTTGCCCAAGAGCAGGTTTTATTTTGCATCACCTGCAACACAACAGTGTGTGTTTGCTTACCCTTTATACACAAATATACACAACGTGGTATTTGACTTTGCTTCGCAATGGGCAAAAGGGCTGCACAGGAGCAGCCAGCAGCACCATCAAAGTTTATCTCCTCTGGCCCTTCCTGTGCCATCTTAGGGAAACTGCCTTGCCCTTAATCCTACTTCTCCCAAAGAGAAGAGGTGGAAAATCTTTTCTGCATTTGTTTTCAGTTGGAGGGTAGAGTGTTGGCCCTTTGTCTGAACATGACAATCCCTCTCTTCTTGTGGGACAAGAAGAGAAAAGCAGAAGAGTCTTGGGCTTCACACTGCAGCTGTAAGTCGGACGGTGGCTCTTTATTGCCTTCTAGTGGGCAGATAAAGAGACGAAATGATAAATCTTTTACCGAAGTCAACATGACAGCCTTCACCAAACTGATGCCAGACCTGGGCTACCGTGCTGAGGCTGCAAAAATCCTTGGGGACCAGATTTTACAGAGTTTTCTGTTCCTGTGCAAGCAGACCACTGGAGTTTTTGCAGCCCAGATGTGCCACAATGTGTTATGCAGTGCTTCAGTTCAGTCACCACTCTGCTACCACAGTCTTTGGCCATGTTGGCTAGTAATAATAGAAATAAACGTCCAGAACAGATGGAGGATACCAAGTTGGGGGATCATTTTATGTAAGATGACATAAAAAAGGAGAAATTTGTATGCAGGTGCCAAGTCTAACTTTAGCAGAAATGACTTATATTCCTGAACCAAAGAGCAGCTGAAGCGCCATTACTGTTGGCCTGAGGGGATCTTCTCTGATCAATTTTCCTTCTTTCTTTTACAACTAGAGAAGAACAAGGAGCCAGGCATGACTTGTGTAGTGCACCTGGCTAGTTACTGCCACTTTTCCTGGTGGTGGCTCTGCTCAAGTGCAGCAGCTCCTAGCACTGGTGGGATTCAAATATGTGAACAACTGGTTCTCTGTATGGATGCCACTTCCGGAAGTCCATTCTGGGCCCGGGCAACAAAAATTTAGCTACTGGTTCTGCCAAAGTGGTGCAAACCAGCTGAATCCCACCACTGGCTCCTAGGCAGCGAGAGTCGCAATTGTGGCATATTTGGAGAGTGGCAGATTAGAAGAAGGCTGCTCTATTGCTATGGATAAGGAAAGAATGCTCTGGATAAAGAAAAGCGGTTAAACACCAGGCACTACATCAGGCATTAAAGCCAGCTGGGTGACTTTGGGCCAATCCCTCTCTCTCATTTCTACCAATCCATCAATGGAGAGATTGCAATGAACCAGCCAACACCTGACCAAAAAGAAAAAAAGAAAAAAAGAAAAAAAGAAAAACCCAGTGCAATTTTGGGCACAGCTATGGGGCAATCCAAAGAAATATAAGGATGAAGCTTGAATAAAGAAGGTAGAGAAGGAGGAAAAATAAACAAAAGGGGGAAAAACTTGAAAGAATAGCAGAAGTGGTTGAGGAAAGGACAAGGAAGATCAGAATTAGCCAGAACCTGGTGAAGATGAACTGCCTGATTTTTGGTTGAAACATCTGACTGGCCTACACGCACTCATTAGAAAGTAGTTTAATAACATACTGCAAGGAGGTGAAACTGAAAATTGATTAACATCGGATAAAACTTACCTGATAATGAAAGATCCAACAAAAGAGGCAGTACCAGGCAACTACAGGTCAATTAGGACTTAGGACTGCCCCCAATCTCCGTTCATTCCGCCGGGACCTGAAGACCTGGCTCTTCGAGCTCTCTGGCCCAGGCTGAGAATTTTTAATTTTTAATTTTAACTGGGTTTTTTATTCTCTCTCAGGGTTTCATTTAATCTTTTTTAATTGTTTTAACTTTTGTATTGATTTTCTTTTAAATATCCTGTCAACCGCCCTGAGTCCTTCGTGAAAGGGCGGTATATAAACCTAAATAATAAATAAATAAATAATAAATTACCTGCTTACCAACAACTTTCAAATTGCTAATTGGTGTTGTAGCTGATGCAGTCCAACAGCATCTATTTGAAAGCAAGTCCTTTCCACCTGAACAGAAAAGAAACTGCCTAAACAGGAAAGGGGAAAAAAAATATCAGCTTCTAATAGACAAGATGTCTTTTAAAACTGCAAGAGAAGGAAGACCAACCTGAATGTAGCTTGGATTGGTTACAAGAAGGCATTTGACTCCCTACCACATGATTACATAATCAAATGCCTAGAAATAACTGAAGTCAGTAGAAACGTCAGAAGCTTTGTGCAAAGATCAATGGCACCACTACTAGAAGACACAGTGTCAACGCTGTAGACATTGGATGTTCCCGCTCTGACAACCGATGATAATTGCAGCCATCTCTGGTTTGCTTTTCATGTACTTTTTCTTCTGTTCAGAAATCAGGTGCAGAAGTGGGGTTGGGATGAATGCTTCAGCCATAATAACGCTGTTCTGTGGGAACTCAAGGACAAACCTGTTCTGTACCAGCCTGCTACCGGCCCTGCAGAAAAGGCAGGGACAACCCCTTTACAAACGGCAAGAGGCTGGAATAAAGCCTGCCAAATTTATTAACATAAAACAGAGCAAGACAAGACACCAACCATGAAACAGGAGCTATGAAACAGGAACTATCCAAGCGGTTGCCTTCAGCAAACCAGCCCTCCCACACATTCCCCTTAAATACAGTTCAGGGCGTGGCTTCTCTCTGCCTCCTTCTGAGGTGCCCCATTGCCTTCCTCTGTTTACTCCTGATTGACTGCCTCCTGCATCGGGCGTCCTTGAACAGGGCCAGCTGTGGGTCATCTTCATCCACGCTGTCAGGCTCACACAGCTGGGTCTCCGTCGTGACCAGGTGGGAGGGGCCCGGCTGAGGGCTCTGCGGAGCCTCAAGGCCATCATCAGCAAGCTCTTCAACACCCCCCTCCTCCTCTTCTGAGTCGTCCGACCCAACTGCCGAACCCACAGGCTGACCCTGAATCACAACAAAACCGATAACGGTTTGGCGGGCTGAGGAGCTGGAGAGAAAGCCCGAGTTTCAGGCTAATTGGAGAATGTGATTTATGACTGGTTCTTGGGGGTGGGAATTGCAATTTGTAACTTTGTATCCAGGGGAAGGGAATTTAGTTTTGGGTTCAACTATGTAGTGCCAATACTTTGTTTCCTGAATAAACTGTTCTTTAAGGAAGAATTCTTGCCATGAAGTTCTTTTGATGGGTTTCATCTATCAGAACCATGACACACAGTTGCTGGTCAATGGTAACAGACAATATCAACAGAGGAATCTTTCAAGGAAACTCATTATCATCACTACTGTTTACAATTGCATTGATTCCTCTGTCAACAATACAGCCAGGGCTACCAATCATCAAAAACATCTGCCATGCTATCTCTCCTCCTTTACATGTACAATCTAAATATATGGAAAAAATACCACCTGAAATAGAATCGCCACTCAATACTATCCATATATACAGCCAAGATATTGCAAGGAAGTTTGAATTGGATAAATGTGTCACCCTTACCCTCAATATGATAAAGTAATGAAAACTGAAAGGATCAAGATGCCTTATGGAAATAACATCAGGAGTCTAGATGGAGAAGTTCACTACAAATATCTGGGCACCCTTCAAGCTGACAATTCCAAACACACTGAAGTAAAGAAGAAAATAAGATGTGAATACATCATGAAAGTGAAGAAGATCTTAAGGCCAAAACTCAGTGGAGTAAATACCATCAATGCAATTAAACACCTAGGCTATTCCAAGCTTTATATACACAGCTGGAAAGTGGACTGGACTAAAAGATCTGGATAGGAAAACCAGAAAAATAATGACAATGAATCATGCCCTTCATCCTCGCATCAGTAGAGACAGATTTGACTTACCAAGGAGCATAGCTGGGCATGGAATGTTACCCCAGACAATTGAAGAAGTTAAAAGAGCATTGGAAGGATATCTGAAGAAGATTAAAGAAGATGCACTGAACCCAGGATACCATGAAGGCTTATTGAACACTGAAGACACCAAACTGAGTTACAAAAAGACCAAATGAAGAATAGAAAAGGAACATGGAAAGGCAAGGTATTACACAGCCAGTACAGAGGGGGGAAAACCTAGCAGGCAAAGTAAATAACAACAATACTTAGCAATTGGTAAGAACTGGAAACTGAAGAAAGAGACAGCTAATTATGGCTGCACAAGACCAAGCCTTAAGAACTAATGCACATAAAGCCAGGATTGAGAAGACAGCTATAGACAGCAAACGCCATCTCTGCAAATAGTTGGAGAAATAGTGGACTACCAAATTAACTATTTCAAGACTGACTACAAACAAAGTAGCAACAATGGGGCACTGGAATATGAAATGAGTTGGTGAGACCACACACAAGATAAAATAATAGAAAATGAAGGAGCTAAAGTGCTCTGTGACTTTAGAATTCAAACCGAGAAGCACTTGCCCCATAACACCCAGTTTTAATAATTGTTAGTAAGAAAGACAAAAAAAGCCTGGATAGTGAAGTTGCAGTACCTGGTGATACTAATACTTCCATTTCGGAAGCACCAAAGTGCTTCTGTGGTGAAAGGATGTGCCGATGACATCACATTGCCTGGAGGACATCAAGTTGGGACCTCCTTTCGCATCCCCGTGAAGTTGCATACCAAAGTGGTACCCTTCTATCTACTTGCAGTCGCCCCCTTTCAAACCGCTGGGTCAGCAGGAGCTGGAGTGTGTGACGGGAGCTCACTCCATTTTGCAGCAGCAACGGGTCTCAGACGCAAGGCTGCTGATCGTCAGCCCAGTGTTCTAACCTCATGAGCCACTAGGCTCTGTTAGTACCTGGTGATGGTAAAGGAGAGCAGAAAGAGCTGGAGAAAAGCACAAAATGCAAAGACCTGCCAATAGTAGTAGAGTGATTGTGGCAAAAGAAAAGAAAGGTCGTAAGTAATAGGTGCCTGGGGTGCAATTCCAAAACATCTGGGGCAATATTTGAACACCGTGATCATTGTTAAAATCACCATCAGTCAACTGCAAAAGGCAGCTTTATTTGGAACAGCATACATCTTGCCATGATATCTTTAACATCATCAAATAGCATCTGCCTCTCAATAGGTGGATAAAAATGCCAAATCCAGTGTAAATATCTGGCTGACCATGCAACCAGCCCAAGTATAAATATCGTAGTGTTTGAGAAGCCTCATCTGTTCCTTGAAAATGATCGGGTTGGTCAGCCTTTTATTGCTGGAATTGTAGCTTACACATGAAACATGGCACTGCAATATTTTCTACATTTCTCTTGTCCCTGTTGAAAAATGGTGGAAGTCAAACTGACACTAATTGAAGCTTAAAGGGAAAAATTATTCTCTGACTGTATGCATCAGGTGTTCTTCCAAGTTTTAGTTGCTTGGGCAAAGTCATCATGTTTCTCTAAATAAACTTGACGAAGTGTTACTGAAAGCCACAAGCACAATAAGTGCTTTGGATCCCAATTTTTCCTTTCATGATGAACCAGGAGTCTCAGTCACAAAAGCCCTATTCAATCTTTTAAAAAAACAGAGCACTCCAGCAATGCCCCACCCATCCCAGTGTTGCTTCAGAGGTAAATTCTTCTTTAGAATGTATGCTTTTATCATGAATGTTGTGCTAATAACTATGGGTTGTTGGCTCCTCTCCTGGATACATTCACTCTAAATGCACAAATGTCTGCAGGTAGTGGACTTCATTTGAGCAACAGTATCTGGCAGGGACCAGAATGAACTGGTGCACTCACATGCTAAGCACTTCTTTGGAATACCAGATTAAGGCGACTGGAACATTCCCCTTGAACACTTTTGCTCCTTAATTGCCAAGTCAATTCATAGCTGACTCTTTTTTTATAACAAATTTTATTAATTTTCCAATTTAATATCCAACTATTTAGAAAGCAACGTGGTGACTGGGTGATCAATAGTTCAGTAACAGCTTTTTTTAGTACATATCTCAGATTACATTGTTCAAAAATTCCTTCTCTATTCATAACTGGAAGATGCCAGGCATGAACGCTCTCCAAGCCGTTCTATCTCTTGTGGCATTATGGAAATCTTGAAAGTGCATTCCTGAATCTTCCAGTATTTCAATAAATTTAATAAATAAGTTTCATCTATTTACCTCATGCACTATTGACCTTGTCTTCTCTTTTCATCCCTTTTAGCCAGGATTGTCATCTGTTCCATAGACACATCAGTCTCCATGATGTGTGCACAGTACAATAGTTTAGCTCCCTAAGTTATTTTAATGTGAGTCTTATTCAGTCATCGGCATTCCAAGGGTTCCTAGTGACAAACACTACAAGGTTCTGTTTAACATGAAACTACTAGGAAGATATTCATGATTAGCTCTACTGCTCTCCTCCATTTAATTCCAGGAAACAATAGTCCTCAACTTATGACCACAATTGAGCCCAACATTTCTGTTGTTAAGTGAGACATTTAAGTGCATTTTGCCCCATTTTACCTCCCCCTTCTTGCCACAGTTGTTAAGTGAATCACTCACTGCAGTTGATCAGTTAGTAATCAATAGTTAGTTAAGTGAATCTGGCTTCCCCATTGACTTTGCTTGTCAAAACGTTGCAAAAGGTGATCACATGACCTTGGGACACAGCAACGGTCGTAAGTATGAACCAGTGGCCAAGCATCTGAATTTTGTTCACGTGACCATGGGGATATTGCAAAGGTTGTAGGTGTGAAAAATGCTTACAAGTCACTTTTTGCAGTGCCATTGTCATTTTGAATGGTCACTAAATCAACTGTTGTAAGTCAAGAACTACCTGTATTGCCTAATTTTGATAATAACCTGGCTAAGAGAAAACAGAGAAGATACAGTAGAAGCACTGCAATAAGGAGTAAACAGGTCTTGAGCACTGAGGTGAAGCCGCTGTTGTATGAGGTTGTATTACCCCAGAAAGAGCAGAGTTGGGCTTGGCAGTAGTTCTTGATGTCCAGCTAATGAGGAACATGTTTGCACAACTACACCTAGTAGATCAATTGCAACCTTCTTGGAACCAGATGGATTTGGCAACAATTATCCAAGTCTTGGGAAAAACCAGGAGAATATAATTAGTGTTTCAGCTGTCTTGTATGCTATTTCCTTTAGCTAAAACTGGCAGATTCTTGTGAGATGTAAGGTTATTAAGAAAGCCAGGAGGAGCAGGAGTTTAGTCATTTTTCCAACATCAGAATATAGAGCTGAACAAGATACGGTAACTTTCAGACAATTGTCACAGAACATGGTAACCCATGGCTAACAAGGCAGTGTTTACTGTATTAAACAGTTGCTTCCATTGGTTGTATTTGCATAATACACTGAGCTACACTAACCAATCATACTCAGGCTTAAATCCTTAGATGTTGGACTCATGCTGTTTAATCCAAGTCTATTTCCTTCTGTAATAATTAGCTGCCACTTAATTCAGGTTAAGAAAGAAAGTGAGATTTTGCTCTCACTTCTTAACTTCTTGACTAGAAGAAGCCTAAACTATGTTCCTCTCTCAGATCTTCTTCTCTACAATTACATTTGCAATGAAAAGCATATTGGGGAAGGGTTCAATTGGTGTCCAACTACCTTGTTAAGAAATAAAATACTTTACCTGAAGGTTTGCCGCAGAGACAAATTCAGCAAAACATGCAATCTCCTTCTTCAAAAATGATGGTTCATCATTTCCTCATAAGTGGTTCATCTTTCTTCCAATTGCAGAGCCAGATCACATTTCTGTTTCCTGGCAAAGAACCAAGGAAAAAGTCACATGCACTGTTTTAGACTGTATGACGTTTACCGATCAGATCCTTTTGCAATGTTCACTGATTGAAATGCAAGCAACAGTGAACAGATGCTGCTGGTTAGGTGTTGAGGCTAATTGTATCCTGTAGAGGGCAGCACGTGCCATGTCTTGCAGTACTCTCTTCCAGATGTTGACTGAACTACGAAAAGCATCAAGCAAGAAAATGAATGGATGCATTATTTTCAGTAACAGACTGTCATACAATCATGGTATAAGTCTGCTGCATTTGCCAAAAGTATCTCTACCTCACAATTATTAAAGATTAAGACAGCATTCTTCTCTTTTATATCGAATGATTTATAACTTTTCCCTGGAAACTTTAAACGCAGCCTAATTTGCATCAGACTAATGGGTGAAGTTTCTTTATTTATATTTGGAAAAGTTTTGCCAATTTGACTTTTCTTATCAGAAAACAGTATTGTTGTTTTTTAATGAGAATGCATGGCCATCAAAGCAGAACAATGAGAAAGAACAAGAGAAAGAAAATGCAGGTAGTCCTCAACTTACGATCATAATGGAGCCTGCCCCTTACGGTCATATGCTATGATGTTTGTAAAGCAGGTCATCCATGTGATGAACTCAATTTCACAACCTTTTTCATTAAATCAATGCTATGGTCATAAAGCAAAAGCTGCAGTCATTAAGCAAACCCATTGTTCGCTATAGGGTGTTTATGCTGAAAACTGGAAGTAAATGCTGGCTTTCAGCAAAAATATCATAAATTGCGGACACATAATTGTGGGATGTTGCAAATGGCCATAAACATGGTCCGGTTGCTGTGTGCCTAAAATGTAGTCATATGACATCAGGGGTGGGCAGCTGTCAGAACTTTGGAACTAGATCATAAATACCTTTTGGAGATACGTCATAACTTCAAACAGTTACTAAGAGACCGGTTGTAAATTGAAGGCTTCCTATAGATACCTTCAAATTATGAATCTGGAGACAGTTACTAAGAATATTGTGGATTGCAGGAAGATCCAATTAATGTCTCAATGAAATACTGACAGTTCTCTTGAGGTGATCATCACCCCACAGAGAGTCACATACTTTGGTTATGGGAAGCAAGCAGTGATAGATTAGAAAAGCAATTATGCTTGGCAAGGTTGAGGGAGGCAAAAGAATAGGAGTCAGTGGATAAAATATGTGATTGGATTAAAGAGATCATTGGAATATTCTTGGTAGAGCTGTGGATTATCACCCAGGGCAGGTTGAAACAGTTGCTGGGGGCCAGGTATGATTCAATGCCCTCTAATTAATTATTCTTCATACCAAAGCAGAAAGTAGGTTAATGAACAAACTTGACTTAGAATTACTGCTAGACGTAATTCTACGTTATGAGCTCAGGTACGCTTCACCCAGATCACGTGGTCCAATTCCCTATCTCTCAAAACAAATGTCAGTACAGAAATCTCTAGGAGAGAAGCAGCAACTCTACAGATATTCAGATATTGCCAACAGATGCCTTCCATCTTCCCATATAATTGTCAATTCATCCAGGACTTCTTCTCATGTAATATATAATATATATAATGATATATATAATAATATATGGATCATACTTCCAGAATTCTAGATTTTTTACTAATGTTTTGTCTATATAAACAGGAGAAGCTAAGAGATGCCAGGATCAAGAGGGAATCAATACTGTAGATAGGATTTGTAGATCAAGAACTCATGATAGTCAGAAAACTGCATTCTTCGTTAAAGAACTGAGTCTAGAAATCATAACATGGGACAATCCAAAAGAAATATGTCCTGAACAAAAAAAAAGAAATATGTCCCAATATGTAATTACTATATTGTCATGCTATAAATAAAGTTCTGATGGGCAGAAATATGTGTGTAACTTAAAAAGGTAAAGGTTGCCCCGCACATGCGTGCTAGTCGTTTCCAACTCTAGGGGTCGGTGCTCATCTCTGTTTCAAAGCCGAAGAGCCAGCGTTTGTCCAAGGACGTCTCCGTGGTCATGTGGCCGGCATGACTAGACACCAAAGGCACACGGAATGCTGTTACCTTCCCACCGTAGTGGTCCCTATTTTTCTACTTGCATTTTTACGTGCTTTCGAACTGCTAGGTTGGCAGAAGCTGGGACGAGTAACAGGCGCTCACTCTGCTACGAGGCACTCGGGATTCGACCTGCCAAACTGCCGATCTTCTGATCAACAAGCTCAGCGTCCTAACCCTCTGAGCCACCGCGTCCCTGTGTGTAACTTAAGTTAAAGGTAAAGGTTCCCCCGCACATGCGTGCTAGTCGTTTTCAACTCTAGGGGCTGGTGCTCATCTCCGTTTCAAAGCCGAAGAGCCAGCGCTTGTCCGAGGATGTCTCCATGGTCATGTGGCCAGCATGACTAGACACCAAAGGCGCACAGAACGCTGTTACCTTCCCACCGTAGTGGTCCCTATTTTTCTACTTGCATTTTTACGTGCTTTCGAACTGTTAGGTTGGCAGAAGCTGGGACGAGTAACAGGTGCTCACTCTGTTACACGGCACTCAGGATTCGACCCGCCAAACTGCTGACCTTCTGATCGACAAGCTCAGCGTCCTAACCCACTGAGCCACTGCGTCCCTGTGTGTAACTTAAACCCATTCAAATTAAACTTGTTTTTTCAAAATAAAGATGGCCTTCAGGACAGAGACAGGAGAAGGAATATTACAAATGAACTAGATTTATAGAAATTATAAACTAGTAACAGAAGCAGGGATGGCTCAGGCATATATGTAAAATAGGCAATCATCTAGGACACCAAAATGAGTACGGCTCCATATTTCTTTGGTGTATTTATAATTTTTATTAAAATTTAGAAAAAGAAGATAAAAGCTACCACAAACTAGCAGAAAGAGAGAGAGAAATGCTAGAAAAGGAAAAAGTTTTTTAAAAATAGAAAAGAAACAAAAAAGTATAGCTTCTGATATTCTTCACACAGTTACAAGTACAAATTATATTTTGCCTTCTCTCTCTAAAGTTACATCATATTACCTTTATTTCTATAATTTCTCCTGTCTAATCATTAAAGTTATATCTCAATTTTATTTTTGTTATTTTTACACAAAAGATCCACAAGAGGTTTATAACCAGCAAATAAATGTAGATAATGCCTTTTCTCTAATCAAAGAAGTTAATTTATCCATTTCAGCAAAATTTGTCAGCTTCAACAACTGTTCCTCCATAGTAGACAGTGTTGAATCTTTTCCTTTCTGTGCATACAGTAATCTTGCTTCTGTCATTATATACTGAAATCTTCCATGCTTTTTCTAATTGTTTATCCATTAATCCTATCTACTGTATATTTAATAAAAAGTGGGAGAAAGAGAGGGAAGAAGGTAGCATCGTACTATAGAGGCTATCTCTCTCCCACCCAATGATTCTGCTGGAATATTTATTTGGCTAGCAATATCAGCACAGATGGTGGATACACTTGTGGTCTGTACCGAAGATATTCCGAATGCTGACTCAGCACATCACTGGTCACCTGCAGAGCATGAGAGTCATTGGAGAAAGTAAGCATCTGCTAGTGCTCAGCCCACAATCAGGTTGTTTCTGGGAAAGCCTGCTAGCTCCAGTTTCTCATCCGTTAAGAGGCAGAACATGCAAGTCAAGTAAAGGATGCTGCAAGCAGCAAAAACCACCCACAGGCAATGGCAGATGTGATGACAGAACTGAGCTCAGTGCTGGGTGTGGCTCCCAGATTGCACAGGGACTTGCTGGGCATAGATCCAGATTTGGTTTCTCCCCCCCCCCTCTCTCTTAAAGTATGAGGCTTGAGCACTTGCAATGGATAACTAATCTTTATATGCTAAGAGAAGGCACCCAATTCTGGATACAAGGAACTGAGGTAAAGGAGGGGGGAAAATCATCTGCCTCTGTATTATAAATCTATACTTGTATTCTTAAAAGTAATAATCCAACACAAGCATTTTTAGGAAGGACACAGTGGCTTTAATTTCTTGTTGTCCTTCAGACATTGCTGAATTATTATTCCTAACAACACCAGATAGCCCGACCAATATTTGCATGGTCATAGAACCCCCTGTTTTGGGGCTTCTTTATGGAGAAAATGGGCTTTTATTGGCGCTCCCACCTTTATATGACTCCTACCTTACACTATACAGATAGTCTTTGATTTACAACAGTTCATTTAGTCTCCATTCAAAGTTACAACGGCACTGAAAAATTTAATTTAATTTAATTTAATTTAATAATATTTGTATACCGCCCTTCTCCCTGAGGACTCAGGGCGGTTCACAGGGCAGAATAAAATACTAAATACAAACATTAAAAAGAGATTAAATGATTGCCCAAGTTAAAACAATTGGAATAGAATTCTAAAACACCAAGTTAAAATTAAAACACCAAAAATAAAAAAAAACCCACCAATCCCCATCAGGCTAGGCCGGCTTGAACAAACAGAAACGTCTTGAGATCGCGACGAAAGGAGCGAAGATCGGGCGCCATCCGGAGCTCTACCGGTAGCTGATTCCACAGCTCCGGGGTGCCCACAGAGAAGGATCTCCCCCTGGGGGCCACCAATCGACATTCTCTGATCGGTGGCACCCTGAGGAGGCCCTCTCTGTGGGAACGCACAGGGCGCAGGGAGCTTGATGCCGGCAGCAGATGTTCCCTAAGGTACTCCGGCCCCATGCCATGGAGGGCTTTAAACACCGTTACCAGTACCTTGAATCTCACCCGGAAGACAACTGGCAACCAATGCAGCTCACGGAGCAGAGGTGTAACGTGGGAGTATCGGGAGACTCCCAACACAACTCTCGCGGCTGCATTCTGTACCAGTTGGAGCTTCCGGGTGGTCCTCAAGGGCAGCCCCATGTAGAGAGCGTTGCAGTAGTCCAGACGAGAGGACACGAGCGCATGAGTGACCGTGCACAAATCATCCCGGCTAAGATAGGGCCACAACTGGCGCACCAGGCGAACCTGGGCGAAGGCCCCCCTAGTCACAGCTCCTATATGGTCTTCCAAGGTGAGCCGTGAATCTAGGAGGACTCCCAAGTTGCGAGCCCTATCTACGGGGGGTAATAGTTCACCCCCCATAGCCAGAGGTGGAATGTCCGAATAAACCCGGGATGAAGGTATGCAAAGCCACTCAGTCTTGTCGGGGTTGAGTTGAAGTCTGTTCCTCCCCATCCAGACCCGAACCGCCTCCAGGCAACGGGACATCACGTTGAGGGCATCACTGGGGTGGTTTGGGGTCGAAAGGAAAAGTTGGGTATCATCAGCGTACTGATGATACCCAACTCCAAAGCCACGAATGATCTCACCCAGCGGTTTCATGTAGATGTTGAACAGGAGAGGCGAGAGGACCGACCCCTGAGGAACTCCACAAATGAGAGACCTCGCGGTCGACCTCTGCCCCCCTGCCAACACCGACTGCGAACGTCCCTGGAGATAGGAGGAGAACCACTGTAAGACTGTGCCTCCCACTCCCAGTCCCCTGAGACGCCGCAGCAAGATACCATGGTCGATGGTATCGAAAGCCGCCGAGAGGTCTAATAGGACTAGAACAGAGGAATATCCCCTGTCCCGAGCCCTCCAGAGATCATTCACCAGCGCGACCAATGCCATCTCCGTGCTGTGCCCGGGCCTGAAACCCGATTGGTACGGGTCCAGATAATCCGCTTCATCCAGGACCAGAGGGAGCTGATGCGCCACCATACTCTCAACAACCTTCGCAAGAAAGCGAAGGTTGGAGACAGGACGAAAGTTGTTCAATACAGCTGGGTCCAAGGCAGGCTTCTTGAGGAGAGGCCTCACCACCGCCTCTTTCAAGACGGCGGGGAAGCTACCCTCACTCAGAGAAGCCGATATAACTGCCTGGAACCAGCTGTGTGTCCTCTCCCGGGCTGCATAGACCAGCCAGGAAGGGCACGGGTCCAATAAACATGTGGTGGTGCTCAGCCCCCCCATGATCCTGTCCACTTCCTCCGGAGTCACAGAATCAAACTCCTCCCAGGTGATATCGACAAGACCGCCCATGTCCTGATCGTCAGACTCTGCCCAGTCAGAGTCCAGACCGGTCCGAATCCGAGCGATTTTGTCCGACAGATGTTGGTTAAACTCCTCGGCACGACCCTGCAAGGGATCCTCCCTCACCTCCTGATTTAGGAGGGAGCGAGTCACCCTAAACAGGGCGGCCGGGCGATTATCTGCGGACGCGATAAGGGTGGCGAAGTGGTTAGACCTCGCCTCCCTTATCGCAGCGAGATAAGACATAATGTAGGCTCTTAGTCGCAATCGGTCGGATTCGGATCGGCTGGACCTCCAACCGCTCTCTAGGCCCCGTCTCCGACGCTTCATCTCCCGGAGCTCCGCAGAGAACCATGGAGCTCGACGGGATCTGCACCGGGTCAGGGGCCGCAGGGGTACATCCCGGTCAAGAGCCTCAGTGGCCGTCCTTTCCCAGGCTTCCACTAAGGCATCTGCCGAGCTGTGAGCAAGGGAGGCAGGTGGGGACCCCAGCGCTGCCTGGAACCTCTGGGGATCCATTAAGCGTCTGGGGCGGTACCATTTAATTGGTTCCAAACACCCACGGCGGGGGGTGGCAAAACGGAAGACCAGCCGCAGGAGATGATGATCGGTCCATGACAGGGGCATAATAATTGGAGAGCCCCCACCAAGATCATCTAACCACCGTCCAGATAAGAAAACTAGGTCAAGGGTGTGGCCTCCCTCATGAGTCGGTCCCGAAATTACTTGCGTCAGGTCCATGGCCGTCATGGAAGCCATGAACTCCCGAGCCAACTCAGATGATCCTCCCAGCGATGGTAGATTGAAGTCCCCCAAAACTATAAGTTTCGGGAACTCAACCACCAGCCCAGAGAGGACATCGAGCAGCTCAGGCAGGGCTGCTGCTGCGTGACTAGGTGAAAGGTACACCAGCAGCAAGCCCAACTGCGCACCAGGGCCGCATCTCAGAAAGAGAGACTCACACCCGACTATCTGAGGAACAGTGGCCTCCCGCGGACATAAGGTCTCCCTCATAACAACAGCCACACCCCCACCCCTACCCTGAGCCCGAGGCCGGTGCAGCACCCGGAAACCTGGTGGGCAAAGGTCAACCAGAGGAATCCCGCCCTCTGGGCCCAACCAAGTCTCCGTGATGCAAGCCAGGTCTGCCTGCTCACCCTCGACCAGATCACGGACGAGAGGAGCCTTATTAGAGACAGACCTGGCATTCAAATACACCAGCCGGAGCTCAGGGGGCTGCACACCCTCACTCCCGGGACCTTGGGGTAGAGCCAGAGGGTCGGAGTGCCCCACCGCTTGTAAGCAGCGGAGAGGCCTTCCCTGAGATCGATACGGCCCTCTGCTCCTACATCTGCTGCCATTCCCTGATGTCGTGGGAATAGGTAGCCCCACGACGAGCCCTGGAGCCCCGGAGGTAACCGACCCCCGCTCCTCCCCCCTGCGATCTCCATCGGCACTAGCCAAAACAGCGGTTGTTGGATAGCCCCCCTTGTCCAAACAACCAAAAGAACCCTCCCGCCTCCCTAACCCCCTAAAAAATTTTGACAGAAAAATAATCAGGGGCCTCTTATTAGGTCTACGTCGAAGGCCCCTACCCGTGCCCAGCCAACTCTCAGGGTCCCAATAAATGGGCCCTTCCTCGAGGTTATAATCGGCTGGCAAGGCGGGTCGCACCCAGGAGGGGGGAGCACCCCTGAGGGCGAGCAAGTCCGTGGAAGAATATTTAAAGGAAGGCATAAATAGCAGTCCGGGTCGTAGGCAGTCCATAGATAATAGTCCGTGAGGAGGATCTATTCAGAGGGGGGTGTCCCAGGCCTCCGACCAGCCGCTGCCACTCAGCTGGATAAACCCCCTGGGCAGGCCTACCACCGTCCTCTCACGACGGCCACAGAACCAGTTCTCAGGGGGATGGAAGTCTGGAGCAACCACACTGGGTATAGCATGCCCCATAGAGCTCTCACCTCTAGGGGCAGCAGGTGTAGATTCGGCCATCCTCTCACAATGGCCAATACCCAGAGTTCTCTGTCCTTTGAGGGTGTAAAGGGCAATGCGCAGTCGATTATAAAGGCAGAAATAACAGGCCATCATAGTCAATTCTGCTAACGGCCAAGTCCCCCGTTGTCCCGTCATTCCCAGAAGTTGTAACTGACCACCACTCCATGGGCCCTCAGTTCCATAATTATTAGGGCCCTCCAGACTGTGGTCAACAAAGATTGACTCCCCCAGGTCCATTGCCGGTCTTCCAGGGTCCTTCAAAATGACCCAGGTCCACAAGGCTCCACTGGGCTCCACCGGAATCCACCGGCTAGCCCAGGAACCTTCAGGGCCATCAGGAATAACGGGGGTGCCAACCCATCTGGGATATGCAGAACCAATCGGGGGGCCGGCGAACCGGCCATAACGCCATCGCTGAATCATCAAAGCCGCTGCCGCTGGGCCGTTATGGACGCCGACGCCGCCATCACCGGAACGCCGCCAAAGCCGCAAACAATCCGGGGAAAGCCACCGCCACCGCCGATGAAAAGCGGGCCAAAAAGGCCCAGGCGGCAGCGGGACAAACGGTCCGGTAGAAACAGGCCAGACCACAGCAGTCGATGGTAAAGTGGCCCGAAAACGGCCCGGGAACAACGCCGCCGCCGCTGCCGTCATCGTCGCCATTAGGATAGAGCAAAAAAACGACGTCGATGCAGACAAAAAGCAGAGGCAGGCCGATCGAAAAAAGCAGCTCGCAAACAGCTCTGCCGCCGCCGCCGCCGCCGCAACACCGCCGCCGCCAGCCGCCGGGAACTCCAAACGCCGCCGAAAAGGCCAAGAAGACCGCCCGACATAATAGGAAACTCCGTGACAACCAGCTGAGCAGGCAGAGAACCAGCTGAGCAGGCAGCAAACCGAAAGCCCAGCGAAACGCCGGTCAAGCTGGCAGAAGAACTAACCAACTGCAGAATTCATCGCAGCCACACTTCCCCCAGCCCAGGGCATAAAAGAAAAAACCCTGAGGGGCTCCTAAGACGCCTATCTTCTCGGCCCTGCAGAGCTCAAACCTCACACGGCCGCCCGCACGTCCGCCATGTTGGAAAAAAAAGTTAGCACTTATGACCGTTTTTCACACTTACCTTTGAAGCATCCCCCTGGTCACATGATCAAAATTCAGATGCTTGGCAACTGGTTCATACTTATGACTGCTGCATTGTCCCGCGGTCACATGGTCCCCTTTTGCGTCCTTCTGCCAAGCAAAATCAATGGGGAAGCCAGATTCACTTAACAACCGGGTTATTATTTTATCAACTGCAGTGATTCACTTAACATCTGGGTAAGAAATGTCTTAAAATGGGGACAAACTCACTTAACAAATGTCTCACTTAAGAATAGAAATGTTGAGCTCAATTGTGGTCGTACGTCCGAGGAGTACCTACGTATGAAGATGCATTCCATCTCCAGTGAAACAGAAGTCCTATTGTCCTTTGTGTCTCTTTGTCTACCATGTAGAAAAGTACTCTGAAGATATTGAGAAATGAAAGTGAATGATCTTGAAGTGCTTTATCTCATGGCCTGATATATTCATCCGGGGTTTTTTTTTTCCGGGGGGGGGGAATTCCACCCCCTTTAAAATTCAAATCTCAGTAGCCTGGTTAACATGAAAGGTTAACATACAGCAATAAATACAAAGCACCAAAATAAAAGCAGAGCAATAGAAAAACACACTAAAATAGGATGGAAACAATGCTTTGAAACTTAAAACAGTGATTAATATTTATATGTTACATATATAAGGGTATAGGTCTCTATATATGTTGTATATAGTATGCTTAAATGTGTGTTATGCGTGTTTACACTTTAAGAGCAAGCAACTAAATTTCATTTTTAATGTGTGCCATTGTGCTCACAGTAAAAAATGACAATAAAGGTTACCGGTATTTATCTAAAAGGTTATACATACATACATACATACATACATACAATTCAAGATAAAGTTAAAATACAAAATGCGAAAGTCCCAAAAAATCCCCCCAAAAGGCAAAAAAACCCCAAACCCAACAGAAAGAACCCAAACTTTAAAAAAGAAAAAGGTGCATCAAAAACAAACAAACAAAAAAAACCCACCCCAACACACATGCACATATTATTATCCCTCCTAACTGAACACTGATTAACTTACTTAAAAGGTCTCTTTGGGGCATCAAATAAGCCATTGGTTCCAGAATGACAATTGAAATGACTTTGTTGTGTTTTTCTATCTTCCAAAGAAGAACGATGAGGTGGAGACTGATGAAGATCTGAATAACAGCTATGATGGAGAGTTGGTTCTTAGGGTGATCTGGTTATAGACTATTTAATTTAATTTAATTTAATTATTATATTTGTATACCGCCCTTCTCCCGAAGGACTTAGAATGTTTAGAGGTTAAAATTGTGTTGGGAAACCTTGATGTGGGACATGAACTGAAAATAGGTAATGGAGTAGTACTGTTTAGAGCAGAAATATATAACCTTGACATTCCAAGGCCATATCTGAGTCCCAAAAGATATGCATATATTCCTTAGAAACATAAAAAATGCTAGATTATTTTATTTTTCAGTATGGGAAAAGGAAAGAAAACCTGCAGTGTACAGCAGTGGCTACAGCTTTGGATTAAGAGCAGGTAAGTTCAGGTTTATATCCCCATTCTTGTGTTTGATCTATAAAGATATGTGTGTGGGGGGAGTATTTGGGTCCATCTATCTATATGTCTGTATGGATGTATATCTCCATTCAACCATGGGCCTCAATGGCAGCATTTTCTATAACAAGCCACTATGACATCAAAATGGCAACACAATGGCTCATTACATCATCATGTAAATGATATGATTAAATCATGACACTGTGATATCTCTCCCTTGTATACATATTAGCCAGTGACTCTCTCACATCACCATTGTCATTGTTGCCATGAGGATCTAATGAAGAGTCATGCTGGGCACATTGTCTTCAGCATCTAATAAGAAAGGTGAGATATACATGAAAATAACAACACACAACTATGTTCATAAATACATGCATTTTAATGACATGTAAATCAAAGGTAGTTTTAGTTCTGTTCACAGAATAAATTTCTGAAACTGCTACAACAATTCATAGTCCAGATGTAGTCCTCTGCATGGAAAAGTTTGGATGCCTCTGGATTAAGGTTCAAGTAAACCTGGGGAGACTGAAATTTAGATTCATGTCAGTTATGGAGCTCATTTGGGATGGTTTTGGCTCAGTTGCTACTTCTCAGCCTAGCCTACTTCATAATTGTTGTGACAACAAAATGGACATGGAAACAACCGTCCACGTAGCTGGAGAAAAAATAGCATAGAGATGCAATCAATGGATAATACTTGTTTTAAAATAGGCAAGATGTGTATCATAAACTATTTAGTAATTTAGCCACTTAAATTTTGCATTAGCTATCATTCCTGAATTGTTCTCAGAAATGGCACATACAGACAATAGATTGGATTAACCCAATATGAATGAAGGAGCTGAATTATCCCTTTATGGGAAGGGGATTCCAGTCAGTTTTGCCAGCTAATCGAAGTTACATATATAGTTCTTGAGAAGGAATACAGTCCTGTTCAAATAAACTAACTTCTCTATCTCCATCCACTGGGAGAATCAGTGTTCATGTCTTCCTAAATTGTTTCTTTTATAGTTTCTGCGATGGGAATTGAGAAAAGTGCTTTCTTTGGTAAATCAATGATGGCTTCAAGGAGAGGTGCAAAGTTCGCTCAGTCCCTTCTGCCATTCACCAATTGACTGTATTGTACATCTATGCTGCAAAGAGCAATATGGATGTTACCACACAACATGTTGAGCATTATTCTGAACCACAATGGCACTTTTATTTATTATGTATTGATAACTAAGCACAATACAGATCTAGAATAAAACAACTGAAATATTATTTGCTATTCACTCTGACTCCATAATACAGAATAAGAAACTCTGATCTAAAAGATCCATGATGTATAATAACTTCTATACTGACATAGCAACAAGTGAGACTTTTTTTATTTTGAAATATCTGGAAGGGGTTCCCCCTGAGATAGAGAACAGTCCCATCCTCATTTTAAAGGGCCCTGAAGATGTAACTCTTCATTCTAGTTTTTTGGTGAGGATAATGATGTCTTTTTTTCCTTTCCCTTTCCCCGCCAAATTTGGTTTTTTTTCTGTCATTTTTCTTGACATCTTTTTGTATTGTTTTCAAATGTTTTTAACAATCTTTAAACTGCCCAAGTCACCAAGACCCAGGCAACGTACAAATTTAATAAATAAGAACAACAATCATTAATATATTCACAGACACCTATGAAAAATAAGTATTTTGGGATGTTTTTTAAAAAAACTTTAAAGGCATTATATGTTTATATGTTTCCTGATCACTGATAACAAATAAACTTTCATTTTATTGGACTGAACTGTAATTTATTGGCCTATGCACTATCTGAGATGTCAATTTAGCCTTTCCATGACTTCACTGGAATTAGATGAAAATGGAGCCTGGAAGTAGGGCATTTGCAGGTGGAAGTGTCAAAAAAGTCAAGATGGCGGACATGATCGTGTGATTAAAATCCCACCCCTTTTTAATATGTGTTGCCTTGTCTTTTTTTTTTACTCTCCCCGTGTTAATTTGTGCCCCTCCACAGCTCAACCAATCCTTCAAGAATGAGGCAGCCTATTTCACAAACTCCATGTTGGATGTTGTGAAAAAACATCACACTGAAAAACATTAAATGTCTTGGCTCCCAGGAGGTGGGATAGACAAGAGGGGTGGCCATTTTGCTTTGGGTGCCCAAATATTTACCAACCAAACAAAAGAGGGTATTTATTGCCCTGCCTCAGACATTGAAATATGTTATGTTCTTCCTTCTGTCCCCTGCCCCCCCCAATGAATGTAAGACTTATTATATGCAACTTTCTCCTTCTGAGGAAATGGGCATGGATACGGGTTTTCATACGGGAGTGGGGCTTGGCAAATGGCTGGCCCAATATTTTCTGAAACAGTTTCAGGAACATTTCATGAAAGGAAATAAGAGTTTTTGATTTGGGCCTGTCAACCTTTTCTGCCTGTTCCTCTTTAAAAAGCTTCCTCCGTTAGAGAAAAACTTGCGGGTGGGGATGGGGAGAGATTCCTTTATGGATACATGTATAGCGGTTTGTGTCTGCATATGTCACACATGACACACGCCTGTGTCGACGCGTGTACTGTTATGAATGGCAAAAACTCCAGGCCAGGTTTTCCAGAGCGCTCTGGCACTGGAGGCAGCATGCTGTGAGAACTAAGCCGGAGAGGGGCTCCTTCATCTAAAAACCTCACACAGGGCTCAGCTTACTCTTCTCCTGCTGCTAGAGATCCCCCCTTAAGGAAAAGACAGCCAACAACTTCGAAACTGTCCCAAAACTTTTCTTTTTAACAACTTGAAAGTTGCAAGGGGCGGGGTAGGGTGGGGGCGAAGAGAAAACTGCCTTTCCATCCCATCCCATCCCATCCCATTCCCGCCAGCTTCCCGGGTCCCAGCAGAGCCCTCCTTCAAAAGACAGCAGCGCAGACGCTGCGGCTGATTGGCTCCATGTGCGAAAGCTCAAGAAAGCATCGGGAAAAGTTTTGAAAGAAAATCAAAACTTCCTGCTTCAAGGTGGTCCCGGCTTGCAGGCTGGAGAATCGAATATTTATAACGCGTGCTGCTTACGCCTGGCTGCGCAGGCATGGAAAGCGGCAGCCCCCCGATCGCCTTTTGAACGGCTTTTAAAACATCCTCCCGTTTTTGGATTTTATTTTTCATAGAAGCGAAAAGAAGTGGAAGCAAGATGTGGAAAGTTTGGGGAATTTGGAGAAAGGTTAGAGCGGTCTCGATTTAGCCGCCGGGAGAGTTGTGATTTGTTTTTTTTTTGTTTTTTTCCAAAGCGCTTCCCCCTGCCAGCACATTTGGATGTTGTTCTTTGGGGAAGAAAGTTTACGGGAATTTTGGAATTTCGGAACCGGGGCCAGATCTTAGAAGTGGATCGCCCCCGAGCCCCAATAGAGAGTACGAGGATCTCCAATGTCCGTCCCAACCTTCTTCCTCGCCCTTTGAAAGGTAAGTTTGCGTGTGCGTTTAACTCGCAACTAATCATGGCAATCTTTTGAACTTTAAAAAAAAAACACAAAACACTGTCTCGCCTTGGAGGCATCTTTGACAACCTGTAGGTTCGAATGGTTGTAGCGTTGATGACTCCAAGGGAAAAAAAATGCGGGGAAGGAAAAATGGTTGGTTTTGTTTTTTTGAGCGAGAAAGGATTCAACTCAAGGAACTTTCGAAAACAAGTCAAAGGAGCCTCGGACGGTGGTTGGGCTCTGTTCAATCAACAACGCTCCCATGTAGAGCAATGCGATAATTTTTTTTAGCTTGGACGTTTCCTCTGATTTGTGCATGAAATTGGGAATTCATATTTCTTTGGCAAGGGGAAACAAAATGTGTCCGATCGTTTCTCCATCTGGTTGTTGTTGTTTTTTTGGTGGTGGGGGGGGAGAGGAGTGGAGGAAAGGAATCATTTTAATTAAACAATTCAAAAAGAAATGTTCGCTTACCAAGATTCTTGGAATCATTTAAGATCCAATTAAAACAAGGGTGGAAGTTGCAACAAAACCCATTATCAATTGGTTTGCAAAATTGACAGATTGGTAGCAAGATAATCCCAAACAGAGCCTTTTCACCTGGTTTCCACTTTGTAATTTGGTTTGCTTTTCACATCAGTGGATTGGCGTGAAGTTCTGTAGGTCTATCTCTATAAACAGAGCGATGGCATTTTTCTTTAAAAAAACTTTTTTTTTGTCATGCAAGCAGGTCAAACTTCAAAAACTTGATGTGGGGTGAAATTGATGGATTCTGTGGTGAAATGAAATTATTAGAACCAGGGTAAATTTCAGCTGGGTAAAATCAGGTCTTAAAATGTACAATTGTTAGTTTTGGCCTCCTCTCACACTTGTTTCTAGACCACAGCTTTGGGAACTGATGGGGAGGAGGGCATAATAGTTGGAACACAAAAAGAGTCTAAAAATCTGTTTTTCAAGCTGCCCAGATATCATTTAAAATCCTTTTTATCCCACAATTTGGGTTTGATCATTTGAACATTAACACTTTTAACTTTTTTCCTTTACAACGGTCTTTCTTTCACTTTACTGACAACATTAAACCAGGGGCTCATTATGGAATACATGGGATTCGTGAGATATGTTTTCACAGCAACTGGTTAAAACTTATTAATGCTCAGGTGTCCTGATTAAGGGAAATTTACTTTAGTAGAAAAGGTTCAAGATTGCAAAGAGCTTTTCAAAGCCCTCCCAAAATCAGACTTTCTGAGGTGCTTTAGAAGAAGCTGCGATACCTAAAGTCATTTAAATGTCTAGCACAGATGTTAATGTTGTTTATGAAAATGTTCTTTAATTCTGGGTGAGCTTTCATACCCCCCAGTTTTAAAAACTACTCTGTTCAAAGAGAGAGAGAGAGAGAGAGAGAGAGAGAAAGGAATCCCTTAGCATGACTCATCTCCAACATTTAGTGACACAACAGAGAAAAGAGAAACAAAGCCCTCCATGACAGGCTTGGAAAAATAATTAAGAATCCATTTCCCCTGTCTACTGGAATTGGCAGCTGGAGTGACCTGTGTGGACTTGTTGAACTGCTAAAGGGGATACGGTTGCTGGGGATGCCTCTTGACTGCAGCTCACGTTAACCACAATCTGCTGTGAGTGATGGATTGGGGAAGGGGGAGGGGGCAGTGGAAAGGATGAGATGGAATTTGGAGCAGTAAAAATATAAATATTGGGGTTTTGTAAGAGACTTGCTGGTTCCAGTGTTTTGGACACACAAGGAGAGAGAGCTGAGATCAGAATGTATTTGTTGCTTGCAGATTGTTAGATGAAGGCCATGGGTGAACATCTGACTAAGGTCTGAGGACAAGGTATGACTTAGTTATTGCTGCTTCCTGGGTCTAATCATGTCCTGAAAGTGTACCTGTGCTTCTAACGCCGTAAGTGTGATGGAGAGATGTCCCAAAAAATCCAGTGTAGCCCAAATCAGCTGTATGTGAGCTTACACCAAATTTTAATTGGTTGGTGGTAAAATATTTTGCTTATAAGTCGTACGGGGAAGGAGTAAGTGACACACGGTATGGTATTGCTGTCCCATGCTGCTTCTGGAAATACAAAGTCCTACTTACCTTCTACATCTTCTTGAATAAGTCCCCAGTTAATGTCTTATTGTAATCTAAGGATATAAGTTCTGAGAATACTATTGAATTATATATTCAAAATAAGAGAGTGTTAAGAGAATCTGATAGTCCTCAACTGAGATTGATTTATTCCCCAGGTACTGTTGAGAGAGGTTGTCCATCCATCATATAGGCCTGAAGTTAGTGGGGCTCTACCCTCCTAATCTGATCAAAAACCACTGAAGACTTGGCTTTCCCCCCAAGCCCTGGGATAGGGTGAGGTGTCTGCATGTCAGAAGCTTAACTTGGTGCCAGGTTTTTGCTTTTAATGTTTATGGTATTAATACTTTTAATATAGTTGTTGCTTTCTTACTGAAATCGTTTTAATTCTTGATTGGAAGCTACCCAGTTTGGTATAAGATGAATGTTTTAAATAAATGAAATAAATAGTAAAAAAAAACAAACCATGGTATTATTTGACCACCCAGATGGCAGAGAATCGAAAAAGAAAATTTTAAAGTAGAAAACTAGTAGTAGTAGCATTAAATGGAAAAGCCTTTTCAAGTGTTCATTTGGGAGAAGCAAGAAATGGGTTAATCTGGCATCACAAAATATGGACAGTTTTTTTTTCTGTAAAAAAAAGCCTCAATAAAAACTTATACTTCTGCTGAGTTTACCTTGCAAAGCACACTCAAGTCAGTGAGATATAGAGATTGGGCTTCCATGTTTCCAACTCTGTGTATTAGAACATTGCCTATGCTTATATACCAATAGAGGTTTCCATCAGGAACTGTAGGCTGGACTTTTGAGAATCAGATAATTGGATTGAATCTTTCTTAATTTTTCTTAATTTTTGTGTCACAGCGTATTTTTCTGCTTTCCTACTTGGTCGCTTCATTATGTGGTCATTATTTCATCAGTAGTAGGACAAATATATGTCTACGATAGCACTAAGACTACTTAATTATTGAAATATAATGTGACTAGCAGTACTATTGCTGATGCCTAAAATATAGGACTTCTGTTAGGATCAGGATCTAGGTTGTAATATTTTATCAGTTTTGCATCTCTTCAAAAGTCTTGTGTAAATTTTTTGCACGATCCTGCAACAGTTTTAAAAGGCAAGAAAAGGTGCATTTGTCTTTGTACAAAACGTTAACTAACATGGTGATGTTTATGCACATAATTCCACCATGTAAACATTTTACCGCATTTTTGAGCCAAGGACTGCTATGCAGAATTTAAAGAAATGAAAAAAACCCCTGAAAGATAACTATTCCAATCTGCTTGGAAAGCTTGAAAGTGCAAATTAAGATTAGTCAACTTTAAATTGGGGACCAAGAAAAAGAATTCTAATATCTCTAGTTGTGGCTACATATTCTTATATACAAAGCTGGAAAAAATATTTCCAACACACTGAAGCCAATCCCCACTTGGAATGTTCTTAACTCTGTAGAAACTAGCATTACTGTGGATATTTACATCTAGGCCACACAAGATTTGTAAAAACATATCCCTCTAATTTTCACTCTCCTCTTCTGCTTCCTAAGCCATGAGATTGCTCTACATCCAATATAATCCTTCATATTCTCTTTGTTGATTTTTCTGCAACTGAAATTTAGATTGTAAGATTTTTGTCCAGGGCCTGGTATTTTTCTGTCAGCTTTTGGAGCCGTATGATCCTGCACATAGCTTCACTTTCCTACAGGAGTAATACTCCTGAAATAAGTGCAGGTAGTCCTCAACTTACAACAGTTCATTTATTGATGGTTCGAAGTTACAACAGCACTGAAAAAAGCGACATTACTGTTTTTCACACTCATGACCATTGCAACATCCCCATGGGCATGTGATCAAAATTTGGATGCTTGGCTACTGACTTATATTTATGACAGTTGCAGTGTCCTGGGGTCACGCAATCCCCTTTTGTGAATTTCTGCCAAGCAAAGTCAATGGAGAAGCCAGAATCATTTAACAACCATGTTATTAATTTAACAGTGGCAGTGATTCCCTTAACGACTGTGGCAAGAAAGGTCGTAAAATGGGGCAAAACTCACTTAACAAATGGCTCACTTAGCAACAGAAATTTTGGGCTCAATTGTGGTCGTAAGTCAAGGACTACCTATACTATGGCGTCGATGTCTCCATACCGCTGATTGGATCCTTTTTTTTAGCTGTCTTTCCCAACCCTCCCTCTTTCCTGCTTTCTCTGTTGATGCTTTCTTAGTCATGTTGCCTTTGAACAGTTGCCTCGATCCACCTGGCATTTTGCATTTTGAAAAGGTGGTGTCATGAACCCACATCGTGAGCTTCCCATCTTGGGGGGTAGACACACCTAAACACTCCCTGGACTGCAGAGAAAGTGGTAAGATAGTGATGGCTATTTTGGGTGTTATCTGGGAACATCCACCTTCATCTGCTGTGCTGAGGAAGCAGCGTCCTTTAGGGTGGGGCCGACAATTTCAAAGGCCTCCAGCGGATTCTCACATTCAGGGTGAATTGATTATTATGTGGACACACAGTGGATGCTATGGAATCACCCCACTTAGGAACGCCTGCTATCCAACCTATGCCTCCTAAGCGTCCCTTCTCTTGGAGTTAACTTGTGAGTGAGATATATGAAAAAAATAGTTCAGAAAGACTTGGCTAAATTGATAATTCAGAAGCCTGAAGTATGAATTTACCTCATCTTTGACACATGGCACTTTCTGTCTATAAGGAATGAAGGAATCTCTGGTCTTTATATAGTTTTCTGCTTAATACATTTAATTTTTCATACATTCTCCACATTTTACAGATTAAATTAGGGATATTTAAGCCACGTTATATTATGCAATATTTGGAAATGAGCCCCACCAAATTCCAGGGACTTTTAGTCTAAGCAGACATGCACAAGCATTACCTTCTTAGATAACTACAACATCGTTATTTTTATACAAACTACTCCAGCGTTTATGCCTAACTATTTTTCTATCAACTTTCTTCTTTTAATCTATATTCTTTTTACTTTACTTTACTTTTATTAAATTTGTATACCGCCCTTCTCCCGAAGGACTCAGGGCGGTTAACAGGGCATATATAAATAACAATACAAAAATTAAAAAGGAATTAAACAAGTGCCCAATTAAAAATTACAATAACAATAAAAGACCCATTAAAAAACCCTAACGTTCCCATCAGGCCAGGCCAGCTAGTTCGAATAAGTGGGTCTTCAGACCGCGCCGGAAGGAGCGAAGGTCCGATGCCATCCGGAGCTCAACCGGCAGTTGGTTCCATAGCGCCGGAGCGCCCACAGAGAAGGCCCTCCCCCTGGGGGCCACCAGTCGACATTCCCTGACCGGAGGCACCCTGAGGAGGCCCTCTCTGTGGGAACGCACAGGGCGGAGGGGAGTCATTCCTGTTAAACATACCGATAAGCTGTATTTTTCCTGTTCCAATCACCTTTTCTGTGCTGCATGCTGAAGCAACTATATTAATGCTAGTAAATTGATACCTAGCAGTTTCCTTCAAACACACACTTACACATGGGAGCTGGTTAAACCACAGATTTTTGAATATACCACAACTGGCTGAGTTTGGACAATATGCCAAATAGCAACACATAGTTTACAATTCACAGTAGTTAGGTTCATGGCACATGCCAAGTTAAAATAAAAAGACTCCATTATGGTTTAGTATGATGAATGAACTAGCCACACACCACTCTAAATTTTTTATTAAGGCTATATTTTTATATAACTTCTATAGGAACCTGGCTATTTTGAACAGCTGCAACTAAAATGTTATTTATTATTTGGTTAGGCACTTGCTGAAGGAGAAATGAAGGGCTGGAAAGGATCACAGTGTTGAGAAAAGATGTTAAGCATCTAGTATATATTCCCATCACTACCAAATTACAGAAGGTACCTTAGTTTATTTTGTAATTGAGCTAACTTTGAATTTATTTATTATTTATTTATTTATTTATTTATTTATTAATGGGACTTATATCCCGCCCTATCTCCCGAAGGACTCAGGGCGGCTAACAACAATAACATATACCGTAATAAGTACAGAGATTAAGATAAATTTAAAATTAAAGTCATCTGTGCAATAAATTAAAATTAAAAATTAAAATAAATTAAAAATTGTAAACATAATTAAAATGCCTGTCAGTCCAGGTCAGCCAGGTGGAAAAGGAGTGTTTTGAGGCCGCGGCGAAAGGACTGGAGATCTTGGGCCATCCGAAGCTCAGGGGGGAGCTGATTCCATAGGACTGGCGCTCCCACAGAGAAGGCCCTTCCCCTGGGGTTCGCCAGCCGACATTGTCTAGCCGACGGTACCCTGAGGAGGCCTTCTCTGTGTGAGCGTACTGGGCGATGGGAATTCGTTCCTGGTAGCAGATGGTCCTGCAAGTATCCCGGGCCTTATTTTTATTTTTTATTTTTTTTTATTTTAATTCCATTTATATTTCGCCCTTCTCCGAAGACTCAGGGCGGCTTACAAGCTTAGCAGTAGCCTTCATTCTATGTATATGCCTGCTTATTAGGGCTTATAGTGACATGCATATTGGAATTTGGCTTTTTACCATATTGCTTCTCTGAACATTTTAGACAGGTTAAATATCTATACTGTAAAGAAAGTGAATGTGAACTTCAGAGAATGATTGATAAATCAACGCTAAAGTAGCATGGACAGAGATAAAAAAGGATTGCCAGCATCTATAGTGGCTTTATAATTACATGGTTGTATGAAGGCCTGATTAAAATGCACAACTGTGTGCGTTGGTAAAAAAAAGTTAGAGAAGGCAGGAAAAAGGAGATTCACAATAATGTGCACGTTTTCATAGAGTTCTTGACCAATAACCAAAGCCATTTCCTCTTCCTCCTCTCTAATTTTTTTTCCTGTTCATTTGCAGGGTTCATGTCTTTAAAAGTCTACCTTTCCAATGCAATTAGTCAAAGGAAGAGAAACAGGAAAAGATTATGTAGTGAAGTTCTCAACTTAAGGAATCTTATGGACATTCCAGTGGAGGTCAAATAAAATAATCCTACATAGCAGGTAAAATTCACTTATGTTCTGGATCCACATTAAGATGGCTAATAGGTAGCATTTAAAGGAAAGGGACAGGCTCGCAGAGGCTATGTACTTGTACATTGCACAGGATAAAAAAACCTCAAAAAAAAAATCCACCAAAAGGAAAGATACTACCCTCTTCCCCAACAGTGCCAATAATTGTAACCTGATGATTGCATGGTACAGTACATGGCTTATGTGATGCATTGTGGGTGGATGTACAGGCAGGGACCCCAAGGATGCTTTATTTGGCCACTGTGTCCACGTGGGACTATGTTTAGTCTCTACCCACATTGTAAGCCCAATATTATCTCCTTGCCACAGCTACTTATGGAAGTACATGAGGAATAATTCACTGCTTGGAACAGCTATGTAAAGCAGTCTCCAGCTGCCCGCATCCTAGGTATCTCATAGGAAGATCCACTATGTACATCCAGACTTTGAAACCAGGAACACTGAGATCGGTCATGTGAGAATGAAGCTCCATGTTTAAATTTGGTGGCTTTCTCTGTGGTGTCATAGAAATGCTCCAATCCTGTCCTTTGTTGACCCATTGGAGAAATGGCTTTACTACCTCACCCCCTAAATCCCTGTGAGAGAGGGACGTGGTTTTTAAGCTGCTCTGGATGAGGATGTCATATATAGGAGAAAGAGGCTTCATACAAAGCTGATCTAGTGTGGCGGAACTCATCATAATCCCAGCCCCAGCGGTGGCACTAATCTTCTTGATGATACATCCTTATAGATTTTGCATGTTGGACTACAATATAAATTGGGGACAAAGTGTAAAGTGGACACCTTTGCTTAATGTTATCTTTTTATTTCAATAACAGGAAGATGCAAAGGGCGATTCTATATGAATACATTTTAAATTGGTCTATATAAATGAACAATGATTGGAAGACTTTGCTCCCAGCTTGTTAGGAAGGAGTCTACATCTATAGAAAATAGAGGAAGCAAAAAAAATGTTTCATAATAATAAATGGAAAGTAGATGTGGCCATCTTACTTTTACATTAGGGAAAGTTGAAAGAAGTTATTTTACTGTAAGGACCAGGATAAAGATACTACTGACCTATATTCTGTACATTATTTACAATGGTAAGAAAAGATGCAGAAGCTATGAATTTGCTATGACATGCTTATTTCCATCACAAAATGTTGCATGAATAGGAGAGAGAGAAGAGAGTTTCCCCCTCTGAGAAGCAGCAAATCCAAAGAGAGAAGAAGTGGGAATAAAAGGAGATCCTCTGCCAATTGCTTACTTTGTTCCTTGGTCAGTTCTATATTATTTCCCCATTTTACCCTCTTGGGTCTCTAATTCCTCTGATTTTCCTTCAGTGGTAAATGTAGAGTACCAGAGCTTCTCTAATCTAAGCCAAGTTCCAGGAGAAAGAATAAGCACGCACCGTTTTCACTTTTCTCGTGGTACCATCTATTTATTTATTAAATGTATAAGCCTTTAAAATATATTGAATTGAATACCAGCTGCCTTGATACTATTTTTACAGATCTATTGTTATGATTATCTACTATCAACTTAAACACATTAGAACCCAGTTTTCTTTCCGTAGGCAAAAAGGTGGGGTTAAAAAAAATCAAATAACCCAACTCACTGGGTTGTTGTTGTAAGGAAAATAGGTGAAAAGTGTATTGGATAAGTTCACTGCCTTAAGGTATTTGTAAAAATAAGAAAGGTGGGAAATAAATAAATCTTAAAATATGTAATAAGAAATAAACTCGGAGTGGAAGACTTGTCTCCTATGCAATCTTTTTATTTCAAGACCGGTTTGGTTCCACTAGTGTTTGCCAATTGGAAGGTGTAGCTGTGCAGTAAAGACTGCTGGGGAATAAAAAGGCAGAAGAAATCTGGGATTTTATAAAACACCAGTCTATAAAACTTAGGGAAACTTTTTTTCCTTTTCATTTTTTCCACACACTTCTCTGCCTGCACTCTCAGTTTTACAGTTCTCTGGTCCTCCAGTTTGCACTGACTGTAGCCAGCATATGAGAAGCTCTATCATTAACAACAATTAGAAGGGCAGAGAGCCCCTGCAGATCTATAGGTATTAATGCAGTTGTACATCTCAGACAAAATACCAGGGACCTTCAGAGGAGAGCAGAATCCAATGAATGGCTACATTCTAATGACATGTAGTTAGAGATTTGTGGGTGAAATCTGTTATGGGAAATGTTAAATTTCTCACTCTTGAATCCCAAATTTTGTAGCTGCAGATAATCCTTGGCTTATGACTACAGTTCAGCCCAAAATTTCTGTTGCTAAACAAAGCAGTTGCTATGTGAGTTTTGGCTCCTTTAACAACCTCTTTGCTAAAATTGTGAAGCGAATCAGTACAGCTGTTGAATGGATCATGCAGCCATTAAGCAAATCTGGCTACCCCCATTGACTTTGCTTGTTGGAAGCCAGCTGGGAAGTTTGCAAATGGTAATCCCAGGACCCCGGGGACAGTGCAACTGTCATCAATAAGGACCAGTTGCCTAGCACCCAAATTAGGATCACATGCCCAGGGAGATGCTGCAGTGGTTATAAATGTGAAAATGGTCATAGGTCACTTTTTCCCAATGCTGTTGTAACTTAGAATTGTCACTAAATGAATGGTTGTAAGTCAAGGACTATCTCCATTGTAAAATAATCTCTCATCACAGTTGCAAAAATGTAAGCTGAAACAAATAGTTTAACAAGTAAACTGTTAAATTCTAGCAAGCTAGCTAACAATACTTATCCTACCTCCTATCTTGGAGTAATCCCATTGGATTTTTAAGGGATGATTTCTCAATAGACAAAGGCATTGTAAAGATGGAATTGTTATTTTGCTCCTTTCCAGACACTGAAAAAGGAAGCCCGATCTTCTGCGTTGTTTTAATCTTTTAATCTTATGACAATGGTTAAAGCATAGCAGAAGAACTATTTCCAGTTAGAATATTTTATATTAACACATTTAAATGAGAAAAAATAATAATAGCTTATTACAGTTCAAAAGAATGACTTTCTTTTTCTCTTCTTCCAAATTAACAGTACCTCCTTAATGCTTCGTTGTCGCATTGAGGAAATATTGCAGTTTAATGAATTCTGAATAAAAGTTATGGACTAGTGCGGTAGTTCTGTAAGCCTGAAACAAGACATAATTTTCTCTACTGTTTTGGATGTTTCCACACAGGAAGCTTTAAAACAAGCCTTGGTATATTCTGCAATGCTATATGTAGACATAAATCCCACTTAATTCAGAAGACTTACTTCTGTAGACAGGTACACGGTTGTATTTTTGAACAGGCTTGCAACTTGCATATGCTACCTATATGGCCAGAATGTTTATTTATCTTTTCTTCAGACCATTTTTATACAATAAAAACAATGGGGCACTGTTTTACTGTAGGAGGATTTCAAATATAACTTAAAGAGTAACATGGTGTCTAAAAGTGTGGATCCCTTCTGCTTTTCAGACTTTTCTTAGGGAACCCCTTGAGGGTCTTCTAAGGTTTCCTCAGTGTAGGATGAGTTGACCAGATGCTGTTGAAGTTTTGGTCTTGTCTCAAGCTGTTGGTCATGCTTGTTGAAACGATGCAGGCTGGAATCCAACAACTTTAGAATGGCCACAGCACATTTGAATTCCCCATCTCATCAACTTGCACCCAACGTAAATATTGTATTTATTATATGATAACTGCACTTTTCTTGGTTCCTAAGGGATCACACCATTTTTCTCACTGAGCTATTAATACGCAGATCTGAAGAGAAAGATTGATTTTTCTTCTGATTAGAAACTAGAAAACTGGAGGTTGTACACACATAAACAAAGAATGAGGTTGTCCTTACATGAAACACTATTTCACAACTCAGTCTTAAATTCATTGGATGGCCTGAGTTGTGTGCTGGTAAGGTTTCCTAGTCTCAGAATAGCAGGCTAAGGATAAAGCCTAAGGGGCTGATGATTGCCTTTTTTTCTGCAGAGCACACCCTCAGCTTACTATACAGTATTTCACTATAACATTCCAAATACAGGTAGTCGTTGAGTTACGACCACAATTTTTATGTTGTGGTCGTAACAAAGTTTATGTTGCTAAGTGAAACATTTGTTAAGTGAGTTGCAACGGTTGTAAATGTAAAAAATGGTCATAAGTCACTTTTTCCAGTGCCGTTGTAACTTTGAAGTCACTAAACGAACTGTTGTAAGTCGAGGACTGCCTGTAATATATTTGCTGAATCTGTGTGTGTATGGAGGCCTTGCAATTGAGTTTGTTTTTGACATACAAGGCAATTGCTAAGCACATTGGTCTGTGCTTAAATTGTAAGCCGCCCTGAGTCTTTGGAGAAGGGCGGGATATAAATGGGATTAAAATAAAAATAAATAAAATTAAATCCATTGTTTTTACTTCATTTATCTATCTTCTGCTTTCGCTTTATATGAATCACTGCGGTATCATAGATTTCCAAAAACAGAATTTACTAGCAATGTTTATAGATTGGCCTCAATCCTATTGATTCTCTGGAAATCCCGAAAACCAGGTTTGTCAGCGGGCTTCAGGATTCCATGGAAGTGGGGAGCTCGTGAAATGGTTATTTTAGGAAAGATCTTGAAGGCATTCCCCTGTGTTTTTAGTTGTGTTTGTGTTTTACTTGTTTTGTGCTTTAAGTTTTATTTTTAAGTGTTCTGTTTTTATGTATGCTGCCCAGAGTCACGTTCATGAGATGGGTAGCTTCATAAGTTTGATAAGTAAAATAAATGGCATAGCTTCACAATGCCAGTACTGTATACCAACCATCTCCATCCCATCCATGCATCCAATTCAAAAGGCTATTGTCTCAGAGCATTCAGGCTACAGGACATCAGTGTTACTTCCCTTGCTTATACACAAAACAGGCATGCATGTGCTTGTCCTACATGACTATGTATATTGGTACACATGCTTTTTCCCACACCCAAATAATATTGGAGTATAAAAACCACCAATAAGCAGCCCCATGCTGTTTAAATCTTTAAGCTAGATGCTATTGTTTAGAAGTTACTTCTTAAAAGAGCCTTTTTCTGAGGCTTTGAATCAAAGGGGAAATGCCTCACATGCAGTTCTTCCAAAGATGAGTCATTCACAGCAAATTCTGGTATGGAAATCTTTTATTTTCCTATACACAAGCTAAGTTCTTCTCTCTAATCTGGAAGTGTATATTGGAAAAGAGCTCTTGTGGAGTGGCCTGCTTAAAAGCTTCATTAGGATGGAGCAGACCAGTGTTTCCCAAACCTGGGCCAATTCCCCAAATTTGGGGAAAAGCTTTTTTTAAATTGGGCAATGACACCTGAACCCATTATGCAATCTCAGCAGGGACTTTTAAATAAGGGTTTTCTGATAAGTGGTATGAAGGACTTTCTGAGAAGTGGTTTTGGGTAATGAAGGAAAGAGTAGACTTTGGCCCTCCAAATCTTCACATAGATATGAAGTGTACTGGATGACCTTTGGCCAATTGTAGATTTTCAATATAACTTTCTTTTACTGGGATTGAGGGGGTGGGGAAAGAAGAAGAAGAAGAAGAAGAAGAAGAAGAAGAAGAAGAAGAAGAAGAAGAAGAAGAAGAAGAAGAAGAAGAAGAAGAAGAAGAAAAAGAAGAAGAAAAAGAAGAAGAAGAAGAAAAAGAAGAAGAAAAAGAAGAAGAAAAAGAAGAAGAAAAAGAAGAAGAAAAAGAAGAAGAAAAAGAAGAAGAAAAAGAAGAAGAAAAAGAAAAAGAAGAAGAAGAAGAAGAAGAAGAAGAAGAAGAAGAAGAAGAAAAAGAAGAAGAAAAAGAAGAAGAAAAAGAAGAAGAAAAAGAAGAAGAAAAAGAAGAAGAAGAAGAAGAAGAAGAAGAAGGAAGAGAAGAAGAAGGAAGAGAAGAAGAAGGAAGAGAAGAAGAAGGAAGAGAAGAAGAAGGAAGAAGAAGAAGGAAGAGGAAGAAGAAGGAAGAGGAAGAAGAAGGGAGAAGAAGAAGAAGGAAGAGGAAGAAGAAGAGGAGAAGAAGAAGAGGAGAAGAAGAAGAGGAGAAGAAGAAGAGGAGAAGAAGAAGAGGAGAAGAAGAAGAGGAGAAGAAGAAGAGGAGAAGAAGAAGAAGAAGAAGAAGAAGAAGAAGAAGAAGAAGAAGAAGAAGAAGAAGAAGAAGAAGAAGAAAAAAAAGACCACCTTTGTATTTATTAGAAATAATGTAGACTAAGACACCTGTTGATCAAATTATATTGTAACTAGTGGTTTGCCATTGCAAACAACTCCAATTGTTTATTTAGGAGAAAATTATTTATTTATTTAATGGTAAACTACCCCTGTCTAAATGACTCTGGGCAGAGTTCATGAACACATCAACAACCAAATAGCTCAATAATTACTATAAACCACCATAATATTCAGCATAATAACAAATGAACCTTTTTAAAAAAAAGTATAATGTGACTTACTATCACACTAAGACCTCAGTGTTTGCTAAAATAAAATTGTCCCAAAGTCTTCTTGGATGCAAGAAATGGAGAGGCTATCCTACTTATAAGGGGAGTATGTTCCATGGTGTGCTTCTTAGCTCACACCCTTTAATCCCTCTATGGGAAGAGAATCCATAGCAGCTTTCTGTTTTTCATACCTTATGGCAAGACAATCCATTTAAAATACACAATTTAGAAACAATGTTAGGAAGGGGAGAAGGACATCCTTGAGTTCTAGTTGGCTAAGGTGGTTGACATCCAGATGTTGGGAGCAGCCAGGAGCCACTGAGACAAAACAAGAGTATGCATTATTTCTCCCTCTGTTTTCTTTTTGACAAGTTCCTTTTTCCCCTTGCTGAAATGTTAAGGGAGACAGGGGCCAACTATCTTTCTCAGGATGCATCCCATCACCTTGGCCCAGCTAATTCTGCCCAGTTGTCCTACTTCCAACGTTTGCAAATGAATCTGTTAGGCCCAGCCAGAACACATTTCTTCTTTTGTTGGCTTTCATTATAAGGTAGACTTTGGAATGGCATAGTTGAACAAATGATTAGAACATTAAATTCTAATAATAGGAAAATAATAGCCACCAATCTCCCCCCCAGGGGTATTTTGATTAGATGGTATTTGAAGGAGTGAGTAGTTGTATGTATTGGGTCAGCAGAGACATTTGGTCTGTAATAATATTTGTGGGGCTGTGTGTTGTTTCACAGAAGCCATCTGTTGACAAGACAAATATGTGTGTGTGCTTATTAACTGAATCCCCATCTATAACTATATAGTTAGGAACAAAACATTACTGTCTTCACCAGCATTCCTTCCCCCCCCCCCACTTTAACTTAGAAGATCATTACCAAAAACAAAACAAAATAATGACCATAGAAGGCCATTAGAAGCAAAGTGTTTTCCCACACTTCCTTCTCTACAACTGTCTTTTCCTCTAGGAATTTAAGATGAGGGTGGGGGCAAGTCTCCTTTCCAGAGAAAAAAGAAATATTTCCTCCATTAATGGAAAATAGAGATGAGGGGTGATGAGGAACAATATTTTAACATAGACTCATGCCCACCAAATGTGGATTATTTTTCTTACCATGCCCTTTTTCTCAATCCCAGATTGTATTAGAATTGTGTTTGTGAGTGTTTAAAGGCAACAACTTTAGCCACTGGGTTTGCATTTCAGCTGTTTTAATGCATGCTTATTTTGGTTTTGACTAAAACACCCAACTAATTTCAATGGAAGTCTTCTAACTATGGGTGATTTTAATGCAGGATGGCTTCACTGCATTTACAGAGTCGAGATTATGAATGTTTATATCATCAACTGCTCCTGTCCTCCTCATCTTTCCATTTTTTCAAGGGAGTTGTAAAACATCCATCCCCTTAACGGTACCATGGGAGGACAAGCTGCAGAGCTGAGGGTTTCTAGATAAGTCCTTTATTACAGAATTGCAGCCTTACATTCATTAGAAGAGAAGGACCACCCCACCCCCACCCCAAAAAATCAAACACATGTCATCCCTATGTCATTTTCACATTTTTTTATTATTTCTTCTACCTTCTGTCCTGTTTAGGAGAAAAAAAACCTGAACAGCTGCATAATGTCTTTTAAATGATACTACTAGGAACTACCTATCTGGATGAAAGCACTTCAGGATGGTGTGATGTAATCACAAAGAAACTGTGTGATGTATCAGGAAATTATTGGTTTGAATTCTGCCTCAGTCCGTAACTCATTAGGTAGCTTTAAGCACACTCTTTGCATTTAATTTCAGGACCAAAACCTACTGCATGGAGATAATGAGAACTGTGTAGAATTATTGTAAAAGATTACAAGATATTATGTGCCACATGCTTTTAAAAAGATCAGTATAACAAAACATAGAACCCCTTAGGGACAAAATGCCTTCAGTTCAAAAATGCTATAGTAGTGCTAAGTTTTATTGCCGTTAGTATTGTTCTAAAGAATGCTGCTTAATTATATTGAGGTGGTTATGAATACCATAGTATTGTTACATTCACAATGGGCAAATGTTTGCTTTGGAGTTAAGCTGGATGGATAAAACTGGGCATGGTTTGTGATGAGATCTTCACTTCCATCTTAAGTGCTTGCACTTCAGATTTGGGCTCTGAGCATTTTTCATTCTAAAGATTGTGGAACGCAGCATTGGGGTTACATTGAATTGTTGGGGATTTTTTCATTTACCTAATTAATGGAGTCTCTTGCAGTTCATGAGTAAGAGTGTGGTGTGACATGATGACCTGGCCACTGTAAAGTGTCTTAGGAAACTATTATTTCCTTAACTGGTGTGATGTTGAGCTCCTTATAATAGTGGGAGTGAGACACCCACCTCATGAAAGGACAAGAAGTTAGCTAGACAGTTTAGCCTTGGTGGAGCAGTGGGCTAACGCCTCCTTAAGTAACACCAGCTGCCTGCAATTAGTGCAGGTTCGCATCCCACCAGGCTCAAGGTTGACTCAGCCTTCCATCCTTCCGAGGTAGGTAAAATGAGGACCCAGATTGTTGGGGGCAATTAAGCTGACTTTGTAATAATGCCACTTGGGTGTGTGTGTGTGAAAGCCCTAATAAGCAGGCATATACATAGAATGAAGGCTACTGCTAAGCTTGTAAGCCGCCCTGAGTCTTCGGAGAAGGGCGGGATATAAATGGAATTTAAAAAAATAAAATAAAATTACCAGTACATTTGCAATGTCAGGGAGATGCGTTTGTGGGATTTTCTATCCAAATAACATAACCAGACTAGTATGATGCAAATCTTGGGGGTTGTGTTTCTACATTGGGAAAGGAACATATATTATGTTGAAAAATATATCCCATAACAGCATGAAAAGAATAGGAGTGAGGAAACTGCATTCTCTTGGCTCAGGATAATACTTGAAGCCAATCCTTTTGGTATCTCCAGATCAGTTGCACTATTGTATGATTTGCAACAGAATATAAGCAATGACCAGGCTGAGCGCAAGGGAAGGGTTAAGCATGTCATCAGTCTGGAGTCTCTTTGCACCAAGAGGTCTAAGTCCAGCCCACCTTGACTTCCATTGACTCTTATCTACCACCAATTTTGTTTTGATTGTTAGTAGTTCAGATTCTTGTAGAGAGTGTTAACATGCAATATACCTGTATTCATTTGACCTGTCTTGACTTCTGATTTCCTGAACTTAACACGGACATTAATTTTGCCTTTTATTTTTACCTTGTTGAGTAAGCCACTTTTTTTTTGACACAAGATTGATTTCTTAATCGAAACTAGCTTCTTTATCCAACTTTAGCTGGAGCTAAATTTCTTGCCATAAGGCATTTGCATTGAAGGCAGAAAGTCTGGAGTCCAAAACTTGGCATCTCCAATTAAAAGAACTAGGTTCACATATGTAAAAAAAAAAAGAGAGAGAGAGAGAGAGAGACAGAGAGAGACAGAGAGAGACAGAGAGAGACAGAGAGAGAGAGCGCATGGAAAGGCCCTGTGGTCAAATGGTATCATATTGATCTATCCTAAAAAAAAAGCTTCAGAGGCCTAGAAAGATAAAACTAGAGAAATACATTTAGTTACAGTGTCCCAGATCCAAAGTAGACCATCTACAAATGGAAGGCATTGTTCCTTCACAAGCTCAGGTTCTTAATTTAAGCAGCTCTCCTCTGCCATTAATTTGAGGAGAGCCAAAACAGACTCTTTTGCTTGTTGCAACCCATTTCAGGGAATGTCTTGCTATTGCTTTGATGCCAAGCAATGACTTTTAAAAGGTCTGTGCTTTTAGCTCCTAGCTTCCTGTTTAATAATATAGCTCCGGCGGATTTTCTTTTTCTACCTGCTGTTTCTATGCTTTTGTTTTAATTTTGGTTTGTAAAATTTTAATTTTAATTTTAAATAGTGTATGGAATTTTAGTTTTAGTCAGAGATTTTCATTAGGATAGTTAAAATTTATTTAACAATATTCACCTCTGTAGGTTCACGTATAAATATAGGTACAAACAGGCATACATTAGTTGTGGTTTTAAACAAACATGCTTTATATTAATAATCTCAAGTGTGTTTCAAAGAAATGTACCACTCATTATCAATAAATTTCATTGTTTCTATGTAAAGAAAAATAACATACTTAGATAAGCCTTCTTTTATGGATTTATTCATTTCTTCTCTTTTTTAAATATAATTTATAATTCTATCTGATAATATTTGTTTATTGATGGAACATCATTTATCTCCAGCACACACACACACACACACACACACACACACACACACACACACACACGGCTTTTTTTCTCATAGAATGCTCAGAATGGAGTTCCGGCACCTTTTTTGGATGGAACCTTGTAGGGTAGGCAAGGCGGGTTGTATGACATGTGTGAGTTCCGGCACCTTTTTCTTTTACAAAAAAAGCACTGCACACACACCATGTGGAGCATTCTTGAAATCTGTTTCAGAAGGTTGGGAGAAGTCGGCCAGCTGATTTGAAGGCCCAGAGGTTACACCAGAAGGAATGTACAGACAGATCCCATTCCATGAGTGAAGTTCTCTTCATGTCACCCTGGCTGTAGTTCATGATGCCTTGATTTGTTATTTTAGTAAAATCCTGCGGCTTGTCTATTCTTTAAGCTCTGTTTGCAATCTTTAGTTGGTACGCCAGGAATAATATAAACAACTAACTGTTTCTGTTCTTCAAAGTAGCTATTTTTATATAAATAAGAAAACTGAGAGGAACTTGGAATTCTGTATCCCAGAAAGTTGCTTTTTCTTTGTCAGTCTCTTCAAACCTATTGGAAATCTCCACACTGTATCTGATGCTAATAATTGTTATTCATTTTCTCTGTTGTAATAAGAAAATATAATTTGTTGTAATAAGATCATCATGACTAAATATAATTTGAAAGTTAAAGAAAACTTATATTTCTCACTTCCATATCTGCAATAAAACATTTTTCCTATATTTGGTGTTCTTTTCATGATATAATGTTCTTTGAAATACATACACACCTCACACACACACACACATATGTATAGTATACACACACACACACATACACATATATGTACATATGCATTTATCTCTGTGTTATTAATTTTTCTATATTATATTTCTATATTATCCCTTTATGTTCTTCCACATCTCTTAATTGCTTATTTTCTCCAAATATAATCAAATAAAAATGTATTCTGATAGAAAGATTCATTAATATATTGATTAAGAAGGACTCATATGGTCCCACTGGGCTTTCTTGGGTATTTTTTTTTCTCTTTGAAAACATTTTGCTTCTCATCCAAGAACTGAAGAAGCTTCTTGGAATGAGAAGCCAAATGTTTTCAAGGAAAAAACACACAAAGTAAGTCCAGTTGCCTTTTGAAAAATACCTTTGGAACAACCATGATTGAAAATCTCCAGACAAGGACACGCCTCATTTATTTCTTTTTCCTCATCCCTTGTCATATATAGCACTAGCACTTAGACTTACATAATGCTTTGTAGTGCTTTACAGCCCTCTCTGTGCGGTTTACAGAGTCAGCATATTGCCCCCCCCCCGAAAAAAAATCTGGGTCCTCATTTTAGCGACCTTGGAAGGATGAAAGGCTGAGTCAACCTTGAGCTGGTCGGGATCGAACTCCAGATTGAGTTCAATATTGCATTCAAACTACTACACCACCAGATATCCGGGATATCTGAGGGAACACCTGCTGCCGGCATCAAACGCCCTTCGCCCAGTGCACTCCCACAGGGAGGGTCTGCTCAGGGTCCCGCCGGTAAGAGATTGCCGGCGGGTGACACCCAGGGATAGGGCCTTCTCGGTGGGAGCGCCTGCCCTCTGGAACCAGCTGCCAGTGGAACTGAGAACTGCCCCCGACCTCCGATCATTCCGCCGGGGCCTGAAGACCTGGCTCTTCGAGCTCTCGGGCCCAGACTGAGGAGAAATTTTTAATTGGGGTTCTTTTTAATTGAGTACAGGGTCAATTTAATATTTTTAATTGGGTTTTTAACTTTTGTATGTTGGATTTTTAATTCCCTGTAAACCGCCCTGAGTCCTCAGGGAATAGGGCAGTATATAAATGTAACTAAATAAATAAATAAATAAATAAATATACATGTTACACGACAGCAAAGCCTAAATAATTATTTATATTTAAGACTTTTTTCAAGCTTGTAGCTGATATTGAATATCAGCTACAAGCTTGAAAAAAATGTAAATAGAAATATAGTAATGTTGGCTTTTAGTTGAGAATGTGTAAAATCCAGTGCCAAAATTCATACAAAGAGAGAAAGAGAGAGCTCCCTTGAGTCCAAGCTAGACTTTTGATAACTATATGGACACATCCATTTAATTTCCTTTAGAAGAAAATTGATACCCTGTTGCCTTCTTCTGGAATTTTTATTTCATAACCCTTGCAAGAGTTTCATGATCTTAAAGGTTTGGATATTCTTATCCAAATCTTCTCCAAATTTTCAGTGGAAACACCAAAATATTATGAAACGTATGCTCTCACAAGATTTTTGGGAATACCATTGTTCTAGGATCCAATCCGGGTCAGTCACTGGGACCAGAAGTTTAGTCTTCTGAGCGTTTGGACTCATGCCGGAGCCCATATTCAGGGAACTCCTTTCTCACTAAAATGTGGTGAAGTTCCCTGAATATGGGGTTCCTGCACGAATCTGACAGCTTGGAAAACTACAGCTCTGGTCCCAGACATCGACGTGGATTGGATCCAGCTACATTGTCCCGGGATATGTATATTTACCTTTGTGAATGCCGTTGTTATTTTAGTTTTCTTGATTTTTTTAAAAAAAATATCAGGATGTATAGTTTAACATCTCTGTATGCAAATTTGCAATAGAGGGTTAAAGTTCCTTCAAACTTATTTTTGTTCTGAATATGTTAACTGAGAAAGGCTGAATTCATTATTTATTTATTCCAAGTGTTACATGTCCATAACATGAAAAGGAGAGAAAGAAAATCTTTATTGTATACTTATTTCAGTGTTGTTTTTCTCCCCTTATTTTGCTTTTTCTTAGACGTTCCTGAAATTATTTATACTAATTGGTCTTCCTGCCTTAATAGTTTATACCACAAGACTTTGCTAATCTGTCTAAACATTCAAATATATCCCTTCATGTGGATTTGCCCTATCATAAATGTGTAATTGATTGTTTTGCAACATTGGGCAGGACTTTAGTTGCATTATCTCTTAACTCTAAAGTGTATCATTTCAGTTTTTATCTTGTCTCTAGAGGAGAAACTGTTTCAAATGTTATATGGGATCAAAACTGTTCTTTTGAATTCTTCAGATAATGATTAGACAATAAGATCTTTCTCCACATCTTTTGAGGGAATGTGTGGTTTTCTGGAGAAACCCACATTTCTTCTTCAGAGGAACCTTTTTTTTAGGTTGGGCTGGATCCTGACACACGTATAGAATGTGTGCTACTTAGTACTTCAGTTTTTTAGTATTCCTGATCAAGATCTCAGAAATCTTTAAACAATTCCTCTTTCAGTATTATGCTTATTTTGTCACTTCTGAATCCAGTCATTCTACATCAATCCGTAATATTTTTCAGCATATTTCTCACACTGCTGACTTTTTAGTTATTTATGTATTCATTCATTATTTATTTATATTTTAAAATATTATTTTATTACAAATCATCTCTTGCCCATTTGTAATTTTGTAATATACATAATTTTATTTTTATACATATTTTTATTTTTCCTCTAATATATAGTTCTTTTGCTTGCATGGCTCTGTTTTTGATATTTCTCTTCTAATATTTTTCTGATTTTGCCTCTCTGGCCCTCTCTCTTTATTTTTCATAATTTTGAAATTAATATTTTCTACTAGTAATTGTACATCTCCTGTTCACTTATGTTATAATATCTTGTTAGATAGTATTTGAAAATTATAATTATTTTTCCAAGTAGTAATTATTTTCATAGGTACACTAGGCCATGCTTTAGGACTCCAGAAAAGTTGTCTAGAATATATAAAGGTATTTCGAATTTATGTTGGAAATACGGACAACATAAAGGATCATTTTATCATACTTGGTGGACTTAAAAAAAAATCAGGGAACTTTCAAGGAGAAAACTACACCCCCACCAATACTAGCAGAACAAGCTACTGTATATCAGACAGAGTGAACAAAGACAGAATTTTTTGGGTTCAAATACATATAATGATACAAAGAATTTTAAAGATCAATATTTGATTGAAACCAGACCTTATTCTTTCTGGAATCAATGATGGTCAACTAGAAAATAGCCATGGAATATTAATTTTATATGGTTTCCATGCTCAAAAATGGAAAGAACATGAAATAGCCACAACGGCTGGTGAAGATAATGGAACCAGCAGACATGGCAAAATTATTTCAACAACTATACTTACCGGTGACTGGAAACCTTTCATGAACTTTTTGAGAGAAAAAGAAGAGGAATGAGCTTGTGATTTATGAGTTTGAAGATTAGAAAGGGTAATTTATGGGAAGAAGGAAATTATGATGTAATCTTAGCGAAAGAGGGTAAAATGTAAATGCATTTATAACTGCTATCAAAAAGATTTGAAGCTTCTTATATTTTCTTTTTCTATTTCTTTCGTACTTATTCACTATTTTTTCTTATTTCCTTGTTTCATTTCTAATAGTCATATAATTTTTCTCTTCTTCAGAATTTTTTCAATAAAAATTACATGAAAAGAAATGCAATCATATTAGGCCACATCCAATGTGTCACCAGCAGACTTCCAATTACATAGATGGGATTTCTCATCGCTTCCTCTCAACTGCAACTCTGCAGATATGTGGATGGGAAAGGATGCAGAAAATTAGGAGGTGGCTACTATTCTGTCAATGGTTGGATAAAGCCCAAATATAGCTGCTACATCTCCAGTTTTTAATTTGCTTAATTTAATTCTTAATATCATTAATCTTTTATAAATCAATTATACTAGTCAGCAATATGCTGTCTGGGCAGTTGTTATATGAATAATTTGCATATTAATTAAATAACAATTTATACCTCCAATCAATTTTATATTAAACAAAAAATCAACAACTTGTTCAAATCTGAAATACAATCAGCAATTTGCAAACATCAGACATGTCATTATCTAAGACACATTCATATTTTCACTTTGGGACATTATAGTACTTGGGATTTTAAATATAAAGATAATATTTTAATAAAGTTGCATGTATAATTTTCTCTTTCTAAATTAAAATTATAGAAAACTCAAAACTACAATAAATATTCTGTTCATATTTAAATTTATGGAAAATACTAAAGAAACTACCTATCTGATATTAATAAAATGCTCATCAAGGGAATTAATTATTTGGAAAAATATCTATTGGGTGATCAGTTACGAGAAATAATATAAACAAAAACACTACATTCAGCAGATTGATTCAGTGAAAAGAAGTTAGTTAATTACAAAAGGTAAATATTAACTCATGAAAGTTTAAAATCTACTTGTAGTTCTGTTTAATTTGAAAATCCATGAGGAATTTAAAAAAATCATTGCCACAACTCTATGATTTGCATTACCAACTCTTTATTTACAAAAATCAGGTATTAAGGCCACATTTCTCTTTATATAATACAGGTAGTCCTCGAATTACAACAGTTCATTTAGTGACCATTGGAAGTCACGACGGCACTGAAAAAAGTGACTTATGACCCTTTTTTCACACTTACAACCATTGCAGCATCCCCAAGATCACGTGATCAACACTCAGATGCTTGGCAACTGGCTCATATTTATGATGGTTGCAGTGTCAGTTGAATCTCTTTTGCGACCTTCTGACAAGAAAAGTCAATGGGGAAGCCAGATTTCACTTAGCAACCGTGTTACTGACTTTACAAATGCAGTGATTCACTTTTCAACTGCTTGCAAGAAGGGTCGTAAAATGGAGCAAAGCTCACTTAACGACTATCTTGCTTAGCAAGAGAAATTTTGGGTTCAGTTATGGTTGTAAGTTGAGAACTGACCTGTATTTGTAAAAATAGTATTGTTTTCTGATTTGACTGACTTGGTGCAATTTTCTTTTGTGGTCCTGAGAATGCAACTACCTACCATTGGTCTGAATCGTCAACAATACACTCTCCTACCATAGGTTTGTACTGTGCTATTCCATATCACTGCACTCTGGGATGTCATTGTTCTACTTCTGAAACAGCTGAAAGTTAAATTCTGTGCTGATTGAATTGATTTTCAAGCCAGATTAAGGGTCTGTTCTATAAAGTGATTGTATAGAGGTCTCAGAGAGTGGGCTGAGATCCCAAACTGTTCATATATCAAACTGTAATGATTATTTCCATATGATTTGACTAGGGATGCTAGTGTTCTTCCCATACCTAGTTATGAGGAGAAAATAAAATGTACTCCTAACTAGGAAGATTGTAAAATCTACTCTTGATAAAGATCTTTAAGAAATGGGTGGGGTTTAATTAAGATGGCCCATAGTAGGAATGAGAGAGAAGGGTTGGGACTGCTTGTCCTTTGAAATCCCTTCTGGGCTGAAACAGATATTTAAATTAAATCGTGAATGGATTTCTCTGTATTTTTTTCCTCAGACTTGCATGAAGCAAAATTGATGTTCTTTTCAAAAGACAGGGAAAAGATTGTCAAGGGATGCCTCCGCCATAGGAGCATTTCATCCTGAATAATTGTTTCTCTATTCTTAACTACATTACAACTCCATTGGCTGTTTTGCAACTTATAAGCTAGTAAGTAGAGCAAATATTCACTGATATTAACAAAAACACTTTACAATAATTTGAAGATTACTTGGGGCCCCAATAGGGGAGCATCACACTGGAGTTGGTTGATGAATTAAGAGGCAATCCCACTTCTCCCCTCTCTATACATCCTGCTCCCTCCCTCCCCATATTTTAACTATAATTCTAGTTTTGATTATAATTTCCATTTTTATTGTTTTAGAAATAGTTATCTTTTATGATTTTAATGTTTTTAATGCTGTAAACTGCCCAGTCATTTTAAAAATGAGATGGGTGGCAAATAAATCGAATGAATGAATGAATAAACAAAGAAACACACAAACAAACAAGCAAGCAACAGAGTCTTCTGGTTGGGTCCTTCCAGCTATATCGAATTAGAACATTCCTTGTCCCTCAGCCAGCAGGTTTTAATGTATGTGGATGACATCAGAGGAGGCGAGCTGATTTAACTAACACTGGGACTATAATGTGACATTAAACTTAGTCAACAGTGTCTATCAAAAATGCTTAGTTGTGTTCATTTGCTAATAATTGTGTATAATGTAAATAAGGGCACACTGCAGCTGAGTGCACATTATGTGTGTGTGTGTGTGTGTGTGTGTGTGTGTGTGTAATGCTTGTTAACTATTTAGATTACCTTGCTAGGCCCCAAACATGGGACAAATCTTTATTTCCTGTTTCATATATATATATATATATATGTTATTACCTAGTCTACAAGCAAGATTATTTGAAGCTGGCTGGACTTTTACTGGCTCGTGTGGAATGGCTTGGATTGCCATTGAAGGAAGTGGAAACACGAATCATCTGTTTCTGAAACAAAGCTATTACGGTCCTGTAAGATTCCTGATGGAAATCCATCTAGGAAAGCCAATTGGAGAAAGGATAGGATATATCATTAAATATTCTTTAAAGAACTGTAAGTAAGGGAGGTTGGGATGGGCAAGTCATTCATCAGAAACCATCAAGTAGCAAATGCACCAAGAGACAGAGGGCGGTTTTCAGTCTGCATACTTCAGTGGCACTTTATTAACATAATTAGTTTAAGTGATACAGTAACAGTGATGCCAATTAGTGATATGTTGTAATGAACTCTAGCTTTATAGCAATTAAAGATCCGAATTGCTTTTTTAAAGCTATAAATTGATGGATGAAGAAAAGTAGAAATCTGAGTAAATTAGAGCCTCGGGTGGAAATATAAATGATACTTGGCTCAGAGGAGGAGAAAATTGATTAAACAGAATTGACAGAAAAAGATGTAGAAGATTGCTTAAAGCCTTAAACAATAGACAGTTTATTGATCTTTAATGTGGAAGGAATTGCCACCTCATTCTACAGTGTGGCGTTCTTAGTGATCTCAGACAAAGTTACCGCAGTAATTATGTTACCATAGTTGGGTAATTAACCAAGTTTATTGAGCACGAAGAACTCTATATTTCCACCTGGAGCTACAGATATTCTCTGTATTGGAATCATTCCACAATGCCACCACAGGGAACATGAACACTGATAGCTTAACAAATGCATACCAGCATTTTTAATTTCAGGAATTACTTCATGCTGCTGTGGTCAATACCACATTCCTCAACGTGCCCCAGCCTTGCCAATGGCAGTAAGCCATAGCGTTGCTGCTCTTCCTTGCCTGAGATTCCTCCTTATGCATACTCTCTCTGTCAATTCAAGGAACTGTTCTCTCCAAATGACCAGACAAGAGACTAAATTTTGCAATCATATACATATTAATAATGTATATTTTAAAAAGTTTAAAAGTTATGGCTAGACTTTCATGGGACAGTTACAAGATTGGGCTAGATCTGCCTAATTCAGCAGAACTGATGAGAAGAATGTTTGAGGTGCTTTTTCAACAGTGTTGTGGGCAGCTACCCCAACTGCTTAGCATGAGGTTATGTAGGACTGGAACTTCAGTGGTGATACCTAAAAACAAAAAGAAAAAGAACTGCTCTTGAGGAGAGTTCTGCAGCACCCCAATTTCCAATAAACATTGAACTAAAGGTGTATTGTACATAATCTTAACTGGAAAATGAATGAACAGCCATATTAAGCCTCTGCGTACCCTCAGGAAATTGAAACAATGGATGTGCAGGCCCCAATGATGTGTATATACAATCATTATTAGTAGAAACAATGCCATTTCTCTTTCTTTCTTTCTTGCACATAAATATGCGCAAGGTCCAGTTATAACTTTAAAATAGCAAATGGTTTGGGTTGATAGGGGACAACTCACTACTGAACCTATGAAATAAAATCACTGGTACGCCAATCTAATGGTATATCAGACAACAATAGCATACCCGCTTGGTTTAAGGTACCAATATTATTGTTTAAATTTAATCTTAGCTAGAATTGGCTATGGTTATCAATTCACAACTGCGATGACCTAAGAAGGTGATTCTGATTTAAATTCAAAGGCGATTAAAATCAGACTCCTGTGGTTCTGTCAGGGCCTGTTGGGACTTGAGCTCATTTCTCTTGAGATCTGCATCCAGCTGCACTGTGTGGTAAACCACTGAGCTGCTGGTTTCAGCAACTATCTAAACAGCGAAATTCCTTCAGGCCTTGGACTGAGTCTGCCCACTCAGCAAGTTGTAGGTTCCTTTTGGATGTGAAGAATTGAGGTGGCTGTCCACACTAACTCTTTGTCAAAAACTGCAAGGTACTTCAAAGCTTAGTGCTGCTCCTAATTATCCTATATCATTGCCCAAATTTGCTCTTTTTCTTTTTGATTTCTCCTTTGGTCCTGTAGTGCAAACTCGTGATTCCCAAAACCTCAAGTCCCAATTTATTTATACTAATATCTACCTCAGCTGCCCCAAACCAGGCTTTCTGGGTTAACAGAATCAACAAAAGGAAATACACCAATTAATTAAGTGGAAGACAAGGGGTTAAATAATGTCACTTTGAGTGCACCCATCTCTTACAAGCTGTTGGATGCATACTGTTCTCCTGATGGAAAGGTTTATGTATTCCTTCTTATACCAAACGTCCCAAAGGTACATTTCTTCTCAAATGTTTTTTTTCTCTCCAATTTTTCTAAATATTATTGACTTCTCAAGGCAACTGAGCCTCCACTGGATATGTCAAAAATATGGCAGTTGGATCTTGGTCATTAGTAGTTTGCGTGAACATTACAGCTCATTTGCCCTATGATCTATTTGTTTTCTTGTCTACCCATGGTATCTTCAACATTGAAATTCATATGTATTGATACCATTTCTATTCTGGTTCTTTCAAGTTCAGCTTTTGCATCCATAGAGTCCCTAGGGACTACATAATTCTAATTATTGTTAGTATAAACACATTGCAGCATTTAGAAAAGGCAAAAAGCAACAAACTAAAAACATTAGAGAAAACCACCACTCAAGATGCATGACACAAGATACTGGCTCACATTGAATACATGTAGGAAAGGGTTGTCTTAATGATCTTCCAAATTCTAAGAGGGAAGCGACTCTAAGAGTTTCCAGACCATGTCTGTAAACAAAAAGATCTGCTTTTTGTTCACGTCCCTTAATTTCCGAACATGGGTTCACTGGTGGGGCTGCCCTGCCAAACAATCATAACCATTGCATTTTTGTCCCACTGTAGCTTCTGAATTATCTCCAAAGGCTGCCTTGTGTAGAGTGCATTTCCTTATTCAACTGTGTGGTAATGAGGGCATGGCTTATAGTTTATTTATTTGTGAAATTTATTTGTCGCCTAGAGAGCGGTTGGAGGTCCAGCCGATCCGAACCCGACCGATTGCGACTAAGAGCCTATATTAGGTCTTATCTCGCTGCAATTAGGGAGGCGAGGTCTAACCACTTCGCCACCCTTATTGCGTCCGCAGATAATCGCCCGGCCGCCCTGTTTAGGGTGACTCGCTCCCTCCTAAATCAGGAGGTAAGGGAGGATCCCTTGCAGGGACGTGCCGAGGAGTTTAACCAACATCTGTCGGACAAAATCGCTCGGATTCGGACCGGTTTGGACTCTGACTGGGCAGAGTCTGACGATCAGGACACGGGTGGTCTTGTCGATACCATCTGGGAGGAGTTTGATTCTGTAACTCCGGAGGAAGTGGACAGGATCATGGGGAGGCTGAGCACCACCACATGTTTACTGGACCCGTGCCCTTCCTGGCTGGTTTATGCAGCCCGGGAGAAGACACGCAGCTGGTTCCAGGCAGTTATATCGGCCTCTTTGAGTGAGGGTATCTTCCCCGCCGTCTTGAAGGAGGCGGTGGTGAGGCCTCTCCTCAAGAAGCCTGTCCTGGACCCGGCTGTATTGAACAACTTTCGTCCTGTCTCCAACCTTCGCTTTCTTGCGAAGGTTGTTGAGAGTGTGGTGGCGCATCAGCTCCCTTTGGTCCTGGATGAAGCGGATTATCTAGACCCGTACCAATCGGGTTTCAGGCCCGGGCACAGCACGGAGACGGCATTGGTCGCGCTGGTGAATGATCTCTGGAGGGCTCGGGACAGGGGGCATTCCTCTGTCCTAGTCCTATTAGACCTCTCGGCGGCTTTCGATACCATCGACCATGGTATCTTGCTGCGGCGTCTCAGGGGATTGGGAGTGGGAGGCACAGTTTTACAGTGGTTCTCCTCCTATCTCTTGGGACGTTCGCAGTCGGTGTTGGCAGGGGGGCAGAGGTCGACCGCGAGGTCTCTCATTTGTGGAGTTCCTCAGGGGTCGGTCCTCTCGCCTCTCCTGTTCAACATCTACATGAAGCCGCTGGGTGAGATCATTCGTGGCTTTGGAGTTGGGTATCATCAGTACGCTGATGATACCCAACTTTTCTTTTCGACCCCAAACCACCCCAGTGATGCCCTCAACGTGATGTCCCGTTGCCTGGAGGCGGTTCGGGTCTGGATGGGGAGGAACAGACTCCAACTCAACCCCGACAAGACTGAGTGGCTTTGCATACCTTCGTCCCGGGTTTATTCGGACATTCCACCTCTAGTTATGGGGGGTGAACTATTACCCCCCGTAGATAGGGCTCGCAACTTGGGGGTCCTCCTAGATTCACGGCTCACTTTGGAAGACCATATAGGAGCCGTGACTAGGGGGGCCTTCGCACAGGTTCGCCTGGTGCGTCAGTTGCGGCCCTATCTTAGCCGGGACGATTTATGCACGGTCACTCATGCGCTCGTGTCCTCTCGTCTGGACTACTGCAACGCTCTCTACATGGGGCTGCCCTTGAGGACTACTCGGAAGCTCCAACTGGTACAGAATGCAGCCGCGAGAGTGGTGTTGGGAGTCTCCCGATACTCCCACGTTACGCCTCTGCTCCGTGAGCTGCATTGGTTGCCAGTTGTCTTCCGGGTGAGATTCAAGGTACTGGTAACGGTATTTAAAGCACTCCATGGCATGGGGCCGGAGTACCTCAGGGAACATCTGCTGCCGGCATCAAGCTCCCTGCGCCCTGTGCGTTCCCACAGAGAGGGCCTCCTCAGGGTGCCACCGATCAGAGAATGTCGATTGGTGGCCCCCAGGGGGAGATCCTTCTCTGTGGGCGCTCCGGAGCTGTGGAATCAGCTACCGGTTGAGCTCCGGATGGCGCCCGATCTTCGCTCCTTTCGTCGCGATCTCAAGACATTTCTGTTTGTACAAGCCGGCCTAGCCTGAGGGGGAGTGTTGGGGTTATTTTATTTTTCGTTTTTTAACTTTTCTGGGGGTTTTTAGTGTTGTATTTATATTGTTTTTAACTAGGGCAATTTGTTTAATCTTTTTTTAATGTTTGTATTCGCTATTTTATTCTGCCCTGTGAACCGCCCTGAGTCCTCAGGGAGAAGGGCGGTATATAAATGTTATTAAATTAAATTAAATTAAATTAAATCTTGTCAGGGGTCTGTTTTGGACAGCTTACAACGATAGAGAAATGAAAAGAAGTGTAAACATAACAGTAGCAAAGTAATGGAACAATACAATAAACAGTGAGAATACAATTATATGAGATGGGCAGGTGAGGAAGCAGGGACCCAGGGGAGAGAGGTGGGGCTTGCTATCAGTCTAGTAGCCTCCTCCATTGGCTCCCCTTTTTGGTCAAAGTTATCAAAGTATCCTGGTCAAGTACGGTTATAATTGACACAATCGCTGAAGCTTATCAAAGTCTCTCTGGTCATAGCCTTCCATTGCATTTTAAGCAATAGCCCTGAGTCCAGGAAGGCCCCCATATTATCAACCATCGCCTTTAGTATGAGTGAGAACCCCTTTGGAGTTTACTTAGCTTGGGTTGATATTCCTGAATGTTTAGTGACATTCAGCATTTCAGTACAGGTAGTCCTCAACTTTCACCACAATTGAGCCCAACATTTCTATTGTTAAGTGAGACATTTGTTAAATGAGTTTTGCTCCATTTAATGTCCTTTCTTGCCACAATTGTTAAGTGGATCACTGCAGCTGTTAAATTAGCAACACGGTTATTAAGTGAATCTGGCTTCCCCATCGACTTTGTTTCTCAGAAGGTTGCAAAAGGTGATCACATGACCTTGGGACACATGGTTATAAGTATGAACCAGTTGCCAAGCATCTGAATTTTGATCACCTGATCATGGGGGTGCTGCAAAGGTTGTTAACTATGAAAAACGGTCATAAGACACATTTTCAGTGCCATTGTAATATTAAACAGCCACTAAATGAATTGTTATATGTCGAGGACTTCCTGTATTGGACGGATTTAACATGAATTATTTTGCCCCATCCAGACTCTGACAGAGCTCAGACACTGCTTTAACTTTCCACTAACTTTCCACACATTAAATGTTCTTTCTCAAATAGCATAACAAGACCCCTCAGTTTTAGAGTACCTCATACACATGGGTCTCCCAAGACTACAGTCTGAAATTACCTCAAGAGAACTCTGAACAGAAATGCTAGGCAGAAGTCTACAGCTACAGTAAATGCAGAGAAGTACTTTGCTGGTCTTATCAGCATTTGTGTAGATTCGAGGATAAGATTTTACCCATGTTTGGTTGTGTTTATTTTAGGTATTTCATCATCAGCCTAGGCACCTTTTTGTTGGCTATGTTAAATCTTTAGGAGTCAGAATCCTTGCTGATTGATTGGAAGCTACTTGGAGATCTACCAATACCTTTCCCTCAATTTGTCACTAAGACAATTAGAGGAATTTAGGTTATCTTCTACAACTTTTTCAATATGTCAGACAAAGTAATACACAGCTCTTAAAACTGCCAGGATTTTTTTTAAGAGAAAGACTGCAGTACAATCTTTTAATAGTTTCTTTTCTGTTCTCTATTAGAGTCCTATATAACAACCACCACAGCCTCAGAATGTATAATCTAATAAATTAACATTCCTTTGTTTTTGTCCTCACAGATAAAAAATTGCCCCACATTAATAATCTGAAACATTATATTACAATATAAACTCAGGTTCCCTCTGTTCCAGAATCCTGTCTCTTCTGATAACTGTCTGGTCTGTGGCTCAAACAGAGAATAAAAGCAATAGGTCTATTTAGTTGAGGAAACTGTCTGAATCATCTGAAAATATGCATGGAAATTTATTTGAGAAGGGGTATATGTCAGATCCTTATGAAGCCTTTCAGTCTTAATAATATAATGGGGAAATTTTTATAATTGTGGGACTGGGGAGTCTTGTGAGTATATTCTTGTTATTTTAGAGCAGGATTATAAAAATGCACCAGCTCCTGCTTGGTTACGGTAAGGGAAGAATGCCCAGCAGGTAAACTTGAAACAGATTGATGTATTGATCCAACTTGTATTTTTATACACAAGTGCATGTGCACACATTTTCCTACTGCATACAAATTCCTTCAGTCATTTTACAGAAGAAAAGCAAAAAGATTTTGTGACCAGCGCCAATTCAAACATGCTGAAAGACCAAAGCTCTCTCCACCCAAACTGTGGCCCCCGGACCACCTATTGAGGCAAGGCTGCCTTGCCGGGTACCAGGAAATGCTTGGCTTGCTAGTTAGAAGGAAGGCTTTGCACTCCCATAATAGAAATGTGGCTAGAAAAGAGCCAAGAATAGAGCAGGCAGGTGGCGAGTTTTCCTTCAGCCCTGCACCTCTGGTTCCAGATGTGGCACTGCTGTTCTGTTTAGCTGCATGCCTTTGGTTTCCCTTCCAAGATATAGTTTGAGGAAAACACTAGGTTATCAGACATCGTTCGCAAATTAATTTTGACACATATTTTCAAATGCTTCAGACAGAGGAATAGTGAAAGGCAAGATAACTGATGTACGAAGGAGGCAATAGGACAATGGTACAGAAGGGGAATGTTGTTTTCTGGCAAGGATCTGATGTCCTACTTCAGAATGGGGGCGGCTTGCCCTATGTAAGCTCCCCAGCCTACAGATTTGACCGTGGAATGAAAATAGTGAGATTCAGCAGGTGGTTCTGATCATCCTTCTGGATACGTGGTAATTTGTGTAAGAATAGTAATTTCCACTGAGGAAAAGTTCAGTGTGCGCTAACAAAATGTGGAAATCCACAATAGTTCAAATTAACTTCTGCAGTTTTCAGTAGACAATCTCTAGTCAGCATATTTTGGATTCGGCTATATGAAATCAATTGACTGCAACTATTAAGGTTTAATATATTAAACAAAGTTATGGCTTCACCTGCTCTTGGCAATCATGAGCAATAAGGTTGTTGAATTAGGAGTTCTTAAAAAAGGACTCTGGGATCCCTCAAAGGCAATAAAACAAAATAATAATAATAGTAGTAGTAGTAGTAGTAGTAGTAGTAGTAGTAGTAGTAGTAGTCAGGGCTTTTTTGCCATAGAACGCTCAGAACGCACCTTTTTTGGATGGAACCTTGTAGGGTAGGCAAGGCAGGTTGTATGACGTGTGAGTTCCGGCACCTTTTTCTTTTACAAAAAAAGCACTAGTAGTAGTAGTAGTAGTAGCAGCAGCAGCAGTAGTAGTAGTAGTAAAGTTGGAAGGGAGTATAGACATAGAAAGAGCTTGGTTGATGTAGTGGTTAAGGTACCAGACCAGAAATTGAGAGAGTGTGAGTTCTGGTCTTGCCTTAGCCATGAAGGTAACTGGGTGTCCTTGGCCCAGTCACTGTCTCTCTCAGCCCTAGGAGGGAGGCAAGGGCAAACCACTTCTGAAAAACCTTGCCAAAAACATCTGCAGAGACCTGTCGTGGTAGTCACCAGGAGTCAACACACACACAAAAAATCCCACATAGACCATATCTGATCTGTACAGTAATTTCCCAGTAAGTCTGTAGCAGCCTACGATGCAACTTTCTCTTCAGATGAAATTATGATCATGAAAATGCAAGAGAAGTTGCATTATCTAGCCAAGGAAACAGCCCTGTCCTCACATGATTTACTCCTCAATAGTAAATACTCAGATTGCCTAGTTGTGGAAGAAGGGACTGGTGGAGCTTTATGTGAGCTGGGGAAGTAAAACAGATTAAACTTGAACAGATTAAACTTGCTCTTATCCTTCTACCTTTAGGTATTTGCCATGGATGTCAAACTAGCTATGTTGCGAGGTAGGCAAAGAGTTTATTTATTATAAACTTGAGTCATTCTTAAGGAAAACTGGAATATCATTCTGCCAGGCCTCTCTAACCAGTGAGGGGGGGCCCTTGCGTAAGCCTGGTAGGAATGACTTAATGCCAGGCCTGCCCTCAAGTTATAGGGCTTCATAACTGCAGCATTGGTAAGATCCTCCTGAGATGTACTGGGAACAAATTAGATGTGTTGCTGACTAATCAATCTGTGCTCAACTCATACATGAAGTTGTGTGCATGCATTTTTAAAGAAAAAAGGAAAGAGGTGCCTGTAATAGGAGGTGCTGAACTTTCACATCTTTGCTGTCAGGGCTAGTTTAAAACTATGAAAGGTTCCATGGAGAGTAGTGGGTCCTGAACTCTGCTCCCAAAATGTGATCTTAACTGGGGGGAGGGAGGGGGAGCGGGGCACATGCACACACATGCACACACATGCAGATACAGCTATTTTATGTCCCAACAGAAACTCATCCACGTTCTATCTTAGAAGCCAAAGAAAACTAGCTCATCCTTGTAAAAAATGCAAACACAAACAGAGACACCAATTTATCACTTGCCATTTTACAGGATATAATACAGACACCGAAAATAAACACATACAGAGAAACATCTTTCTTGTCTCTCTCCTTTTTTTTCCCTGAGCACATACATCACAGAGTGACTCTCTCGATAGGACAGCCATTCAGGCTCCCACATCTGGACATCCAGGTGACCACTATAGGACAGCAGAACAATTTTCTGTGAATCTCTGCTGCCCTCTAGCCAATATCTAGATATTATCAATCCAGACCTGGCAGCCTTAATAACTGACCTCTCCCAGTAGAGATTTGGAAGCTATAAGCAGCACTTCTAAAGGTATTACTTGGGTTAGCTCTTCCTCTGCATATAACAACGAGAAACACACCCAAAGGGAAAGCTAATCCAAGACATTCTGGACCCTGCATTAGAACGGTAGATCCATTTGTTTTTCGCATACAGTAAAAGCCTTAATGTTTTGTGGGGGGGTTACATTTTTTATTAATTTTCCAATATTACAATTATATCTTTGAAAAGCAGTGTGTCTGGGTTACAATAGTTCCATTTCATACAGATGTATGTTATTACAAATCTCCAATTTGTTGTAGCCAATATTTCCTCTCTTTTTTCCTTTAATACATATTGTCTCTTATCTAAATTAATATACTTCTTATTCTATCCATAAGCTATTTAGCGATTTCCTTACATTTGTCAATAATTTTATACATTTTATTTATTTTAAGATTCCATCTTTAGACCATCAATCACTTTATAAATTTTCCTATTTTTGTGCCTTAATGGTAATCACTGTCTCCTGTCTTACTCTACTACAAGCATTGTTAGGACACAAATATTGGAAGCTCTTTAACGACCCAGTGGATGATATGTATAATGTCTGATCTCAACAAGAAATTGTTTCCCCACTGTTCTTTTTTGGATGTGGAAAAGTAGTTTATAACAATATTTCTATGCCTGACGAACACTCTAGAGCCAAACTGTATTTTAATACAGCTAAAACAGTATTTTTCAATCTTGCCAACTTTTAGGATGGATGGGTGTCAACTCCCAGAATTCCCCAACTGGCATGGGAGTTGAAGTCTACACATCTTATAGTTGCTGAGGCAAATAAATACTTGCTTAGAGAGACATACCATTTACTTTACCTCTGTTTAAATACTATAGTTTCAAGGAGAACCCTCTTTGTTTTTGCCCTAGAAATTTCTTCTCCTTTTCATTTTGTTCATTATTACACTACTTCTCTTTATCTTGTCTTTGTTTACAAAGATTTGTATTCATTCTTATTTCTCTTTTAGTGTCTAATCCTCTGACTTTTGGATACAGACAGAGTCATCATATTATTGTCTGGGGGTAAGCAACATTACTACACCATGGACAGAAAAAGAAGTAGCAGTGAACAAAATAAAATAGGAGATAATAGAAAAGGAAAGGAAAACTAATTTACCATCAGACCATTCAGTGCACTTCTTCATATCTTCCTATCTTTGCAAATTCTCCGTGTTTCTACCACATCTACTGATCCATACATTGCCTTTTGATTTTTATACTCCTGATCTCTCTTTTTCTGAGAATCTCATCATCCAGCAACAGTTTTCTTGGTCTTCCTCTTCCTACCAATCCTTTTTTTCTATATTTGCTTTGCAATTACTGTATTTTCCGGCGTATAAGACGACTTTTTAATCCATGAAAATCTTCTCAAAAGTTGGGGGTCATCTTATAAGCCCAGTCGTCTTATACGCCAGAAAATACTATTCACCTCTCTGATCTTTTCTCTTTTCTGCTGGACGGCGGGATCGCTGGGTGAATGGAGGTAGGCGATGGCGACCCGTGGTTAAGCGGCCGATGGCGAATGGGTGATGGAGGGCAAACTCTCGTCAGCTCCTGGGGCGGCTACTGCAGCCACCGCCGTTGCTCTCTGTAGGACTGGCCATGCTGGCGCTTCCAATGCTGGCTGTCAGGTCCCTGAAAAGAGGAGGGGCTGGCGGTCCCCAGAAGCGCACTGCTCGACAGTAGGAAGGGAGCACCTTTGTTCCTGCCGAGGCACCGCCTGACCCGTGCCGACCGGAAGAATCGCTTGTCCAGTCACGGAGTGCGGAACAGTGGTACATGGCGCCACTCATGCCCACAGACCATGCAGCGGTCCTCGCCAGCCGGCCTCGGCATGGCCGCCCCAAGCCCAGCTCTCTAACGCGTCTTCCGGGCCCGCCTGGCCAACCGTCTCCTGGGCGGGGCTTGGCTCCAGACGCGGCGGCTGCTCTGTCTTCAAATGCTATCTCAAAGCCAGATCGCGCTTGGCCATGCAGGCTGCCGAAAGGTGGTTGCTGTTTGCAGAGTCTGGCCTGGAAGAGCGCGTGGCTTTGCACCATTTGCATCAGACGGGGCTGAATCGGGCTTGTGTCGGACACTTGGCAACTGGCATGTAAGTATTTTCCGGCGTATAAGACGAAAAATCTTGAAAATCTTCTCAAAAGTCAGGGGTCATCTTATACGCCCAGTCGTCTTATACGCCGGAAAATACGGTAGATCTTTGTTTCTTCTCTCTTTATCCCTAAACCATTTCTTTCTTACTAGTTTCTCACATTTGTGTTCAGTATAGATTTATTTATCAATCTTATTTATTTATCAATCATCAATCAACAGGAGTGCTGATTTACCACCAGCCTATCAAGTACCTAGAAGTTGAGGGCTGGGCAGCACAAGGAAATGGCAACTAATGACTTAAAAGCCAGCTGTCAACACACCCCAATCAACATCTAAAAAGCTACTTAAAAACAGGCACTATAAGTACCACACACAGAGCAACACACACACTGCTAGAGAGAAGTTCCCTGAGACTGAAAGCTTGGAAGACAAAACCTCTTGTCCCGGTGACCGACCCAGATTGGATCCTATTTATCAATCTATTTATCAACCACTTACAAATAATAAGACCCTCACAGTCTAATTAACTAGATTAATTGGGGGGGGAAGCTGTTAGTTTACAGAACCTTGGTACCCCACTTATAATAATAGATTATTTGATCCCCTTTCTGAATATCTCTTGAAGCAAAGGGAAGATTGCTACAGGCATCTCTAAATATGGGAGGAATATGAAAGGTTTGAATGATCTGAAGAGACATCAAGAGTTCTTTATCTTTCTAAGATACAAGCAGGATAACCAGATTCTCCTGCAAAGATTTAAAAATATGACATATAAAAAAAAGTGACTAGGACATCACAGAATACCAAAATTTGGGTGGATTATTTCACCTGGGTACCAGGAAATTATCCCACCATATCTACCCTTCTGAAACTGCATAATAAAATGAATGAATAAAAGAATTTATCTGCATGAATCCAGAGGAACCAAAGCAATAAATAACGTCTTGCTATAAAACGCAGCATATTATAAGGACTTGCTATAAAACACAGTTATATTAGTTCTCTACCATTGGAATATTTGGGTGGAACCAATGAGTTTTATACAACCCTTCTCGTTTTGGTTACCCGCTATTATGTAATTCTCAGGATAGTCATGTGTATAGCTATTGTGAAAAATGCACTCACAGATTATTCAATCATTTCGCTTTGTAGATTTAGTTCCTCCTAGGGCAGAGGTGTCAAACTGCCGGCCGGCGGGCCAGTTTCATCATACCGAAGCCACACACACCCCATTGCCGGCAATGCAAAAAGAGTCGCGATATGTCGGGACACGTCACGTGTCCTAGGGCATAGTAACATTTTATTAAGTTGTATTTATCTTTGTTTTTGATATCTGATTGTAAATAAAATTTAGTGGACATGTTCAGATTTTATCTTGGGGGCAATAACCTAGAGCTAGTTTCTGTTCCATTCTCATATGTCACTATCATTCTAATACAAACAAAATTCTAAATGCTAGGCCATACTTATAGAGAAATCGAGACTCCATTTTTGGATTTCCCCACCCCAAAAAAACCTAATAGCCAAAAACTCTTTTGGGCAAGAGTGGCAGTTTCTACTTGTATCCTGTCTAATATCAATTTGTTTGCTTGCGATCATTTGCAACTGGTTCTCAACCTTCCTTAGCAGAAACTTCACAGGCATAATCAATAGCTGCTATATCTACAGGTAGACCTCAACTTACAATTACAACTACCCTGGGATTTTGGTCATAAGACATTATAGTCGTAAGTTGAGTAATCATATGACCAGATTTGATTTTACAGCTGTTTTATTATGGCTGTTAAGCGAGTCACTACAGTCATTAAGTAGATCACATGGTCATGGGTCCAAAACTAGCTTATTCAATGGCGTGTTGTTGTTTTTTTTGCTAGAAAATGGCAACAAATGTTGCAAAATGCCAACCCATGACCACAGCATGCTTAAATTTGTCATAAATGTGAGCCGGTTGCTAAGTCCCCCAAATGCGAACCCACGACTACAAGGGTGGTACAGCAGGCATTACTTTGAGGATGGATCGTAAGTAACTTGTTTCAAGTTTCAAGTATGCATTCTTCATTTCCTTTACATGGATCCCATTACATGGATCTCTAAAGCTGCTATTTATTTTCAGTCGTTCACTTTCATTGAACACAGCGGTCCAAACACAAGGAATCGTACAAATATTGTATTTGGTTGAGCAATGAAGTTTTCTTACTGGTCTATCTGTCTTATCCATGTCAACCTTCCCAGGTAGACCAGACAGAAAGCAAGAGAAGATGAGCAAATTTAACGTTACTGTAAAGCTACATTAACAGAATCTTGCCAAGTCTGAAAGAGCCTTGGTGGAGCAGTGGGCTAATGCCTCCTTAAGTAACACCAGCTGCCTGCAATTAGTGCAGGTTCAAGTCCCACCAGGCTCAAGGTTGACTCAGCCTTCCATCCTTCTGAGGTAGGTAAAATGAGGACCCAGATTGTTGGGGGCAATTAAGCTGACTTTGTAATAATGCCGCTTGTGTGTGTGTGTGAGAAAGCCCTAATAAGCAGGCATATACAGGGCGGTATATAAATGCAATAAAATAAATAAATAAATAAATATACATAGAATGAAGGCTACTGCTAAGCTTGTAAGCCGCCCTGAGTCTTCGGAGAAGGGCGGGATATAAATGGAATTTAAAAAAAATTAAAAAGTACAAATCTCCCACTCTTTTTACAGCATGATAAGCTAGGTTCCTTTCTGAGTTTCTTTCTCTACTGGTTAATCAGCTGAGGCTATGTCCTCTCTTATTTGATCATTCCCTAAGCAGCATCTCTTCCCTGCATCTCTCAAGGTTATTCCCACATAACATTACAATCCATAACATGTGAGCATAGCTTACTAAATACCCAAATGTTTGATGTGGATGACTACGAGGAACAAGTTAGTAATATACAGTGTAAGTAGTTCTTTCAGTAGTCATTTGACCCACAGCCCATTTCCATACAGTCTGTTCTGGCTGTTCTTCAATGGTCTCAAGGAATTGAGAGAAAATAATGAGCTATTGGAGAAGTCACTGGATAGGCTAATAAAGTGTACACTATCTTTACTGTACTGCATTCAGATAGACCTGTGCAAACACAGGAATGCCCAATCATTTTAAAGAATAGACAGCCACCTGAATCACAATTAACAGATAAAGTATCAGGAATCCTGGGAGTTGAAGTCCTTGAGTCATAAAAGAGCCTGCACTAGAGGAGGACATTAAAATTATTTACATGATTACTTCTTTAGGAACTAAACTTTTAGAATCTAAAACAGCTAATTCAGAAAAGCCAACAGGAAAGAACCTCACATTTTTCATCTGCTTCTGTCTTTTGGAAGGTAAAATTATATAACAAAATAATCTATTTCTTATGTTAACTTCTCTGCAATGAAATCAAAAGTAACAGGAAAGAAATGAGAAACATTTTTCTCAATGTAATATGTCTAATTTAGTTGATTCTAGAAAAAAATAGTATCTTTTGTACACTCTTGAAAACTATTTTGAATCTAAACAATTCTTAAGAATGACATATTCTTATTTGGACTTTACTTTTACTGTTTGGACTGTTGTGTGTTTTGAAAAATAGATTATTTAGAATCTAGTTATGTTGCACTTCAGTCTTTAAATAATTAACCTAGTATGTAAACAATATATGATGTTTTCCCTGGTGAGCTTAACATCAATAAAAATATTTATTAAAAAGGCTAAAATAATTTCTGGGGGTATTACCTGTATAGTAAAATTTTGGACAAGCAGTGATCATGTTACATATGTGCATAAGCGTAGCATAAGCGTAGTATATGCCTTTTTTAAAATATCAAACATGCAAAGAAACAAAAATAAGTCCAAAATATCTGTATTACATCCAGAAATGCCAACTTTGCAACCAATATTTCTCATTCATAACTATGGCACCCTAAGGATACCTGTATACATGCAAATGTTTCTCTGGGATCAGTAACGCAACAGGGATTGCTTTTTCCTTCCAGTAACATATACCGTACCTAAAACCAGTTTATTGCATTTGGCAATTGTACTAAAAAAAATCTCATATATTTAATTTGAAATCAAGTGAAAAATTGATTTAAATTATTTTATTAAAACAAATTAATGGCAATTCTTTTATAAATAGTTGCCTCAAACAAAATGAGTTTAACATGCCTGCTCTAGATAGTTGAATGCTCCAAAATAAATTCTAGACCAGGCCTGTACATGCAGCCTACCAAGCACCCTTGGACAGAGCACAGACTTTTTTTTTAAAGTAATAAAATCACCACCACTGCCCTGAAAGTCATGTTGCCTAGTGCCTCCATGGCTTACCATGACCACAAGCTCCAACACTGTAGATGCTCCTCTAGTAACCAAATCATTGATTAGCCCACCAGCATTCCTTTGCAGACCACAAAGATTTTTAATTTATCAGTGTGGGCCTTTCCTTTCTACAAGATAATAATAATAATAATAATAATAATAATAATAATAATAATAATAATAATAATAATAATAATAAGAAGAAGAAGAAGAAGAAGAAGAAGAAGAAGAAGAAGAAGAAGAAGAAGAAGAAGAAGAAGAAGAAGAAGAAGTAGTAGTTGTTGGAAGGGACCTTGGAGGTCATCTAGTCCAACCCCCTGCTCAGGCAGGAAACCCTATACCATTTCAGACAAATGGCTGGCCAGTCTCTTCTTAAAAACTCCCAGTGTTGGAGCATTCACCACTTCTGGAGGTAGGTTGTTCCACTGGTTAGTTGTTCTAACTGTCAAGAAATTTCTCCTTAGTTCTAGGTTGCTTCTCTCCTTGACTAGTTTCCATCCGTTGCTTCTTGTCCTGCTTTCAGGTGCTTTGGAGAACAGCTTGACTCCCTCTTCTTTGTGGCAGCCCCTGAGATATTAGAACACTGCTATCATGTCACCCCTCACCCTTCTTTTCATTAAACTACACATACCCAATTCCAGCAACCGTTCCCTATATGTTTTAGCCTCCAGTCCCCCAGTCATCTTTGTTGCTCTTCTCTGTACTCTTTCTAGAGTGTTGACATCTTTTTTTACATCGTGGTGACCAAAACTGGATGCAATATTCCAGGTGTGGCCTTACCAAGGCATTGTAAAGTGGTATTAGTACTTCACTTGATCTTGATTCTATCCCTCTGTTAATGCAGCCTAGCACTGTGTTGGCTTTTTTGGCAGCTGCAGCACACTGCTGGCTCATATTTAAGTGATTGTCCACTAGGACTCCGAGATCTCTCTCACAGTTACTACTATTGAGCAAGGTACCACCTATACTATACCTGTACATTTGGTTTTTCCTGCCTTACTTTTTTCACAATTGAATTTCATTTTGTTAGATAGCGCCCAGTGTTCAAGTCTGTCCAGATCCTCCTGTATCTTAAGCCTATCTTCTGGAGTATTGGCTATTCCTGCCAGCTTGGTGTTGTCTGCAAATTTGATGAGTTCCCCATCTATCCCCTCATCCAAATCATTGATGAAGATGTTGAAGAGCTGCACAGACCTCTTCTAGATTTTCCTCTTGCCTTTCCGAGTTAACTCCTTGGTCTGTCATTGAGCAAGAATTGACTTTGTAGGGAAGCATATTATCATTTGATGTATATTTAACATATGTTCTACCTTTATTTACCAATTATATAATATTTGTATGCAATCCACATGGCGAGATTTGGGGAAACTTACAATAGAAAAAATACATTTTTAAAATCATAAGATTAAAACATCGCCTGGCCTGCACCGCCTCTGCTGCCCGCATTGCACAGCCCCGCCATATAGAGTGGGCTCTGCTGCTCCCACAGCACCAGCCGCACTGGCTCCGGCCCCAGGGAGGGGAGCCCGCTGCCAACACTCTTCGCACCTGTGACTGCAGCAGCACCGCCCCCCCCCCCCCGCCTCCTGCACTCGCCAAGATGAGAGTTCTGGCACCTTTTTTTTTTTTTTAGAAAAAAGCACTGAGTATAAATACATTGGGGTTTTTTTAATGGAGCAGCAATGTTTTGGAATGTTACGCAGCTTTTATTAATTAATGTTTTGTTTTTATTTATAAACTGAGTAATATGTTTGCCAAGGCATTGCAACATTTTTGTTGTTTCCCCCTCCATCACTACCACAAATCATTTCTCAATTTTCCAAATGTTTCACATTCCTAATATTTCTCCGAAGACTACATTTGAAGTATTTGTTGATTCTACTTCACTGAATGTTCCCTGTTAACATTGTATGCCAAATTTGTATTTTTAACTTTTCAAACACTCTGAGCCTGGATATTCTTACATAATTGTCAAGTGTAACTCTGGTTCTTGAAGTTTTATTTGTCCTTGACTTTTATTAACTGACAGTGCGGACATTTGGGAATCCTTTGTTTGCATTTTGGGGGAAAAATGCCGTGTCTGAAAGAATTTAATGTTAAAATAGTATTAGAATTCTAGCCATTTTCCATGTAATTATGTTGATACCTAAATCATAATTCTAGGTGTTCAATATTTGCAATCCTGTTTCTTTCATTATGCTATTATCCAGCAAGAAATATGAAAAATACTATAATTGTACCTCATAAAAATAGATTTGATATAGAGGCACCTGAGTGATTTCTGAGAAAGTCTGTGAAGTATTTCATCTCCTAACTAGCATCTTTAGTAATTATTCAATCTGTAATGGCTTCGCTTGATCCCTTTTTCCGGCATCAACTGTGTCTCACATTCTCATCTCCCATAGGCTCTGGACTATGAACTCTGCTTCTCTGCTGATTGTCAGGGAGGAAAACATCTCTAAATTTTTACTTAAACATTCTATAGCTATTAAGCCTTTGCTGCCTCTTTTATTCTGAGAGGAAAGCTGTTCCTTTCCACCAAAATTCATATTTAATAGCCTGAAGTTAATTAAAGTTAAAACTCCCCAAAGTCTTTGTATTTTAACAAATGCTACCCACACAATCCATGGTAATTCAGCAATTTATATAGATAGATATACTTAAACATGCTTGCCTTCAGATTTAATCAGATTGTTTTCTTTAATAAGGAAACCTAAAACATTTTAAGTAATCTAGTAAAATTCATGTTTTAAAATCTAATTTTAATCCTGAGTTACATGTACAGTTTTTAATCTTCTTTCAATTGTGGCCCCATGCAACTTTCATTTCAGGTAAATAAATTTGGCTGGTCCCACAAGCATTTATCAAATTATTGAATTTCTATCCCACCTTCTGTTTTTTCCTACACTCAAGGCCAGGGACAGAGCCACTGAGAAGAAGAAGAAGAAGTGTTATTTCCTTTCCCTTTTTTTATGTTTATTCTTCCTCGTCTAATTTAGAACCAGGTAAAAAAGATGACGTATTTGATAGGTACACCCCATTGTGATAATGCAGCAATTAAACACATACTATACATCTGTGAAATGATGATAAGTGGGAAGTTTGGAGGGTATGTAGATCCAGTAGAGGGGAATATCTGAAAATCTGGGGACTGAGGCACCTTGATGAAAAAGAGCCACTTTCCCCATCTTCCACAGCCTTCGTCAGACCACCTTGAATCCTGCACTGCAGCCTGCCCCAGTTTCTGGAATCCTGGTCTTTTCAGAGCCCATGAACCTGAAACAATGAGCTTTGAGGCAGCTGTCTGGGCTGAGGGATTAGCAGCATCAGGGGAGCAGAGCATGAATGAGGGCGGTGGGCCAGACACAAGGGGTCGGCAACACAGCGGAGGTGAGCAAAGGGGATTCTTTCCTGTCATAGTGAGGGGACACAAAACCCTCATTCAGGTCACAGGGGGGACCAGCCTGGCTCACGCATGGAGGGTGGAATTCAGTTTCAGTCTAAAAAAAATAAGGGCTGGGAACGACACATGCGCTAAGAGTTCTCCTCTTCCCTCAGCTTCCCTCTCCCAAGAAATGTGAGAAGGGACCTTTAAAAAAATGCGTTTGAGACTTTTCACCTGAATGGATAAGAATAATCCCAAGGGTCACACAAAGAGAACTTATTGGCTTTTTCCTCAAATATCATTTATGGGAGAAAGTTTGTTTCTGAGACTTATCAGATTCACACTTCCATAGTGTTTGTATGCCGATTTGATTGGTCAGCCAAAACCTGGAAATTACATACCCTGGGCTCCATTCCATAGATTAGCAAGAGTCATTGTTAAATTCCCATTTTGGAGACAAGAAATATTTCAGATAGACAAAGTAATTCTCCAGTTAGATAACTTGGGGTTGCAACTGCTCGGAAGAATGGCATAACCCCTCACTGTACCTGGAATTTTCTGCCATTGAGAATGCATGTACTCACTTTTAATCTGGTCCTGAGTTTATTTAGCAATGCATTCAGAATGCACTCTGTATCTTAGAACAGTGCTTCCCAAACCTGGGTAAATCATCCAAGGTGGTTTTTCTTTGGGTAACAACAGACAAATCCATTACCCATCACGACAGGGATATTTAGATGGGACTTAAAGATTGCCACATTCAAAGTGTATTCAAAAATCTTCCAAAGTATTCCTATTAAGACAAAAATCAATGAAATTACCCATTGAAAAATATGTTGAAATGACATAAAGATTATTCAGTGATATTAGTTTATAATACAGGGAGTCCTTGAGTTACAATCATTCATTCAGAGACCATTCATAGTTATATGCTGAAGAAAGGGATTTACAGCCAGTCCTCAAAGTTTGATAAGACTTTCTGAAAAGCGGTTTTGGATAATGAAGGAAAAAGTTTTGAATGTTTACTGAATTCTCAATTTACTAAATTCTCTTCCAACAATTCTTAAGTTTCAAACCTACTGTGTGCTCAAATATAGATGGTGGATAATGATGTATACATGTGGTACTTTCTAGCTATTGTCCCAAACTGAAATGGCTATGTTAAGTAACAGTTCTCTACCAGAGCATTGGTAACTTGTGGCCTCTAGAAACAAATGATTTGCAACTCCTAGTATCATTACGTAAGGCTTTTAGAGGATTAGCAGTACTTGGAGGCACACTGATTTTCCAGAGCTACTTCACTAAACTGAGAATAAGTCACACTGAATTTAAAGAAATTTATCTATATAGACAAAAAAGGGTAGCACTTTCAGATAACCACCACAACACAATCTATATGCAGCTCTGACTTACTTATGACTGTGATCATTTGATTTTTTTTCAACTGCTGGGAGAATAAAGCTGGGGTTATAGGGGGTTCTCCTAATCCCTCCCACAGGGTGTTGTAGGATTTGTATAATGTGGTGAGACCAGCTGGCCTCCTAGCTTAGCTGGGCATTTTGCCTGCATGAAGGCTATGCCCTGGGTGTGTCACGCTGGCAGGCTTGAGAAACAGACTTGCCCCGTGCCTTAGGGCCACTCTTCTACAGAAGAAAAAAAATTGGCCAGGACATGAGGCTCCATAGGGGCTTGGCAGAGATACAGGTTGCATTTGGGCATCAGCTGCTCAAGTATATTGGCCTGGGAGTAGGGAGGTTTAAGGACCAAAACCTTAACACCCAAAGTCTAAGGGCTAAGTTCATGCCCTTGTGACAGATTGACTGCAAAGAGGTAGTCTTCAACTTATAACTGACCACTTAGTGACCATTTGAAGTTACAGTGGACCTATCTTAGGACTACTTACTACCTGGAATTGGTTGCTCTACCTTAGGACTACTTACAACCTGAACCCCCCACAGTTCCATGAATGAACTTCAGGCGCTCAGCAACTAGGCCGCGTTTATGGCTGTTTGAAGCATCCTGCAGTAATGTGACTACATTTTATTTTATTTTGTTATTTTATTTTATTTTATTTATTATTTTATTTTTTTGTATTCTGCCTTTATTATTTATACAAATAACTCAAGACAGCAAACATAACAGATCTTTCTCCTCCTATTTTCCTCACAACAAGAACCCTGTGAGGTAGATTGGGCGGAGTGTGACTGGCCCAAGGTCTCTCAGCTGGCTTTCATGGCTAAGGCAGGATTAGAACTCACAGTTTCCTGCTTTCTAATTTGATGTCACTAGACCAAACTGGCTCTCTCATTATGACTTTGCAGCAAACTGGCACTTACTTCCAATTTTTGGCAAAACCATACCCATAGTAAACCGTTGGTTTGCTTAACAACCGCCACAAAAACAAGTTGATCGTGTGACTTTTACAACTGTCATAACTGTAATGGGCAGGTTCCATTACAGTGGTAAATCAAGGACTACCTGTATTATGGTCGTTCTAAATATCAATTTTGTCATGCACCAGTAGCTGTGGAGAACAGACTGATATCCTAAGACAAATGGATTGCAAGACATTATAATTTCAAGAATTGCTCTTAGAACACAGAAATATTTAATAGAGCTTGTTACTGGAAACCTATGTTCCCAATAGATTATAAATCACAATATCAAAAGAGCTCAGAAAGATTATTAAAGAAATGCCTACTATGATTTAATCTTAGAGTTTTAGGTCCTGTGCTTCAAGCAGGACCAAAAGTATATTGCATTAATGCAATGAATTCCCTATATGTTGGTTTTCCCCCATAGTTTTGATACGGTGAGTACAAATAAGGAGTGCTTTCAGAGATAACTGGAAATCATAGGTTTCCATAGCCAAATTCCTTTAGGTTTTCAAACATTTTCCAGGTGGTAGCTAATTGCGCAATCATATATGACCATCTTGCAGCAACAGCAAAAAATGTTATATAAACTCCAATTAAATTCTGCTCCAGGGGGGAAAAAGATTGCATTAATTTGCTATCAAGCAAATTAGCTACTGCATAAGCACTTCATTGCATTACAGGACTGCTCTTGTGTATTTGGGGGTTTTTTGGGGTGGGGGGAGGTTCATCCATAGTCTTGAATTTGCAATCTCATGAGTGATCAAAAAGAAGTCTGGCTTCACATTTATTGCCAAAGATGAGTGCTGTAGTTAAATCAGATGGATAAAACTCTACATAAGCACCTTTGCAATGAATTTGTAATGGCTAAGTTTTAAAAGCGTAAGTGCTACTCCAAGCACTCTCAGGCACATTATATTGTTGACATTAAGGTTCTTATGCATATGGGGTAAAAAAAGCCTCATTTAAATGTCTTTGTAATGCAAACCAAAAAACCTATGTAAGTCAGAATTTTCTTGTGTTGCAAATGTCATTTCACTTTTCTTTTTTCTTTTCTTTATTGCTTAGTTTTAAACATTGTAAGTTGTTAACAGGATAAAGGGATTCAATTTAAGCATCACATGTGTGTGAGCAAATTTGTAAGGAAAACCCTTTTAAGCTATTCTACCCTCTAATGGAGGTCTTTTTTTGGAAGTAAAGTTAGGAAGGAGTCCTTAGCAGTCAATTCTTGGAGTTTCAGCAAGTGACATGCCCAAGGATTAATTGTGGGGGTGGGCTATATAATGGTGTTTAACATACAGAACTGTTGACAGGGCATTGAACTCCATGTGATGATGCACAGCCATCACCCTCTTTTAAAAAAACACCCTGCCAATATGGCTAAGTAGAGCACAGTTGTGTAGGAAAAGACATTTTCCAGAAAGGAGAAGAACTTTGCTGCTGAACATAGTTAATTTGAAAATGGCTTGTTTGTTAAAGAGAACACGTATGGTTGTTTTGTTTGGCCTTTTGTTACTTGGCTGTTTCATTTTTATCCACTTTGTACTCCGAAATGCCATTTTCCCCTTTTCATCAAGTCTGGCCCTGCCAGAGAAGGACTTCATACTCATATGTGCTGCCTTTTTTCTCTAGCATCTGATCCCATCCCTACCCTACTTTGAAACCCTCACCCTCATCCACTACAAATCCTTGAATGCATTTCTCATAGCACATAGCACATGTAAGGAGGGCTGCTTTCAATAGTCCACAGCCCACCTAGGCAGATCATCCCTCGCTCACATTTTGTTGATTCATCAACACTAATTTCTGTTATCCTTTGGGAACAATAGAAATCAGTATAACCTTCAGAGAGATATAGTAAAGAATGTTGCACTTCCATTCCTTGTTAAAGAGTTAAGTGCATTTGAATCAACTGGTTCCATAACCTCTTGCTTCGCCACCGGAGTCTTCCAAATTTCCTTGTTGCTCATTTTCTACTATGGGCAACTTGTGTTTCCTGTCTCTCCCAAATGAAAGTTGAACATGAACAGGGGGAGCCTTTTAGGTAAAAGATAAATCCATTGTACCCAATCTATCCATCTACAAAACTATTTTCCAGTCTAATTATCAAGCTGTGTATGCTGATTTCCATAACAGAGATGTCATAACCCACTCACAGAACCAAGTCTTGGGCTTGTCTGCACAGACATAAATAGACAATTGAAGGACCCCTGCTTTTTGTGATCAGTTTTGCCATATGCAATTCTGAGATGCCCTTTTGTCAAGCCTAGGATCTGTAAAGGACTTTCTAATCCAGCTATGACACTATGGTTCCCCTAAACACATACATAAATACAGTTGAAAGTTGTATTCAACTTTCAGTGACCCTAGCCTAGTGGTGGTGGTCATCACCAAGAAAGAGAATGCATTTCCACCCATCTCTCATTTCAAAATTTATTTTTAATTACTTGCCCCAAAATTTGATCTATAGAACTATAGAACTAACCTAGGCAATAAGTGATATACAGTATTACATCCAGTTCAAAGTACCAGTTCCAAAAATCTTGGATGTAGGGCAAGTATTTCTTTTCTGTTATATACTAAAATGAGCCCCCCCCACCCCAAATGATGCAGGAAGTTATAAAGATAAAAACATTTGTTTGAGACAGATCAATAAAGCATGGCTTCTAGACAAACATTAAAGCTTTGGCCAACTTACACTCCATGTGTTTATAAGTATTTAACCATCTGTACTCTGGCTTATAATATTTCCACTTCCGTGGTTGCTTACAAGAGTCAGCAAAACAATAACATTAAGATGCAATTCAACATGCAGTTTGGAAGACAGTATTATGTCAATTGAAAGAGCAGGACCACGAAACTGTTCAGCAGAATTGAAAGATTAATCTTGGCTAAGAAGCCAGGGTAATTAAAAAATACATTGACTTGGTGCTAGAAAGGAATCAGAGAGGGCAAAGCAAGTCTCCTGGGACAGGTGACACCACAAGAAGACCTTCCCTGTAGTCTCAGATGGTTAAAATTCTGAAGGTAGGAGCACCTAGAAAACGGTGAGCAAGATAGTAACAAGCTGGCTGGGTACCAAAATCCCTGCAGCCCATCCCAGTCAAATATTTAGTTTTATTAAATAACAATAGTCTTCTAGAACACTTGGGTTTGCAAAAAGCCTTCAAAGGCAGCCTGACCAAAACCAAAATGTTGCAGTATCAAATGGATCTCTCCCTTTTCCTCTTCCCTCTTCCCTCTTCCCTCTTCCCCATCCCCTTTTTCCTCTCCTCTCCTCTCCTCTCCCCTCCCCTCAACTATATCAGCTGCATAATCAAAGTATCTTGCAATTGTAAAAAGAATACAAAACATAGACTAATGGCAATATAACCAAAACACAAGCAGAAGTCAAAGATCAAAAATGAAATGCATGAAATCTTGATGGAGGGGTTATGCTTTTACCAGTTCCTACATACTGTATTTAGAGAGTGGGATCAAGTGCATCCCTCTAGGGAGCGCATTCCATGGGAATTCATAAATTGTGAGTATTATTTAAAAACCTCAAGGTTCTAAATCACTGGGGAAACTAGGCATAATACAGATTCCATTTTTTAGATTCACTTCTTCCTCCCAGTAGTGCTAGGCATCTTCTTCTTCCCCTTACAATTTCATAGAGGATGCGACTGAAGGAAGAGCTGCATGTGAATTGCTGCAAAGTGCTTTACCTGTAGCTGCTCTTAAAAAAGATTTAGATGCTGCAGCCGGTCCACAATGCAGTAGCTTGGGGAGTTATGGATGTGCCTCGGTGAATGTATATTATACCTCTGCTCAATGAGCAGCACTGACTCCCAGTATGGTATGTTTCCAGGTGAAATTTAAGATGCTTATGGTCACCTATAAAGTCCTTCATAGCATGGGGCCAGGTTATTTGCAGAACCAAATCTCCCCAATTATCGATATCCTTTTCATCAAATTCAGCAGATGAAAGTCAACCAAAGAATGTAATCTTGTGGGACCCAGAAAGCGGGTGCTTTCCATTGCAGCAACTACCCTTTGGCCCCAATCCCGTTGACCTTCCAAAAAGCCTTAAAGACTTGGATCTGTTCCAATTATGAGGATTGGAAAGTAAGCTGGAACCATGGGGGTGTTCTTCATTATTAGAAGTGTTTCTTACCTCATTTATATATTGGGTGGGTTTTGGTTGTTATTAGACAACACATAACACAATGGATTATTCTTTCAGAGGTACTTAGGTAGGTAGGTAGGTAGGTAGATAGATAGATAGATAGATAGATAGATAGATAGATAGATAGATAGATAGATAGATAACCTTTATTGTCATTTTTTACTGTGGGAACAGAGAAACAATACGACCACGGACAGGCAAAAAAGCAGTGAGAGCAGAAGTGACTTCCAATTTCCTGTTGGCTTCCCCATTGATGTTGCCTGTGGGAATATGGCAGGCAGTGTTGGAAAGCACTCTTCCTCCTTGACTGACACACGGAACTGCCTGTCACCTTGCCGAGGGGAGTGGGGGGACAAAAGGGAGTCTTGGCTAGCACCTGGTTGGCATTTGTCTGAAAGGACATTAGGAATACCCAGACCAGTATTCCTGAACTGGAAGTCCAAAAAATATTATGAAGGCAATGGCAAGCAACTTCAGTGTTGCTGCCTTGAAAATAATGTACAGGTAATCCTCGACTTACAACCACAAATTTCTGTTGCTAGGTGAGACACTTGTTAAGTGAATTTTGTCCCATTTTACAACCTTTCTTGCCACAGTTGTTAAGTGAATCACTGCGGTTATTAAATTAGTAACATGGTTGTTAAATGGCTTCCACATTGACTTTGCTTGTCAGCAGGTGGCAAAAGGAGATCACGTGACCCCAGGACACTGCGACCGTCATAAATATGAGTCAGTTGCCAAAGTCTCTGAATTCTGATCACATTATCATGGGGATGCTGCAATGGTTGTGTGAAAAATTGTCACAAGTCACTTTTTTCAGTGCTGCTGTAACTTTGAGTGGTCACTAAATAAACTGTTGTAAGTTGAGGATTACCTGAAGATGCGCCCAGTCATTTGGAGTCAAGCTGAACTCAAGGGAATCTTTAGTTTATTATTTATTTTATTTTTATTTTAATCCCATTTATATCCCGCCCTTCTCCGAAGACTCAGGGCGGCTTACAATTTAAGCACAAACCAATGTGCTTAGCAATAGCCTTCATTCTATGTATATGCCTGCTTTATTAGGGCTTTCGCCCACCCCCCCAAGCGGCATTATTACAAAGTCAGCTTATTGCCCCCAACAATCTGGGTCCTCAGTTTACCTACCTCGGAAGGATGGAAGGCTGAGTCAACCTTGAGCCTGGTGGGATGCGAATCTGCACTAATTGCAGGCAGCTGGTGTTACTTAAGGAGGCATTAGCCCACTGCTCCACCAAGTCTGTAATTTTGTAATTAAATTATTCGGGCCATGTAATTCAGAACTCTAATGTCCCAGCCCAACTTGTAAGTCCTTGTACGTTATAGTTTGGGAGCAGAAAGATCTTGAATATTGTCATCACTAAGTTTGTTCACTTCTTTCTAGTGATTCCTAATCTAGGAGCTGTAATGAAGATGTTAAGCATTAAAACAGACATTTCTCCATCCCATTAACCTGCTTCTGATGTCAGAAGTGATTCCTTTAAGGCGGGCTTCTTCACCTAGGTGCCCTACAGACGAGTCAAATCCACATGTCAATCTTCTCCCACTGAGTACATGGCTGTACTCCAAGCCATGTAATATTTAGCAGTATTTCTAGTTGGGATACTCCACAGGGGGAAAATTAGGTAGACTTTGCTGTGATGGCTCAAAATGCTTCTTGTGGGTTTTTTAAGGCATCTTCGCTTGCTTCCAATTCCTCTACCTCTTCGCTGGACAGAATATCTATACATACAGCGTCCATGTGTTTCTTTTAACAAAGGCCTGGAGGAGCCAAACTGCAAGCGTGGGGTGGGGGATGACTTTGGTTCTCTCTAGGGAGCCAGATGTGGAGGGGAGCAATCCAGGAAAAAAAAGAAGCATTAAAGTTCTTCATTGCTTTGGCAATGGAGGGCCAAAGGGGGACGGTAGCTTTGCCACCCCCTTGTAGTGTTTACGTGGAGCGGCCTCACTGCTTCTGGCCCTGCGCCGTGATTTCTTGGCAGGCAAACCAGGAGGGAATGTGTTTCAGTTTGAGTTTTTTGGCAGGCATGAAGGCAGAGAGGGGAAGGTTCCCTTCAATCCAGTCCTAGTAGTACTCAGTTCTCAAATTTATGCCCATCGGCTGCTACTTGGGTGGGCCAGAGGCGGCTGTGCTGAGGGGAGGGGAGGAGGGTGACTCTCAGCAGGAACAGGCGTTCCCTTCCCATTGGCTGTGCTTGGCTCCTACGCCTGCACATGTTTTACACACACACACACACACACACACACACACACACACACACACACACACTGTTCTCTCCTCCCCTCCGCTGAAGGGAACTGCCATTGACATCCACAGGAGGTGATTTTCTTGAATGCCTAATGCAAAATGTGATAGGCCCCGACTGTTGTTCAGTAATCACCAGGCAGTTCTTCCCTTCTCCTGCTCCAAGGAATTGTGTGTGTGTGTGTGTGTGGGGGGGAAGAATCTGTGTGAATGTGTGTGCACACGCATGCCCAAGGAGAGGTGTTGACTCAAAAAAATATACTTGATTGGCATCATGCCAATCACAGCACAGGTATGTTTGTTTCTTCTCAAATGCTCATCCCAATCATCATCGTGGACAGAGATGCTGTTGAGGAGAAAATGTTGGAGATGTTTGTCTGACTGTCCTCTTCTTTTGGGGGCCCGCATCCATGCCAGATATTGGAAGCCAAATATCCATGCCAGTGAAGCCAAAGCCATATCAAAGAGTACTGCCCCTCTCCTTGTTTTTACTCACAGAGACAAACCTGGTTGTATTAAGGGTTGGGGTTTTAGGTTTTTTTAAAAAAAAATATTGAAGGAGGCCTTGTGGAGGAGTCAAGAATTTGGAGCAAAATCCACACAGTTTTTCTTGAAACAGTGAAGAGAACAAGCTGCTTTAAAGTTGAATTGATATTCTTAAAAAAGGAATAAACAGGATTTTGGGGGGGAAATTAGAGCAGGACTTGCACTAATCTAGCCCATTTCCCTGCTCCATGGCAGCAATTGAAATGAAAAGCATCTCCAACAGATGCCTCCCCAACCTTAGAGAAAGTGCCAACATCTGCCATTGTGGTGGATTAACATCAGGGAAACCCAGGTTCTGCTCCATCTTTAGCCATGGAAGCTCATTTAGTGACTTTGGGCTAGTCCAGGGGCAACCTTGGCTCTTTTATGACTCATGGACTTCAGCTCCCAGATCTCCTGAGCCAGCTGGAATAAAAGAGCCAAGGTTGCTTACCCCTGAACTAGTCTCTCTCGCTTTCTGTCTCTGTCTCTCTCTCTCTGTGCAAACTACTCACAGAGCTGTTGGGAGGATAAAATGAATCCTTGATTTCTTGGGGTGAGGGGGGAAAAGATGGGCTATAATTTGAACCAATACGTAATGCTTAATCAAGCTTAATCATAATAGTAAACTGGAAGGGACCCTGGAGGTCTTCTAGTCCAACCCCCTGCTCAGGCAGGAAACCCTGTACCATTTCAGACAAATGGCTGTCCAGTCTCTTCTTAAAAACTTCCAGTGTTGGAGCATTCACAGATTCTGGAGGCAGGTTGTTCCACTGGTTAATTGTTCTAACTGTCAGGAAGTTTCTCCTTAGTTCTAGGTTGCTTCACTCCTTGATTAGTTTCCATCCGTTGCTTCTTGTCCAGCCTTCAGGCGCTTTGGAGAATAACTTGACTCCCTCTTCTTTGTGATAGCCCCTGAGATATTGGAACACTGCTATCATGTCACCCCTCAACCTTCTCTTCATTAAACTAAGACATACCCAATTCCAGCAACCGTTCCTTATATGTTTTAGCCTCCAGACCTCTAATCATCTTTGTTGCTCTTCTTTGTACTCTTTCCAGAGTCTCAACATCTTTTTTACATCGTGGTGACCAAAACTGGATGCAGTATTCCAAGTGTGGCCTTACCAAGGCATTGTAAAGTGGTATTTATACTTCACGTGATCTTGATTCTATCCCTCTGTTAATGCAGCCTAGCACTGTGTTGGCGTTTTTGGCAGCTGCAGCACACTGCTGGCTCATATTTAAGTGATATAGGACTCCAAGATCCCTCTCACAGTTACTACTATTGAGCAAGGTACCCCCTATACTATACCTATACATTTGGTTTTTCTTGCCTAAATGTAGAACCTTACTTTTTTCACCATTGAATTTCATTTTGTTAGATAGCGCCCAGTGTTCAAATCTGTCCAGATCCTCCTGTATCTTAAGCCTGTCTTCTGGAGCATTGGCTATTCCTGCCAGCTTGGTGTTGTCTGCAAATTTTATGAGTTCCCCATCTATCCCCTCATCCAAATCATTGATGAAGATGTTGAAGAGCTCTGGGCCCAGAACAGAGCCCTGGGGCATCCCACTCCACACTTCCCTCCATGTAGATGCGGTTCCATTGAGGACCACATGCTGAGTACGGCCGATCAGCCAGCTACGAATCCATCTGGTGGTGATGCTGTCTAACCCATATTTTTCTGTCTTATCAAGTAGCAGTTTATGATCTACTTTATCAAATGCCTTACTGAAGTCCAAGTAAATTATATCCACAGCATTCCTCTGATCCACTAATTTTGTCACTTGGTCAAAGAATGCAATAAGATTTGTCTGGCATGATCTGTTTTGGACAAACCCATGTTGGCTTTTAGTAATGACTTTGTTTGCCTCTTGGTGCTCGCTGATTCGTTGTTTGATTATCTTTTCCAGAATCTTCCCAGGTATTGAGGTCAGGCTGATAGGTCTGTAATTTCCTGGATCCATTTTTTCCCTTTTTTGAAGATGGGAACTACATCAGCTCTCTTCCAGTCCTCTGGTAGTTCCCCAGTGCTCCAGGATCTTTGAAAAATATAGTTCAGTGGTTCTGAGATCATGTCTGCCAGTTCCTTGAGAACCTTGGGGTGTAATCCATCTGGTCCTGGTGATTTGAACTCGTCTAGGCTGGACAGGTGCTCACTTACCATTTTCTTGCCTATCTTAACTTGTGTTTCTATTCTGTTTTTTATGGCACTATTTTTGATAGGTTGTTCTGTTTTTCCCTTTGTGTAAAGACAGATGCAAAAAACAATTTAGATAGTTCTGCTTTCTCCCTGTTGCTTGTCACCTTCTTGCCACTTTCCCCTACTAATGGACCAATCATTTCCTTAACTTTTTTCTTGTTTTTTACATGTTGAAAGAAGCTTTTTTTGTTATTTTTGACTTTGGTCGCAAGCCTTAGTTCATTTTGAGCCTTAGCTTTCCTCACATGGTCTTTGCAGGCTCGGGCTATTTGCTGATAGTCTGACTTAGTTATGTGCCCCTCTTTCCACTTTCTATACTTGTCCTTTTTATCTTTCAATTTATCAGAGAGTTCTTTATGCAGCCATGCTGATTTCTTTTGAGAGCTGTTATTTTTCCTCTTTGTTGGTATTGTGCTAGACTGGGCTTTTATTATCTCACTTTTCAAAATTTCCCAAGCTTCTTGAGTTGTTTTCCCCTTGAGGATTCCCATCAATGGAATCCTTCCCAAGCTCTCTAAGTTTATTGAAATTAGTTCTCTTAAAGTCCAAGACTCTAGTTTGACTGTATTCTATTGCTTGTGCTTCCATAATGTTGAATTCCAATATTGCACGATCACTTCCTCCCAAGGTTCCTGTGGCTTCAATACCTTCTATCATTTCATCTCTGTTAGTTAGAATTAGATCCAAAATGGCTAACCCCCTAGTTCCCTTCTCTACCTTTTGGAGGACAAAGTTGTCTGCTAGGTTTGTCAGGAATCTGTTTGATCTTCCACTTGGTGCAGAGTTTGTCTCCCAGTTGATGTCAGGGTAGTTAAAGTCCCCCATTACTTTTGTGATGTGCTTCCTACAAAGCAACTTGCTTTGATTTGTCAAGCCAACCTTGGAAAATTCTCTGGGATACAGTCTATACCAGGGGTCTTCAAACTTGGCCCTTTTATGACTTGTCGACTTCAACTCCCAGAATCCTCAGCCACGTACGCTGGCTGAGGAATTCTGGGAATTGAAGTCCACAAGTCATAAAAGGGCCAAGTTTGAAGACCCCTGGTCTATATAGTTGCACGAATTTTGAAGAAAATCAAACCAGGATGCTGACAATAAAGTAGGTTGGATATATGATATGATATGATATGATATGATATGATATGATATGATATGATATGATATGATATGATATGATATGATATGATATGATGATATGATATGGTATGGTATGGTATGGTATGGTATGGTATGGTATGGTATGGTATTATATTGTATGATATTATATTAACATAATAACTAGAGAGGACAATAAGAATAAAAAAGGAAGACACTGGTGGCTCAGATAATTCACATGCACATTGGAAGGTAGGACATTTTCGCTGTCATCTTGCACACACATACAAAAGGAAAATAGGATTGGTAATGGCAATAAAGTCAGGATTAGTCATTTTTCTATTACCTCCATATACATCATGCTCAGAATTAGAATCTGCAGTGTATACTGTATTCAGCTTAGGTGAGCTATCTTCAGCCATGTCTTTCAAAGCAAAAGAAGCATGGTATTGGAAACATTACATTAAATTATATGTCCTTCTTATGAAAAAAAGGCTCTAAGGAGATACCAAGATTGGAAAGAAATGTACAGGATGGGACAGTAACCTTTTTTTTCCTACACCATCCTCCTCCCCAGATCAGTTTATCTCAGAAAAAATATGTCCCAGTGTTTCCAGTAAAAATCTCTCTCCTGTGCCAAAGATCAAGCTGTGGAGGGGGAGAGAATGTGCCTGAGGAAGATGGTGTTTATTGTGTTTCCCCTGAACCATAGACTATTCAGGTCCTCTCCTGTAGCAGCCATTTTTTTTAGATTTTTCTCACAGTCATGCTACTGCAAGGGACACTTTCAGCACAAATATAATTTTGCTTCCTAAATGGCAGCTTATAAATAAAAATATGAAAAATAAATAAATAAAACCCCTCAAATTAGGAGATCATTCCAGGCAGTTAAGAATTCAGTATGAGAAACATAATTAAATCTTACAATGGAAAGCTTGGGGGAAATGAACATGTTTTCATCTGATGCTAAAAGGCAGTAAGCTCAGCTAAATGGCAGTTCTGAGTGGAATTTAACTGATCTTGAAAAGCTAAGCAAGATGGCAGCTGGATGGGAGACCATCACAAAATGCCAGGGCTATAGAGTGGACTAGCAAGTTGAAAAATAACTCCAAAGAAAGCAGTGGTAAACCACTTCCATAGTGTGGCCAAGAAGACTTGGATGAGGTCTATGAGGTCAGCAGAAACAACAGAACTTGACTCACAGGATACCTTATTTTTTATAAGAAATTAAAGTGGCAGTGGACAGATCTCCTAGAAAAGGATATATCAAAGATGGGATATCTCTACTGAAAGCACATGTCTTTGGTCATTTATCCACTTGATTTCAGTTGACAGAGAAACATGAAGCAGGGTATCATAAAATGCCTTTTATTTCTGCTAAAGTCCCCTAAATAGCTGGAAATGAACTATGTGAGCCAAGAGACCATGGAAATGAACTATGTGAAACCAGGAGACCATGAATTCTAGTACCTCCTTAGACATGAAAGCTGGCTGGGTGAATTAGGTAATTCTTTCTCAGCCCAACCCATCTCACAGGGTTGTTGTGAGAAAACAGGGGGAAGGAAGAGTATTAGGTATGTTCACTGCCGTGAGTTATTTATAGAAATAATAAAGGTAGAATAAAAAAATTAAAATCTGTTTAGGGGGCTCAACCCTAATTTTAACTGGACTCTATAATGAACTCAGGCATATGATCACTTTTCAATCTTTGGCAGCTCGGTGTATTGAATGAGACTATTCATAACATAGCAGCTTGCCCACATATTAGATTTAGAGTAAGTGTCCTAAATTGTATGTGATACTACGGTAATCAGGAAAAAAAGGGTTTGAACAGACAGCTTGCTAAAAATATTAATTTGGGGTTCTTCCTTACAAATGTGTTAGTGTATATTCCTCCAGTCCTTAAGCAGCAGAAAAAAACAGCCAGCATCATTTGCACTGCCCTGGTGATTGAGCAATAATCTGCCTTGGTAATGAGGCTTGCAAGGGGTCCTATCCATACAGTTTTACTGCAGGATAATTTAAGGGCAGCAGCTGGTGGAATCGCCTAGCTTTGCTTTCCCTCCTATCCAGTGTCAGCTGCAAGTACCATTAAGTACCTTCATTTCATTTTTCTTAAATATGTAGATGAGTGGACTTGGGTAAGTGTGAAAGGATGCCTGGAATGGAGGCTTTAACCACCTTCAGCAGCTCCTGAGTAACAATGAAGAATTGAAATTGGGGAAGATTGAAAGAAGATACGATATGAGAGAGCCATTGGAGGGGGACTGGCAGAAAATATTACCCAGTCTTGAGATACAGGGAAGGAAAAGGTGAGAAAGAAGTTCAGAATGACTCTGCCTTGATTCTGTTTAGTATAAAATGAGACAAAGAGAAACTTGGGCAGACTTTCAAGATTTTGTAATTCTAAGGTTTAAATGTTTTCCTTATCTAGTTGTGACCAACTGATCTCCAATTCTCAGCCGAGGGAACCTGCGTTGTCTGATAGACGTTTCCATCATCATGTGGCCAGCATGAAAGTACGGAACACAGTAACCCTTCCCATTGAAGTAGTGCCTATTTATCTACTCACATTTGCATGTTCTTAAACTGCTATGTTGACAGGAGCTGGGACAAATAACGGTACCTAACCCCATCACATGGCACATGGGTCTCAAATCTGGGCTGTTGGCTTTCCAGGTGACAAGCTCAGCTCAGTATCTTAACCATTGACCCATCGTGCTCCCTATTGTTATCTATCTTACCACAATAAAGAGCATTTTTGGTATCCCAGCCATATATATTCCTTGACTGGGTCTACCTCAAAATGCTCATATCAACATGGAAAGATTATAGATAAGACTAAGGCTGCCTCATGAGGACATGCTCTGAAAAGTTACTGTAATGGACTTCTTGCTGTGCTTTGTGGACATAGAGATGGGATCTTGGTGTGCTGTGATGCTTGACTATGTTAGAGAGATCAAGAAAAAGAAGAGATGGAAAAGGGAATCACAAAACGTAGAACACCATTATAAATGTGCATGGATACATCTTGTTAGAATATTGCTGTGCAATTGTCATATAAATCAAGATGAAGAAGAAACAGAAAAATGCAAATTTAAACTATCAAAGTGGTAAAGCATTTTCCATACAAATATAGGCTTTAAAAGTTGGAGAGGGCTTTTTTCATGTTAAATGATGTTGCAGAATAAAACTATAAACAGCATAAATACAATATTCGTCACCCAACCTAATGCAGTTCATTAGCAGTAATTATTTATTCACTTAAAGCATTTTTATTATGTTCTTTAGTGAAAAGGTTTCTTAAGCTGAATTACCAAAATGAGTTATAAGACAGTCCCTATCCTACAACTTACTATTTTAAAGCTTTAAAATAAGAAGAGAAATCAAAAAAGGAGGCCAAAAGCAAACATACATTAGTTTTTTGTTACAAAGTGTGAAGTGTTCCTCTTGAAGGAAATAATGCTTTCTCAAGAATCTCCCACTAAGGCTTGGTAGGAATTCCTAATGTGTTATAGGAAACTACCTTATACCATCCCCTGGTTTGTTTAGCTTGGTCTTGTCAATAGTGGATAGAAGCAGCTCTTCAGAGTTTCAGATAGGGAGTCTTTCCAGGACTATTTAGAGCACTGGTGTCAAGCACAGGAAATCAGGAGTCAAGATGGTTCAAATGAATATAGGTTTATTGCACACTAATACTCTCTACAAGAATCTGAATTACTCATAGTCAAAGAAAATTGGCAGTAGATAAGAGTCAACAGAATTCAAGCTGGTCTAGACTTAGATCTATTGGGGGCATGAAGGGACTCAATACGACCCCATCAGGCTCAGCTTGGTCATCTCCTACAATAGTTGTCTCACCTTTTGGGTTATCTGGGCTACATAAAGTGAAGAGGAATTGTCTTGGGCTGCATATTTTGTGTGTGTGTGTGTGTGTGTGTGTGTATAATATAGTTATAGTTAATTTTTCAATATTTTTATTATTAGGTTTATGACCTTGTGGGGCCACATTACTAGCTCTCCAGACTGCATGAGGCTGTAGGCTGCAGGTTGAACACGCCTGGCTTAGAGTGAATTTGACTTGTCCTCTCTCACTGAGGCAAAAGAACCTCACTAATTGGCAGTTGATGTACGTCAAGAGGCAATCAGTTTGTAAAACTAGTAGTTTTGTTGGCTTTGAAAAGGGGTGGAAGACTTTGAAATTTGGGAAGTTGAAAAAGAAATCCTCTGGAACAAGACATTGGCAAATCACTTCAATTTTGCTGCCAAGAAATCAATAAAGTCACTAAGAAATGAACTCAGTCTGAAGGACATTTTATCTTTAATTTAATGGGCATGTTAATTAAAAAGGAAGGCTCCCTTTTGAGAACTGTACAGAACTTTCGATAACCATCTGCTAGGGATTGGCTGGTGAATCATGCCCTGTTTCGAATGGACTTCTCAGAAGGTCCAGGAGTTTGAAGTAGTTGAAGATGGAATGCTAAGATGGAATCTCTTGGTTGGATTCCACAAGACCTTCCCAAATATGTTAAGTGAGGGGTGGCCCAAAGTTCATCCTGCCCTGGGAAATGCTGCAAGTATGGTGGTTAACATAACAAATCAAATGAAAAATTCATTTCGTAGAGCTCATGATTGGTCTTGATCTGGGGTGGAGGGAAGAGGTTATGGATGATTCATTTCTCCTTTTGAACTTTATGCATTTAGCAATTCTTTCTTGGGCAGGTAATTTGGTTTACCTGGATCTCAGTTTCCCATCTGTTCAATTAGAAATTATGTTGTAACCCTACCCTGCCTTGCAGGATAGGCTGCGATAATGAATCTGATACAGGTTGCAAATAAAAGGGTACCGAAAGGCCAGCATGAAGGTGTGCAAGGTGACTAGGAGTAGATAGAAAGTAAACCTCTGTCTTCTTAATCTTGTTAAATACCACACACTTTCACTCTTTAAAAACTCTATATTGGTGTCTTATAAATTGGCTAAGGAGTCAGTGGGAGCCACATCCATCTCTTTTGCCTTGTTCCCTTGTGTGCTCTAGAGAATCTTCCCCAACTGGTCTTACCCCAAAATGTTAGGTAGCAGTGGGTATATCACTAAATGATCTCCTTCAGATCAAGTCCACTGTAAATGAAAAGACCAAGTGGATACTGTGTAGGAGTGTACTGTATATATTAAGTACCTTTAGGATGCCTTGATTTTTAATAATGGATGATGCAGTCCAAGTGGCAGAGAGACCCCGTGGTAGGAGTACTAAGAAGAGTTTTACACAGGCTGTGGTTTCCAGGGGTCAACAGCTATGAATGTAGAAATTAACTTTCCTTTTCAAAACCAAGTGCGCAATCCTTATTATCCTTACATGTTAGAATTTGGAAGTATTGTATGTAGGTAACACTAGTTGGAATGTTGGAAACCAAAACAATGTTTGTGTACTGATTCCAGTGTTTTGATTGAAGTATTATGGTGCCTTGTATAGTTTCTTGTTCCTCCCTATTAGTAGAATAAATTATGCAAAATAACTCAAATTATATTATATAAACGTATGCAAAATTTGCTCAGATTATCTAATAGTGTGCAGTATTATATTATGCCTTTCCCCCCACCTCAAACTATGTTCTACTGAACATGAGAAAAGTCCTACTATGTCTAGTTCAGCTTGATTTTATTTCCTAGTGGAAACTAACAAGGATATAGAAGTAGCCACAGGATTGTCATTTGACATAGCTCAATTTGGTATTTTAACTGATAATTTACACAGCATCTAAGGAGGGAGAAATGTATCAATTACTTTTGCTGAGTTTTTAAAAAGTGGATTAGCTAACTTCTAGCAAGGTTAGCTAGCAGTGTCATATCCAATTAAGAAATTTTAGAGAAATGTATTTTCCATAAAGTAAATCTTTTCCTCCTTTCTCTTAGAAACTGATTTCTTGCATCTACAGGTAGTCTTCAACTTACAACAGTTCATTTAGTGACTATTCAAAGTTACTGAAAAATGTAACTTAGGACCCTTTTTCACAGTTACGACCTTTGCAGCATCCCCATGATCATGTGATCAAAACTCAGATGCTTGGCCACTGGTTCACATTTATGACTGTTGCTGTGTCCCAAGATCATGTGATCCCCTTTTGCAACCTTCTGACAAACAAAGTCGATGAGGAAGCCAGATTCACTTAACTGGGTTACTAACTTATCAGCTGTAGTGGTTCACTTAACAACTGTGGCAAGAAAAGTCATAAAATGGGGCAAAACTCACTTAACAAATGTCTCACTTAACAATAGAAATTTTGGGCTCAATTGTGGTCGTAAGTCGAGGACTACTTGTACAAGACTTACTACCTTTTTCTAGTTTTTCAAATAACTCTTGGCCTCAGTTGGTAGGATTTTGAACAGTGTACCATGTAGTAATAGTAATCAGTATTCAACCAGCTAAATGGGTTCAGTACACACTGACCAATAGAGATACATTGTGATAAAGTCGGCATTTATCAGAGTGGAGTTAGGGTTAGGGTTAGGGTTAGGGTTAGCATGTGCTGGGTGCTTCATCCATGTGCAGATATGGGATTTTCATATTGTGTTGTATTCCTATATAATATACACAGGAAATTCTGCCTCCTCAGTTTGTTCAGGGAGTGATAAATCAAATTTAATGTTCATATACTCCAGAGCAACTCTCTCTCTTGACCCTGCCCCACCTAAAGCCTTTGGCCAGTTCTGTGGGTGGAAGGGAAAAAAGATGGTGGGCGTGAATCCTCCTGACATTAGAGCCTTGAGAAAAATATATGCTGACTTGCTTAAAATTCGTTGCTGCCCTATTTAAGGTTGCTACCCTGTAGCCAGCTGAGGAATTAGCATTCCAAATCATAGGATTTTTTTTTCTTGTGGGCTGTAGCATGTTGAACTGCTCTTGTAAAAGCTGCGGCATGCATTCTGAGTATCTTACATTTCCTGTCTCTTCCAAACAATTTTGCAAATTTGAGACAGTTGGCTATGGCAAATTAATTTTTTGGAGCAGTCATTGAAATGTGTTTGACTCAGTCAGTCAGTAATAACTTTGGGAATTAAAGAATACATGATAATATCTATTATGAAAACATCGTATGGACAGCATTTGGGTAAGCAGCCATGTGTAAATTAAGCGATCTGCTCTACTTTTCTTTGAAAGAGGTGCAATATAAAATATTGCTTACGTATATACTTTCCATCGCATATACCAGTACTCCTTGACTCGTGACTATAATTGGGATCAGAATTTCCCTCGCTTTGCAAGTTGGTTATTATGTGAGTTTTGCCAATTTTGTGACCTTTTTGCAGTGGTTGGTAAGCGAATCTCTGCAGCTGTTAAGCAAATCACATGGTTGTTAAGCAAATCCAGCTTCCCCCGTTCGCTTTGCTTGTTGGAAGCCAGCTGGGAAAGTCACAAATGGCAATTATGTGACACTGCAGCTGTTGTAAATACATGCCAGTTGCCAGGCACCCACGGTTTTAATGCTGCGATGGTCGTTAAGTGCAACAATCAGTCGTAAGTCACTATTTTCAATGTCGCTGCAACTTTGAACAGTCACGAAACAGATGGTTGTAAGCCGAAGAGACTGTCTGTATTCTTTCCATCTTAACTTGGATATAATTAAAGCATAATAAAATGATGGGAACATTTGACCTGCATTATGATGGAGCTTCATACCACTTGGGGGGGAAATGGTGTGCAATTAAATAGGGATGTGCTGACAGATCTTTTAAACGGAGTGCCACCAACAGTGGGATGAAGCAAGGAAGGTGTTAATCTTCTGGAGGCAGCAAAAAGGGGTTTGGTCCAGTGGGAAAACTTTATTTCTACTGCCCACAAATAAATGGCTATGGGAGGTTCCTGGAATCAATGACGTATAGAGAAATAGACAGATGGGACAGTGGGCTGAATTTTCCACTCTATTTATGTCCAAATAATACAGAGATTATACTAATAGATTAAATTAAAAATTACTATCACAATAAAATGTCGGAAGAAGATTAACAACCTAGCAGGTTATTGTGTAAAAAGCTCTGTGAAATACTATATAATGGTTAATGAGTTCGTCAAATAGATTATATCCAAACGTCCGACTTGGACATATTGAAGTTGTGGCTATCTGAGCAACAGCGTATAACCTTTTTGATTGGGAATAATTGTTAGATCTGAATAAATCACTTTCTGTTTGTCCAAGAAGAGGAAACTCCTATTTGGGATTTTGCTTTTAGTTTGTGAGCAACTTTCTGTTTGAGTAAACTGGCAAGTCATTAAATAAGCTTGAGTTCATTGGCTGAATAGAATCACAGTGAAGAACAGAAAGCATGCACAGGGATTCTTTATCTTTCAAACCATGGAAAAGCAGAAACATATCTCTGAATTCTGACAACTGGTGGCCCCCAGGGGAGATCCTTCTCTGTGGGCACCCCGGAGCTATGGAACCAGTTACCGGTTGAGCTCCGGACGGCGCCCGATCTTCGCTCCTTTCGCCGCGATCTGAAAACATACTTGTTCGAGAAAGCCGGCCTGGCCTGAGGGGGGATTGGTGGGGTTTTTTACTATTTTTATTGGGTTTTTTTTACTATGTATTAACTGTAGTTTTAATCGGGCATGTATTTAATTATCTTTTATTTTTTGTAAATCTCTGTGTTTTATTCTTGCCCTGTACACCGCCCTGAGTCCTTCGGGAGAAGGGCGGTATAGAAATATTAATAAATAAATAAATAAATAAATAAATAAATAAATAAATAAATAAATAAATAAATAAATAAATAAATAAATAAAAGCTGGATCTTAAAAATGGTAGATAAATATTGCTTGCCCATTTTCCTGCATGTATATAAACACTTGTCCGTAGACTAAATACTTAGCCAGGAAGAATATATAGCTGGTCTAGCACTCTAAACTAATCAAGGAGTGAAGCGACCTCGAACTAAGGAGAAACTTCCTAACAGTGAGGACGATTAAACAGTGGAACACTTTGTCTTCAGAAGTTGTAGGTGCTTCATCACTGGAGGGTTTTAAGAAGAGACTGGACAGCCATTTGTCTGAAATGGTATAGGATCTCCTGCTTGAGCAGTGGATTAGACTAGATCTCCAAGGTCCCTTCCAGCTATATTCTGATTGATTGACGATATGAAGAACATGGGGGAAGGAGGTACTGCAATTCAATGTATTGTCAGTAGAACATCAAAATCTTTGGAAAACCTGCAACCTGTTGTACAAACCTATCAATCAGAATCTAAAATTCTCAGTGATGCTTCTAATATCCTGGGGCTCTCGGGGAAGCAAGGAGCGGGGAAGCAAGGAGCGGGGAAAGGAACTGTTTGTTTGTTCATTAGATTTTCACCCCACTTTTATTGCTTTATAAGTAACTTAAGGCGGTGAACATATATGATATTCCATCCTCTTCCTATTTTCCCTACAACAACCTAATGAGATAGGTCGGGCTGAGAGTGACTCTTCCCCTTTTCTGCTGCCTCTCTCCCACCTTTCCAAGCACCTAGCCCTTGCTGCCTCCCACCAGAGTGATCCCTGCCCTTCTCTCCTCACTGACTGGAGGGCACTGCTGCCTGCTTAATGATAGGCATAGATCTGAGTAGCTATGGAGGCATCCAGCAAGCAAGGAGGTAAGGGAAAGAACACAGCAGAACCTTAGAAATAAAGGTTGATATTCCTATTGGAGCCTAAAAAGCTACCAGTGAGCAAGGCACTCTTTGCAATTGTAGCCAAAGGAAAAATGGGTATTGGGACACATGACCCCAAGGCCATTTGGGGGGAAGGCAAAGGGGTCTTGACAGTTGAAGTCCTGTAGATCATCATCTTTGCTTAGCATCCTCATTCTCCTCTACACAAACCAGAATGTTGTCATAGAGAAGGGTTTATGTCCTTTTCCACTGGAAAACTAGTTTTCCGCTGGACCACCTTGTTAGGCTTCAGCTTGTTTCACTGGCAGACAGGCCCTGAGAAGGAGGATCCAATCAGGAATGGTATTGTAGAACTGGGACAGGTGTCGTATAGCTGACCCTGCATGATCAAATCAGGAACAACCTTTCTCAACTGGGGTTCTGCAGAACTTTAGGGTTCCTTGAGTTCATGAACCCATGAGTTCCTAGATCACGGGTATCAAACTTGGTTGCCTCACATGATGTATGGTGACGTATTGTGACCTTTTTTGCCTTTGTGACCGGGGTGGGTGTGGCATGCGTGTGACGCATTTGGCCCACGGACTGCCAGTTTGACATCCCTGTCTAGATGTTCTGCAAGAGAATGCAATTCGACAAGAAATGTTTTCTGAGTATCGTGCATTGCGCAGTAGTAGCTCTTGCAGTGGTAGAAATTATTACACACTGCAACTCAGCTGCTTTGATGTTGCAAACATTGTAAAACACGGATTGTGTAAGTTAGGAGTGAATTGTATTGCATGGTTTTCATATTTTTTGAGATTTTTATGCCAGGATTCCCTGAGGCCTGAGAATTGGAGAGTTAACTTCACTCCCCTGAATAAGGGGATTGCTGCAGTTGCAAATCCCACTAAGATTGTTTCCTGCACACTGTGAAAAATAGCAAAAATATCCCTACCTGAAATAAATTAATGATTTCAAATTAACTGTTGAAATGAAGCCAAGGAAACCATTCTTTCTAAAAAGTAAAATGCAAGTGCAGGTAATATAAATGCAACCATGTGCCAAGATGCTTCTATCAATAGTTTAGGAAGGCATAGGAGCAGATAGCCTTCTCTCAAGACTGGCCAGGTGACAGAATCCCATTGATATTTATATTAATTTATTTATACTAATCAAGAGAGGAAATGCAAGTCACTTCTCTGCAGCATTTTGAGAGGGGTATAGTTCTAGTCATTATGAAGTAGCTTGTTACAACTTTGCTAGATCAGATGGGCTTTGGGTGCAAAATAAAATTTCAGCAAAAAGAAATGGAAGATTATTATCTGCATTTGCAACCAATTCATCTGATTTAATATGGATCACACAATAAATATAGTCAGGGCTTTTTTTGTCATAGAACGCTCAGAACACAGTTCCGGCACCTTTTTTGGATGGAACCTTGTAGGGTAGGCAAGGCAGGTTGTATGACATGTGTGAGTTCCGGCACCTTTTTCTTTTACAAAAAAAGCACTGAATATTCCTGGTTATATCATTTAGTCTAAATGAGAAATATATTCACTCTGCTCCTTTTCTGTTTTGTTTGTGCATCTGAATAGCATTTCTTTTGTATATGTTTATATGATAGCCAGTAACTTTACAATTATCCATTTTTCACAGTATTAACCGCTGCCTGATATTTTTTGCTAGAAAATATTAATGTGCAGCCACAATCAGTATTTAACGGCAACACATAACTGTCAATGTTTCTATGATTTCTATTTTGCAATTTGGATATTAACTGACAGAATCTAGAATCCCATTGATATTTATACTAATCAAACCTCATAAATGTTCGTATTAAATTGAGTCATTTAAGTAACAGAAGGAATTGGATTTTCAAGGCTAAGGGCAAGTTTTGCTTGTTTCATTTTAAAATATATAATTCCATTTTTCCAACTCCAAATCTGTTGAAATTCAAGTAATGCATTCAGAGCCAAATTTCCTCAGTCCTTACCAAAGTATAATAAAGATGATGAAATGAAATAAAAAGGTTGAATTCTATGATCTGTTAAAATAATGCAGTTCAAATTTCACTTGATCATAGTATATCAGTGATGAACAATTTAAGGAATATTGCATTGTGTAGCAATATTGCATTATGTAGATAAAAAATATAAAAGGGAAACAGAGAAACAAAACACTTTTTTTCCTGATGGAACTTTTCTCTCCGATGAAGGGACTAAATATGACTTCATTCTTCCTCTTCAGCCTCATTATTTGAATATCGTAGCAATCTTGAATTTTATATAACTTGATCTGCTTGTCAAAGTAAATTTCATAAGTGAAACAACAAGTACAACCAGGTAGGTACCCAAGATTGAGTACTGCAATAAACAACAAAGCCCAGTAAAACTAAATAAGAAAACAAAGTGAAAAGCTGTAATGTGACTTTTTCTGAAAGTTATTATCAACAAACAGTTGCCAAACTCTATTTCAGTGAAAAATCAACACAACTGAGACAAAAAATATATATTTAATTCAATAATAATTCTCTTTCCATCTACAATTGTGTTGTTAATTTACACATGGAAGCATACTCCTATGTTTTCACCAACTGGTCTTTCAGGGAAAATACCATTTGAAATTTATAACTCTGGCACGTCCAATCTTCCCTGATGAGTCCATGCATAATATTAATTCAATTTACTTACTATCCCACTATTTCCTGTCAAATATCGCAAAACCTTATATGACAATATTTTTTTCTCCTTTCTTATTAAATATTTTGAAATATAATGCAGAAAAAATTATTTTACACTGAATGTTTTTTTAATTGCCTAAGTCATTGAGAGCCAAGCAGCATACAAATGTAAATTATTACTGTTAATAATAATATTTAAATGCACTGTGTTGGGGGGGAGTTTTGTATGCCTGCTTTGTGCCATTTATAAATATCATTGTAAGTACAAAATAGACCTCACATTGCTTTCCTGATCAGTTGACCCAAATGTGGGCAAGTGTTTTGAGGAATTCCTAATCCACATGTTCAAATATTTAAACCACATTTAAAACTGCATTATTATTACAACACATGTTGTTTAATGAAAAGATGGGTAGGAAATTTCACCTGATATCTTTGCTGGAAGATTGGCAGCTGAAACGGGACGCCTTCTGCACCAGCCAATATAGTCCTTTCATATGCATCCAAACCATTTGGGATCATTAAAATGGTACACTGCAAATTCAGTGTACCCACAACTTAGCATGTAAATGTGGTTATGTGAATCAGCCCTGAGCCAGATTTCAAAACTGCTGAGCAAGATCAGCACTTTTAAGACTAATAGCACAATTAATTTAATTTAATCAAATTAAGTTGTAAATTAATTTAACTTGTGCAAAAGCTATTGCCAAGAAAAGAAGATCTGTTGTGAGCATTATCTCACCCAATAGGTGCTCACCTCTCACAATTGTGGTATAAATTTCCTTCTCTCTATTATTCTTTTTTATTTATTTTCCAGGTGGATTGGCTAATAGAAGTATTAAAAATTCACTTTCTTCTTATCCAGCTCAGTTTCCTTCTTATTTCAGCAGTCTGGATGGATGGATGGATGGGAGGATGGGAGCAGGAATTTTAATGTTGGTCATAGCAGATAGTGTTTTCTAATAATACAGCAATTAAAAATATATATTTTAAAACATTTCTTAATGCACATTTTTGCCTTCCTTATGTCACTTTTTGCATAGTTTCTTCTTTGTTTTCAGAACTTTATTTAAACTTTATTTAAAGTTAAAAGGAAAGGCTATCATGGTAGTCACTGCCATTACAGTATATTCTTTTAAATTTCTATTTGTTCAAATTTATGCACTGACAGAAAAAATAATCAGAAACAACATTATTCACTAAAAAAGGTACAAAAATTATTTCAGCAGAACATTTTTTTCCACAATTTGATGTAAGCTAAAACCAAAACATTGAGGGTCAGGGCTTGGCAAATCTTGACCAGAAGAGAAATTTTCAAGACACTTGCCAAAACTAGGAACACCTCTGTGTTCAGCCTACTCTCTTTCCTGGCCTCCGATTTAGAGCAAAGCCTCAGCGAAGGCTCTTCCAAGATATTTGTTTACTTCTTACTTCGATTTATGTCCTACCTTGCCTTAAAGAGCTCAAGACAGCATCCATAAGTGCTGCTATGGATGCCACCTCCTCTTTTCCCTAAAGAACAAGTGAGAAATGGCGAGCAGAAAGATTATGAGTAGCCCAAAGTCACCCTGTGGGATTGATAGCAGAAAAAGTTACAGATGGCTCTTAGGGATTAGTTGTATAATAATAATCACATGTCTTTTTATGCAGTTTAATTTTATTATTATTAGTAGTAGTCAGTGGTTTTACAAAGGGACTGTGACATAGGGAGAGGGAAGGAGGAAGGGAGGGAATAGAGAAATAGAAATAGAGAAAAAGAAATAGAGATAGAAAAAGTGTGGGAGAAATAAATAGCTAGAGATAGAAAGAGAAATGAGAGAAAGCGACAGAAACAGGTGTGTGTCATATAATTGTATATGTTAAATAGCGGGTTCTTTGGTGCAGGAATGAAGACGCGGAACAGAGTACAGGATAACTCATTGTTTATTTCGTGCTGGAGCAGTACTGGGGAAATGTCTGCAACTAGCCGCAATATATAGCCTAGCTCCTAGGCGGCAGTCAATAGGTTTGAATCAACCATTACCACCTGGAGATAGCCAATTGCAGCACAGGAGACTTAAAGTCTGGGTTGCTGGAGAGCTGTTAGCTGCTCCAGCAACCCACGTGATGTTTCACAAGAGCCCAGTAAAAAGGTAAAGGTAAAGGTAAAGGTTCCCCCGCACATGCGTGCTAGTCATTTCCGACTCTAGGGGCCGGTGCTCATCTCCGTTTCAAAGCCAAAGAGCCAGCGCTTGTCCGAGGACGTCTCCGTGGTCATGTGGCCGGCATGACTAGACACCAAAGGTGCACGGAACGCTGTTACCTTCCCACCGTAGTGGTCCCTATTTTTCTACTTGCATTTTTACGTGCTTTCGAACTGCTAGGTTGGCAGAAGCTGGGACGAGTAACAGGCGCTCACTCTGTTACGCGGCACTCGGGATTCGACCCGCCAAACTGCCGACCTTCTGATCGACAAGCTCAGCGTCCTAACCCACTGAGCCACCGCGTCCCTTAAGAGCCCAGTACATAACAGTATATCAGTAGTGAACATTGTGGAGATAATCAAGTTAATAATTAATAATTAGCAGAATAGTTTTCCTTTATGTCCTTCAAGTTCTTGGAAATTCTGGGAGCCGTAGTCTTAAAAAATTTGTAGGGTGTCAGTTTAGGAGAGGTGGGATGAGACCTTGCAGCACACGTGAGGCTGAAAGAGAGAAAGGACTCTTGCACAGCTCTGCAAATGGTATGAATTTAGTCCTGCAGCCAACAGGCTAGAGAGAACTACACATGGTCCACAAGAAAATGCAGCCTCTCCAGAGAAAACAAGAAAGGTTCCTATCTCTTCATCTGATCCAGTGGAGTCTCTCTTAAACTAAGCAGTGGGCAGACACCGCATTTCGGTTGATCTGCCAGATGCCTGGCAGCAAACTATTCAAATTCAGCCTTTGCAGTGTTTCCTTCTCTTCCTCTCAACCAGGCACCCGTCTTTTTCTCAGGGCATCAAGACACAAAATTTGCCAGTTTTTGAAAAAGGACATGTGGCTGGTAGCAGGTAGAAAATAATAAGTGCCAAGGATCAACAATAAAGTAATCCATGCATAAGACTATTGTCATGTATATTTGCTCTTTGCATTCCCCCCCACCTCCCAAAATCAGCTGGCCTTTGGGAAATTGTTTCTCCTTCTAAGCCTTCTTTAGCTCCTTACCTTTGTATTGCATCAACCATGCCTGCTGATCCCAACTACTTGTGGGTAGATTGTGCCGTTTTGAGAGTTGGAGAATGAATTGTATAAATGCAGGAACAGAGCAATTTACCTGTCTGCCCCAGGTTGCAGCAGGAGCTGCAGCAAAAGATGTGATAGCTGCAAGTGGTGTATTCCTATGTTCTTACATTTGGGGCTTGGAGAAATTGGCCTTATTTGGACACTTGGGAGCTCTTGGGTGTCTGTCCCCTCCTCCCCTCCTGGATCAGGCAGGCGGCAAGATTTGTCAACATGGCACTTCAAACCTCTTGTGGGTCATGTTGCCTGCAAAGGGGGAGCTGTGGCGGAGGGGTGTGTGAAGGCAAATAGTAGAGTTTGTTCAGGAATTAGCTGGCATTTGTTGAATAGAGAAGGGAGCAGGCGAGTGGAGTGGAGGGGAAGAGGAGTGTTTGTGTGTCAAACAAGATGACGAGGGAAAACAACTCTTGGAGTGACACAGATCTCAGGCTAAGTGCCCTGGCACTTCCCAGGAGCTGGATTTATGCCCTGGATTGGTGGCAAGGAGCATAGCCTTTTTGCTGTCACAAATCACCTGCCTCTCCCACATATTTTTTCCTCATTGGCCATTTTTTCACACCTCTGGAAATAGTGTTGCTTTTCCACACTCCTTGCGCTCTCTGTTTGTATTCTGGCCTGGTTTCTGCTTTCTTTTGGAATGTACTGGTCCCAAGTGACAGCAGTTTCCTGACTGCTATAAAACTTTTCAAGTTTCTTTCTAGGGTTTCATTTCATTCAGCTTGTTATCCTATTCTTGTTGGAATCTTTGGCTATATTTGCCCCGTTTTTAACCATTTCAACAGCCCTCAAATGGCTTCCCACTCAACCCCTAGACATCTTTATAAGCTGTTCTTAAAAAAATATTACTATAAACTGATATGAATTTGTTTGGATTTTTTGGCCTTTAAGCAAGCAAGCAAGCATGCATACAAGCCAGCAAAATATCTGTGTGTCTAATTATCTAGCAAAATTCTACATTTGGAAAAACTGAATTCTGCAACTGCTTTGACTTACTGTTATGAGAAAGCTGGGAAACCAATTTCAGCAAACAGCAGTAGCAGAATTTGGATGATAACAGAAAGGCCATTACATGTAGGTATATTGTGCAGATGGTTTCATCTTTTAAAGCTTACAGCAGAAATATAAAATCTACCACACAGACACATAGGATATGTGGATTATATAGAGACACTGAAACTACACAGATGCACACAAACGTACACAATCTCTGTGTGATACATATTTATGTTAATTTTAGTGTTGTAATAATTATGATTAATTAATAAATTAATATGTATTAATTATTACTTCCAAGAAATAAGAAGACATTTGTGACACTGTAGTGTCTACGGTAATGAGGACCCAGTCTTTTTTACTTTGTTATGTTAACATACACCAGTATCAGCAAGAAAGACCTGATTCTGACTGAACACAAAACAAATGGTTCCAAATCGTAGTTCAGCAATAGACTTTTTTTTTTTTGCTTGAATAATGGAAGCTCCTGGGGTTTTCTGAGAACTGATAAATATTCTTCCAATTTTTGAATGTAGCCATTTCTAATACCAGGAACAATGCTCATTCATTCCTTTAAATCTCTTTAATGGAGCTTTTAGGGCTTTTTTTCTCATAGAACGTTTTGGATGGAACCTTGTAGGGTAGGCAAGGCAGGTTATATGACATGTGTGAGTTCCGGCACCTTTTTCTTTTACAAAAAAAGCACTGTAAAACTATTGGTTTTATTGTAAGACCTTGGCTGATCTTGAACAGCTCAGGAGTGTATGACCTGGTTAGACCTGGGGCCTTCAAAAAATACCAAAAAATACCAAATCAATGTGCTTAGCAATAGCCTTCATTCTATGTATATGCCTGCTTATTAGGGCTTTCGCCCCCCCCCCCAAGCAGCATTATTACAAAGTCAGCTTATTGCCCCCAACAATCTGGGTCCTCATTTTACCTAACTCGGAAGGATGGAAGGCTGAGTCAACCTTGAGCCTGGTGGGACTCGAACCTGCACTAATTGCAGGCAGCTGGTGTTACTTAAGGAGGCATTAGCCCACTGCTCCACCAAGGCATGGCCAAGCACCAAGGCTTGGCCACCAATCATAACAGCAAACAAGTTGCCATTCATGCCCAATTATATAATAATCTAAGTCAAAGTGATTCCTCCAAATTTATCCAAGGCATCCAATTCATTAAGTTTTTTTCTTCCTATTTCAGCAAGTTCAAGTTCTTTCTGAGAACTTCTTTTATTCCATTCAACTCTATGTCTCTTTGCACTTTTAATACTAGCATTATCTGTGAGCAGACTTTGGTGTGTCTTATAGGTAGCCATGGATGTCCTTCCAGTTCTATTTGTGGAAATTAAATCCTCTTCCTTAATAACCAGAGTCATGTTTTCCAGTGTTTGTCTAAATCTTCCATTCACCTCCCTAAAAGGTTTTGAGAACAATTTGGTGAATGAAGATATTTTGCAAGTGGTTAGATTCTCTTAATATCAAGGAGCACTGAGATGAAACAGAATCCCAAAATAGATCTTTCCTTTCTTCCTTCCTTCCTTCCTTCCTTCCTTCCTTCCTTCCTTCCTTCCTTCCTTCCTCCGTCCCTCCCTCCGTCCGTTCCTTCCCCCTCCTTCAGCCCAATCCAACTTTAAGCTATAAAATTCAAGTCAGGTAGAAGAACCCATGCTATTAATAGGAAAAAAAATCAGGGTACACAAAAATAGTGTAGTTTATAAAACTGTTGGTTAAAGCAAATCATCTTAGCCTGTGGCAGCCTTTGACTGATCTTGGCTGGGCTTGCAAGCTAAGCAGGATCAGGCCAGTTTTATACTCAGATGGGGACCACCAGGAAATAGCAGGGTTGTAAACTACAGCAGGAAATTTTTAAAAATCCCAAAAGGGGGGCAGTGGCAAAGCATTTCCATAGTACCACCAAGAAGTCTACACAGCCACAGCCACAAAGTTGTAAGTTTTTGCACTCAGCTCGAAGGAGAGTTTTAGTTTCAAAGACCAATGGGAAAGGAGCATCAGTCTGGAAGGGTGTGGAGATTAGAAGAAATGACAGAATTGATAAAGCAGGGGTCCGGCTGCATCATGTGGAGTCCGCACCCACCCCAGCTCCGACAATGCAAAAAAAGTTGAGATACATTGCGACACGTCACATGACATGGCGAGTTTGACACTTGTGCCATAAAGGATAGTTAGAAAAATTGGTAGATATGATTTGTGTATGAGGCCAAACATCCAGAAATGACAGTGACTGAAAATGTTCACATATTAAACTGAAATATCAGTCATGTCTGCGAATGCAAGCCTCTATTATTCATTTTTCAAGTGTCTCTTCTTTTAATTTCCTATGTGCTTGATTAGACCATATACACTAAACAATGTTTTCTTTAAATCAAACTTTAAATATAATAGTTATGGCTTTGGGGGGCTTTTTGTAAGTAATAACCATTGCCTTGAGGGTCTCTTAACAAATGTTTTTTGTTGTAACACTCTTAGTTTTCCAAATTTCATTCATCTCAGGGAATATACAAAAAGTTTTAAGGTCGAGAAAAAGGTGAAATATTTGGGGGTTATGTTGACATACAGAAATACAAAACTTTTTCAAAATAATTATGTGCCTCTCTGGAATGATATTAAAAAGGGATTTACAAAGATGGGATAAATTACCGTACATTTATCACTACTGGGTAGAATTTCTGTAATTAAGATGAATGCTTTACCAAAGATGATCTTTATATTTCAGACATTACCAATATTTGCAACTGATATTTCATTTTTAAACAATGGCAGAGGGATATTTCCAAGTTTATATGGCAAGGGAAGAAACCAAAACTTAGATGCAAGATGCTAAGGAAAGAGGGGGTTTGGGTTTACCAGATTTGAAATTGTATTTTGATGCATATTGTTTGGTCTAGCTAAAAGAATGGATGAACCTCCAGAATAAGAGGCTACTCGATTTAGAAGGTCATGAACTAAGGTTTGGATGGCACGGATATTTATGTATGATAAAGTTAAAGTAAATGTTGATTTCAACAATCATTTTATGAGACATGCCATACTAAGAGTTTGGAACAAATGCAAAACACCTCTATGGGTGTCTCCCCAAGAAGCTTTTTTCAGGAAAGAAATGGTGGTGAAGCAGGACTGATGGACTTATGATAAAATAGTATCTTTTAATTTTGGTGACCCTACCCTCAAGTCTAAGGAAGAGTTAGAATCAGAAGGTCATGCCTGCCATTGGTTTACATACTTACAAATGAAAGAAAGATTTAAACTGGATAAAAAAGATTTATGGGTTTGATTTTGCTAAAAACAAATTGGAAAAGTTCTATGAATATATTATGAATATATGAATATATTATTACTGAATATATTATTATATATATTGTTATATATTATTATTATTATATATTATTATTATAATAATATATTATTAATGAATATATTATTACTAAGGTTTATAAAACATTATTGAAATTAAATTTGGAAAGTCAACATATAAAACATTGTATGATTCAGTGAGCAAGGAACTTTGGGTATAATGTGATGCTTGACAAATGGGAGACCATGTGGATGAAAGGCTTAAAATTCACACTAAGTTATAATTTAAAAGAAAACTTTTATAAGATGCATCATTGGTATTTAACACCACACCAGATAGGTTATCTAGAATGTATAAAGGTATCTCAAATGAATGTTGGAAATGTAAATGTAAAGAAGGGACTTTTCATTGGAGTAGGGTTCATATTTTAATACAGAAATTCTTAAAGTGAATATAAAGATAAAACCAGAAACTTTTTTTCTGGGCCTAATGGAAAAAGACTTGGGGAAAAAATTTGGAACTCAGATTTTATATATGTTGACAGCAGCAAGACTACTTTACGCACAAAAATGGAAAGATGTTTTGATTCCCACCATGGATGAATGGCTACAAAAGTTGATGGAGTTAGCAGAGATGGTTAAATAGACTGTTCTGATAAAAGTCAAGAATATAAGTACTTTTGTTTTTATTTGGAAACTGCTTCTGGACTTTGTGCTTGAGATGGGGAAAAATGATACTTTGATTTTGGGTTTTAGTTTTATTGATCAGACTGATTTGTTGTTACAGAAATAGCTACTTTATACTACTACAGAAATGTAAAAAGTTGAGATTCGATGTTAATGCCTTATTTTACTGCAACAGAGGGAGTTGGAAGTCTTTGTTCCCTACTATTTGCTTTTGTATTTTCGTATTTTATATTATAAGCTAATAAAAGCACTGTGATTGTGTGTGTGTGTGTACACCTTTACACACACACACACACACACACACACACACACATATATATATTTTACATTTTACATTACAATTCTACAATCAATAGCCTTTGAGATAAGGCTGAAAACAGGAAATAAAGATTTGCCCCATGTTTGGGGCCTAGCAAGGTAATCTAAATAGTTAACATTTGACTCATATCTCCCATTGCAGAAAACTAACAGAGAGCGAGAGAGAACCTGTGGCTCAAGAGGTAAAAAACTCTATATATTAAATGCTTGTTAACTATTTAGATTACCTTGCTAGGCCCCAAACATGGGACAAATCTTTATTTGCTGTTTCGGCCTAACCGAAGGCCATCGACAGGCAGTAGTCACACCAGTGACAGCTCATATTTGTGTAAATTTTAGATTGCTAACAAAGAATTAACTTTTAATTAACTCCCTTTAACTCTTTGTTAGCAATCTAAAATTTACACACACACACACACACACACACACACACACACACACATATATATATATATATATATATATATATATATATATATATATATGCAAAATCTTTATATATGTGTGTGTGTATGCGTGTGTGTATACACACACACATACATATACATATACATATATACAGAGAGAGACGGAGACAAAAGATGGAAAAAGGATGCTAAATTTTCCAATCCTAATATACTTAGCTACTTAGCTGCTGTAATGGAAGGCCTTATTCATTGTGTGGCCAAACAAATATGCAAAGTCAAAGCAAATACACATTTTCAGTGTTGCTTCTCTGTTGAACTAATCTTGTCAATTGTTCCTCTCACTAACAGATTGTGAGACAATAAGAGCATGCACAGAGGGTTTTTTTGAACAGTGAAAATAATCCTGTTGAACAGCTGTTTTGTAGAAAAGGAGGAATCGGGCAGGGAATATAGTCCCACAAATTTCTTTCTGATTATTTGTCTCTTTTTAAACACAAATAAGTTGTGTCACAGCTGCTGAATTAGAGGGGAAAAAACTTCATGCATTTTTAATTCAACTACACCAGAAAACCTTTCATATTCATATCCCTAACAGAAGTACAGTAGTTAATTCTGTTTGCAGGATGTTACATGTACTGATGAGAGATAAATGGAAAATTGATGCATAAAAGCAAAAGTAATCTATAGCTAAATTTAACAACAGCCTTCTCCTGCTTTGTTATACCATCCAGATGTACTAGAATGAAATTCCTGTCTTGCCTAGTCAGTCTAGCCAAAGGCTACATTGTCTGGCAATTATGGAGGGCACCAGAGTAGGGAATTAGGTGGTAAAGTTACAATTTTATTAACAAGCAGTAGTACAAATAATCTCATAATATTTTCTCCTTGTCTTGCAAAAGTTACATTTTTGCTTATCAGCAGCACAGCAGAAAGCGGACCAGATCACATGAAGCTCATTCCCAACCTGCAAAAAATGTTCGGCCTTCTGTGATTTTCACCAGACATTCCTTACTCGTAAATACTTTTACTTTACACACTAGTAATCCACATTTGACATTTGGCTGTTTGAAAGTAATTAAAAAGAACTGAGATTTTCAGATGCACTTGAAAGTCAGTTCCTGCATTTATTCAATGTTTTCACAGCATCATGTCTGGGAGTTGCCTTTCTTACTGCCTTCTAGATACTTTTACAGCAAAGGATTAAAATGGTAGCTTTATTGTTTGGAACAACCTGCAGTAGTAAGTCTGACAGTGTGTTCTTTTGGGGAATGTTAGTGGCAAGCACTGTGGGTTAGGAGGGAGGTTGAAATGCACCAGAAGGTTTTGGACAGGTGTTTTATGCAGTTTCTCTACTACTTGTGATGATAAAGTGGCACATGTTACTGCAAATTACAAAATTTATACGTAGAGCTAATCCTTGAGCTGAAAATGATTGATCAGGAAAGAGGTTTGGAAGTCATAATGGAAATGTTGGTGTGCAGTTGACGGTGCCCCCTCTGCCCATACAAGTAGTCCTTGATTTATGCCCACAATTGGGATACAAATTTCTATGGCTAAGCAGGACCATTGTTAAGTGAATGGGGGCCCGGTTTTACAATCTTTTCTGCCACAATTTGTAAGCAAATCACTGCAGTTGTTAAGTAGTCATTAAGTGAATCTGGCTTTCTCCACTGAGTTTGTTGGAAATTGGCTGAGAAGGTTGCAGATGGTGAGCCTGGGATGCAGCAGCTGTTGTAAATACATTGCCAGTGTCCAAGCACTCGAATTTTAAACACATGACTGTAGGATGTTGAGACAGTTGTAAGGGCGAAGACCAATTGTAAGTCAATTTTTCTAGTGCAATTGTAATTTCAAAGAGTCAGTAAATGGATGGTTGTAAATTGAAAACTAACTGTACTTGTAAATGCATCTTCTTGGGCAGTGTAAAGAAGGAGGCAAGGGCAAGATCCAGGTAATTTTTTTCCCTCCATCTCTTAAGTCAAGCTCCACTCCTGGTGACAGAATTTATGCAATTTTCTTGACAGAACTACTGTAATGGTTTGCCGCTGTTTCTCTTGAGAGGTGTTTTGACTTTCCAGTCTAGCCAAAAGTTCTGGAATCCCCAGGTGGTCTCTCCTCCAAGTATTAAGTAAGTAGCAGTTTCTGAAATCAGCCAAGGAAATAGATATGTTTAATCCCACACTCTTGGCTATATTGTGTTTCACTGGAAATCATTCCCAATTCGGTGCCAGTAGGAACATTTTTACTGGCTATAATTGCTTCACCCAGGGAGTAATTTTTGAGTAATTGTGGCTATGGAAAAAAGATGAACACCACCACCACCACCACCCTAACAGACAGACAAAGAGAAAGAGGGAGGGAGAGGGAGAGGGAGAGAGGGGGGGGGTGTTGCAGCTCCAATCTGGGTTTCCTCCTCTCTACACTTACTTTCAAGTGAAACGAAATACCCAGAGAGCTGCACACTACAGATTGAATGTAATCTGTAATTTGTCAACAGGTGTCAGCCACCAGACTTAAATGGTTTCCACATTAAACCAAACCTCCATGTTATATGGCTGTCTAGCTCAGGGGTAGACAGCCTGAGGGAAAAGGGAGAGGTTTCCAAGCTGAGCCATGCTGGCTCAGGAATTCTGGGAGTTGAAGTCCACAAGTCATAAAAGAGCCAAGGTTGCCTACCCCTGGGAAGGTAATTGCTTTCTTGCCTGAACTTATCAACTCCTTAGAAGCATTTAGTTTGCTGGATTTGGCAACAGGATGTTGGATTGCCCTTGATTTAATCCGGCTGGACTCTGATCATTATGCTATTTCATAAAGTGTGTGTGTGTGTGTGTGTGCATGTGTGCTTTTTTAAAACTCTGTGTGTGTGTGTGTGTGTGTGTATTCTGTAAACCCCCTCAAGAATGTTCTGCCCAGCCCTCAGCTCGGCCCGCCTTTTTGGGGCAGGAGCAAGGACAGCGTCCCTTCCTTTGCCCTTCTTCCTGTATCTGCTTCGCTGCCTTGTGCTCCCGACCCTTCCCAGCACCCTCTGAGCCCCCTCTTGCCCCCCCCCAGGCCCCCTCCATGTATTCTTCCTTAGTGACATCCCAACAATGGGAAAGAGATGAGCTCTGAAAGGAGGAACTCAAGCGGAAGGTCCCGGCCCTTCGTACCGGCAATGAATCCCATTTCTCCCAGCGGGGCAAAGGGTTCTGTCTATTCGCCCCCCCTCTTCCCTCCCTTCAAGGAGTATGTGGTGGTGGGGGGGGTTCCTCTCTGTCTCATTCCCCTTTGGAAGAAGTGACGGGAAGGAGGGAGGGAGGGAAGGAGACACTCCCAAATGCCACACACAGGCAAGCCTCCCCCCTCGCTTCATCCTTCTTAGTCAGCCGGTTCTCATTTCCCCATCTCACCTTTCTTCCCCTCTAGTTTTCTACCCCCCCCCCTTTTTTAACCACCAGACAAGGGAGCTCTCATTCCAGCCACAGCCCCTCTCATTACCCTTCCCTGCTGCAGCTAGGCTGGCCTGCATCATGGCACCCTTTGGATATCCATAGTGACTCCAGCAAGACCCTCTCCTATTGCGGCCCATACGAACAGCACGTTTTGTTTTCAGCTTGCCTAGCCCAAGACTGGAACTAACAGCCTTTGGGTTGGGGGCTAATGGCCTTCTGGGTGGCATTTCACCTATTCAGGGATCCTCTGGCCTGATGATGATCGGTGACACAAATCTCCTCAGAGATTTCTCAGATCCCGAGAGGAGCTTAACTTGCTTGGAGAGTGCTGTGGTGCAGCTCCCCAGGGTGAGGTCTTTTGGCATTTAGTGCTAAGCGAAATGAAATCCCTGCATAAGACCATGGTGGGCTTGAAATCGGAAGGGACACGAAAGCAACATGTGTCTATGGGCACATGGTTGGCTAGGTCTGTTGGGGAATATTGGCTTGTGAGTAACTTCACAATGTTTCCAGCATGCATGCGTGAGGGAGACTGGAAGGCACATGTGTACAATCTATCACCATTTAAAGAGGAATGGAGGACAAACACAGGAATTTTGCATTCTGAGTGTGCATGCATCTTTGCAATCTGGTCACAATTGTGTAGGTGAGTGTTCTTCCCCAACAAGCATTTTCTACAGTAAAATTAGCAGTGTATACTTGGCTGTGTGTACCTGTACTTGCTAACTCTTGCTCATAAACATTTTTACTCTTTAACAGTGCACGTGGCCACATCAATCCATTTAGGGAAGCAAGACCAGCACTCTGCAGTTCTGTTAAAGGCAGCAACTGCCATTCAGTGTTCAGATATATGGGATTAGGCCCATTAAAATGTGAAAGAATCTTGGGCTTGGAATACAAAATGAAATTGGCTGGTGTCCTCAAATCCACTTGGCATGTTGCCAGAAGCCAACACTCAGCTGTTTTCAACAAGGATAGCCAACAGGTATAGTTCCCTGGATCAGGAAATCTTATTCTGACAATACTAAAATGCTAAAAATAGCAGGGGTGCCTTTTGCTTTTTATAAAATGAGAGCCAGTTTGGTCTAGTACAGGGGTCCTCAACCTTGGCAACTTTTAAGACTTGTGGACTTCAACTCCCAGAATTCCTCAGCCAGCTCTGGGAGTTGAAATCCACAAGTCTTAAAGTTGCCAAGGTTGAGGACCCCTGGTCTAGTGGTTAAGGCACTAAGCTAGAAAGCAGGAGTCTGAGAGTTCTAGTCCTGACTTAGGCATAAAAGCCAGCTGGGTGACTGGGCCAGTCACTGTCTCAGCCCAAGCCATCTCACAGGGTTGTTGTTGTGTGAAAAATAGGAGGAGTATTAAGTACATTCCCTGCCCTTGAGTTATTTATAAAAAGAAGGAAGGAAGGAAATCTCCTTTTGAATCAAGCTTGACTCCTAGTGGCATCATGGATCCATCCAGACAATTTCCTTGGCCATGTTATAGAAGTGGTTTGCATTGCCTGCTGGGATCTTTCTTCAACTTTTCCATCCAGCCCATAGCTCTAGTGATTTCCTATTCAAGTACTAATCAATGCAACCCTGCTTAGCTTTCTGAGATGGACTAAAGTCCACTTTGTGCCCCCACTTACTGCAAGTGAGAGAACAATTCCAAGTGTGATGCTTGCTTCAAGTTCAGTAAACCTCCAGATATAAGTGACCAAGTGAGAACGCTCATAGTAGAATGAGGTAGTGCCAGCAATAATAATAATAATAATAATAATAATAATAATAATAATAATAATAATAATAATAATAATAATAATAATAATAATGTTGGAAGGGACCTTGGAGGTCATCTAGTCCAACCCCCTGCTCAGGCAGGAAACCTTATACCATTTCAGGCAAATGGCTGTCCAGTCTCTTCTTAAAAACCTCCAGTGTTGGAGCATTCACCACTTCTGCAGGCAGGTTGTTCCACTGGTTAGTTGTTCCAACTGTCAGGAAGTTTCTCCTTAGTTCTAGGTTGCTTCTCTCCTTGACTAGTTTCCATCTGTTGCTTCTTGTCCTGCCTTCAGGTGCTTTGGAGAATAGCTTGACTCCCTCTTCTTTGTGGCGGCCCCTGAGATATTGGAACACTGCTATCATGTCACCCCTCACCCTTCTCTTCATTAAACTACACATACCCAATTCCAGCAACCGTTCCCTATATGTTTTAGCCTCCAGCCCCCTAATCATCTTTGTAGCTCTTCTCTGTACCCTTTCTAGAGTCTCAACATCTTTTTTACATCGTGGTGACCAAAACTGGATGCAGTATTCCAGGTGTGGCCTTACCAAAGCATTGTAAAGTGGTATTAGTACTTCACTTGATCTTGATTCTATCCCTCTGTTAGGACAGATGCACTCATTTGTTACCTGAGATGGAGGGGAAAATCTAGCTAGAAAGCCACACCATCATCTGCAGTCCCCACGATCTAGCTATGGATATAGGCAGTGTGTAGAGAGCGCTGCACGACAACTTTGGAAACAGAGGGATTTGCAGCCATTATATGTTCATCACAGCTCTCCCACATTCCTTTTTTTACGCCTCCTACAGATGAATAGCTGAAAACAAGAGATGGGGTTGTCAACGCTTTTTTCTAGCAGAGCTCTGATGCTTTCAGCTGCTTTCAGATGAGCGGAAAGTCTTGTCACGCAGCTGCAAAGCGTTACAGGAACCTTGCCAGCAAAATTGTAGGCAACCAGCAGGGCTTGCCCAAGGCCACCCAGTAAGTCTAAGCAATGAGAACTCAAGAGAATGAGATCATCATATGTTTCCTATCTACTGTTGGTAAACTCTCTTGATGGAATGGGAAATCTGAACCCAGATCTCCAGTCGCACTTTGCACACTGGCTTGGCCATTAAAGAAGAACGCAGGAAAGGTGTCATTGGATCGCATTTTTCCTCCAGTGGTGGCTAAAGTTCTTTACTGATTGTGCTGCAGTGAAACATCTTCTCTTAATCAGACAGCTGCTTTTACCCCAGTCTCAGTCGCTATTTCTCGATTCCCTCAAAAGAGAATATTTATATATTCACTTCCAGATTCAGCCTCCCCCCCCAATTATTGTTTGCAGTTTCCATCTTGATGCATATATGAGTACAATAATATAGGTTTCATTGCAGGTCAGGCTCTAATTTTGGGAAAGGGACAATTGGAAGTAAGGGCGAAGGTTGATGGTAAACACTTTAAATCTGAAACCTGTAGCAGTTTGGTCTGTGAATTTTTTTGTGATTGTGTTGGAAAATGGGCTAGGGCCAGATTTGGCCCAGAGGACTGCAATTGCTAAAAATTGCTGAAAATATTATGCACATCTTAAACTTGTTTTACAATGATGCTGAGTTCCTTTAAAAAAAATTCATTATACACTATCATGGAAATGTGGTCCACTGTCATGACCACTTATACTGCACATACAGGCCACTGTTTTGATGCAATGACTATATGGCAGGCTGAAATTCAAAAAATGTAACTTCCTCATACTCCAGATACTTTCTTGAAAATCTGCCCTAAAGATTTGGAGCTCCTGACATGGAAAAGGATAGCAGTGGTGTGCTAATTTCCAATTTACTATCTTCCATCACTGTAACCTTGGTTTATAGTATTGTAGTTTTGTGTAGTAGTCCCCTACTACTCCCATTTTACAGCTGGAAAATTAAAATGACTTTCATTAAGATCATATAGCAGGTCCTTAGTTGAAGTGAAACATGATCCCAAATGTCACAGATCTCATTCCCTTATTCACTAGCCTTCATCCTTGGATGGGCCACCTCACACAAATATGTCCGTGTGGTTAGTGGATTTTCCTTCCTGAGATCTAGCTCTATTAAGTGAGATCAGATCACCTTCTGTAATCGGTTATCACAAAAAGAATCTACAATTTGGACTGCCAAGGCTTGTCAAGGCATGCAAGTTTGTTGGAGAAGAGGCCATCACTTCAAAGTCTCAATACTTTGTTTCTGTTTCACTCACTGGCACTTTTTGACTCAATGGTTGTCAAAATTCCAGATTAAACCTGTCTTGGACAGAACAGATATTAGTGTGAACTGGATAAACCAATAGACTATTACTATATTTTTTAATAGATTGATGTTCTATATCCAGATAAGTTATGAACCTATTTAGGTATAGGAAAGAGAAATGCTGCTAAACGTAGCAGTTAAAAGAAGTGAATTTCAACAGTAAGGCACATTCTTTCTATGCAAGAACAAATCACTATCTTTATTCATTCAGAAAAACACAAATACAATAAATAAACCAGCATACCAGAATGGTTGATTGGAGGTGAGAGGTTGTTTTTTTTAATAGACTATTTAAGCCTATCTCACTCTGCTGCTCTGTGACTATGATAAAGATTTGATCTGAGTCTACATCATGACTATTTAAAAATATCTAGTTAGGATTTTGAGATCCAGTTGATGCAAATGAGCCCTTGTTGCTTGAAGTCATAGGAACCCATTGCTTGTCAGAACAAACTAGGCTACCTAATTAGGTCTATTTTAGACATTTTAAAATGTCTTGAACAAACCCTGAACTCAGATGCATCTTCTTTCTCAGCTGGTTGAAAGTAAGCAGAGTTTCTTGTGACATTTAAATTCTGAAAGGGAGTATATCTTCAGGGCATGGTGACTCCTCCTAACTTCAGTATTATTACTAATAGTGGTAATATTCAGTAGGTATGTTTTTATACATATAAAACGGTGGGATAAAAGAATAACATTTAAAACTGTTTTATCATCTTATTTACTCACAGGTCTATCTCTCTTTGTTGATGCGTGGCTATAATAAAGATTTGATTTGATCTACCTCATGAGTTGCAATAAAAACTAATAGAGACAATCATAATCGGTTACATTCAGGGAGGAGAGTCTGATTATAGAAGTACACATTGCCAAGATTAAGAAGACTTAATGTTAGGGTTAAAAAGCTTTGTCTTTCATGTCTGCTCAAATCTTGTCTGCTGTTCAGTTGCACACATAAATTAATTTGGGGTGTCAAAGGCTAAAGTGAGGCAATCACATCTGTATGGCCATTAAAGGACAACAAAGAATTTTTTTAAATCTCTTTGCTGCCATGAAGAAGATTTTTGCAGCTCGGATCCGGACGTTCTATGGCAAATCAGACTGACCTATCAGAAGTACAGAACTGCAGTTCTAAATCCTGGCTACAAAGTGTAATCTGGGGTTAAAGACCACATTATTTTGTGGCTTACCTGTCACCTCAGTCTGAATGGACTCTTAACCTATTCACCACCATTGCCCTGACTGTTTGTGTTTCGAGATTTGAAAGGTAAAGTAAGGACGTGCTCTCTTAAGGTCATACTACGCCATTCCAACATGACCTTCACAGTACCCTAGATGGCCCTCTCACAGAAAATTCTCTAGGTTTCTTTGGGTTTCAGTTTCACCTTACTGCCTTCTGGATAACACATGCAGGAAAGCACAAATATGCCCTCCTTCATTATTTGAGTTTAGATCAATGCTGGGCAAGATACTTTCCAGATGTTTTGTTCTTCAGCTTATTTAATTCTCAGTCTCTCACGATTTAGTCCCAAACACCTGTAATCCATGAATCTGCTGAAATCCATCTTAAACCCAGGTCTTTAAGAAGTGCCATTTAGATTAGAAATAGGAAAATGCTTTGGAGCATTTCTAATTTTTTTCACATTGGGAGAAGTGGAGAGCAAGATTAAGGCCTTCTGTCTATTGAGCTTAGAATGGCCAGTTCCTTCTCCCTGGATGACCTCAACTTCAAGCTGGCCTAAGGCTGTCCTTAACCAGCCTGTCTCTGTCCCAGCTATTTCAGAAACAGAGAGGTTAACAAAGGCCAAAAAAAGAGGATATTTGCATTCTATTCTATTCTATTCTAGCTATGCTATGCTATGCTATGCTATACTATGCTATGCTATTCTTCTATTAATTTCAGTCAGGAACAGCCCTGCTTTTCTTGCATCCTATCTTACTGCAAGCATGGAAAGAGGGATAGGGAAAGATTTGGAGTCAGTATTACTTATCTGTTACTTGTTTTGGTGAGCTTTCCCTTTTAAAAAAAAGATATTCAAAAGAATGTGGTTATTCTTCATTTTCCCAAAATAAAAAAATCTGGCTGATCCTATGGACTTTGAAGCTCAATAAATGAAATAAACTTTTTTTAAAAGCATACCCATTTAATATCAGCGTCTTGCATCTTTGCTACACTTTTGCTTCTTTACCCAAAGCAACATTTCTATACCATCAATGAACACGTAGCGTTTACTCTTCCCTGCAGGGCAACTGCCCTCCATATTAAAGGAACAAGACTTCCCTTTCAAACAGACGGCAGGCCGGAACCTGCCGGATCATTTAAATATCAATCCCAAACCTGGCCTACTCACTCCAGCAACCTCTCTAGGCCCCATTTGGAAAATTCTGTCCAACTTTTTTTTTTTAAAAAAAAGGGAAAAAGAAAAGGAAGAGTGTGGATGCTTGTGATGCTATATTTTCTGTACCCGTTCAATCTGACCATAGGCCTGGCTGCATAAGCAAGGGCTTGGCATTCTTTAACTGGAGAGGGATGGTGGAGATATGCTCTTCTGAAGTCACACCACAACATTCCTTTGCACCTTTCAAAGGATCCTGGGATGCCCTCCTGAGTGAAGACTGGTGAATTGAAAAACAGGAACGTGTGGAAAAACAGGAGTGTGCCAAGTCGGTCTATTTGGATACCTTAACCCAGCAGTCTCCGCTCTGGCTGGGATTGTCAGCTGCAGTGTCTCAAGAAGAGAGAAAGTCTATTCCATCACCTGCTGCCTGATCTTTTGAATTGAAAACGCCGGAGTTTGCCCCACAGAGCCAAGGTTCCTCCCCGAAGCTACGCCGCGATGGGGGACGAGCCTGAATTACAGCAATCAAGAAGCTCTGCTTAGGTCTAGTTTGTCTTTTCCAACATGGGAGTGATCCTAATGATCTGTCTTCCAGCCTGGTGAAGAGTCCTAAAGCAGCATTTGTTTTTTAAAGTGTTGCCATTGCTACACAATTATTATGTTTGGAGTGTCTTCCATGACCGCACTTCCTTTTCTGACAGGCGTCTCTCAACTTCCCTCTTTAGGTATCCAAGCTGGCTGTGCGGTGGTTTGCTTACTGCCCCAAACTGAACGTCTTCTGCCTAGGGAAGGGGTCTTCAAACTCAGCCCTTTTATGACTTGTGGACTTCAACTCCCAGAGCCTGGCTGAGGAATTCTGGGAGTTGAAGTCCACAAGTCATAAAAGGGTCAAGTTTGAAGACTCCTGGCCTAGGGGCTCAGAAACCCTGCTACATTCCCCGAGGCAGTCTCTTTTGTGCAGGGGCTCAGGGGTGGGAAGAAATCTCGTTTCTTGAAAAAGCACTTCGATGCACCTCGATTCAAATTCAGCAGGGTGGGTGGGTGGGTAGGCGCGCCCTGCTTGCATCCCTCCTAAAAGTCTTCACCACTTCGCCGTCTGGGAACTTTAGTAGCTAGGGGGTGTGGGCGTACAGTAGTATCCTCCTTAACTTCTCTCCCATTTTGGGGTTTGCACATTGCAACAGCCAGCAGCAGCGCTTTCCAGGATTCATGGTCCCCGACCACCGGCCGAGCATTCACGCTCCGGCGCTGAGTCCAAGCTTCCGGCTTCTCGTCGTCCCAGGTGCCAAGTTAGCTTTGTCGGGTTTGATAGCGGCGGGGGGGGGGGAGAGAGAGAGTCAAAGCCCCCCCCCGCCCCTCGAGTCCGAGGCGGGCGGGCGCGCGCAACTCCTCTCCGACGAAGCCGCGCGGCGGGAGGAACGGAGCTGTCTGTAAGATCTGCCATTATCGGCTTCCAAGTCATAACAAACGCGCGGAGAACACCCACCTCGCTGGGAAGGGCTTCGGCTGACGGGAAAAAACGGAGCCCGGATTTGGCGGAACGGCAGGCAAAATTTCCGAGCCGCGCTTTCAAGCGAAGCAAGAAAGGAAAGGGGGGGAGGGGGTGGGGGTGGGGTGTTCCTGCCGATTCGTAGACGTGTTGGTTCTTAGACTTTTTACACGTTTGTCCTTCCCTCTATTTTTCTCTGCTTCTCCTTCAAAAGATCACGAAACAGGCGCCGTGGAGGGAGAAAGGAGCTACGTGTGGAATCATTAGCGTGTGAAGTATTAGCGCCACTTTATAAAGCCCTTAGTAAGACCACACTTGGAATACCGCGTCCAGTTGTGGTCACCACAAAAAAGAGGTCGAAACTCTGGAAAACAGCAACAAAGTTGTTTAGAGGGCTGCAGGCTAAAACCTGAAGAACGGCTGCAGGAATTGGCTACGTCTAGTCTAGTGAAAAGGGACGCGGTGGCTCAGTGGGTTAGGACGCTCAGTGGGTTGTCGATCAGAAGGTCGGCAGTTTGGCGGGTCGAATCCCGAGTGCCGCGTAGCAGAGTGAGCGCCTGTTACTCGTCCCAGCTTCTGCCAACCTAGCAGTTTGAAAGCACGTAAAAATGCAAGTAGAAAAATAGGGACCACTGCGGTGGGAAGGTAACAGTGTTCTGTGCGCCTTTGGTGTCTAGTCATGCCAGCCACATGACCACGGAGACGTCCTCGGACAAGCGCTGGCTCTTTGGCTTTGAAACGGAGATGAGCACGGTCCCCTAGAGTCGGAAATGACTAGCATGCATGTGCGGGGGAACCTTTACCTTTACTTTAGTCTAGTGAAAAGAAGGACTAGGGGTGACATGATAGCAATGTTCCAATATTTGAGAGGCTGCCACAAAGAAGAGGGAGTCAACCTATTTTCTAGAGCACTAGAAAGAAACAAGACAAGAAACAACGGATGGAAAGTAATCAAGGAGAGAAGCAACCTAGAACTAAGGAGAAATTTTCTAATGGTGAGAACAATCAACTAGTGGAACCGCTTGCCTCCAGGTGTTGCAGGTGCCTCATCATTGGAGGCTTTCAAGAAGAGATTGGACAGTCATTCCTCTGAAATTGTATAGAGTCTCCTGCTCGAACACGGGGTTGGACTAGGTGACCTCCAAGGACCCTTCCAACTGTTGTTCTATGTTCAACTTAACACAATAATCCATCTGGTTTCAACTTTCCAGTTTCTTCCTTAGAAATCCAGCTCAGTCAGAGGACAGATCTGAAATGTAAAAACAGGACTGCTCTGTACTGTGTAGGCTTATGATGTAGATGCTTCAACATCCACATAATAAACATTATTGTAAACTGTTAGCAACCACATAAATAAGCCCCCAACCTTGTCTTTCAATCTTCCAATGGTGCCTCCATTGCCAATGGAACTGAGTCCATCCACATTGCTACTAGTTGCCTCTTTTCTTTCCTTCCACCATTCCCAGCATCGGAGCCCTATCCAAAGAACTGGCTCTTCACATAATGGGCCTGAAGTAAGATAATTTGTGCCTTGGGTGAGAACACTGGGCTGATTCTCATAAAGATCCTGTTTGTGCAAAGGAAACTAATGCATTGTAGTCACATAGGACAAGTAGGGGTTACTCCAAACCGTTCAAAAGCTAAGAGAGCTCCATTAGCCCTAGGAGGTAAACCTTTTACAGACCAAGTACCCAAACTGCAACCCAAAACCCACTTATGTATCATCGGGTGCTGGGTGGGCGTGGCCCTTTGGGTGGGTGTGACCAATTGGGTGGGTGTGGCTGCAGTGGTAACGGCAGACTGGGTGGGACTAAAAAGTTCAACCAATCAATTCCAACTTTGCGAGAACTGTTTTTTTTTTCCTGCGAGAAGTTGAAATTGATTGATTTAACCTTTTTTTTTTACACGGCGGTGGAGGCCTAAAGTGAAAAGGTTTTATAAAGCCCAGCTGCAGGCCTAGGACTGGGGCGATGGCGCACGTGCCCACAGAGAGGGCTTGACATGCCACCTGTGGCACCCGTGCCATAGGTTTGCCACCAAAATCCAAAATCCACTTCTAATTTTATTGGGACAAAATCAGATGGCACAAAATGACATTCAAGGTTTTGAGTTGTCTGCAGTTCTTAATTAGCAAAGCCATTAAGAGTATGAGATGGGCGAAGAAGGAAAAGCATTCCTTAAAAGTGTCCAAAGAATAAGGGTAAACGGCTGAGCTATGTTCAAAACCAAAATGGGGTTCTAGACAGAATGCAGGAGTGGTGTTAGATGATGACATTGGGTTTTACCAGGGAGACGTAGCTGTAGCTCTCCACAATTCTGAGTATGTAAATGTTGTTAGTTCTGTCTTATGCAGGTTTGGATTTGTTTTTCCCAGTGACATGGCACCAAAACATGTTTGGCCTAAAAATTTCTGGTACTTAGAGTACATGATAATTGTGTAAGACCCATCATAGGCAAAACCTGGAGAAGTCGGTTCTTTGCATCTGCATTCCTCAATAAGCTGTGTTGTGCATGCTCATCTGGGTTGCTTTTGAGTGTGTAATACCCGAGAAAGTGAAAAGGCTCCTCTGACTTGTGCTGTATATGCAGCCAGATATAAACATAGACTGGGTCTTAGAAGTGCTAAATGTGTCCACGAGGAAGAGGATGATGAGGCTTTCCTTGAAGTAGTAATGCACCTCCTTCTCAAGAAGACAGAGCAACTGTTGAGGGATCTGGGTGAAGCAGAGTATGTGGATTCCTTTCAGTTGGGAGTTCTGATCTAGGCACAGGATAGAAATCTCGTTAATTCTTCATAGAAGCAACTTAGAGATGGGAATGGGCACCTCTCCTGATCCTATTGGATCTCAGTGGCATTATAAACTTAACAGAATAACAGAGTTGGAAGGGATCTTGGAGGTCCAGCCCCCTGCTCAGGCAGGAAACCCTACACCATTTCAGACAAATGGTGGTCCTATCCTTTCTTAAAAACCTCCAGCATTGGAGCACCCACAACTTCTGGATTTACTTTGGGATTGTCTGCAAGGGTTGGGTATCTGGAAGCACAGTTCTGGGCTGGTTCTGATCATACCAGACTGGGTGGTTCAAATAGTGACTGGTGTAGTTGCCCTTCAGTAGGTGTATCTTGGTATATCTGTGCCAAACATCTGTAATCTATGTCTGGCAGGTTGAATATGACCTTTTGTGGAGGATTCTCACTTGTGCTGCCTTACAAAGTTGTCCCCCCCTAACGTGGCTCTTTGTTCCAGGGTTTTACTTTTTCTGAGGCCTTAAATTTTCCCCAGTGAAAATATTAAAGCTCTTTTCCCAATGTTCCTCACCATTGCAAGGCCTGAAAATAGCTTCCAAGGTAATCAGGCTTTTTTAAAAAAAACCTGCTTGCAATGCAGATGTGTAGAATGGTGTTATATGGGTGAAAATATCAGGGGTAGGGCTTGCTGGCATGGCCCTGCCTGCTAGGACCTGTGGCCAAACATAGTAAGTAGCACACAGCTTCTAATGGCTTGTTGTAAGTCAATTTAACCTTTGGGATAAAATAACCCCCCAGCTTCTTATTCTATATCAGAGAAATACAAAGTAGGATTTTTGGTTTCGAGCTGCGTCTCCCAGAATGCCTAGTGATTGGTTATGCAGGAGTGCATCAGCTTCCCTCCTTTTTTGTAGGGAACTCTTCCATTTGAACCTGTTTTTGTTTTGTTTTTTTGCTACAGAGAGAATTATTTATTATTATTATATATTTATTATTATATTTTATACCGCCCTTCTCCCGAAGGACTCAGGGCGGTGTACAGGGCAATAAATATAAAAACAGAATACAAAAGTTATTGAAGACGTCATCTTTGCAAGGTTTTCAGTTGATTGTCTTTTCTGTTTTGATTATGATTTGGGATTTGGTCTTCTCTTTGTAGCAGAAATATATGAGACAGTTTTAATAAATAACTAAAGACATCAGGCAAAAGCAGGGGTAGGCAATCTTGGCTATGCTATGCTGGCTCAGGAATTCTGGGAGTTGAAGTCCATGAGTCATAAAAGAGCCAAGGTTGCCTACCCTTGAGTAAATGTAATATTGAAACAAAGATCATTGCACAAAATACTTCATCTTTAACTCTGGACAGGGTGACACTTCCCCTGAGCGCCTGACTCACAAGTCCTGCTCACGGAGCAGGTGGCTGTTGTGGCTGGTGTGTGTGTGTGTGTGTGTGTGTGTGTGTGCACTGATCGACCTAATATGCCACTTGTGCCCTTTCCTGCACCAAGAGGTCTTGCTCACAATGATTCATACCTTGGTCATCTTCCATGTGGATTATTGCAATGCACTCCCCATCGCTCTTGAAGACCTAAACTTCAACTGGTCCCCCAGTCTGTTGTGCAGACTGGCTTCTAATTACATTCTGCTGCTCATTACCTAAATGGCACAGGATAAGTTATCTGCAGGATTGACTTTCCCTAGGAGAGTTAGCCATCTCACCACTGTTGGTCCCTTTCCCTGGTCTGTGGACCAGTACCGGGCCGCAGCATGCCAGCAACCGGTCCACACAAACAAGCAAAGCCCCATCCGCGGGATGCAGGCAGCACACAAAACCACGCCCCCTCCGGTCCACGGAAAAACCTCTCTCCACGGAACCGGTCTCTGGTGCCCAAAAGATTGGGGACCTCTGCCCTAGATATTGCCCTCTGATGGGAGCTCGGAAGCATGCCTTTTCTATGGCAATACTTCTATGACTTATGGAACACTCTTCTCTCTGATGTTTGGCAGGCCTCTACCCTCCTAGCCTTCCATAAAGCTTTTAATTTAATTTAATTTAATTTAATAATTTGATTTCTATACCGCCCTTCTCCCGAAGGACTCAGGGCAATACACAATAAAAATCAAATACAAAAATTAAAAACCATTAAAAAACCATTAAACATCATGCCCATAAAATCAATACATATTAAGTTAAAAACTAATTTTAAAAACCCAACCCCATCCCGTCAGACCAGGCCAGCTTGTTCGAAAAAGAATGTTTTAAGATCGCGCCGGAAGGAGCGAAGGTCGGGGGCCGTCCGGAGCTCAACCGGTAAGCGGTTCCAGAGGTCTGGCGCGCCCACAGAGAACGCGCTCCCCCTGGGGGTCACCAATTGGCATTCTTTGATCGGCGGCACCCTGAGGAGGCCCTCTCTGTGGGAGCGCACTGGACGGAGGGAAGTTGATGCCGGTCACAGGTGTTGCCGTAGGTAATCCGGACCCATGCCATGAAGGGCTTTGTACGTCATAACTAACACCTTGAACCTCACCCGGAGAGCAACCGGTAGCCAATGCAGCTTGCGGAGCAGAGGTGTAACATGGGAGTATCGGGAAACTCCCAAGACGACTCGCACGGCTGCATTCTGCACCAGCTGGAGTCTCCGGGTGGACCTCAAGGGCAGCCCCATGTAGAGAGCATTACAGTAGTCTAGACGAGAGGTCACGAGCGCATGAGTGACTGTGCGCAAGGCATCCCGGTCTAGATAGGGCCGCAACTGGCGCACCAGGCGAACCTGGGCAAAGGCCCCCCTAGTCACAGCTCCAATATGCTCTTCCAAAGAGAGCTGTGAGTCTAGAAGGACCCCCAAGTTGCGGGCCCTATCTACGGGGGGTAATAGCTCACCCCCCATGGCCAATGATGGAATAATCGGAATTTCCCGGGATGCCGGCACGAACAGCCACTCAGTCTTGTCAGGGTTGAGTCGAAGCCTGTTCCTCCCCATCCAGACCCGGACCGCCTCCAGGCAACGGGACATCACGTCGAGGGCATCACTGGGGTGGTTTGGGGTCGAAATAAAAAGCTGGGTATCATCAGCATATTTATTTATTTATTTATTTATTTAGTTACATTTATATACCGCCCTATTCCCTGAGGACTCAGGGCGGTTTACAGGGAATTAAAAAATCCACCATACAAAAGTTAAAAAACCAAATTAAAAAATATTAAATTGACCCTGTATACTTAAAACCCCAGTTAAAAATTTCTCCTCAGCCTGGGCCTGAGAGCTCAAAGAGCCAGGTCTTCAGGCCCCGGCGGAATGATCGGAGGTCGGGGGCAGTCCTCAGCTCCACCGGCAGCTGGTTCCAGAGGGCAGGCGCTCCCACTGAGAAGGCCCTATCCCTGGGTGTCACCCGCCGGCAATCTCTCACCGGCGGCACCCTGAGCAGACCCTCCCTGTGGGAGCGCACTGGGCGAAGGGCGTTTGATGCCGGCAGCAGGTGTTCCCTCAAATAGCCCGGACCCAGGCCATGTAGGGCTTTATAGGTAATAACCAGCACCTTGAATTTCACCCGGAGGGCAACCGGAAGCCAATGCAGCTCGTGGAGTAGAGGTGTTACATGGGAGTATCGGGAGACCCCCATTACAACTCGCGCGGCCGCATTCTGCACCAGTTGAAGCCTCCGAGTGGTCTTCAAGGGCAGCCCCATGTAGAGAGCGTTACAGTAGTCCAAACGGGAGGTAACAAGCGCATGAGTAACTGTGCGTAGGGCGTCTCGGTCCAGATAGGGACGCAACTGGCGCACCAGGCGAACCTGTGCAAAAGCCCCCCTGGTCACGGCTCCTATGTGGTCTTCAAAATTGAGCCGTGAGTCCAGGAGGACGCCCAGGTTGCAAGCCCTATCAATGGGGGGTAACACCTCACCCCCCATCGTTAGAGGTGGAATAAGTTGGTTAACCCGAGATGCCGATATGCACAGCCACTCAGTCTTGGCGGGATTGAGACGAAGCCTGTTTCTCCCCATCCAGACCTGAACCGCCTCCAGGCACCGGGACATCACGGAGAGGGCATCGCTGGGTTGGTTCGGGGTGGAAAGAAAAAGTTGGGTATCATCAGCGTACTGGTGATACCCCACCCCGAAACCACGAATGATCTCGCCCAGCGGCTTCATATAGATGTTGAACAGGAGAGGCGAGAGGACCGACCCCTGAGGAACTCCACAAATGAGAGACCTCGGGGCGGATCTCTGCCCTCCTGTCAACACCGACTGCGAGCGGCCCTGGAGGTAGGAGGAGAACCACCGTAGAATGGTGCCTCCCACTCCAAACCCCCTGAGACGCCGCAGCAGGATACCATGGTCGATGGTATCGAAAGCCGCTGAGAGATCTAATAGGACCAGGACAGAGGAGCAACCCCTGTCCCTAGCCCTCCAGAGATCATTCACCAGCGCGACCAATGCCGTCTCCGTGCTGTGTCCGGGCCTGAAGCCCGATTGGTACGGGTCCAGATAATCAGTTTCCTCCAGGAACAGAGGGAGCTGATGCGCCACCACACTCTCAACAACCTTCGCCAGAAAGCGAAGGTTGGAGACTGGACGATAGTTGTTTGAAACAGCCGGGTCCAAAGCAGGCTTCTTGAGAAGGGGCCTCACCACCGCCTCCTTCAAGGCGGCAGGGAAGACACCCTCCTTCAAAGAAGCAGTTATTACTCCATGGAACCAGCCTCGTGTTCCCTCCCGAGCCGCATAAGCTAGCCAGGAGGGGCACGGATCCAACAAACAGGTGGTGGTGCTCAGTCTCCCCATGATCCTGTCCACATCATCAGGGGAAACAGGGTCGAACTCAGTCCAGATAACGTGCTCAAGACCGCCTGATTCCTCCACGTCAGACTCTGCCCAGTCAGAGTCCAGACCGGTCCGGATCCGAGCGATTTTGTCCGCCAGTTGGTGATACCCAGTTGATGATACCCAACTCCAAAACCACGAATGATCTCACCCAGCGGCTTCATATAGATGTTGAACAGGAGAGGCGAGAGAACCGATCCCTGAGGAACTCCACAAATGAGAGGTCTCAGGGTCGATCTCTGCCCCCCTGCTACCACCGACTGCGAACGTCCCAGGAGGTAAGAGGAGTACCACTGGAGAACTGTGCCTCCCACTCCTAACCCCCTGAGACGTCGCAGCAGGATACCATGGTCGATGGTATCAAAAGCCGCTGAGAGGTCTAAAAGGACTAGGAAAGAGGAACAACCCCTGTCCCAAGCCCGCCAGAGATCATTCACCAGCGCGACCAATGCCGTCTCCGTGCTGTACCCGGGCCTGAAACCCGATTGGTACGGGTCTAGGTAGTCAGCTTCCTCCAAGTACAAAGGGAGCTGATGCGCCACCACGCTCTCAACAACCTTTGCCAAAAAGCGAAGGTTGGAGACCGGACGATAATTGTTTAAAATTGCTGGGTCCAAGGCAGGCTTCTTGAGGAGGGGTCTCCTACCCTGACTCAAAGAAGCAGTAATCACTGCCTGGAGCCAGCCTCGTGTCCCATCCTGGGCTGCATAAGTCAGCCAGGAGGGGCATGGGTCCAACAAACACGTGGTGGAGCTCAGCTTCCCCATGATCTTGTCCACTTCTTCAGGGGTCACAGGATCGAACTCTTCCCAGATTAAATTGACAAGACCGCCCGTATCCTCTTCGTCAGACTCTGCCCAGTCGGAGTCCAAACCGGTCCGGATCCGAGCGATTTTGTCCAACAGAAATCGACTAAACTCCTCGGCTCGACCCTGCAAGGGTTCCTCCCTCACCTCCTGATTAAGGAGAGAGCGAGTCACCCTAAACAGGGCGGCCAGGCGATTATCTGCGGACGCAATGAGGGTGGCAAAGTGGTTAGACCTAGCCACCCTCAATGCTGCGAGATAAGTTCTCGTAAACGACCTTAGTCGTAACCGGTTGGATTCGGATCGGCTGGACCTCCAACAGCTCTCTAGGCCCCGTCTCCGACGCTTCATCTCGCGGAGCTCCATGGAGAACCATGGGGCCCGTTGGGTTCTGCTTCGGGTCAAGGGCTGCATGGGTACAACTTGGTCGAGTGCCTCTGTGGCTGCCCTAAGACCTAGCTTTTCCCCTAAGTGTGGGGATAGGAGACTGTGTGATTTGGTGCCAGGTTTTTGTTTTAATTTTTTAAATGTACTTAGTTTTATTGTGCTTTTTTGTTGTTTTTACTTTGAGTTGGGAGCCTCCCAGAGTTGGTTATAAGATGGGAGGCTATGTAAATGTTTCAAATAAATATGCAAATTGGTTTAATGACAAGTAACTTTCTAGACAGCAAAACCGAAACAGATTCCACCCAAAACAGCGGGGCAGATTTCAGATTGGCTCAATTTTGTCAATAAAAAAAAGTTATTTGTCTTAATTGATTTGATTCATCATTTGTAACTATGCTTTCTTTGTATATCCCAGCCTCTCAAAGAAACCAGCAACTGAACACCAGTGTAGCATACTTCATTGGATAATTTCTTCCCCACCTTTTGACCCTGGATTATCTCTAAAATAGTTTATATAAAAATAAATACCGTAAATGGTCTAAACGACTAATGCAGATAATTTTTTTTTAAAAAACTACATATTTTCTCCCTCTTTAGAAAAGTATTTTTCTTTCCAAGAGAGCTTAATTTCAGGTTAACTGCTGCAATTGGAGCTTACCGTCTCTCCTGCTAATATGAACTAGAGAACATGCATAAAAAATGGATAATTATGCATGTTTACCAGACAGAATGAATAATATGGCCAACGGGAATGAACAGAGCATTGTGAAGATTCCTTCCCAATAAATCTTCTGTACAGCTTCTCTAATCTCAGATCTAATTTTACTTTACATGAGTTTACATAACTTCAGATGAAAAGAAATCGACACATCTTAAAGTCAGCAAGGTTAAAAATGACTGTTCTATTCCACTATCCCTCTTCATGGATTACTGCCTTGTCGTGGCGAAGGGGCTTGCATAATTCGATGAAGCTATGAGCTATGCCGTGCAGGGCCACCCAAGACGGAAAGGTCATAGCAGAGAGTTCTGACAAAACGTGATCCACTGGAGAAGGATATGGCAACCCACTCCAGTATCTTTGCCATGTAAACCCTATGGACAGTACCAAAAGCCAAAAAGATATGACGTTGGAAGATGAGCCCCTCAGGTCGGAAGGCATCCAATATGCTACTGGGGAAGAGCAGAGGGCTAGTACTAGTAGTGCCAGAAAGAATGAAGCGACTGGGCCAAAGCCGAAAGGACGCTCAGCTGTGGATGTGTCTGGTGGTGAAAGGAAAGTCCAATGCTGTAAAGATGTTTTCTCCATAGGAACCTGGAATGTAAGATCCATGAATCAAGGAAAGCTGGACGTGGTCAAACAAGAGATGACAAGACTGAACATCGACATCTTAGGAATCAGCGAACTAAAATGGACAGGAATGGGTGAATTTAATTCAGATGACCATCAGGTATACTACTGCGGGCAAGAATCCCTCAGAAGAAATGGAGTAGCCTTCATAGTCAATAAAAGAGTAAGAAAAGCAATACTGGGATACAATCCTCAAAATGACAGAATGATCTCAGTTTGAATCCAAGGCAAACCATTCAATATCACAGTAGTCCATGTCTATGCCCCAACCACCGGTGCTGAAGAGGATGAAACTGACCGGTTCTATGAAGCCCTACAGCACCTTATAGAACTAACACCAAAAAATGATGTCCTTATTATCATGGGGGATTGGAATGCTAAAGTAGGAAGCCAAAAGATAACCGGAATAACAGGCAAGTTTGGCCTTGGAGTACAAAATGAAGCAGGGCACAGGCTGATAGAATTTTGTCAAGAGAATAAAATGGTCATAGCAAACACTCTTTTCCAACAACCCAAGAGACAGCTCTACACATGGACATCACCAGACGGTCAACAAAGGAATCAGATTGACTATATGCTCTGCAGCCAAAGATGGAGATGCTCTATACAGTCAGTAAAAACAAGACCAGTGGCTCAGACCATGAGCTTCTCATTGCAAAGTTTAGGCTTAAACTGAAGAAAGTAGGGAAAAGCACTAGGCCACTCAGGTATGAATTAAATCATATCCCTGTTGAATATACAGTAGAGGTGACAAATAGATTTAAGGAATTAGATCTGATAGACAGAGTGCCTGAAGAACTATGGACAGAGGTTCGCGACATTGTACAACAGGTAGCAACCAAAACCATCCCAAAGAAAAAGAAATGCAAGAAAGCAAACTGGCTGTCTGAGGAAGCTTTGCAAATAGCTGAGGAAAGGAGGGAAGCGAAAGGCAAGGGAGAAAAACATAGATATGCCCAATTGAATGCAGAATTCCCGAGAATAGCTAGAAGAGATAAGAATGCCTTCTTAAATGAACAGTGCAAAGAAATAGAAGAGAATAGGGAGGACCAGAGATCTTTTCAAGAAAATTGGAGAGATGAAGGGAACGTTTAATGCAAAAATGGGCATGATAAAGGACCAAAATGGCAGGGACCTAACAGAGGCAGAAGAGATTAAGAAGAGGTGGCAAAATTACACAGAAGAACTATACAAGAATGAGCTTAACGTCCCAGATAATCACAATGAGGTGGTCACTGAACTCGAGCCAGACATCCTAGAATGTGAAGTGAAGTGGGCCTTAGAAAAGCTGAGCAACAACAAAGCTAGTGGAGGTGACAGTATTCCAACTGAGCTATTCAAAATCTTAAAAGACAGTGCAGTAAAAGTGCTACACTCAATTTGCCAGCAAATTTGGAAAACTCAACAGTGGCCACAGGATTGGAAAAGATCAGTTTACATTCCAATTCCAAAGAAAGGCAGTGCCAAAGAATGTTCAAACTATCGCACCATTGCACTCATTTCTCATGCTAGTAAAGTCATGCTTAAAATCCTACAAGCTAGACTTCAGCAGTATGTGGATCGAGAACTACCAGAAGTACAGGCAGGATTTCGAAGAGGCAGAGGAACTAGAGATCAAATTGCCAACATACGCTGGATCATGGAGAAAGCTAGGGAGTTCCAGAAAAACATCTACTTCTGCTTCATTGACTATGCTAAAGCCTTTGATTGTGTGGATCATAACAAACTGTGGCAAGTTCTTAAAGAGATGGGAGTACCAGACCATCTTATTTGTCTCTTGAGAAACCTATATGCGGGTCAAGAAGCAACAGTGAGAACTGGACACGGAACCACTGATTGGTTTAAAATTGGGAAAGGAGTTCGGCAAGGCTGTATACTGTCGCCCTGCCTATTTAACTTATATGCAGAGCACATCATGAGAAAGGCAGGGCTAGATGAATCAAAAGTTGGAATTAAGTTTGCCGGAAGAAATATCAACAATCTAAGATACGCAGATGATACCACTCTAATGGCAGAAAGTGAAGAAGAACTAAAGAGCTTCTTGTTGCGGGTGAAGAAGGAGAGTGCAAAACTTGGGTTGAAACTTAACATTAAGAAAACCAAGATCATGGCATCCGGCCCTCTCAATTCCTGGCAAATAGATGGGGAAGAAATGGAGGTAGTGACAGATTTTATTTTCCTGGGTTCCAAGATCACTGCAGATGGGGACTGTAGCCAAGAAATTAAAAGACGCTTGCTCCTGGGGAGGAAAGCCATGGCAAATCTAGACAGCACACTAAAAAGCAGAGACATCACCCTGTCAACAAAAGTGCGTATAGTCAAGGCTATGGTCTTCCCAGTTGCAATGTATGGCAGTGAAAGTTGGACCATAAGAAAGGCTGAGCGCCAAAGAATTGAGGCCTTTGAACTATGGTGCTGGAGAAGACTCCTGCGAGTCCCTTGGACTGCAAGGCGATCAAACTGGTCAGTCCTAGAGGAGATCAATCCTGACTGCTCTTTAGAAGGCCAGATCCTGCAGCTAAAACTCAAATACTTTGGCCACCTAATGAGAAGGAAGGACTCACTGGAGAAGAGCCTAATGCTGGGAAAGATCGAGGGCAATAGAAGAAGGGGACGACAGAGAATGAGGTGGCTGGATGGAGTCACTGAAGCTGTAGGCGTGAGCTTAAATGGACTCCAGAAGATGGTAGAGGACAGGAAGGCCTGGAGGAATGTTGTCCATAGGGTCGCGATGGGTCGGACACGACTTCGCAGCTAACAACAACATACATACATACATAGAATGAAGGCTACTGCTAAGCTTGTAAGCCGCCCTGAGTCTTCGGAGAAGGGCGGGATATAAATGGAATTAAAATAAAATAATAATAATAATACGTGTACATATGTGTAATAAGCTATTCAAATAATATATACAATATAATTACAAACACACCAACCTATGGATTGAAACATACAGAACGTAATATAGGTTTAAAAAATCGAAGCCATCTTTAAACCAACTACAAAGTTGATTTGAGAGCTGGCGTGTGTGCGCCTGGATTGATGATGGCTTAAATGCTAACCAATGAGAATTTTAATTGAATTAATGCTGAAAGTTACAAGAACAATATCTGAAAGATGACGCAGGGCAAGCAAAAAGGGTATTCTTCGTACAGATCATATAATTATTTAAGATTCCCCAGCTCCTCTAGCAACATTACATTCTCTGCATTCAATGATCTATTATGTTCCCGAAGCAAAAAATGAAGATACCTGTAGATAATCTGAAGTATATCTCAGATTGGAGAATTAGGAAAGCCTGAGATGTCTTCTCCCACCCCCACTTCCTCCGGTGAAAACCAAGACAGAAAATTTCATTTTATACAACACCTTTTCTAAAAATGAATTGCAATATTACAGAAAAGTCACAGGTTTTTAATGCTGGCTCAGAATTAACCTCTGCTGGACTCATATATTTGTGTTTGTCAATGCTGAGGGGCAAGCAGACTTACTGACAGAAGCTATAAATTCATCAATGTGGCTGTAGGGCACTAGGGATTCAGGTAACTCTCGGAAGAAAAGCTTCAAGGCCCCTGTTATCACATGCACATCATCCCACTGTGGGCTGGCCAGGTTCAACTTCTCCTCTAGGAAACAAGGAAGAAAAAGACTGATTCACCAAAAAGGGCAGAGTGATATCAAAGGGGACTTTTTTTTCAATGTGACATCTTTCTGCTTTGTTGGCAGAGAGAGTCAACAAATACCTGTTACAGGACTGAAATATAACCCCTAATCAACCGGAATGGGAGAACTTGCCACAGTCAACTCGCCTCAGCCAACTCGTCGCAGGACAACTCGCCGTGGGAAAAACTTGCTACGGGGCAATTTAACAATTCAGTTTAATTATTTAAAATAAGTAAAAAATATATTTTATTTTTTGTCATTCAGATTTCGTTTTGTGCCTCTTTTTTGCATCCCTTCTTTATTGATTCTATTCCATCATTTCTTTGATATTAGGGTAACTTGTCTGCGGTGAGTTGGCCGTGGCAAGTTGGCTGTGGCAAGTTGGCAATGGCAAGTTGACCCTGGCTAGTTGGCCATGCTGGGCTGGCCATGGCAAGTTGGCTGCAGTGAACTCTCATAGAACCCTAACTGGTGAAGAATGTTGGGAGATGCATTTCAGCAAAAGCTGAGGTGTTATTAAGTTGCCCAGCACTTTTTTTTAAAGGGATGAATAAATGGGGACAATGTTAATGCAGCTTCTCCTCTTTCCATGCTCTTTTCACCTGTGGCTCTTTCACTTAAGGGGCATAGCAAACCTGGGGGAAAAAAGATGCAGTATTTTGGCAAGCCTGGAAAATAATTGGAACAGAATAGAAAGGTCCAACCACTTCATCATCTGTTTTACTGGAAATGTTCGAGGCTATCGCTTGCCAATTCCTGCTGATTTTATAGGGAACGTTGATGCTAAATCCAAACTGTAAGAACAGGAAGGTTATTTGCAATATATATATATATATATATATATATATATATATATATACATATTGCCTTGACATCTTCATACTTGTGCTAGATTAGAAGAAAAAAGTGAATGAGTGCAAGTAGTCTGAAATACTCTTGACTCCAGGTACTCATTTGCATCTGGCTGCCTTAAACTCTTACACATTTGTGAGCCCATTGGTTTCTCTGGTGCAGTGGTCTTCAAACTTGGCCCTTTTATGATTTGTGGACTTCAACTCCCAGAATTGCTCAGCCAGGCATGCTGGCTGGGGAATTCTGGGAGTTGAAGTCCACAAGTCATAAAAGGGCCAAGTTTGAAGACCCCTGCACTAGTGGGACATAGTCAAGGCTATGGTCTTCCCAGTTGCAATGTATGGCAGTGAAAGCTGGACCATGAAAAAGGCTGAGAGCCAAAGCATTGAGGCCTTTGAACTATGGTGCTGGAGAAGACTCCTGCGAGTCCCTTGGACTACAAGGCAATCAAACCGGTCAGTCCTAGAGGAGATCAACCCTGACTGCTCTTTAGAAGGCCAGATCCTGCAGCTAAAACTCAAATACTTTGGCCACCTAATGAGAACGAAGGACTCACTGGAGAAGAGCCTAATGCTGGGAAAGATCGAGGGCAATAGAAGAAGGGGACAACAGAGAATGAGGTGGCTGGATGGAGTCACTGAAGCAGTAGGCGTGAGCTTAAATGGACTCCAGAAGATGGTAGAGGACAGGAAGGCCTGGAGGAACATTGTCCATAGGGTCACGATGGGTCGGACACAACTTCACAGCTAACAACAACAAATTCCACTATCACTTCTAATGAAGGTTCTACTCTCCAGAGCAGTTTGAAGATGGCCTAGGATTGTCTTCACTGTACCAGACTGTACCAGAACAAAAAGCAAAAAAAGTCACTACTCTGCCTCAAGCTGCTGCAAGTCTTGAAGAAGTAACATTCCACGCAAAGGGAGATAAAATACATTACTTGCACACACTTGCATGCATCCATATTCTTACTTCCTAATGAATACATTTGTTGGGGCATTGTACAAAATCTGAGCAATTCCTACAATGGGTAGCTTCAACGCTGTTAAGCCATCTTTGCTCTTGAAAGACCTTACTAGCTCAGGGGTCTTAAAACTTGGCCCTTTTATGACTTGTGGACTTCAACTCCCAGAATTCCTCAGACAGCGTGCCTGGCTGAGGAGTTCTGGGAGTTGAAGTCCACAAGTCATAAAAGGGCCAAGTATGAAGACCCCTGTACTACTGCTCCAGCCATGCAGGGTGGGGCAGAATTCTTGTCAATGGAGAAATGAACTTTCCACAAATTCACAAAGGTCTCAGAATTCAGAGATCAGAAGAAGCATCTTTTCCAAATAACACATTGTATGAGATTTCATTAGACGTACCTCACTTTGTCAGATGCATAAGCTCACAATATCTTTTCATATTGTATCATGTAACATGTAATAGGGTATTTCATTTGCCATGTTATAGTTGAATATTCTGTATATGTATTATGCATTATTTTTCAAGAAGGGGGAAATAACTACCTACAAATGATGAAATAATTATTTCAAACAAATTCAAGTCAAAGTATTAGTCCTTATTTTTAACATATACAGTATCCGGCTCTAGTATATTGGCAGTGTATCTCAAAATCTCTCCAAAAACCTCTGGAGTGTCCCCATAATCTTCTCAGGGGTCTGCAAAATCAAAATTATTTACCAGCCTATGTTGAAAAATAATACAATATTAAAATCCCATCAAACAATCATGAGAAGCAGTAGTGGCAGCGAATGCATCACATTTAGTTTTTAACTAGACAATCCATGACCTGCTGGGTCATTGTTTCAAAGATATTTCTTCACCAGATTCCTCAATGCCTTCTATAATGGCAGAGCTTCTAATTACTGGGAAAGTTCTTAAAAATTCAGAGACATTCAGAGATGTATCTGCCTTGAAAGTAGCCCACATTGAACTGGATAGCACAGTGAAACATCATGAGCTGAACCACAAGAAACGTTTTATGGCTTTTGAATTATGTCATAAAATGCTTTATGATAATTTATGTTATAAAATGTTTTATAAAAATTGCCTACTTTCAATTCCATGGGAGTTGCGGGCCCTGGACTTTGGACATGTTCTGCAAGTGGGCCGATTAGTTGCATCTTGGTTGAAAAAAAGTTTGCCCTATGATGCATTTTTTTTGTCCCGTTAAAGTTTACAGTCATTAGAGTTTTAGTAGTCTGTAGGTATTTATTATGTATTTATTTATTAAATTTCTGTGCTACCCATTTGATTGTTGAAGCAATTCTGGGTGATTTACAAAGTGATGAAAAGACAATATAAAATGATTAAAATTAAGAGTATTTAATCTCTCTTAACATTTTAAGCTTATTTAAAGACTTAAAACCGTTATAAATAAAGATAGATTAAATAGAGATTAAACTATTGAAATAGAAATATGGTAAATATTGATAAATAAAAAACCCATACATACAAAAGCTGTTTTGGGATCCTCCATAATTTTTTAAAGTGGGAAGTGGTACCTAGAGAAAAAAATTTAAGAAACACTGTCTGTTGGTATAAGGTATAAAATTTAACTACAAATAGAATTCTAAACCAGAGAGCTGCCCAAAGAAAGGCAATATTTTTTGGGAGATGGGAGGGCGGGGGGGAAGAACAGAAAGCATTACAAAGATTATAGCAATACAGTATTCAGATCCTGAAAATGCTATCTGTCTATTTGCAGTACAGTATCAAGCCATTCCAAATCCAGATGATTCAATTACTAGGTAAATTAAACAAAACTGAAAATTTGCCATTCAAACTGGGTTATTAGTTATTTTGAATAAAGATCTGTAACAAGTATCTGAAATTTTCACAAGCTTTCTCACATCTTTTTGACTCTCCAACGTTCTCAATGTCATCCATTCCGTTTCTTCATATCTAACACTTTGATACACAATGTGATTTCCCCTCTCCTAATTTTAACATCTCTACTCCCCTCAACTGCATCCAAACAAATGCCATCTTCAATTAATGGAGCCTTATATTTGTACCTATTGGTGTATACAATGTATAAATGGAGATTCCATTTAATAGGTAGGTGCTCCTTCAAATGGTGATTGCCACTTCTGCCCCGCCTTCTGACTTGGAATGTTGGTGACATTCTGTCCAATCATGATTCTTAAAATTTAGAACTGATGAACAATGATCTAAAACAGGGGTCTTCAAACTTGGCCCTTTTATGACTTGTGGACTTCAACTTCCAGAATTCCTCAGCTAGTGTGCCTGGCTGAGGAATTCTGGGAGTTGAAGTCCACAAGTCATAAAAGGGCCAAGTTTGAAGACCCTGATCTAAACAGTGCTTGCAAATGACTGGGAAGCCAATTCTTGGAGAGCCTTGTTCATTCTCACACAACAAACACAGATGCTGAATAGTATGAACTTGCATGTCTATATAAATATACTGCAAATATGTTTGTGACAGATTTGTCATGAGAATGAATCTCTCTTTCCATCCCTTCTTTATGTACGAATATCTAAACTGGAGCATGAGGAAGTTTTGCCAGACCTGAGGATGATCAGACATATTAGTGACAAAAGGATTCTTATAGTACAAAGCTATATATGTTGTGATTCAGGGTCCGCCTGTGGGTTCGGCAGTTGGGTCGGACGATTCAGAGGAGGAGGAGGAGGGGGTTGTTGGAGAGGTTGCTGAGGGGGTTGGAGAGCTTGCTGATGAGAGCCCTCAGCCAGGCCCCTCCCACCTGGTCACGACGCAGACCCAGCTGTGTGAGCCTGACAGCGTGGATGAAGATGACCCACAGCTGGCCCTGTTCAAGGACGCCCAACGCAGGAGGCAGTCAATCAGGAGTAAACAGAGGAAGGCAATGGGGCACCTCGGAAGGAGGCAGAGAGAAGCCATGCCCTGAACTGTATAAAAGGGGAATGCGTGGGAGGGCTGGTTTGCTGAAGGCAACCGTTTGAATAGCTCCTGTTTCATGGTTTGTGTCTTGTTCTGTTTGCTTTTGTGTCCATAAATTTGGCAGGCTTAGTTCCAGCCTGTTGCCTTCTTGTAAAAGGGGTTGTCCCTGCCTTTTCTGCAGGGCCGGTAGCAGGCTGGTACAGAACAATATAAAACCGAGAGAATTTGACCCAACCTGGATTAAGGTTCCCTTTTAGGATGTGGTGGCATGGAATTTCTTCCTGTGAACTATGAACTATAAAAAGTAAATGAAAGTGGGCAATCTGAATCTTGAGATACCTGTTGCCAGAGCAGGATATACGTCAGGGCCATATTTCATTTATGAGACATTGAGTTCCTATTGTAGGTTTTTATTTATCAACCCAACACAGCCCCCACTCTCTTGGGCAAGATGCAGATGTACAGTAGCTTAAAACCTCACATGCTATTTCTGTTTTCAGTCTACATATGTGCAGTAGGCCGCCATTAGCACCACAATGCCAAGAGAAGTGGGTGTGGGGATGGAGAATCATTCTGCTGTCTTGGATTAAAACATGATACCAGCTAGACACAACTATACTTAAGTTCCGAAGCTCTTTAGAGCTGCATTCTTGTGTGTGTGTGTGTGTGTGTGTGTGTGTGTGTGTGTGTGTTGTAAACAAAATTAAACCACTCAAAACAAATTCCTTCCCCCCAAATCCATGATGCAAAACATATCCTCCATCTTCAAAGTCACTTCTCTTCATCGGAGTTTTAAAACTAAGATGGGAATACACATGTTCAGTAATCCCTGGAAAGCAGCATCCCTGACAAAGCAATTTGGGTGGGAAAAACAGACTAGAGAGAAGGAGAAATAGTATCAGGAGAATGGGCTGAGGAATGTATCAAATGATGGGCAAGTGAGCCACATGTTACAGTCCTAAGGGAAACATTGGTATACTGTAATAGATCATCTCTAACAGCATTTCTATACGGCCAGGGTTTTTTGCCCAATTCTAGAAGGATTCACAGCTGCGATCAAGAAGTTAACCAATGTTCTTCCAGGCAGCCAATGAGGTGCCTTACTTAGACTTACACTCTAGCCAACATTCCCTCCTATCCTTAATGGTTTTTGCAGCAAGGAAAAGATCAAAGGTCACCATGCCATGCAGCAGCTGCACTTCTGTTCATTGCCCAGGCTGATGAAAGGGACAGTGATGCCTTGCCTTTAGGATGGAAAGGGGTCATCTAACAAACCAGGGCAATCAGTCTCCAAGGAGACTCATGGAGGAAAACCTTCACCCTAAAATTCCAGAAGAAGGAATGCAAATTTCCCCAAAGCCATCAACTCGACTGCCCTAGACCTCTCTTAAACCATGGCGTGTGTTTCAAAAACCCAGGGCTTCTGAACCAGGATCATCCCAGCCCATAAGTGCAGAAGGAAATCCAAGGGTTACTATAATTATATTCCAAAATAGGATCTCCAAACTAGGCAACTTTAAGACTTGTGGACTTCAGTTCCCAGAGTTCCTCAGCCAGCAAGGCACATGCACATACCCTATTTGGGTAGCTGCCCATCCCACATGAAAGGGAAGGGCGGCGTATAGCATTTCAGATACAGCATTTGGTATCATTCTCTTGAGTTGTATTGCAATTACTGCTTGGGAAAATGAAAGCAAAAAATGGGACAAAAACATGAGCGTGTGGTGGGGGAGGGAATATTCCAAACAGAACTGGTGATACAGTTTACAGTTAAGAGCAGAGGAATTTTGATTCCGATCTCAACTCAGCCAAAAAGCCTCCCTGGTTAATCTTGATCTAATTAATTATGATCTCTGAGCCAAACTTACTTCAGGGTTGGTTTCGAAGATAAAATGAGGTGGGAGAGAATGCTAGCTCTAAGGCATAAGATGAAAAGGTGATAAATATTATTTCAAATATTAAGCACTCAGTTATAGTGTAGATTATAATAGGCTAATTGTCGTATTGTAGAGAATATCTCCTGTGGCATCTGCCTTTTTTATTTTTAATGATGTGTATCCCTGAATGGTTGCCAATTTCTATGGAAGTAGGATCAGAGGAGCTGTAAACCTAACAGGGAGTAGGGAAGCATATTCCGATTTGTCATGCATGATCTTTGGCTTTAAAGAGTTAATCTTTTCCAACACATATCCTGCAAATGCCTTGGACTACAACTCTGGCTGTCTTTAGATGGCACAACTAGCTATGCAGATTAGATGCAGCTATGCAGCAACAGGCTAGGGCCGCTAGGCAATTATTTCAGTAAATCTAATTCTGTTAAGAGTGTTAAGAACGAGCTCCCTCTGCTGGTATCCAGAAGCAGTGCTGGTTATTGACATAGATCAAATGAGATGCAGATGGTTGTCTTAGGCCAAGGGTCATCAAACTTGGCCCTTTTTATGACTTGTGGATTTCAACTCCCAGAATTCCTCAGCCAGCATGCCTGGCTGAGGAATTCTGGGAGTTGAAATCCACAAGTCATAAAAGGGCCATGTTTGAAGACCCCTGTCTTAGGCAATGGAAAGGTGGTTCTACTTGGAGATTAATAAAGTACATAAATCTTTACAGAAGCCCAGCAATGCCAGCAAAGGCAAACTGGGCCATATGTTATTGTGCCAGCATGCGGCACAAGGTTGCCACCCATGTTTTGCTGAAGATACAAAACTTAAATTTGTGACTCTTTCGAGGCTGGACTGGGCAAAAAGCAAACTTAAATGCGTACAGGTGGCATTCAACTTACAGCAGTTTGTTTAGTATCCATTTAAAGTTACAATGACACTAAAATTTTTTTGACATGGCCATTTTTCACACAACCATGGTGGCATCGCCATGGTCACGTGAGCAAAATTCAGACACCAGGCAACTAACTCATATTTATGACGTTTGCTGTGTCCCCAGAGGTCATGTGATCACCTTTTGCAACCTTCTGACAAGCAAAGTCAATGGAGAAACCAGATTCACTTAACAACCACGTTACTAATTTAACAAGTGCAGTGATTCACTTAACAACTGTGGCAAGAAAGATCGTAAAATGGGGCAAAATTCACTTAACAAATATCTCACTTAGCAACAGAAATTTTGGGCATTGTGGTTGTAAGTTGAGGACTGCCTGTATTAATAGCAAAACAGATTTCTGTGTCATCAGAAGCCTCCTCAAACGATTGCTGTAGTCCTTCTTCAATCCTTACTTCCCTAAGAATAAGGATCCTTCTAAATGAGGATTTTACAGTGAAACCATCTTGATTCCCTCACAGAATGTTGCAAGGGCAAAATCTGGACTGTGTTGTCTTCCGTTTGGAATGCTTCTGTATTTATCCCCTACCTCTTCCTTTTAAACCTTACTATGGAGCTGCCCATGCGGTAATTATCTTAAGTTAGCTTCAAGCCTGAATAAGGGTTTGAATCTAAGGCCTCAGTCTGACTTCCTAACCACTACATCACAATGCCTTTCTCTCCCTGACACTGCCACAAACTAAGTATCCTTTCAGACAGATGCTTAGGTGGACTGATCTTGAGCTGATTGCAGAATCAATCAGAAATAAGGTTACGAATACTTCATCACATAAATCAGGGGTGTCAAACTCAATTTCATTGAGGGCCGCATCAGCATTGCGGTTGCCCTCAAGGGGCCGGGTGGGTATGGCCAGGGTGGGCGTGGCCTACTGGGTGGGCATGGCCAGCTCTACATTGTTCGCATCAAGGGTGCCTATGGGGGCCCGGGCAGGAGTGGGACAGATCTGAGGGTCTCTGGCAGAGGGAGGGTCTCTGGGCCAGGGCCAAGGCAGTTTGGGCCATTCCCTCACTGTTTCCAGGATGGCTTCGCGGGCCACATGAAACCACTTTGCGGGCCGGATCCGACCCCTGGGCCTTGTGTTTGACATGTCTGACATAAATGCTTTCGCCCTACATACGTATAATAACAAACTGTCTCTCTTGCAGATCTGGATCCTTCAAAAGAAGCAGTGCTAATTTTCGGCCTACCTTGCCAGATGTTCCTTTGACTGTGTTCAGCCTCTGACAAACTATGTTCAATCCTATGAACCCACCAGTTAACAACTACATGGAACACTGCTACCTTCGGCCTCTCCATGGGCAAGGCCAACCTAATGCCATGGTAGAAGGTCAGTTGACTGAAAGAGCCTGACTTCGGAGAGTGCCCATAACATCCTATTTCAGAAGGATTTCCAGATTTCTTAAGGGCTTTTTCCACGTCAGTTTGCCTTAAGAGTCTTTGCAAGCTTGCTGTGGAAACCTATTTACAGAGTTTTTGTGGTGAGGTTCACTTCAAATTGGATGCTAACCAAATCTATAGTCTTCCTTAATGCTTTATAAGCCTAAAGTAGTGCTATGTGTCCCAGCATATGCCAGATATACTGTACCTCGCTGAGGGTAGCCTGGCAAGAAATAACTTATATTAGAGGTAATTTAGATCTTGCTGATGGTAATGTTATGGCTGTGGAAAGAGATTGCAAAGTTTGTTTGTGCCATAGTTAGAAGCAGGTGCAAAAGACCGCGTCATAATTTTTGCCTTTAGCAGGTGAATGTTACTGTTCGTGCAAGACAAAATGTCATCCTACACACAAGGAAGAGGGTATCAGAAGTAGGGGAAAAAACTTTTAGGGAAATAAGCCTCGGAGATAATTCCTCTTTCCTCAACTCCATACCAAAAACAGCCCAGTGAGGATTAAGACAACTCAATTGCCCCTTCTGGATTATAAACGAAGATAGAGCTGTGGAGTAGGGAAAAATAGAACTGGCGAAGTAAAATGAAATGGAACAAAATTACATTCTATATTGCAGCAGTTTGTGGTGCATCTGGCTTGCTAATTGTAATAGCTAAATGGGATTGCTGTGTTCAGAAGTAGAGGAAAAAGCCAATTTTATGCCCCATTTGTAAATTCCTAAATCCATTTATCCTGATGGAAATAGATTTGCAAACTAAATGGTCTTTGGTTTTAACTAGCAGGCCATTTCTGTGATGTCTCAGTTTTCATGCTTTTATTTGCTTGTCTCACTCTTGTGTCTCTTTTCCTCCATATCTATGGCTTGCTTTGTTTTTCCTCCCCTTCACAGGCATCAGTGATTTACCATACTACCACCAAACCAACTCAGTGGGGAATCACCAAACCTACGGATTGGTACCTGGAGGTGAACATCCTTCTCATATTGGTGGTAAGTATTTTTTAGGGGACTGTGGAAAATGGGAATCTTTTGTGGACATAGATTATGAAACCATAATAATGATTTTATCTAAGGCACCCCTTTCAGTTCAGTCCATTTAATTTCCATATTGATGTGGGAGGTGATTTTCCTAGCAGATGCCTCTAAAATGCCCCCTTGACACCCTGCATAAAGAAGGAGGTCTCTCCAATATAACTCCTCTTTGAAAAAATTTCTGCAGGCACTTTGGAAAAGTGTCTACCTGCCCAGGAAGTCATTTGGGTAGCAAGGATGTGAAATTAGACAATTAATGGTCTTTTTTTATCCCCCCCCCCCGCCCTGCTTTTTCTTTTTCTTTATGAATTATTTTGATGGCAAAATTGTGTAGTACTGTAATTTCTTTAAAAATATCACTACAAATATGACCCAGTGTAATAAACAACCATATTAGCGATCTAAAATAAAGCTTTGAATCATAATAATTGTGAAAAAATAGACAGACAAAACAGACACATTTATTTTATTTTTTATTTTAATTCCATTTATATCCCGCCCTTCTCCGAAGACTCAGGGCGGCTTACAAGCTTAGCAGTACCCTTCATTCTATGTATATGCCTGCTTATTAGGGCTTTCACACACACCCCCAAGCGGCAATATTACAAAGTCAGCTTATTGCCCCCAACAATCTGGGTCCTCATTTTACCTACCTCGGAAGGATGGAAGGCTGAGTCAACCTTGAGCCTGGTGGGATGCGAACCTGCACTAATTGCAGGCAGCTGGTGTTACTTAAGGAGGCATTAGCCCACTGCTCCACCAAGGCTCTTGATAGAGATAGATAGATAGATAGATAGATAGATAGATAGATAGATAGATAGATGGATGGATGGATGGATGGATGGATGGATGGATGGATGGATGGACGGACGGACGGACGGACGGACGGACAGACAGACAGACAGACAGACACATTTTAATATCCAAAACTTTACTGAAGAATTCTTGGAAACATCTTGGCAGATCTTATACACTTATGTTAAATAAGTTACACATTTATTTCCTTGTGAGAAATCCCTCAATTAGCAGCTCAAGGCCCATAATAAGTAAAATCTTTGTGCTATAAATGATATTACTATATCTTTATATTTTATTATTTAAAGCAATAATTTAAAAGTAAATAGTAGAATCAGTACAAAAGATACATCCTGTGGAGGTTTCTAAATTTAGGAATGTCAGCCTTTCAAGATGAATTTTAAAAGTGAATGGAAAAAGGACCTTCTCTTTATTTTGAAAACCTGACATATAGATACTGTAGTGAGAGAATTCCAGTCTGGTTATGGCTTAATAAAAACTCCGTCTAAGCCATGTACTTTATGCTGCTCCCTAAATAAAGACAGATTTTAGACTTTCATTTATCCAAACTTGAAGAAATGTCCAGACAGGGAGTGTGATTTCTACTTACTATTATTTTTTTTGTACAAGGATTCCCAGGTTGCTCAGTTTTGTGCTACAATCTATACTATACGTTGCACTATCAATTAAGCTTGGGCATTCATTTAATCATCATTCTTTATAATACTATTTTTATTATTGTTTTATTATATATGTTCTTATTTGCGTTTAGATCCTATGATACTCACTGTTTTTCTGCTGTATGTGTAGGTGTATGTAACAATTCTACTATTAGTTACGGTATTTTACCATACCTGATCCTACGACTGTAATAAATTGATCTGATTGAACTCAGTCAGTAATCCTTCAGATTTTGGGCCAAGGATTCAAAAGTTCTTTCTCAGAAGGCTTCACAAGGCTTTGGAGACTGACATCAAGAACAGAGGCCTTCTAAACGATACAGCTTCCATCAGCTACTGCCAAAGATGGGAGCTATAATCCTGGCACACATCCAAAGGTTTTAGGTTTCCCATCCCATCTCAGGAAACGAGACATACAGAGAAATGCGTTTTCATATTTATCCATGTTTTTTTATTACTTGTTTGTCAGCTTTAAATCCTACCTTTCTTTCAGGAGCTCAAGGAAACATACAGGTAGCTCTCAACTTACCATCATTTGTTCAGTAACCGTTCAGAGTTACAACAGCACTGAAAAAGTGACGTGTAACCGGTTTTCTCACTTATGTCCATTTCCTCGGTCCAACAGTCATGTGATCAAAATTCAGATGCTTGACCATAGGCATGGATTTATGACAGTTGCCCTGTCCCAGGATCATGTGATCATCGCTTGTAATCTTCCCAGCTGGCTTCTGACAAGCAAACTCAACAGGGGAAGCCCGATTTGTTTGACTGCATGATTCATTTAGCAACTGAAGCGATTCTCTTAACCACTGTGGCAAAAACGGTCATAAAATGGGGTATAACTCACCTAATGGCTGCCTTCCTTAGCAACGGAAATGTTGGGCTCCTTTATGGTCATAAGCCAAGGACTATTTATACGTCCTTCTGCCTCTTTTCATTTTCCCCTGCAAGGGCATTCTTGTTGCTAGATTGGGCTGAGAGAGAGAGAGAAACCCAAAGTTCCTTAAGGAGCTTCCATGGCTGAAGATAAGCTTGAACCTAGATCTCTTTAGTCCTACACCAGCCCTTTAACCACTACACCACATTGGTGCAATCACGATTTAAGTCTTGGGATCACATATCCGAATCTCTCTTCCGAAATAGAATCAGTTATTCTTTCTCGGCAAAATTATATCCCTGGGATCTAGCTCATGCTTAGCGGGCTGAAGGGCGGAGGGCCAATTCTTGGCCTTTCCAATAAAGATTAGGAGAGGAACCTGCTTGAAACTAGGGATGACCATCATCAATTCATACCAACAGTCCTGGGGTAGACGGTCTCATTGGCATTTCCTTTGTCCTTCCTCTCTTTCCTCAGGTAGCCGTTTTTCTACACCCCGGAGCACAGCAAAGCTGACCAAAAAGCGGGCGCTGTCCATCTCGCCACTCTCAGATGCCAGCATTGATCTGCAAACTGTCATTCGCACCTCTCCCAATTCTCTGGTGGCTTACATCAACTCTCGCTGTGCTTCAGTTGGGGGTTCCTATGGGCACCTCTCCATTGGTGCAGTCAGGTAGGCATGTTGTTCAGGTAGACAGCCTTCAGAGACTGCAACACCAGTTGCTGACTTGTATAGGAAGTCAAAGCCCTCTTAGTTTAATATAGAACTTACACTTATTATGCAGAAAGATTCACGTCTTCCCAAAGTGACACCAACTAGGTGCCCTACTGGAGCCACTCTGAAGCAGAATCAAGCCAAGATGGATCATCTGACCTTTGTTGAAAACCCCATCCCAGACCCAAAACTCATTAAATGGAGAAAGTTTCCACAGAAATGGGCAAACAGCTAGGACTGACCAAGGTCAATTTCCCAACCCTTCAGACTGGACTGAATTTCTAATCCATGTTTTCAAAATGATGGCTGTGGGGGGGAGGGGGGGAACTGTCATGGCTGTCTGGTAGGCAGAACAGGCATAGAAAATGAGAGACAAGGAAAGAAAGAAGAAGAAGACAGAGTATATGTAAATTACAGTGAATGTATCATAAGATTGCTTCTTTAAGAAGACTAAAAACACTGAAAAGACAAAACCATAAATAATATAAACCAGAAGAGCAGCAAAAAAACAAGAGCCTTGGTGGAGCAGTGGGCTAATGCCTCCTTAAGTAACACCAGCTGCCTGCAATTAGTGCAGGTTCGAGTCCCACCAGGCTCAAGGTTGACTCAGCCTTCCATCCTTCCGAGGTAGGTAAAATGAGGACCCAGATTGTTGGGGGCAATTAAGCTGACTGTAATAATGCCACTTGGGGTGTGTGTGAAAGCCCTAATAAGCAGGCATATACATAGAATGAAGGCTACTGCTAAGCTTGTAAGCCGCCCTGAGTCTTCGGAGAAGGGCGGGATATAAATGGAATTTAAAAAAAAGATAATCAGAGGATAAGTCTGCTGAATGTGAGATACATTAGATGGAAAGAAAAATGCTTTGGAAAAAATAAGGTAGACACACGAAAAATTTGTTGTCACACACTAACAGAAATTTTAGTAGCTCTAAGGCTTATGATGAGAAGAACTGGAAATTTATCTTGCTTTAAGAAAGAAAAAGGCCCATAATAATAGCAATACTAGTTAGACTGAAGGACCGCTTCATAGCGCTTTACTAGCCCAACAATCTGGATGTTCATGTTACCAAACTGAAAAGGATGGATGGCTGAGTCAACCTTGAGCATTCTAACCACTGCACCACCCCAGCGCAGAGTCCCAGGAAGTTACTTTCACACACACACACACACACACACACGCACACACACGACATTCATCCTTTTAGTTGCACCACTGTGAAAGACGCAGCCCTTGTTACAAGCTTCTAAAATTTGGCAAGTGCATTCTTGTGAGGCAAGTGCTTATGCTTTTTCTCATCCCTACAGCCCTTCACTTGGGTTCCAGAAACCTCAAGGCATGTCCTTTGGCCACAACCCCACAACAGTCCCCTGTGGGCCTCATGAACACGTGACAGGCCGGCCGGGGGTGATGCACCATATGCCACCCCCTCGTGGCATGCTGAAGCACTGCCAGGTAAGAGGGTGCCCATCCAGCCCTTTGCAACCTGTCACCCTAAAACAGGCAGATATCTTATGCCCCGAAGACAGTAACATCTAACTTGTTTTGTGGAACACCGAGGCCTTCAGAGAAGAGACAGAGGACAGAGAAACCTGATGTTACCAATACTTAAATTCCTAGGGATGCCCTATGACCCTTGGTAGGCTTAGAAAGATCTGTTGTGTGAGTTTGGGAGAGGAAGATGGGGGGGCTGCGGAGACTAGGGGGACAGTGTTCGGGGCTGGGGATATAGTTGGAGGGGGTGCCATCACCTGGAGCTCTCGCCGTCTCTCTCCCACAGCTGAAGTCAGAGTCCAGCCTGGGCAGCCCGCTGGATGCCCTGAGCACCAAGTGCCTGGAGGAGTGCTCGGAGGGTGACATTTCCAGCCCTGCCTCTACGGGGACACAGGTAACAGCAGGCCTCAGCAACGTGTGCTCACAGGCCCACAGATGCACCCCCTTTCCCTGCCCATAGCTCATGGATTTGAAATGGAGGAAGAGAATGACCGGAGACAGATCTCTCTCTCTCTCTCTCTCTCTCTCTCTCTCTCTCTCTCTCTCTCTCTCTCTCTCTCTCTCTCTCTCTCTCTCTCTCTGTGTGTGTGTGTGTGTGTCTTTCTCTCTCTCTCTCAGAGACAGTGTTACAACTGTGTTGGTTTGATTTTTTTCCCCCCTGAACATCCATAGCTCACAGATGGCTAGATTAATCACAGTAGCATTATTGTACATCAGCGCTGTTTTTTACTTGTTTGATAGTGGGGAGGTGAGCCACTCTGCACACGAGAAAAGGCTACACATGCACCAAAATTACAAAGCACAGCTTCCTTATAGCACTTAGCATTTAGCAATAGCACTTAGACTTATATACCGCTTCACAGTGCTTTATAGTCCTCTCTGAGCAGTTTACAGAGTCAGCCTATTGTCCCCAACAATCTGGGTTCTTATTTTACCGACCTTGGAAGGATGGAAAGGCTGAGTTAACCTTCAGCCTGTCAGGATCAAACTGCTGAACTGCTGGCAGCCAACGGTCAGCAGAATTAGCCTGCAGTACTGCATCCTAACCACTGTACCACCATAGGAGTTTGGAGAAATTTCTAATGTTTGGGATTCTTTCATGTGTCAATAAGAAAATCAAAAACATTACAGATAAAAACGTAATGTGTGAAGGGGAGCAACAGTTCTACATGTGCAGATCATCCAGAGGAAGTGCCCCGTAGGAAAAAAAACAACCCCACCAGAAGTATCCATAAGGGCTTCAGTAGTTGGTCAACTTTTGCTCTGGTTGGGACATCTGTATCAGTGGTGCAGTTGCCCTCAGAGACAGCCAGCAGAAGACATTCTGCAGTGATTGTTGCTATACTGTTATTTAGGACTGCAGGTAAATCAGCAGTGGCATGACGAGAGATCAGTTCCTTAATCCTGCTGTAAAAGAAACCCCATCCATGCAAGTGAGTTAAGTTTTCACCCCCTTTATTCATTCATTGCACTCACTGGCACCTCCTTAAATCAAACACATCTTTTCCTGGGATTACCTGGTGCCCAGACACAAGGTGCCAAGATTCGGCTTCCCGAAGAGCTTGCTGTCATGTGCAACAGGCATGCCCACACAGGTTCCTGGTTGCCTTCTTCCCTTGAAATCCAGGTCTCTGCGCAGCCCCATGAAATGCCTTAGAAGCACTCTGATTCTGCAATTCAGCAGGCAACCATCATCTAGCCTTAGTACCCTGAGATGATCTGGACTGAATCAGAACCTTTTTACAGACTAAACATGTGCTGAACTAGTAAACAATGGCTCCTCATTCTGCCCCCAAATCCAAGCATTGTGTTCATATCAGCCATATGGTGGGTAAGAAGAGACCAAGATGATACTCAAGACCATGGAACCTTTGTTAAGGTGGGGACTATCTGTCCTCTTTTGGTGAATTGCTGTGAAAGAAAATTTCTAGTGGATTTTCCCAGAGTACCTTTGAATGTGTATCTTACTTCCACCCCAGGACCCCTTACTAAGTGTGCTTGATCCACGAGATGAATTGGAAAAGGAAGATGGGAAGGTGGAAGCTGAAGCAGTATATGAGACCAATTGCCACTGGGAAGGATGCACCAAAGAGTTTGACACTCAGGAACAGCTGGTGCATGTGAGTTGACACAGTAACAAGTTTAAGTAAACTGGAAAACCCTGTCTTGATATTCTACTCAAAATACATCTCAGAAAGAGGCCTGTTTTACCATTACATAGTTTTCTGGCAAGAAGAGTACAGTGGTACCTTGGTATTCAACTACTTTGAAACTCATCAAACTTGGTACTCAATGCCTTTTGGTGCGAAAATTTTGTCCTGGTGCTCATTGTTTGTTTGGTACTCAATGCACAAACTAGAACTTATTGTTATTGGATGCCTTATGATTCACTGCATTATTCCTCATGGGAAACATTTGTTTGGTACTCATCATTTTGGGTACTTTTTGCGCCTCCTGGAACCAATTAACAATGAGTACTGAGGTACCACTGTATTAACAATCAATAATAATAGGGAATTCTGTTGGCAGTCCCGGCCTTCATATGGTTGTGTGACTACTGCAACATTTGTTTGCCTAAGAAAGTGACACCAAAGTGGGTCTTCTGGATCTGCAGCATAGGGCTAAATGGTTTTAGCTGGGGAATTATGATGAAGGCATTAAGGATATTCACAAAATTATAGTACACTGAGTACACCAATTTATGTTTGCAGTGTAAGTTGGCCTTGTGTCATGTTCTTCATCTCTGAATAGAGATTAAGTTAATTTAAGTTAAGAGATAGTTAGAGATCCTAAAGATCTTTCATCTGATACAGTACGTGTGAAAAATTGTCACTTCTTTCTAGCTGCTAAGAATGCTATTTTTATTAATACATAAGATCATACACATTTGTCACATCTGTGCTCTTTATTTCCATTAAGACTTGCATGCAATGATGCCATTTTTCCCTCACAACAGTCCTATAAAATAGGCTAGATTAAGAAATATTTTACTTTCCCAAGGAGCTTCGTGGCTGAGCAGACCAACCTTATGAGCCAGAAAGATGTCATGTCTAATATAATTTAAAAGCCAGACTTTTATCACTTTTTATTAATTACCTTTCCTATAGTTCTGTAAGCAACATACCACAATGCAGCCAACAAGCCAAAAAAGACAAAACAAAGAAATATTGTAAAATATCAAAACAAACATCCAGTACATTAACCCAGAAAGGGTGAATATATTACAGTAAAAGAACCATAAGAATCATAGTGATATGTGTAACAAACACTACTGAAATATTGTCTTAAAAGGTAAAGGTAAAGGTTCCCCCGCGCATGCGTGCTAGTCGTTTCCAACTCTAGGGGCTGGTGTTCATCTCCGTTTCAAAGCCGAAGAGCCAGCGCTTGTCCGAGGATGCCTCCGTGGTCATGTGACCGGCATAACTAGACGCCAAATGCATAAAATAAGGTTTTTTTTTGTCATCTTATTAATTTGGTGGAGTGTCTCTCACCAAAATCCTATTTTCAGTAGCTGCTGTGCAGGCACGAAAGACTACTCGAAGGAGCCTAGAAAATAAACCAAATGATGTAAGAAGAATATGGAAGGTAAACTTGGTTTATCATTGCCTCTGTTAATATGAGGCATTTATTTTTGCAGCTGAATATTAAAGGTAAAGGTAAAGGTTCCCCCGCACATGCGTGCTAGTCGTTTCCAACTCTAGGGGCCGGTGCTCATCTCCGTTTCAAAGCCGAAGAGCCAGCGCTTGTCCAAGGACGTCTCCGTGGTCATGTGGCCGGCATGACTAGACGCCAAAGATGCACGGAACGCCGTTACCTTCCCACCATAGTGGACCCTATTTTTCTACTTGCATTTTTTTTACGTGCTTTCGAACTGCTAGGTTAGCAGAAGCTGGGACGAGTAACAGGTGCTCACTCTGTTACGCGGCCCTCGGGATTCAACCCGCCAAACTGCCGACCTTCTGATCGACAAGGTCAGCGTCCTAACCCACCGAGCCACCACATCCCTTTAAATATTGTCTTATATGTGTGCAAAGCATGTTTTTTTAACAATTTGATTTCATCTCCCCAATTTGCAGTCCTATCTACAGTGGATGGAATCCGAAACAACTGTTCCTGTTTCTGCTGAGTTTGGGTGAATCCTGAAGTAGTTGCTGCCTTTTAATTCTGGTCTCTGAGCTTCTTTTTCTCTCTGACCTTGCAGCATATTAACAATGAGCATATCCATGGAGAGAAGAAGGAATTTGTGTGCCACTGGCACGACTGCTCACGGGAACAACGACCCTTCAAAGCTCAGTACATGCTGGTCGTCCACATGAGGCGCCACACAGGAGAAAAGCCTCATAAATGCACAGTAAGTAGGGCACAAACAGCTGGCATTTCAGCTACCTAAAAAGAGAGTCGGGGTTGTCTAGAGCCGTGGGCATTGCAGCAAGGGCAAGGCAGGCAGGCAACCAATGTGCCTCCTGCTGTCATGACACAAATGCCACAATCTTTTGTACTTGCATCAGGCATCAGGATAGGAATAGGAATAATAATAAAGTTGGAAGGGACCTTGGAGGTCTTCTAGTCCAACCCCCTGCTCAGGCAGGAAACCCTATACCATTTCAGACAAACGGCTGTCCAGTCTCTTCTTGAAAGCTTTCCGTGTTGGAGCACTCACAGCCTCCAGAGGGAGGATGTAAATACATAACTGATAGGATTTCCATCATGACATCACTGAGCACGGGTTGGCATTCTTACAGCCCTGTGGTTGGCTGCAGATCTGCTGATTAACAGAATAACAGAGCTGCAAAGGACCTTGGAGGTCTTCTAGTCCAAACCCCCTGCTCAGGCAGGAAAACTTATAACATTTCAGATGAATGGTTGTCCAATCTCTTCTTAAAAACCTCCAGTGTTGGAGCACCCAAAACTTCTGGAGGCAAGTTGTTCTACTGGCTAATAGTTTCAAGTGTCAGAAAATTTCTCCTAGGTTGCTTCTCTCCTTGATTAGTTTCCATCCATTGCTTCTTGTCCTGCCTTCAGGTGCTTTGGAGAATAGCCTGCCTATCATCATCAAAAAAAATTGGAAGGGACCTTGGAGGTCTTCTAGTCCAAACCCCCTCCTCAGGCAGGAAATCCTATACCATTTCAGACAAATGGTTGTCCAGTGTCTTCTTAAAAATTCCCAGTGTTGGAGCATTCACAGCTTCTAGAAGCAGGTTGTTCCACTGATTAATTGTTCTAACTGTCAGAAAATTTCTCCTTACTTCTAGGTTGCTTCTCTCCTTGATTAGTTTCCATCTGTTTCTTCTTGTCCTGCCTTTAGTTGCTTTGGAGAATAGCTTGATTCCCTCTTCTTTGTGGCAGCCCCTGAGATATTGGAACGCTGCTATCATGTCACCCCTTCTCTTCATTAGACACACCCAATTCCAGCAACTGTTCCTTATATGTTTTAGCCTCCAGCCCCGTGATCATCTTTGTTGCTCTTCTCTGTACTCTTTCTAGAGACTCAACATCTTTTTTACATCGTGGTGACCAAAACTGGATGCAGTATTCCAAATGTGACCTTACCAAGGCATTGTAAAGCAGTATTAACACTTCATGTGATCTTGATTCTATCCCTCACTGTGTTGGCTGTTTTGGCAGCTGCAGCACACTGCTGGCTCATATTTAAGTGATTGTCCACTAGGACTCTGAGATCCCTCTCACAGTAACTACTATTGAGCAAGGTACCACCTATACCAGTGATGGTGAACCTTTTAGAGACCGAGTGCCCAAACTGCAAACCAAAACCCATTTATGTATTGTTGGGTGCCGAGTGGATGTGGCCCATTGGGTAGGTGTGGCCAATTGGGTGGGCGTGGGCCATTGGGTAGGCATTGCTGTGGTGGTAACAGCAGACTAGGTGAAACTAAAAAGTTCAATCAATCAATTCCAACTTTGCGAGATTTTTTTTCCCCGCAAGAAGTTGAAATTGATTGATTGAACTTTTTTTTTGCACACGGTGGCGGAGGCCTAAAGTGAAAAGGTTTTATAAAACCCAGCTTGAAAGCCTAGGACTGGGATGATGGCACCTGTGGCACGCGTGCCATAGGTTCGCTACCACGGACCTATACTATACCTGTGCATTTGTTTTTTCTTGCCTAAATGTAGAACCTTACTTTTTTCACCACTGAATTTCATTTTGTTAGATAGCACCCAATGATCAAGTCTGTCCAGATCCTTCTGTATCTTAAGCCTATCTTCTGGACTGTTGGCTATTCCTGCCAGCTTAGTGTCATCTTCAAATTTGATGAGTTCCCCTCTATCCTGTCATCCAGATCATTGATGAAGATGTTGAAGAGCACTGGGCCCAGAACAGAGCCCTGGGGCATCCCACTGCACACTTCCCTCCATGTAGATGCAGTTCCATTAAGTACAGCCAGTCACCCAGCTACGAATCCATCTGGTGGTGATGCTGTCTAACCCACATTTTTCTATCTTATCAAGTAGTAGGTTGTGGTCTACTTTATCAAATGCCTTACTGAAGACCAAGTAAATTATATCCACAGCATTCCTCTGGTCCACTAATTTTGTCACCTGGTCAAAGAATGCTCTGATCTGTTTTTGATAAACCCATGTTGGCTTTTGGTAATGACTTTGTTTGCCTCTAGGTGTTCGCTGATTTGTTGCTTAATTATCTTTTCCAACATCTTCCCAGGTATTGCGGTCAGGCTGATAGGTCTGTAGTTTCCTGGATCCATTTTTTCCCTTTTTTGAAGATGGAAACTACATCAGCTCTTTTCCAGTCCTCCAGTAGTTCCCCAGTGCTCCAGGATCTTTGAAAAATATAGTTCAGTGGTTCTGAGATCACGTCTGCCAGTTCCTTGAGAACCTTGGGGTGTAGTCCATCTGGTCCTGATGATTTGAACTCATCTAGGGTGGACAGGTGCTCACTTACCATTTTCTTGCCGATCTTAACTTGTGCTTCTAATCTGATTTTTACAATACTGTTTTTGATAGGTTCTTTGTGGCAACCCTTGAGATATTGGAACACTGCTATCATGTCACCCCTAGTCCTTCTTTTCTCTAGACTAGCCATACCCAATTGCATTATATTAGATTAGAACATTTCTGCATTATATTGTTTCTCCACCACAATCCCTCAATTCATGAACCTCTTTATTTTTTGCCAGCCTCAGAATACAAGCATGAGCCATGGTGGCGCAGTGGTTAGACTGCAGTACTGCAGGCTACTTCTGCTGACTGCCGATTGCCAACAGTTTGGCAGTTCGAGTCTCACTGGCTCAAGGTTGACTCAGCCTTCCATCCTTCCAAGGTTGGTAAAATGAGGACCCAGATTGTTGGGGGCCAATAGGCTGATACTGTAAACTAGGTTACTTTTCAACCAGTGGTATGGGTACCAGCTGTGGTACATTGGCACCTGGCAGGTGGTATGTGACCATCCTAGAAAAGTGGTAGCGGGGAGGGGAATGAGCTGAACCGGTGGCAGCACCGCACAAGCCTGAGTGAGAGATGGCTGGAGCTGCAGGGCTGTCAGGGCTCAGTGGAAGCGCCAGGATCAGCGCCAGGCTCCAGCTGGAGCTCGGCGCTGATCCTGGTGCTTCTGCTGAACCCAGAAGAAACGCTGATCAGCTGGAACGTTGCAGCATCTCCAGGGTCTTGTGATTTACATTCAGATGCTTGGCAACTGATTCATATTTATGACGGTCACAGTGTCCCAGGATCATGTGAGGTGACCAAAACCTGCTGCACCCACCCAGCAGAGGGAGGGGGAATAAAAACCAAACACCCCCCACCCCCACTGCCAATCCTCAACAGAAATGCTCACATGTTATCTGGACTGAGTTCGACCCTGTTTCCCCTGATGATGTGGACAGGATCATGGGGAGGCTGAGCACCACCACCTGTTTGTTGGATCCGTGCCCCTCCTGGCTAGCTTATGCGGCCCGGGAGGGGACATGAGGCTGGTTCCACGCAGTAATAACTGCTTCTTTGAAGGAGGGTGTCTTCCCTGCCGCCTTGAAGGAGGTGGTGGTGAGACCCCTCCTCAAGAAGCCTGCCCTGGACCCGGCTGTTTTAAATAACTATCGTCCAGTCTCCAACCTTCGCTTTTTGGCGAAGGTTGTTGAGAGTGTGGTGGCGCATCAGCTTCCTCTGTTCCTGGAGGAAACTGATTATCTGGACCCGTACCAATCGGGTTTCAGGCCCGGATACAGCATGGAGACGGCATTGGTCGTGCTGGTGAATGATCTCTGGAGGGCTCGGGACAGGGGTTGCTCCTCTGTCCTGGTCTTATTAGATCTCTCAGCGGCTTTTGATACCATCGACCATGGTATCCTACTGCGGCGTCTCAGGGGGTTGGGAGTGGGAGGCACTGTTTTACGGTGGTTCTCCTCCTATCTCCTGGGCCGTTCTCAGTCAGTGTTGATGGGAGGGCAGAGATCCGCCCCGAGGCCTCTCATTTGTGGAGTTCCTCAGGGGTCGGTTCTCTCACCCCTCCTGTTCAACATCTATATGAAGCCGCTGGGTGAGATCATTCGTGGTTTCGGGGTGGGGTATCATCAGTACGCTGATGATACCCAACTTTTTCTTTCCACCCCGAACCAACCCAGCGATGCCCTCGCCGTGATGTCCCGGTGCCTGGAGGTGGTCCAGGTCTGGATGGGGAGAAACAGGCTTTGTCTCAATCCCGCCAAGACTGAGTGGCTGTGCATATCGGCATCTCGGGTCAACCAGACTATTCCATCTCTAACGAGGGGGGGTGAGGTGTTACCCCCCGTTGATAGGGCTCGCAACTTGGGCGTCCTCCTGGATTTACGACTCAATTTTGAAGACCATATAGGAGCCGTGACCAGGGGGGCTTTTGCCCAGGTTCGCCTGGTGTGCCAGTTGCGACCCTATCTGGACCGAGATGCCCTACGCACAGTCACTCATGCGCTTGTGACCTCCCGTTTAGACTACTGCAACGCTCTCTACATGGGGCTGCCCTTGAGGACCACTCGGAGGCTTCAGCTGGTGCAGAATGCGGCCGCGCAAGTTGTGATGGGGGTCTCCCGATACTCCCATGTAACACCTCTACTCCGCGAGCTGCATTGGCTTCCGGTTGCCCTCCGGGTGAGATTCAAGGTGCTGGTGATGACCTATAAAGCCCTACATGGCTTGGGTCTGGGATATCTGAGGGAACACCTGCTGCCGGCATCAAATTCCCTTCGTCCAGTGCGCTCCCACAGGGAGGGTCTTCTCAGGGTGCCACCGGTAAGAGATTGCCGGCGGACGACACCCAGGGATAGGGCCTTCTCAGTGGGGGCACCTGCCCTTTGGAACCAGCTGCCAGTGGAGCTGAGGACTGCCCCCGACCTCTGTTCATCTGGCTCTTCGAGCTCTCTGGCCCAGGCTGAGGATTAATCTTATTTTAACTGGGGTTTTATTTATACAGGGACAAATATAATTTTTTTTTAAACTTGTTTTAACTTTTGTATCTTGGTTTTTAATTACCCTGTAAACTGCCCTGAGTCCTTCGGGAAAGGGCGGTATATAAATGTAATAAAATAAATAAATAAATAAACAATTAAAACCTCGGACAGGAGAAAGATTGCCGCCGGGCAGGCAGGCAGGTGTCTTGCTCGGCTGTGGCTTGGGGGGCACTTTTTTCAGTGCCATTGTAACTTCAAACGGTCACTAAGTGAACTGTTGTAAGTCGAGGACTACCTGTACTTCATCCCTTTTTTCCTTTTTTGGTCATCAAGTTTTTGACACCTTGCTAGGCGACTGGTGGTACTTGGATGTTGCCATATCCTAAAAGTGGTACAATGGGTGAACAGGTTGAAAAGCCCTGCTGTAAACCGCTTAGAGAGGGCTGTAAAGCACTGTGAAGTGGTATATAGGTCTAAGTGCTATGAGCCAAACAGTGCTTCCACCATCCAGCCAAAGCAGAGTCCTACAATGATAAGTCAATCAGTGCCACAATCGCTAATCTATTGCAATTCCTGAAGAAACAAAAATCCCCTGGAAAAAATAAAATTCAGACCCCAAGCCCACTGCTCTCCAGTGTTTTCAGTGCATGAAATATATGTTTATTTATTTATTTATTTTTGGGACTTATATGCCGCCCTATCTCCCGAAGGACTCAGGGCGGCTAACAACAATAAAATACAACGATACAAAAGTTTAAAAAAAAATAAATTAACAGCGCCCCAAAATTGAAATTAAAAAATTAAAAAATTAAAAAACATTATATATGTTTGGTTCTTTTGCAAAAAAACAAAAACACCTCTCAGCTGTTAGGAAGGGCTGCCTTCTTATCAAGACACGATTCTTCCTGAGGAAGAGTTCTCCTTGCAAGTTGTGGTGTTAACATAACACCGTCATTTTGCAGCCAGGTGCTTTTTCCACCCACTGGAACTGGAACTGGAGGTGGCCTTGTAGAACCTTTACCTGTAGGATGTGTGCAGGATTATAATTGACTTCAACGATAAAGTTGACCATGAAATCTACCAGACAGTTAAAATCGAGAGGCAGATTTAAGACAAGAATTTCAGCTCAGGAGGAAATGTTTTAACCCGACTAAACCACATAGTGGGATTTGAGGGAAATTCTTCTTGTTTTTGTTACAGTTTGAAGGCTGCAATAAGGCCTACTCACGGCTGGAGAACCTCAAGACTCACTTGCGCTCCCATACTGGTGAGAAGCCTTATGTCTGCGAGCACGAAGGCTGCAATAAAGCTTTCTCTAATGCTTCTGACAGGGCCAAGCACCAGAACCGGACACATTCCAATGAGGTATGGACAACTGCTTGAGGTAAGCCTCGACTTTAGGGCTTGACATAGGCGGGCTGCAAAAAAAAAAAAGAAGGCTCACACCTTGGTATTGGGTGTATATTACCTTGCCATACCCAAACAAACAAACAAACAAAAGGTAAAGAAGTCTTCTGTGTTCTGAAGACATCTGTACCCTAATGGCCTGTCTGTCTTCTGGCAGAAACCCTATGTCTGTAAGATCCCCGGCTGTACCAAACGCTACACTGATCCCAGCTCCCTGCGGAAACACGTCAAGACAGTGCATGGGCCAGATGCTCATGTCACCAAGAAGCACCGTGGAGACACAGTAGCCACCAGCCGGACTCTCCCTCTCCATGGTGACATGAAGCAAGAGAAAGATAGTGAGGTCAGGAAGGAAGAGGGCAAACTCATTGTACCTGATTCTAATTTGGTGAGCAGCATGGGGCGGAAACAGAGAGAAGGGTGGGAGAGGAGGACATTGGACCGCAAGGGGTGTTTGGTGGGCAGGTTGGGCAGACTTTCTTGAATTCAGGGAACATACTAAAGGACAATTCCCACATCACTGACTCTTCGTATGTATCTTGCAAGCAAAAGCGAAGATGTGAGAAATGTTCTTTAATAAACATCTGCACATATGGAAAACAGATCTGGAGACAAGAAAGCGAAATCTAAGAGCTTTGTTTTCCACTTCTGAACTATGTATTCGCAGAAATTGGTACTGTATGTTTGCGTCATCCCAAGAATCTTTTTTGATTTGCGTTAAATAAAAACACAGGTCAGTCTCCGTGGCTATAAAGGGGAAAGGGGCTTAAAAGCAGACCTTATGCCACTTCAACAGTCAGAGAAATTTAAATCAGATTTTTTTTTTAAATTGGGGTGTAACAACTGAGACTTGTTGCAATGTGGCTTTCACCTACAGTTAATGGAAGCAGAAATCCACTGTGTGCAACATTCCCACGCACACCCCAAAGTTGCACAGTTCACCAAGTTTAATTTTTCTACCTGCAGAAGTCAAAATCATTTCGCCATGGAATTTTTAGTTACATTTGTGGCAGTTTTAGTGCAAATATAAATCCTTGGGCATAAGTGTGTCCGTGTGGCTCTTGTCACACGTGCACTTATCTTCAAAGAGAGGAGAGAGAAAATTGGTTTTAAACTGCAGAATAAGATCATTTTAAAGCTTAGCTTCAAGATCAAACAACAAGCAATGCTGAAACTGGTAGCCCGTCTTATGTATTCAGTAGTAGCTGTCCATCAGGATTGACGCTGAGCCTCTTTCTTCACAAAACTTTGGCTTACTGCTCAAGCCACACCTTAAGAAGGAATGTGAAATGGTTAGCACAGAAAGCAAACCTGAGCTGAAAGCATCACATCAATATGATGCTTCTGTATTTCTACCTCCACCCAGAAGCCGCAGCCCAGCCCTGGGGGTCAATCATCCTGCAGCAGCGAACACTCCCCCTTGGGCAGCGCTAATAATAATGACAGCGGCGTGGAGATGAACGCAAACGCAGGGGGCAGCTTAGAGGACCTGTCAGCACTGGAGGAACCGTCTGAGCCCATGGGAACCTCTGGCCTCTCAGCACTGCACAAGTTGGAGAACCTGCGCATTGACAAACTCAAGCAGCTGCGTAAGCCCCTCTTAATGAAAGGGGTCAAGCTTCCTTCCATCCCTGGGGCAGGTAAGCAGGGAAAGCTTCTACAGCCCTATTTTCAGACACTGGAAGGCAACGAAACGAACTTGCATCATCACCAACATGGCTGTTCAAGAAGGCCGCCGGGGGAGCTGGAGTTACTTTTTTTCCCCCAGGCGTTTTTAGGAGGGAAGCGAAAACTCTCTTCCAACCGCTGTCTTGAAGCACAGTCTTCCTTCCTTTCATGGGGCTCCAACTATCGTCCCTACATTTCCTGCCTCCTTCTCCCCCTCCTTTTTGTTAGTCAAAATCACTGGGAATGAGTAAAGCTTACAGGAGAGGCTGAATCTGTTAATTTGCGTCAATTTATTTCATTGCCTCCCAACTAGAGAAGGGATCCTTTGCGTGGTCCAATCCCCTAAAACGGTTGAGCGGGTGTTCGGAGCCAAGAACTGAGGTTGAGCAGGCTTTGGATGAGTTTGAAGCTGGCGAAGTCTTGATGCAGTGGGGAGGAGAGAGAGGGAGAGAGAGGGAGGTGATCCAATCGGCTTATTGATAATAGCTTTTGAGTTTAATTTACAAACCGCAAAATATGGTAGGGGCTCTGCATTCTCTGTCCTTTTAATGGTCTGCTTTGACTTCTTACAGGTCCAGGAAGAGAGATGCCTGGCATGTGTGGGGCCCCCTCTGCAGCGGCTTCTCACCGGCGCGTTATGGAGCTTTCAGCCAGTGACCTGCCTTCTCTAACGGTGGCAGGAGACCGGCGAGGTAGCACCACCAGCACTGTCAGTTCGGCCTACACCGTCAGCCGTCGCTCTTCCATGGTATCACCCTACCTGCCAGCCGGGAATGCCCCCAATGGATTAGGCCTCCCAGACATGTATGACCCCATATCCCCCGATGCCTCAAGACGCTCTAGTGAGGTCAGTCATTGCGGAGGACTTCCAGGGCTGGGTAACCTCACCCCAGCCCAGCAGTACCGCCTCAAGGCCAAATATGCTGCAGCAACTGGTGGGCCACCTCCTACTCCTCTCCCCCATATGGACAGAGCTGCTCAGTCCAATCTTGTAGGGGATTATTCTGGCTCATGCTTGCCTCCTTTTGTGCATGAGCATAGCACGAATGATTACCACGGTTACGGCAGCACTGGCCTTCTCCATCCTCACCTGAGCCACAGCAGCCGGCGAGCCAGCGACCCCACGCAGGCAGTGGCGGAAGCCCATCCTGTTCCACGAGTGCAAAGGTTTAAAAGCCTCAGCAACGTGAACCCAGCAAGTGCAGGTAGAGCCGGTGGACAAGTGACAGGGAGCGCTGAGGCCAACCTTCCCCACCATCTCTTCTCCCCACGCCCACCAAGCATCAGCGAGAATGTTTTTTTGGAAGCTGCCGCTATGGAGAGCGCCATCCCAGCTGGCGAGCCGGAAGTGCTGGAGATGGAACCTTATCTCACCTACCAGGAGCGGAACTATCCATACCAAGCGACGGCCATGGAGCTGCCGAGCAATCTTGCTCACCGAGGCACCTTGAAGCTGGTGGGTGACTTGCAGATGAGTCCAGTGAACCACGAGCAACTGGAAGGTGGTTTTGACCAGCCAGATTACATCCAGTCTCAGTGCCAGATGAATGTCGCTTTCCACACTGCACGGCAGTGGGACAGCAATAGCTCAGGGATAAATCCCACGTCGCTCCCTGGCATGGGGCAGTGCCACTCCACCCAGTATCCAGTCTCTGATGCTAAGCCTATGGCAGCAGAGCCTGCCAATCATGGCCAACAGGCGACATTCCAGTTTGGTCAGGCACACATTAAAGCCGAGCAACAGTTCCAACCAGCCACTGCTGCTCTTGCCTCCTGCCAAACCATGAAGCAGGTGTTATACAACCAGGCTCAACCCGTCTGTGGAGATGGTGGATACCAGCCCGAAAGCCAGCCGGGCTCTTGCTTTGGCATGGGGCAACCCCCAGGCAGGAGATCCCAGACCCCGATGTTGCAAGTCAAGGAGATGATGGTACGGAGTTATGTGCAATCACAGCAGGCGCTGATGTGGGGGGAGCAGCCGGTCAGCAATATAATGGGTGGCACAGAGAATGGGCCCGGCCAGCAACACCAGCCTTACCCTGATGTAAAGTATCCAAGCTACCCTGCCAGGCCGTCACAACCTATTGAAAACAAAGCACTTTCAAGCCCCAGCAGCCAGTGTTACAATCCAAGGATGGTCCCTCATCCACCTGGTGGACCAAAGCCACCAAATCGACAAAGCAACTTGAGCTATCAAGCTAGCCCTTCTTACGAAACCCCCAGTGATGGTGGCCCCCATCACATGATGCGCTTACCCCCTCTCCACGGTCCTGAAGAAACAGGCTTTCCCATCCCAATGCACGTGCCGCTGAGCAAACCATCTGGGCACAAGTTGATGAATACCCATCAAAGGCACCATCAGCCCCCCAGCTGTGTGGCTGAGGATCCAGGTGGGCCTTATGCTCCTGGGCTGGATGCCCCTAAATCTGACTCTTTCTCTTACCTGCCAGAGGAGCAGGTGTCTAATAGTTTGGACACTTTGGACTTAGAAAACACCCACTTGGACTTCACGGCTATCCTTGATGATGCAGAGGCCCTTAGCCCTACCCCGCCTGGTGGCCCAACCAACATGGCGGTGGGGGACATGAACTCCATGCTGAACTCATTGGCAGGGGAGAACCAGTTCCTTAATACCCTTTCCTAGTATGTTTAGACAAGGCTCTGATGACAAAGACTGCTATTTATCCAAATCAGGCTGATACAAGAGACAAGCATGCCTCTTATTGGGCTGAACTCACTGGGGAGAGAGCTGATTCTAACTAGTAGCCTTCAGGTTCCTTGGTACAAAATAGCATTTGCTTTTTATCCTTCTACACCCTAGACAAGCCGATCTGCTGATGGGATGGGCTGAAGGATGGGCATCTGTGGGAAAGGAGGTGCGTAAATTCCAGTCCCTTAGTGAGAAAAGCAGAGATCAGGACTGCCTAGATTTCATCCACGGTCATTCATCTCTTCTTCCCACTAAATCGCCTTTCTGAAAGGAAAGCAGTATTTTTGATAAGCTTCCCAAGTGCCTCTTTTCAAGTCTATTAACAAACTAGAATGTTACAAAGCATTTCTTGCACAGTGCCTCGGAGTTTGTTGATAGGGTACCTTAAGTCTGTTGCGTATATTTATAATAGATATATTTATAAAAGTAAGCTTAGCTCCATGCAGTACTGCAAAAAATGTGTGGAATTGTCACCTGTTGGTACATCTTTCCTATAAAATACACAGAGGAGGAAAGACATCTGGAGGAGCAGTATATTAAAACTGCCTCTCTTGCCACATGGAGTCTTTTAAACCTGGTTGTAGAATCCTCCCAGATGCTGGAATATATACATTGCACCCTCCTTGGCCATTGACCCATGTTGGTTTGGGCTAATGAGTCCAGCAACATCTGAAAGATGAGAATTGTCCGGTCCTTGGAAGTTGCTGAGTCTCAGATTATATCCAATACATAATATGCCACTTTCAGATCCTTTCCCACATTTCAGCTCCCAATTTGCAAAGCTAGCAAAAGTTAACTTGGCATCTCTAAGTACCAGCAATTGATCTTTTGCCATAAGCTCCCACCCTGTAATTATTACCATTATAAAACCCACCATATATAATAAAAGCACAATGCTAGGAAGGTGCTTTTTATTCTGTTGTCCTGCCAGAATTCATGCCTTAAATTAATTTTTGCCTGCCTAACAATTTTACACATGCCTCCCCCCTTCCTATTATGGCACCTGGCCACACTGCAACAAAGGTCCCCTCTGCACTATGTTGTAAATTTAAGGGCCCTTCCCCAGCTCTAGTCATGCGTATGATTTGTTCGGTTGGAATGTGGTTGAGGATGTATGGAAAATTTATGCTCATGATTGCATACAGAGAGGAGTTCCAGTCTGTGTATTTTCTGAGGGCTGGGATAAAGATGTTTTAGATGTACATTTGAAAAAACTAGACGATCATGTGGGAAGCATATGTTTGCAAATGCAGTGTTCATGCAGATACATTCCTCCGGGAGCTGGATGTTGCTGTGGTGCCGATTCAGTTTGAAAAGATTGGTAATGTCACATATTGGGGAACAATGGGAAACTGGGCAAAAAGAGAAACTACAAGCTGGACCACAACTTGCCACAAATACACTCATATCCATTGCAGAAGGCTAAATGCAAAGCTGGACGAGTTACACAGAAGAGTAAAATGCCAGCGGAACAAAAGGATCTTCTTGTAATTCAGGTTAAATTACCAGAGAAAATAAACACCCAGCACAGAGTTCACCCAGCATACAGGTAAATTCCTCTTGATCCCAAAAGAGCTAGGGCTGGTTGACACAAGCGTATGCACCACTGGATTTCATAATATTTTTATGATTTGAACTTTAAAGTGGTTCCACAGCAATTAATTGTGTTTGAAGCCGTTTCTGAGCTCTCGGTCTTGAAGCAATAATTGCCTGATCATGTATGCTTTATACATACTTGGAAAATCAATTTACCTGCCTTAGATTCTGTGAAAATATCCCACCCACTGGGTTGCCAAAAGAAGAAATTTATCTGGAAGGGCAACAGTATGTTGTCATGATTGGGCCCTTAAGTTGAAAACCGTGAAAGAGAAACCGAACAAATCATCACAATACGGGGAAGACGGGATAGTGTGTTAAAGATAGCATTTCCAGCTTTCTGCTGGAGAACAATCAGCCCTAAGCTTCTAAAGTCCCAATTCATCCCATCAGTCCTCTTCACATGCACCCGCCCAGTCTCAAAGAAACTTTGGAGAAAGGCAACTCATGCAATATTAATGGTGTTGTGAAAATGAAACTCTCCCTACTGCTCCTTTTGCAAAGATCTTTTAATTGCAGGTTGAGATCTTCATGTTCTGTACCAGCCTGCTACCGGCCCTGCAGAAAAGGCAGGGACAACCCCTTTACAAATGGCAAGAGGCTGGAATTACGCCTGCCAAATTTATAGCTACAAAAACAAACAAGACACGAACCAAGAAACAGGAGCTTTAAGAAACACGAACTATCCAAGCGGTTGCCTTCAGCAAACCAGCCCTCCCCACACATTCCCCTTATATAGAGTTCAGGGTGTGGCTTCTCTCTGCCTCCTTCCGAGAAGCCCCATTTCCTTCCTCTGTTTACTCCTAATTGACTGCCTCCTGCGTTGGGCGTCCTTGAACAGGGCCAGCTGTGGGTCATCTTCATCCACGCTGTCAGGCTCACACAGCTGGGTCTCCGTGGTGACCAAGTGGGAGGGGCCTGGCTGAGGGCTCTCATCAGCAAGATCTTCAACCCCCTCAGCAAGGTCTTCAACACTCCCCTCCTCCTCCTCTGAGTCATCCGACCCAACTGCCGAACCCACAGGCTGACCCTGAATCACAACACTTCAGATCTGGAGCACTTGAAAAACACTTGAAGCTCTTCACATATGAATTCATGTAAGATCAGATAAGACTTATCCAGCCTGTTCTCTTCTTGCAAATTGCCCAAGATACGTGAGCGCCAAGAACATAATTTTGAACTTTAGTGTGCTCTCTCAGGAAACTTATGTTCTTGCAGATTGGGCAAAATGAAGCGTATTGAGGCAGACAGTAAGGAAGCAGAATCATAACTTTAAAGTATAAGTATTAATGGGGAATATCGTTGTCTGGTGCTTATATGCTCACCCCACCCCTACCCACCCCTATCAACTCTGCTTAGTTAGCCTGGGAGGTTTTAGTAATATTCCAAAAATCTGTTGAACTAAAATGACAAGAGAACGACCACACACAAGCAATGGAGGAAAAAGTGAATATATAAACAACAGCTAATAATACATCTGTTTTTAAGCTATTTTCAGTTCTCGTAACTGCACTGGCTTCCTCTGTCTTTACATTTCTGGTGTCTATGGAGATTCTACATTTCTGGTATCTCTGGAGATTACATTTCTAGCGTTTTGATTGTTTCCAAGTCAATTAAGGGTTCCCCTTTAAAACATCCTCAGCAGAGCACAGCAAACTATTTTGTACCAAAGCTGAACCTTGGACCGCCTAGCTCAAAACTGCCCATGTGTTGATGGGGGCTCTTCAGGGTTTCAGACAGGAGACCTAGATCAGATGTCAGGAGCTGAATTCACTAACTTATGCCTCTCCTACTGAGGCAACATCTTATGTCATAGTTCTACCAATGAACTGTCCTCATGCCTTCCCCCCCACACACACCCTAGCGTCTTCCTCATAGCAAAAATATAAGCTCAGTCTTAAGAAACCAAAGAATATACCTTGCCTCTGTTTTAGCTTTCCTTTTGTATCTTTCTGTTATAATTTAGCCTAGAAGCCAAACCAGTGCCTGTCTCTCCCTGGTGATTATCATCTATGGGAAGGGATAAAGGGAAGTATTAAAGCAGGGGAACAAATTCTGGGCATATCACGATGACGTGTATTTTGATAGTTTGTATATAGTATATATGTGTGCGGATATTTTTTACCTATAAATCTTTTTTTCTCTCCCTCTCCTCTTTTTTAGAGAAAAAAAGCACCAATAAAAGGTTAATAAAACATATTTCCTCAGGAACAAAAAATGAAAGCAAAGCTGAATTGTTCATTTTTTTTAAAATATAGCAAGACAGTCAAGACATCAAGTACATCTTCCTTTGGGTAATCAATTTCCTTTGTCCCCACACTCTTTCCTAAGGCCATGGGAACCACCAGTCCATGTACAGTTATCACCATAATTTCAGTGGAAGTAAACAAGCCAAGAATACAATGGGAAGAAAAGGGATGGCCTATTGCTGGCACTTCTCAGACAAATTATTGCAATCTTTTCTGGGCCATGGTATAAGTGGGTTTGTCATTGTTTTCTTCCAGAATGGTCTTTTATTAATTTTCCAATCTAGCTTACAGCTGCAGTACTTTCTAATGGGTTTCCATCCAAATCTAACCAGATCTGCTTAGCTTCTGAGCCCAGACCACGGGTCGGCAACCCGCGGCTCCGGAGCCGCATGCGGCTCTTTGAGCCGTCCCCTGCGGCTCCCAGCCGCCCGGTGCGCGCGCACCTCTTCGAATGGGCAGTGGTGCGCGCGCACCTCTCCAAATGGAGAGTGGCACCGCCCGTTTGGAGAGGTGCGCGCGCACCTCTCTGAATGGGCGCAGGTGCGCGCGCACCTCCCCAAACCTTTGGAGAGGTGCGCGCGGACCTCCGCGCGAACAGGCAGCGGTGCCGCTCGTTGGGAAAGCTGCCGCGGCCCGTTTGCAGGCTGCCGAAAGCGGCAGCTCTGCAAACGGGCCGTGGCAGCTTTCCCAACGAGCGGCGCCGCTGCCCTTTCCAAGAGGTGCGTGCGCACCTCTCCGAACGAGCGGAAGTGCGCGCGCACCTCCCCAAACCTTTGGAGAGGTGCGCGCGGACCTCCGCGCGAACAGGCAGCGGTGCCGCTCGTTGGGAAAGCTGCCGCGGCCCGTTTGCAGGCTGCCGAAAGCAGCAGCTCTGCAAACGGGCCGTGGCAGCTTTCCCAACGAGCGGCGCCGCTGCCCTTTCCAAGAGGTGTGCGCGCACCTCTCCGAACGAGCGGAAGTGCGCGCGCACCTCCCCAAACCTTTGGAGAGGTGCGCGCGGACCTCCGCGCGAACGGGCAGCGGCGCCGCTGTTAAGCGGTGAGAGGGCAGACGAAAGAAAGCATGCTGTATTCTCATCTTCGCCGTTTCGAAATCCCTGAATCTCTCTTCTTCGACCGACCCCCCCTGCCCCTGGGCACGCCAAAGAAACCAAACAGAGCCAAATCAGAACCTCGTTAAAACAGGATAGAAAACCAAAAAAGTCCCAAAAAGTTGAAACGATTCACCTTTTAAAAAACACACGTTCCTCATGCCCAGCTTTAAAGCGGTCTCAGCCTCACCGAGTATATCGGGGGATGCTCTCTCCCCTCCCTCTTGCGTGAATCCTTTATCATCAGGACGCGATTACACGCGAGTCGTTCGAGGCGGGCAAAAAAAACCAAACCCGACGCGGCCTCGGGACGGTGAGGCCGGTCCAAAGCTGACAGGTCGGCTCCCTCAACCCCGTAACGCAATCAAGGGGAAGCAGGAGATCATAAAGGCTGCGGTCCTACATTGCTCAGTCGACCGAAAGCCCTATCAACCATTTTATGGCTGGCGACGAGCGGGAACGCAGCTGGAGCGTGGAAAGCAGCTTTGCAACTGACAAAAATATTCCCCAGTAACCGAAGCGCCGTGAACTGCAGTCCCCGACACTATTAACATGCAACCAGTGTGGGTGCAACTACTGCCCTTCCCCCTCTCCCCACCCCGTATCGTGGATCTCTTTTCCTTGGCGGAGTTATCTTGGGAGTAGCTGCAAGCAGCAAATCTTTTTAAGATGTTTCTGACAGAGGCTTGAGAGTGGGGATGGGGAGAGGAACTACACCTGGGGTGTTGGGAATTATTTTCTCCTTTATTCAGAATTACGGATCCATTTACTTCCAGATCAGTGGTGCCACCGCCGTTGCCATGACAGCAGGAGGGGCAGGGCCTCCGCGATTTACAACCCCCCCCTTCCCCACCCAAACGAGCAGCCCCGGGAAAGTGGCTTCGGGACTTCTTTTTCTTGCTTCTAAGCGTAGGCACCAATCTGGGAAAAGTAACGTGCGCGTCTTTCTCGTCTCCCGCCACGCCTCCCATTGGCGTCTGCTACGGCATACATAGGAAAAGCAAAGTTAGCTGGGGCGGTTCCCCGCGGCGGAGAGATTCTTGAACGGGATTCTTGAGGGGGAGGCGGCTGTGTAGCCGGCACCATGGACGAGGCCTACGACGTGATCGTGCTGGGCACCGGCTTGACCGTGAGTCCCTCGGAGCCACTCACCCTGCCTCTTCCTCTCCCCATCCCGGCATCTTCCACCCCTTGCGCCCCTCCGTGCAATTTTGCATTCCTTTCCCTCCGGCTCCTGCATCCATGTCCGTCATCAGCAAACCATCACACATTAAAAAAAAATGGCAACCGCGTGCATCCTCGCATGCACAAGAAAAACCCGTTTTGCACATGCGCAAAATGTTTTTTTGCGCATGCGCATGCATGGACGCACGCTTGCGGCTCCCACTTTCTTTTATGTGTCATGGAACCGGTTCCCAGTGGCTCTTTACCTTTTTTAGGTTGCCGACCCCTGGCCCAGACATTACCAGAGTGTAATCCTGTTCTCACTAGGCAATGCATTGTTGGCAATTGAGTTTTTTCATTACACTGATCAGATATGAATCTGATAGTTACACTGATCTGATTCATAACCCAGTATGAGTCCTTTTCATTAAATAATTCAAATAATTTCATCTGCTGGCAGCACAATCACCTGCATCTTACATTGCTGTACATATTAGCTTTCTCTTGACACAAAGACCAGCTAATCAGCACTCTACACATTTCTAGTGAAAGTCAGAACCAGATTTTCAGGGTGTTGACTGGTTGGGTCCTTCATCACCCAGCCAGTATGGATTTCCTAACCTTGTTTGGGGAGATCAATGGATCATATGCCTACTTTGAAAGCACTGAGTGAGCTGCCATAGTGGTTCGAGGCTAATGTAACACATTCATACATACACTGTTTTTGTTCTGAATATAGTGCAATGGTCAATAATAGCTTAAGGAAGCTGCTGGTGACAAACCTCTTTAGAGCATCTGAGAAAAACGTGAGAAAAACTGCACCAGAAGTCTCTGACCAATTTCCCCCTTGCCCCAACGGTGTAATTGTTAAGATGTAGGCAGCTGGTCGTGCTTCCTAATAAGCTTGTAAAACTGAATTATGATCAAGAAGATTTCCATGTAAAGCTGAAAATATAATAAGAGGTCAAATCAGGCTTTTCAGAGCTATATGTGAAACCATCAGTTAAAAAAAGAAAGAAACCTTTTTGCTTAAGGCCATCAATGTCTCATTTCATTAGTTTAGGTCAATCTTTCTCAACTTTTGCTGGCTGGGGAATTCTGGGAATTGAAGTGAGGGGTCCTAGTGCTAGGCTGATGATGTTACCTAGTTAGGATAATGAAATATCTGCAAGAAAACAAACAAGCTCAGAGAGCACCAAGGACCCCTAATTTCATCCCTGAGCTACAAATATTCTGCTTCATTGGGAGTTGACATCCCCATATCTTAAAACTGCCACGATTGAAAAACACTGGTGTAAATCATGGAGCTTCTGTGGTGAATTTTTTGAACTCAGTTCTAACACGTCAGATGTTCAAAGGATTCATTGTCTGAGATGGGGAAATGCATGATTTGGGAAAGCTAAATGAGGTTCTGCATGAGATTCAAATTGAGAGGGAATGGGAATATGCTTACTTTATTTTTTTCTTCTTTTCCCCACTCAATTGTGTTTGATTCCTGAGGAGAAATTGATGGTACTTCTAAACAGCTAAAAGGCTGGCAAGAATTAAACAGTGTTTTTTGTGAACAGATGGGAGAAAGCTTCTTCTTGTTTGGACATTCATAAAATTCATAAAATTGTTAAGGGTATGAGAGATCTGCTAGAAAAAAAACAACAAAAATGAATTTTCCCTAACTCTTTTATACACCTAAAAGATAAACGAGATCCCTAAAATGCCAAGTTCAGCCAAAAACAATATAGAAGAGATGAATCATCTGGCAATAGTTTTATTATCGAGTACTTTCCTTGGCCAGTCACAAATCTCACTGAGAAATAGGTTATATATGGTGAGAGCCACAGTATTCGGTCACATTTATTTCTTTTCAAACCAGTTCTAAACCATCATTTTGTAAAGGGACTGGGGTTTTGTTAATAATAGTCAAACATTACCTTGATGATTCCAAGGTTATTTGGCAAGAAACAACAGCAATTTCAAAAGGGGTTTCAATTTTATGTGGGGGGGGGGGGAAACCTGTGTGCCTTAATAATGATTTAGAAGACATCTTCTAAAGATTTTGCCTGTGCTAGCAGAAGTTCATAAGATTTGTAATCCAACACATCTGATGGGCAGTTGGGGAAAGTAATCCTGAAGAATTACAGTTTCATGAGTACAGAGGCTATTTGGCACTATGACATCAGACAGGAGACTAAGCCAAGGGGACTAGGCTGGCTGGCATGACATCAGTTCATCTGGTGAGAGTCTTTTCTCTCCAGCACAGAATTCCAAATAACTACTGGAATAGAAGTGTTCTGTTCTTTATAGATTTGTCTGGATTGGAATCTGCATCTAAACAGAACTTGTGTCACTGTTTAAAGTCAAAGTGCTTCTACTCACAGGATTTCTCTTGTAGATTCTCATCAGTTGTTTATTGGGTATGAATGTGACATCTTTTTGCTAAGGTATACGAGCTAAAAAAATCTTGAAGAAGGAAGATGCAGAGATCCATCTTTCCTAACAAAACATAGTCCTGAAAATGATGTTAACCTACGGTGCTGTGATTGGTGCAGAGAGCTTCACCGCACCAATGCTTGCTTCAGAAACAGATTATCTGTGATCCCATATGTCTTGAGAATAAAGCAATCCATATCCAAGAAAAGGTATCAACAAAGTCATTCAGCACCTGTCTCAAAGATGCTAGCAAATTCAGTAAGAAGCATCTCTACCACCTGATTCTGGTATATCATATCCTCTATCAGGCTGGCTATATCTCGCTCATGTCGCAACAGTGTTGGCCCAAAAACAATGCCAATGTTGTGAGTTGTCATCCGGTTGGTATCTGAGTGATCCATCACCCTGAATGGGGGAAAAAAAGCTGTAATGAGAACACCACACTATTTTGGCCCCTTTCCACGTATCCATGGCTGAATTAATTGAGATTTCATTTCTAAAACAAAACATACTGAAAATCATTTTCATTGGCCTGTAATCCATTTGATTGGCTAAATAGCCAATCAAAGAGACATCGGTCAGGGCCACAAATCGTAAGAGAAAGAAAAGACAAAGGTATAAATTGCTTCTTCTACCAAGCAATCTTTGGATATCCTGTAATTTCTGTTTCCTTATTTCCAAAGTTAGCTCCAAGATCAAATTTGCAGGCAGTTGCTCAATTATCCATGTAAGGCAATGATTGCCATTTAAGTTTCCCTCCAGAAGGCAAAATATGGTTCTACACCACCTCATGTCCAGGAAGTGTTAACCCAAATATTCAACTCAATTTTCCTACCAAATTCTCATGACTGACGAGTCTGTATGAAGTTGGGGAGTCCACTGCAACTGAGGTTAGGAAGAGATGGGACTGCCTGAAATGACTTCCCTATTGGTGGTCAAGATCAGTAGCACTATTCAAAGCCTGCAGGTCTTTCAAGAACATTTTAGCCGGCCGTGTAGTACAAGTTGCAATCGCAAAACCACTGATATTGCTAGTGCTCAGTTATAGAATTTCACTGTTGGACTGATAGTAATAATAATAATCAGTGCTTTTTTTGTAAAAGAAAAAGGTGCCAGAACTCACACATGTCATACAACCCACCTTGCCTACCCTACAAGGTTCCATCCAAAAAAGGTGCCGGAACTCCGTTCTGAGCGTTCTATGAGAAAAAAAGCCCTGATAATAATAAACCTTTATTTTCAAAGTACAACATGTGTACATTGAGATTAGCTGATCCTCCCCCCGTGCTCTCTCAGCTATAGAATAGTTCAATAATCCTGTACAGGTAGTCCTCGACTTATGATCACAATTGAGCCCCAAATTTATATTGATAAGCAAGACAGATGTTAAGCGAGTTTTGCCTCCTTTAACCACTTTTCTTGCCACAGTCGTTAAGTGAACCACTGCAGTTGTTCAGTTAGTAACACGGTTGTTAAGTGAATAAAACTTTCCCATTGACTTTGTTCGTCAAAAGGTCAGCAAAAAAGTGATCACATGATCCCAGGACACTGCAATGATGAGCCAGTTGCCAAAGTTCCAAATTTTGATCATGGGACCGTGGGGATGCTGCAACGTTCATTAAGTGTGAAAAATCGGTCGTCAGTGCCATACAGTGCCACTGTAACTTTGAAGGGTCACTTGTAAGTAGAGGACTACCTATTCTCACATGCAGGAAAATTCGTAAGTGTGAATATGCAAACGTTCCTTTAAAATGTTGATCCCAGTCTGAATTTTCAGGTTTAGCTTCCTAAAATATGCATAACAAGAAGTAATTGCAAGGGTAGCCTACATTTAATGAATAGATTCTTTTTATTGCTTCTTGTTCAAGGACAGCGTTTTCCAACCTTAGGAACTTGAAGATGCGTGGACTTCAACTCCCAGAATTCCTGGGGAATTCTGGGAGTTGAAGTCCACGCATCTTCAAGTTCCTAAGGTTGGAAAACGCTGTTCAAGGATATGAATGAGTAATTGCTCTTCAATTCATCTGCTTTCTTTCCTAGCTTTGTGAAAGAGAAGTTTGTGAAAGAGAAGCTATTTTTTTCCTACTCGTGATTTTGTTTGCACTGCTATAAAAGAAAAAAGGAGACTTAATATAGGTAGTCCTCAACCCACAAAAGTTCATTGAGTGACTGTTTGAAGTTATGAAAGTACTGAAAACAATGACTTCTGACCACTTTCGCACATGACCGTTGCAGCATTCCCGTGATCACGTAATCAAAATTCAGATGCTTGGCAACTGGCATGTATTTATGACAGTTGCGCTGTGTCCCGGGGTCGCATGGTCACCTTTTGTGATCTTCTGACCAGCAAAGTCAACAGGAAAGCCAGAATCACTGTATTATTAATTGAACAACTGCAGTGATTCACCTAAACAACTGTGGCACGAAAGGCGGTGAAATGGGGCTAAATTCACTTAACAACCATCGCACTTAGCAACAGAAATTTTGGGCTCAGCTGTGGTTGTAAGTCGAGGACTACCTGAAACAAAAAGCCTGATTCTGCCAGGAAGAAAGTATGATTCGAGGTAATTTACTTGCGGAGGTGCTGAAGTAAGTAACGCAATGTGTCCCGGTTTGGTTGAGGGAGACTCTGGATCAACCCAGTGAGCTTTGACACTTTTTCCTCATGATCGGATATCTCTGTGCAAAGAAAAGCAAAAGGGTTGTTTTTTTTCTTTCCAGCTGAGGAGGTACTGTTTAGAACGAAAGACAGTCTAACTTCCAAAGGGCAGATCAGAAATCTCCCATCACATTGCTATCAGATTACATCCTGAGCTCATTTTGGAGAAGGAAATAAATTGTAATTGGGATGATAGGATTGTTGATACAACAGTCTTACTCCCCCACCCCACCCCACCCGCTTAGCCATAGAAAAGGTGGGCTTGCAGTCAATGGCTCGAACAAATAACAAATCCAAATAAAGATTAAATAGAGAAAACTGCCTCACGCCTTATCTTTGAAACAGAATATCATGGCAGGATGCATGACTACAGAAGCTAAGGGAACACAAACACAATGAGATCAAAACATTCTTTTTCAACTACTCTTGGGGTGATCCATGAAGAAACACAGCAGGATGGATACCTCTTCAGCTAACTCCTTACCACTCCTCCAGTGCAGTATAGGGGGTTCCCTGCCTTATGAAAAAACTGACTTCAAATGCTCCATGTGTATGTGCCTCTGTTCAAGCACTGGCTTTGATTCATTCATTTGTTCATAAGTTCATACCTTCGTTCGTTCAGTTGTTCATTCATTCACATTTACTGTAGAAACCACCCATCTCCCTCACAGAGGGACTCTGGGCAGTGTACAAATAATATATACATGTATAATACGTGTACATATGTGTAATAAGCTATTCAAATAATATATACGATATAATTACAAACACACCAACCTATGGATTGAAACATACAGAACGTAATATAGGTTTAAAAAATCGAAGCCATCTTTAAACCAACTACAAAGTTGATTTGAGAGCTGGCGTGTGTGTGCCTGGATTGATGATGGCTTAAATGCTAACCAATGAGAGTTTTAATTGAATTAATGCTGAAAGTTACAAGAACAATATCTGAAAGATGATGCAGGGCAAGCAAAAAGGGTATTCTTCGTACAGATCATATAATTATTTAAGATTCCCCAGCTCCTCTAGCAACATTACATTCTCTGCATTCAATGATCTATTATGTTCCCGAAGCAAAAAAATGAAGATACCTGTAGATAATCTGAAGTATATTTCAGATTGGAGAATTAGGAAAGCCTGAGATGTCTTCCCCCACCCCCACTTCCTCTGGTGAAAACCAAGACAGACAATTTCATTTTATACAACACCTTTTCTAAAAATGAATTGCAATATTACAGAAAAGTCACAGGTTTTTAATGCTGGCTCAGAATTAACCTCTGCTGGACTCATATATTTGTGTTTGTCAATGCTGAGGGGCAAGCAAGCAGACTTACTGACAGAAGCTATAAATTCATCAATGTGGCTGTAGGGCACTAGGGATTCAGGTAACTCTCGGAAGAAAAGCTTCAAGGCCCCTGTTATCACATGCACATCATCCCACTGTGGGCTGGCCAGGTTCAACTTCTCCTCTAGGAAACAAGGGAGAAAAAGACTGATTCACCAAAAAGGGCAGAGTGATATCAAAGGGGACTTTTTTTTTCAATGTGACATCTTTCTGCTTTGTTGGCAGAGAGAGTCAACAAATACCTGTTACAGGACTGAAATATAACCCCTAATCAACCGGAATGGGAGAACTTGCCACAGCCAACTCGTCTCAGCCAACTCGTCGCAGGACAACTCGCCGTGGGAAAAACTTGCTACGGGGCAATTTAACAATTCAGTTTAATTATTTAAAATAAGTAAAAAAAAATATTTTTTTGTCATTCAGATTTCGTTTTGTGCCTCTTTTTTGCATCCCTTGTTTATTGATTCTATTCCATCATTTCTTTGATATTAGGGTAACTTGTCTGCGGTGAGTTGGCCGTGGCAAGTTGGCTGTGGCAAGTTGGCCATGGCAAGTTGACCCTGGCTAGTTGGCCATGCTGGGCTGGCCATGGCAAGTTGGCTGCAGTGAACTCTCATAGAACCCTAACTGGTGAAGAATGTTGGGAGATGCATTTCAGCAAAAGCTGAGGTGTTATTAAGTTGCCCAGCACTTTTTTTTAAAGGGATGAATAAATGGGGACAATGTTAATGCAGCTTCTCCTCTTTCCATGCTCTTTTCACCTGTGGCTCTTTCACTTAAGGGGCATAGCAAACCTGGGGGAAAAAAGATGCAGTATTTTGGCAAGCCTGGAAAATAATTGGAACAGAATAGAAAGGTCCAACCACTTCATCATCTGTTTTACTGGAAATGTTTGAGGCTATCGTATATATATATATATATATATATATATATATATATATATTGCCTTGACATCTTCATACTTGTGCTAGATTAGAAGAAAAAAGTGAATGAGTGCAAGTAGTCTGAAATACTCTTGACTCCAGGTACTCATTTGCATCTGGCTGCCTTAAACTCTTACACATTTGTGAGCCCATTGGTTTCTCTGGTGCAGTGGTCTTCAAACTTGGCCCTTTTATGATTTGTGGACTTCAACTCCCAGAATTGCTCAGCCAGGCATGCTGGCTGGGGAATTCTGGGAGTTGAAGTCCACAAGTCATAAAAGGACCAAGTTTGAAGACCCCTGCACTAGTGGGACAGTTTTTAGGCCATTGAAAGAGTCCCCAACACATTTGCAAAAAGTTTTGTACCTACAGATACCAGGTCCTTGAAATGACACTACCCCCCCCCCCTTCTTTTCCTGATAGAATTCCCAAAAGGCAAAATTCTCACCACTGCTCTAGCTGATGTAGCTAACTTCCTTTTCTTGGGACAGCTCAATTAAAGTGCAAAGACTCGGCAGGAAGGAGAGAAGACATTGGGTAAACCCAGATTTGACTCTCTCTTTGGAATCAAAGCAGCTTAATTGTGGCTAAGGCAACAAATCCAACTTGAGTCATAAGAGGCTAGTGTGATCCAGAAACTAAAAGAAGGACCTTCCAAGTCCAAAGATAAATATTTATTTTACCAAATAAATACGGCTGCTCATTCTACATAGGAATGCAGAGCACAAAAATTGGATTCTCTCTCTCTCTCTCTCTCTCTCTCTCTCTCTCTCTCTCTCTCTCTCTCCCTCCCTCCCTCCCTCCCTCCCTCTCTCTCCCTCCCTCCCTCCCTCCCTCTCTCTCCCTGTTTGGGTCAAAATGAACAAAAACTCCATTGGGGATTGTTGTTATTTTTAAAACTATCCCCTTTGGAGGCTTGTACGAATTCAGAATATGTACCCTATGTTCATAACATAACTTGGCTTCATTAAAGTCTCCTGCCAGGGTTGCTATTTCAAAGATTGAGAGACAGAAAACATTACCTTGGCAACGTTGCTCTGGGAAGACATAGCGTCCGTCGGATGTCACTGCCCGTTCTGCAAAGCAGCACAGTGGTTATTGAGGATGCCACAGGAGAAACAATATCTTGTGGCAAAGGGGGAAGACAGGTCTGAAGGTGGCCAGAATGCGTCCATTTCATTCTGGATGACTTTATGGAATACAGAGACTTAAGGTGGCTTGTCTATTGTTTTTCTTTTTTTCCTGCAGTGTAGAATTCAGCCATTGTCACCTTTTCATTTTTTGTTTTCTATCCTGCCTTAAGCTCTGGTAAACAGAATTTTCTTCCCTTTTTTTTAAAGAGAGGTTTATGATCTTCTGCATGTCTCGCAAACTTTGTGCAGCTTTAGCAACAGGAACAGTTCTGAACTACCTGCTGGGATAAGTGCTGTAAATCAAGACCTCTCTGATATGGAAGGCAATTACTTCCACATTGGATCAGAAAAACCCAAAATTAGATGACCTCACCTAAGGGGTAGAGATAAGGAGAAGACTATGCCATGTGCATGTTCTTGAAGAATGGTTAGCAAGGCATCTTTGAGCTGAAATGAGGAAGTCTTGTTCCTCTAGTCAGCCTTGCTTTCATCTATAATTTTCCCATATATTAAAGGGAGATAGATGATAGATGATGATATAGATGACAGGTTTATATAAACAGTTATAGATGATGATATATAAAGAGAGATGTAGATAGAGATAGATAGATAGATAGATAGATAGATAGATAGATAGATAGATAGATAGATAGATAGATAGATGATAGATAGTTCCCTCAGTTATTCTCATTTAGTGTTTTTCAACCTTAGCAAGTTTAAGATATGTGGATTTTTCAGCTCCTAAAATTCCCCAGTCAGGATGAAGTCCACATATCTTAAAGTTGCTGAGGTTGGGAAACACGGCTCTAATTCATTTAATTGCAAAAGAAAAAAGAAAAAAATATTACAGTATGAGGACAGTAGTTCATGTAATGTCATAAGGGTAGCCAATAAATGTTTTCTATCTTTGAGTTTAGAGAAAGAAGTATATAGTATATGATGCTAACTGCAATGGTAGTATTTCCAACAAACCTGCTGCCCTTGAAATGCTTTATCTCTTCACCTAAAGTAAAGCAACATAGGTTTTGGAGGCTTAGACTCCATGTTCACCATTTATCATTCTATAAGTACTCACCACGGTCAACTATGAATCTCAGCTTCTGAATAGTGGCCAAGTTCCCATTGACCCTATAGATTCCATCTGCATCCAGTCCTGAAAGAGAGGGAAAGAATTGCTGTGAATTCCCCACTTAAATCTATGGAGTGTCAGAACAGGGCAAAGATCCTAGCTGAGGCAAAGATGGAATGATGATCCAGGGATTCCCTACCTCTCTCTTCCACAGCTTCCACACATTGTTGGACAAATCGGGGTACTGTGCCCCCTTCTCGCTGGCACAAGGCTTCTAGCCGACAGCCAAAGACCTGATCTGGGAATAAAAATGGAAATAAAATAAAAATACCCGTGGATTAAAACCAACTTGTTAAACCTTTCCTTGCTAGTTATACTTATTTTGTTTTAAACTCCATGCCCAAATAAAAATAAAAATTGTAAAAAAACAATCTATGCCACTTGTTTCTCTCAGCCACATAGAATTCATGGTTCCTCAGAATTTTTAAACTCAGATTTGTGAGTTTTAGCAATAGTGATTTGATCTAGGAATGCTAGAAACAAAGAAAAAACTCAAATTTGTCTTGAGATCTGGATGAATCTGATCCTGTTGATGTTTCAAAGAGCTTTGAAGATCTGGGTCTTCACTAGGCCTTTGGTGAGAGTAAATGAACTCCTCTTGGATAATCTGAGGTAATTTTTCTTTCATTCCTGACCAGTTTTTGTCACCTTTGCCATTTTTATTCTTTTATTTTGTCTCTTATTATATTCTCATTCTTGTTTTTATTTGTGAGCTATCCAAAGCCATTGATAATTGAGCAGGATACTAATTAAATAAATAAATATCTAAGGATAAGGCCAATTTTTCCCCATGACAACCCTGAGGAAGGCCAGACTAAGGAAAAAAAATGTGGCTCCGGATGGATAAGAGCCTGGCTTTAATGGTGCAACACTTTCATCATTAAACCACAGTAACTTTAAAAATAAACAAATTAATGCAGCAAGATTTTTGCTGTGCTAAATATATAGGGAAGTAGAAACAGACTGGTGATAATTTTTTATTAAAAGTGGCAAATGCATTAGTTGTCACAGCACTTATTCCTGTGTCTTCAGAAAAATCGCATATTTTTTTGCCACCGTTATAAGAATCCTGGTCAAAATTCTAGTCCTTTGTCTCAATGTTTCCAAACTATCACTCGAAGCATTATGACAATGTGGCCCAAACCCTGATAGGGTACAAAAATACATCTGTGGCAATGCTGACTTTCTTTACCTTTGAAAATCCATAATCTCTATCTGGCCTCCATTGCAATGAAACCACAGGGATCTGCACCATTACCTCGGATCAGTCCTTTCTCCTGTAAACTTCTCAAGGGTGGCCTCTTGGCGATGAAGCGTCTCAGCTTGCTTCTTACCCTTTTCTTGTAGACTCTGCCGGGACTACCAGGGGCTAGAGGAGGAAGAAACCGAAGCCAAGAGAAGTTAAGGCAGCTGCATATGTCAAAACAGTTATATTTTTGACAACTTTTAGCACCCTCCCCCCACCCTACCCAGATCTTTCTGGTCTCAAACCTGCTGGCACTTCACTCTTGGAGAGCCCAACTTCCTCTTCATCATCCCAGCTGAAATCCACAAGCTCAGCGCTGTTGGACCGATAGAGTGGGTACAGAAGCGGCTCATCCAGAGGATTCTCTTGATCCTACAGTGGAGCAAGGAAGGAGCTTAATCCAGAGAAATTAGCAGTCAGATGGGATGGGGCGAAACGGGCAAATGCACTGCCATGAACTACAGAAGTTTCTGTTTCAAAGACATACAACCTTGGATTGATATGCTTAGGATTTCATAATGGTGTGCCATTGGGATAAACCCATGGTAGAAAAGGGAAAGAGAGAGAGAGAGAGAGAGAGAGAGAGAGAGAGAGAGAGAGAGAGAGAGAGAGAGAGGAGGGAGAGAGAGAGAGAGAGAGAGAGAGGGAGAGAGAGAGAGAGAGAGGGAGAGAGAGAGAGAGAGAGAAAGAAAAGTCCTTTAGGGTCATGAAGAACTACAAACTCAATGAAGGACAGACCACGCACAGAGTCCTTTTTGTGGACTCTGCACATCATCTGTCCTTTATTGAATTTGAAGGGTTGGCAACTAGCACTCTGCAAAATTGGGGGACTTCAGTGCCCATCAGGGCCAATTATAGCACAAAAAATTATAATAAGGCATGATAAAACTTTCCAAACCAGTTTGATGTGGTGGTTAAGACACAAGACTAAAATTGGGACCCTGTGAGTTGTAACCCTGCCTTAGGCAAGGAAGCCAGCTAGGTGGACTTGGGCCAGTCAGTCTCTTAGCCCTAGGAAGGAGGTAAGGGCAAATCACTCCCTCAAACCTTGCCACATATAATGCGTAATATTGCTTATGCATTTGCCAAAAGACAAAACTAACTTGAAGGCATCCACACACAGTCAAAAAAGAGATTTTGCTCTAGAAGGCTCCAGGCTGCTTACCATTGGGGCAATGTTAACTGGACAGAGTGAAAGAATTTAGGAACATCTTTTTTTCCCTAACAGCAATATTTCAAAGAAGAAAGGAAGAGACTGAGATAACTTAAAGTTCTTGGTATCTTTCACTCACTAGTCTGTGGATGACCCCTTTGATTGCCTGGTACCAGTCCTGGCTGACAGCTTCATTATCTGATTGCAAGAGATACTCATTGCCAGTCACAGTGCGAAACTAAGAAGAAACGAGGAGAGAACAAATTGGGTTAGGCAACAATTCCATTTAACCTGATCTCATGCTCTTCTAATAGATCCTTACCACCTAAGACTATAGTAGGAATCCTAACTTCATTTTAAATGATTATGACAACAACTTCATGTAATCACTTATTCCTGCTATGTTCCTCTCCTTGTGGGCAGGTGGGCAAACCGGGAAAGGATAGCTTAGTGTTACAACTGAACTTGGAATTGTAGTGAAGTACAGCCAGAGAAACCAGAGTACATTAACCAAGTATCTTGATTTAAAACAGGACCACTGTGAGTCAATTCTGAAGAACTGACAAGCCTACAGTGGGACAAACAAGGTTAGTCCCCAGTTGTATGAAGTCTCGCTCCAAATATCTCAGGTCAAGATGGACTGGGGTTCCCACACTTACATGGATGACATTCCGCTTGCTGGACAAATCCCGGGCCCACTCAATACGAGCCCCACGCAAATCGACACTGCTTTCAGGCCGGCTACCAGATGGAGTCTGCAGGAAAAAAGATAATAGGTTAGGAGGCTCCCTATACCCCATTGCCAGACTTGATCTGTGTCAGACGTCACTGAGAAGGGATGAAGAAGATGGGTCCTAGTCCATGCTTACTTCCTTATTGATTTATCACAGCACCAGAGACTTTTGTATTAGTGGATGGATGGATAGCTGAGAGATGGAGGGGGAAGGGGAGAAAATAGAGATAGAGAAACATATATGCATAGAGCAGTGGTCCCCAACATTTGTGGCACCAGGGACCGGTTCCATGGAGAGAGGTTTTTCTGTGGATCAGCAGATGCGTGGTTTTGTGTGCTGCTTGTATCTTGCAGATGGGGCTTTGCTTGTTTGTGAGGACCGGTTGCTGGCATGCCACGGCCTGGTACTGGTCCACAGACCAGGGTTTGGGGATCCCTGGCATACATTATATACATGGGCACACGTCATCTCTGAACAATACTGGCAGTGGGCATATCTAAAGAGTGTATTAGATCCCCAAATGGGTAAGATCACTTCTTTTATTCAAAAGACTCTCCCTTTTCCTCTCAGCCACCAATCTCTCCAAGGGCACCTGTATGATTTTTCCAGAGATTGAGCTGACTTCTTCCAGAAAGCTTTTAAATTAGTGAGAGGGTTGTACAAAGCTAGACTGTCAGCCATACAAGACCTTAGGCTGCCTTTCCTGTTTTGCCATTTAAGCATCTGTCTGCTGCTGCACTCACCCATGCAGCTGTCACCTTGGGGTCCTTGTAGAACATGAGGCTGTTCCCGGCTAATACCAACCACGATGATGTCCAGGACTTTCTGAAGGTAGAGGAAAATGAGAGAAACTGGAGCTCAGTCCGCCAGAGCCATAAACAAAACATACAACCTTCCGTGGGCTGCCAAATATAAAAGTGTCAAAAGGTTCTTGAAGAGTCAAGATCAATGTTCCCACCTGCCACCATGTGGCACTGAAAGGATCTGTCTGTGCTTGGAATAACCTCTGCAATGTAATAAATTACCATATGTCAACATGCCAGTGACCAAGTATTGGAGGAGACACCAAGGAAGAGCAATCTTGCTGATAGTTTCTGGTCTCAAAAACATTTTCTGTATTTTCAGATCATAAATGAGAAATGCCACTCTCCCCCTTTCTTGCTGAACAATTGCTAATGAAATAATAGACTGGTGGAGACAAAAGTATTATGAACTGGGGGCAGGAGACATCCTGTTGACTTTCTTCCTTCAAGGTCTTCTTTTGACAGGAGAATATCCTGAACTCACACTTATTCTGACCTTGCTTTCGTTAGCATGGAGCTAAGTGTTGGACCGGTGTACATGTTCGTTTCACGTTGTACATACAGCCATCATTTGACAAGTATAAGTGGGCATGTATCTTCTTTGACATCTCCGCTATGTCCCATTTCCCTGGATTTGCTCCCCCTCCTCTCCCCTACAAAAATGCTGGGTTCTGCCTTATTTTATGTTGGAATACAAGTCAGAATGTATTTTGTATTGCAAAAACTACAGAATCATTCAGCCTGTAGATGGCAGGTTTTGCTGTGTATCTATGGTTATACTCTATGGTTAATGTTCTGAGGAGTTTCCTGAGACAGTTGTGACAGTTCAAACCGATAAGCAGCAAGGCCCATATGGACTGTGTATTCTGTACATTTTATTTGATCTGAATGGCTATGTGACCATCCTCTGCTACCAATCTGAATGGCTCTACAATAATCTTCTGCTACCATTTCTATATAATAAAACAGATTTTCAACATTTTGCCCACCCTATCCCCCTTTGGATTTATGTCAGTGACTCAGAAGGTCCATTATATACACTATACGCCCCTTTCCATCCTCTTTGTCTATTCAGACCAGGACACACTGCTTGTCAAAACCCCTTCAGCTGTGAAATGCTTCTCAGACAGAGCTGGAAAGGTAGCCAAATGAGGACTCAGAAGCACAAATGCCCCAGATTTTTCCTAGATGGACAATGAGGAAGGTATCCCTCCTCAAGCCCCTTCCTGCCAGGGAGACTTTAATGGCATACCTGAGTTTCCGACCTCCTTCCGCAATCTTGGTTTTGTTCAGCTGTCCACATTTCTCCACCACCTGCCAAGAGAAAACAATGTCCACAAACTTGCAGTCCTAGCTCTGTCCTGTGGTCCTTCCTGAAATCCATACCACTCCCCATACTCCCAATTCTTTATAGATCAAACTTGGGCTCCACTGCTAACTCTCCTCTAACTGGATCAGTTGAGGGAGGAACTTCCTTAATGTGGCTGAGCTGCAACCTATAGCAGCCCCAATCCACACAGTCAGTGATAAGGATCTGTAGTTTGGTGGCATCTGGGGGACCGTAAGGTTCCCAAACCCAATGTGTGCAAGAATCCAAACAATTTGGGCCAGTGAGATACAATCATTTTTCAGAGAAGACAGAGAAAAAACACACTGGTATACACATGCTAAAAAGGACAGGTGGAGATGGCAAAACCAAGAATAGGGCAGGTGTATCTTCTGAATGCACAGATCCTGGTCCCAGCTAGAGATTTCATCTCCAACAATTCTCTTCCTTTCCATGCCTGCTTCTCTAGCTTGATTTCCTTTTACTTGTTTCATTCTCTAGATCCTTCTACATTCTCTTTACCATCTCCTTTGCCCCTTCACTCTCCAAATCTCATTTTTCTTCCTGGGCAACATTCCCAATCTCAGCGGAGCCAAATGAAGAAAGAAGGCAGCAGGATAGACCCACTCCAAAACCCACAGAGTGGACTTCTCTGGCATGGCACAACTGGCCTCTGGGGCTAAGCAAGAGAACATCTTTCGTCATATCCTTTCAGATAATGGTGACTGAGGCCGCTGCCATGGGATGGAAAGGGGGATATTTATATACCATTCATCCCAGGAACCTGAGAGGGTAGTACAAATATCTTCACAGATGAGGCATGAGGCAGACGAAGTTGATGAGATGCAACTATAACTCATGATGTTTATCAAATGACAGGAGATTGAGCCTAACCATTTTAACACCGCTGTCTAGTTGTAACATACATGCAGTAATTCAGCATTGTCTGAGATGGAACCATTGATAGAGGATGGCGCAGAGTATTCTCCTAACCAGGCCTGGCAGCTATATTGGGAATGGTTCCGCCGATGGTTTCCCTGTACAGAGAAAAAAGAAAGCAAGAAGATTTACCAACCATTTTGGGTACCCATTCCCTTCCTGCTGCCAGCAGGCACTGCCAAGGCTGAATCTTTTAGGCTGCCAAAACTTAAATGATTGACCATACTGAGTAGCAGATAGCGGGGTAGCTAATACACAGAACCTCAATATATTTTCTTTCTTCCATTTGAAAACACTTTACAAAGGGGGAAGTGGCCAAGTGGCACAAATGCTTGGTTACCAAACTGAGTTTGCTAATGTAATGGGCAGAAAGAATAACCTTGAGGAACAAGAGGAAGACCCACAACCAAACAAAACAAAACAAAACAAAACAAAAACCTAGGTGTGGGTCAGAAATGTAATTTGAGAATGTATCTCAGACAGATCCTTCCTAGTTCTACGAAACTAAAGGGGGAGGGAGAGAAAATATTCAGACTTGCAAGATTCTACTACTGTAATGTCATAATAAAAGTAGTATTAGCATTCATAACTTTGGTTTTCTAATCTGATCTACCTGGAAGGGCTAATAGACCCTTCCTCCCTTCCTTCCTCCCTTCCTCCCTTCCTTCCTTCCTTCCTTACTCCCTCCCTCCCTCCCTCCCTTCCTCTCCCACCACCTTTCAGTCCTCTCTCAGTCGCTCTCTTCTGCAGTACACTATAAAAGCTATTTAAAGGACTATTAGCCCCAGTATTTAAAATTACCTGCCCATTACCTACATGCACTAGTCACTGCTGTCCTGCCCTCTCCTTCAGATGCACCTCTCCTTTTACCCCAGGGGGGATATAGATTAACCTTTCCATTCTGCAAACCCATCTCTTTTGTCCTCCAAAACTTGCCATCCCAGTGGATCCCCTGAGGACCGGTGCCTTACCTTGGGAGGCTGCATCTCTGGTAACATGAAGGATTTGGTGTATCCTAGCTTTTTGTGGAGACCTTGAGCCCCAGGCTGCTCCCTGCCCACTCTATCTTCCATTTGGTCCTGGGTGGCTTCTGGCATAGGGTCTGCTGGAGCTGAGAGACCATTTCCCTCTATCTGCACCAAGCTCTGGCAAAGTGACACAGAAAAGGGGAGGGGGGAGGAAAGAGAGAAAGGCCGTGTGGCAGGCATGAGCCCAACTAATGCTTCCCTTCCCTGTCACCAATTTGCTGGTAATGACCTACAAAGCCCTTCATGGCATGGGTCCGGAATACCTCAGGGAGCACCTGCGGCCGGCATCAACTTCCCTCCGCCCAGTGCGCTCCCACAGAGAGGGCCTCCTCAGGGTGCCACTGGTCAAAGAATGTCGACTAGTGACCCCCAGGGGGAGGGCGTTCTCTGTGGGCGCGCCGGATTTATGGAACCATCTTCCGGTTGAGCTCCGGATGGCACCTGACCTTCGCTCCTTCCGGCGTGATCTAAAGACCTACCTGTTTGAACAAGCTGGCCTGGCCTGATGGGTGATGGGTTTGGGTTTTATTGCTTTTTATGTATTTTAACTTATTGTTATAGTTTTTGGGCATCTTGTTTAATCTCTTTTAATTTTTGTATTCTTGTCTTTTAACATGTATTGCCCTGTTCACCGCCCTGAGTCCTTCGGGAGAAGGGTGGTATACAAATACTATTATTATTATTATTGTTATTATTATTATTATTATTATTATTATTATTATTATTATTATTATTATTATTATTATTTTGATCCACAGCCACCTATTTCTTTCAAATGTGGGCCTCAATTTCTTCAGTGCTGTTCCACAGCTGATGATATGGACAGAGCCTTCAGATGTGACAAGGGAATGGGAAGAGTTTACCGTGTGAAGACTAACTGGCAACCACATGACCTGTTCTGACATAGCACACAATGATTTCTCATTACAGAAATTGCTCAGGCATCAGGCTAGTGACCCAAAATGTAATTCTGGATTAAAGCACCAGAGAGCAGTCAAACTCCAAGGACAGCCTCAAGAAGGCACTAGCAATTTGATTGGAAGCATAGAGTACAGCAAAAATCCTTGACTGCAATTGAGCCCACAGTTTTGGTCGTAAGTCATGACAGTTGTAAAGCATACTACTTGTATGTCAGCTCAGTATTTGCCAGCTAAATTCTTGCTGGATAAAGGCACAAACCTCTCAGAAGTAAGGATTTGATTTCTGAAGTTAAGTAGCCTGGATGTCGTCCCCCACCCCCACCCGCCCCCTGCAACAACTCTAGCTTCTCACCATCTCTTGAATCCTCCTGGGTGGCTTCCATGACTTTTCACCTGTTGCAGGCTTATAGTAGTAACTACGCAGGGAGCTGGAATCTATGTGACGTTCCCAGGCTTCCAGCGTCTGTAATGGTGGGCTGCATGGGGAAGGAGGTGTTGTTGGTAATTGCTTCATCTCCTCCAGATTGTAATAAATTGGAGGCTTTTCCCCAAGGAGAGATGGAGGAGTATCATCCAACATCTGCCAGAAAGAAGCAGGAAATAAATAAGAGTTGGACTTACCATAACATACCATTCCATCACTGGAAGATGGACATGGTAGGAAAGGGTTAACTCTACCACTTTTACTCAAAGAGTAAGGTTTAGGATCTCTTCCGGTCTCATGGAAGAAACCTCATCCAACTATGTCTCAGGCCAATTTACTTCACAAAGTTGTTGTGAGGAAAAAAAATGGGAGAAAGCATAACTGCGTATGCTGGTTTATGTCCCTAAACAAAAAGGCCTATTTCACCAGGCCCAACGAGCTCTCCACGCACAGGGGTTGCCTCCTCTGGGGAAGCAGGGTCATCATTCCCACCGCAGTCCGGAGCAAGGTCATCGCATCCGCGACTCAAGACCCAAACCAACACCGTGATGGCAAGAGCCGGACAACCCCACGAATTCGACACCCGCCACCCCGAGTCATGGGCCCGTTACCTGGCTCACGCCGAACTGTACATGCGGTTCAACCAGATCTCGGAGCACGGCGCAAAGGCCCTGCTCTGCATCGGGGGACCCGCACTCCTAGAGTTCGCCGCGAACCTGTTCGCCCCAGAGGCCATCAATACCATCGCGTACAGGGACCTCGTTGCCAAGCTCAATGCCAACTTCCGGCCCTGGCGCTCCAAAGTGGCCGCAAGGTCGCAGTTCGAAAAAAGGGACCAGCGCCCCGACGAGTCCGGTGCCGAATTCCTCGCTGCCCTACGAGAAGCCGCCGTCGCCTGCAAGTTTTCGAACTTGGAGGAGCGGCTACGGGACCGGCTGATTTGCGGCCTACGAGACAGGCGGCTGCAAGAGAGCCTGTTTGAGAGAGAGGAGGTTTCACTCCAGGAAGCCGAAGACGCCATCCTGGCCCACGAAGCGGCTTGCGGGGCCGTCCAAGCAGTCCAGGAGACCCGGGCCGGCAGCCAGGCAGCCAGCATCCACCGGCAGGTTGCCACAGCTGAAGACGACCAGAGCATTGACCTCCTCCAGCGGAGGTCGACCCCCGACCAGCGAGGCAGACGCCCAGAAAAGCCCAGGCCTCCTAGCAACGCCACCAACCCTCAGAAGTGCGCAGGGTGTGGTGGAAACCACTTGCGCAGCCTCTGTAAGTTCCGGGCGGCCACGTGTCGGGCCTGCAAGAAAACAGGCCACATAGCCGCAGTCTGTCGTAGCCGCCGCCCCCAAGAGGAGATCCACGAGCTGCAACCGGAGGAATCGCCGTTCGAAGGTACTGGGGCCCCAACCAAATCGCGAATTGGCTATGTTGAGAGCCGGCTGACCATTAACCACACGGGTAGCCGCCGGCTGGTCAAACCCAAAATTAGACTAACAATCCACTTGCAAGGCGTCCCTTGCAGCATGGAGCTTGACTCCGGATCAGCGGTCTCGATCATTTCGGACGAGACCCTTAACTATATAAATAGCTTGAGCAAGCAGCGGATTAAATTACGGCCTACAAATTTAACCCTGACCGATTTTCAAAATTCGCCGGTCAAGGTAAAGGGGGAGGCTACCATCTTGGTGGGGTTTAAGGGTCGTGAAGAGCACCTGGAGGTTGTAGTGGTAGAGGGCTGGACCTAGACTGGTTCAAGGCCCTGGGAATCACAGTCTCCGGGATCCACCGGATCCAGGGGGACTCCATCGAGGCCGTCTGCAAGGAGTTCGCAGACGTCTTTGACGGGACACTGGGCAGATACAGAGGGCCCCCCATATCGTTCAAGCTTAACTCGAACGTTCCCCCCATTAGGGTCCGGCCGCGGTGAGTCCCCTTCGCGCTCAAACACAAAATCGAGTGTGAACTGGATAAGCTGGTGGCCCAGGGAATCTTAGAGCCCGTAGATGGGGGGGAGTGGGAAACCCCAATCGTCACCCCCCTCAAATCCAACGGGGAAATAAGGATCTGCGCCGACTACAACTGCTTGGTGAACCACGCCCTAAACCCACACGCTTACCCGGTCCCCACGGTCAGCCACGTTCTCGCTTCCCTCCAAGGCGGCACCATCTTTGCAAGGCTCAATCTTGCGCAGGCGTACCAGCAACTCACGGTTACTAGGGCAACAGCTGACATTCCAACCATAGTAACACACAGGGGAGCATTCCGGGTGAACAGGCTGCAGTTTGGGGTCAGCGTTGCTCCTGGCATTTTCCAGGAAGTTATGGAGAAGACACTCAGGGGTATCCCAGGAGTCTGCCCCTATTTTGATGACATCCTGATTGCAGGAGCATCAGCAGAAGAGCTGGCAGGTAGGCTTAGGGAGGTACTGTCCAGGCTACGCACAGCTGGCCTCAAACTCAAGAGGGAGAAATGCAGCATAGGTGTTCCCTCCACAGAATTCTTGGGATTCAGGGTAGATGCCAGGGGCATCCACCCCACAGAGTCCAAGGTGAGGGCAATCAAACTAGCATCCACACCCAAGAACAAGGCAGAGCTACAGGCATTCCTAGGCCTGTTAAACTTCTACCACACATTCCTTCCACACAAGGCAGCCATTGCAGAGCCACTCCACAGGCTACTGGACAAGCAGGCAGCATGGGTCTGGACTCCCGCCCACGACCAAAGCTTCAGGGTTTTAAAAGCACTACTGTCGGATAAGTCCACAGTAACCCATTTCATTGAGACAAAGCCCATATGCATCGCATGCGATGCATCCCCTTATGGTGTGGGCGCAGTACTCAGTCACCTCGAGCCCAATGGGGCGCAAATTCCCATAGCCTACTATTCCAGGATGCTGTCTGGAGCAGAAAGAAACTATGCCCAAATTGACAGGGAAGCCCTGGCAATCGTGGCAGGAATCAAAAAATTCCATGATTATCTGTATGGCAGGGAGTTCACTGTCTACACGGATCACAAACCACTCCTAGGCCTGTTCACAACGGACAGGCAGACGCCCCAAATTCTGTCCCCCAGAATGCTCCGGTGGTCCATCTTCCTTGCAGCCTACAATTGCAAGCTGGTGCACAAGCCAGGGAAGGAGATAGGCCACACAGACGACCTAAGTAGGCTACCCATTGACACCCCCGAACCAGACCCGGCACCAGCAACACAGATCCTAGCCCTGCAGGAGCTACCAGAATGCCCACTCCATGCCAAGGACATTGCCAGCAACACAGCCACCGACAACATCATGAGCAGGGTACACTCATGGGTTTCCACAGAGTGGCAGGACAAGTCCCCGGGGCCTGAGTTCCAGGCCTATTTCACCAGGCCCAACGAGCTCTCCACGCACAGGGGTTGCCTCCTCTGGGGAAGCAGGGTCATCATTCCCACCGCAGTCCGGAGCAAGGTATTGGACTCCTTACATGAGGGACACCCGGGGGGGGTTTAGGATGAAGGCTCTGGCCAGAAGCTACCTCTGGTGGCCAGGGCTGGACAAGGACATTGAGGAATGGGTCAAAGCCTGTTACACGTGCCAGAGATCCAGGCCAGAGATGCTACACTCACCCGTGCACAGGTGGGAGGCCACACACACACCCTGGTCCCGCATCCACATTGACTATGCAGGGCCATTTCAGGGCCAACTGTTCTTAGTAGTAGTGGACAGCCACTCCAAGTGGTTGGAGGTAGTCCCTATTCCCAACATGACCTCGGGTAGGACAATCCAGGTGCTCCGAGCTTTCTTTGCCACACACGGCCTCCCCGACGTAATTGTGTCTGATAACGGGCCTCAGTTTACTGCTAATGATTTCCAGGCGTTCTTGAAGGCGAATTGGATTAGGCACACCACCTCCGCGCCCTTCCATCCATCGACTAACGGGCAAGCTGAACAGATGGTAAGGACGACCAAGGATGCACTCCGGCGCATCATCAGCGGGGACTGGCATCACAGACTGGCCAAATTTCTACTTGCCCAACACACTTCACCGTGCGTTGCTACCGGGAAGAGCCCAGCTGAACTGCGATGGGGACGGTGTCTCATCACCAAGCTGGACCGTTTACACCCAGACCGAGTAGCAGCAGAGACGGATAGGCCATCATCATTGTCGTCGTCGTCATCATCATCATCACCAGCGCACAGAGTTCTCAACATGGGGGACCTGGTCTGGGCAAGGAACTATGGGGCAGGGCATCCGTGGATTCCGAGGACAGTGGTTGAGAAAACTGGCCCCTTCTCTTACATTGTGGAGGTGGAGGGGGACAGACACATAAGGCGACACATCGACCAGCTCAGAGGAAGGGTCCCTGAGTGCACCACACACGCCCAACAGGATAGCCATACCCCAAGAGAGGTCAGCCCAACCGGAAACAACACAGAACAGGAACCAGAGGAGGAGGGCCTCCTGAACCCAGCTCTGCTCAACCCAGCACAGAGGCCTCACAAACCGGCTGTCCAAGCCCAGGGCCAAGCCACACCCAGACGGTCCACCCGGCCCCACATGACACCTGCCTACTTAGCGGACTATGTGTGCAAGTGACGGCCCCACTGTTGCCTTGCATTGACACACAGTGTACATAGCTATGTAGTTAGTTGCAAATTGTTCCATAGTTGTTATGTGGTTCTTCTCTAAGGGGGGAGGGGTGTTATGTATGCAGGCACCTGCATAGCAACAGCCACCAGGGGGCGTTGGCCTGAACGGTTTTGGCGGGAAACCCAGTTTCGGCGGGAAACCTAGGGCCAACCCCATTGGCTGTCCGCCTACCTGGCTAGGTATTTAAGGAGGCCAGGTAACCCTCATTCCCCAGTACGCTACCCCCCCTTCCAATAAAGAGCTGAACACGTACTCCGGCTGGCGTCTCTTCCTTGCGTCGGACCCACTACACAACAGTAGAGTATATATACAAAGCAGAGTATATAGACAATCTTTGTAATCCTGCCTTAAAGCACATCAGTATGAGAAGAGTTCTGGATTTAGCTTATAAAAGGACTTAAAGTATAGAAGTTTAGGCCAGTGTTTCTCAACCTTGGCAGCTTTAAAATGTGTGGGCTTCAAACTCGCAGAATTCCCTAGCCAGCATGTCAAGTTAGGCATTTTTCTGAATTTTTGACATGCCAAGCCCAAAATTTTCACCATTCCAGTCTGACCATGTAGTACTTTCAAAGGTGGCCGTGTGTGTGTGTGTGTGTGTGTGTGTGTGAGAGAGAGAGAGAGAGAGAGAGAGAGAGAGAGAGAGAGAGAGAGAGAGAGAGAGAGAGAGAGAAGACTTTGGGGCTTTTAGGACTGCTAATTCCTCTGGCCATCTTGACTGGCTGCTGTGCTCTGACAGTTTCCTATCTAATCCAGTTAGATTTTGCTCTCCCAATGCTCCTCATGAAGAGGAGGAAGAATGCTTTTTTCAATATATGAAAGAATCAGCACCAGTGGAGGGTAAGGGTTTTCTCAGTGGCCTTCACCCCTGAAGCACTGCAGGCAAAATGAAAGCCAATGCTACCACTTTTCCCCTCCATAGTCTGCAACCTTTGAAGACCTAATCAAGGTCTTTCTGTATTTCCTAGGCAACCTTGGCTCTTTTATGATTCATGGACTTCAACTCCCAGTATTCCTGAGTCAGCTATGCCGACTCAGGAATTCTGGGAGTTGAAGTCCATGAGTCATAAAAGAGCCAAGGTTGCCTACCCCTGTCCTAGGCTATTTTCCTGGCCCAGCATCATAGCACTTTCAGATGTGGCTTCTTGCCAGCATGCCTACCGGAAAGCACTTCATGCAGGATGGGGAAGAGCCCTGGTTTTGGTCTTCATCTTCATTATTTCCTTTTTTTTTACCTCCCAAGATTGAGCCCTGGTTCCTCCAGAAAGCAGAACAGAAGGTTGAAGTGAGAGGCACTTCCTCTAGGACCAAAGAAGATGATTTAAGATCCTTTTTTTATCAAAACCAACTTCAGCTATGGAAAAGTGACTTTTGCTTAATGAAGAGCCAGACCTCCCCGTGCTGCAGGATACAAAGAAGGATTAATGATATTTCAGGGATTTATGAAATTTTATAGTAGGTCCCATAAAAACAGTGAGCCATCTAAATGTCAGAATAAACTGAGTAGTGCTGATACTTTGGTCACCAAAACATTTGCTTATTTAAATGGGAGGGGGAAAAAGGTCAAAACCATCAACAGGAACATGTCATAATTCTATAATCCTGCTGGTCAATTAATCCAGGTTCTAGCCTATCCTATTTAGCATTGTTTTTTTTTGGGGGGGGGGGGTTAAGCTGTCATCATCATTGTTTCAATTGTTTCTGTGGTTTAGTTGAGAACAGAGCAGAATGTCCTATATTACAGGCTGATTCAGCATTTTAGAGTTTTGACAACTTGGGACATGTAATAAAAGACCTAAGAGAAAGAGAAAGAATGAAATATTTACTCCAATTCCCACAAAATGTTAATTCCCCCTAATTTAACTTGTGCCTTAAAGATTAATGGAGATAGGGTCTATAAAGTTTTAGTTTTTGTAAATTATCAGAATAACAGAATAACAGAGTTGGAAGGGACCTTGGAGGTCTTCTAGTTCAACCCCCTGCTCAGGTTAGGAAACCCTATACCACTTCAGACAAATGGCTATCCAATCTCTTCTTAAAAACTTCCAGTGTTGGAGTACACCCAGAACTTCTGGAGGGAAGTTGTTTCACTGATTAATTGTTCTGTCAGGAAATTTCTCCTTCGTTCTACATTGCTTCACTCCTTGATTAGTTTCATGCCTTAGCTTAGAACAGGGGCTATCTCTCTTAACCACTGCCAAGCTTTCTGTCTCAAATCCTTGTGGGACCATATCTTCAGAACCTCAGAATTGAATTGAATTGAACTGTGTGTGAACAGACACCCAAGGAATTTGTCTCTGGTACAGACGCACTCAGTGTACTTGCAAAGCAACAGAGATGATGATGATGATGATGACGACGACAACAACAACAACTGCGTGATTATGGATGAAACGTATAACAGTGATACCCATTGTCATCGGGGCACTGGGAAGTATGTCCAAAAACTCTGCAAAATACATCAAGAAATTGCAGCTTCCTGCAATAACTCCAGCAAAGTTACAAAAAAACTGCGCTACTCAGAACATCTTATATTTTAAGCAGGTACCTGGTTGATACCTAGGATGCTGGCAGCAACCCGTGTCAACCATCAGCGCCAGTCAATTTGAATGTTCAGTTGACTGAGGTTCATGTTTAATGAATAAAAGATAATAATAAACAACAAAAACAACAACAGTAGTAGTAGTAGTAATAGTAGTAGTAGTAGTCATTTACAGTAATACTAATACAGTAATAATACTACTTTATAGCAAATTGCTGTAAATCTGTTGGAATCAGGAGTCTATAAATGCAGGAAATCAATAATACTTAAAAATGCCCAGAATTCAAGGGAATTCTAATGCACAGCAAATGATTAGCTGCAGAGAACAGCTTGCTTTGTGCCATTACAGTCAATTATGTATTTATGTGATAATAATCAGCATGTTGATGTTTTGCCCAACAAAGACAGCAATAGCAATAGCACTTAGACTTATATAGTGCTTCATAGTGTTTTACAGACTTGTCTAAGCAGTTTACAGAGTCAGCACCCCTCCCTCCCCCAACAATCTGGGTCCTCATTTTACTGACTCGGAAGAACAGAAGGCTGAGTTAACCTTGAGGCGCTGAGAATCAAACTCCCGGAGTAAGCAGTAAGTTAGCCTACAATACTGCATTCTAATCACTGCGCCATAATGGCTCTTAGATGGAAGCGCTACTGATACTAAAAGCCTTCCCGTTAGGAAGTTTAAAAAAAAAAAGCAAAATGAGTGTCATAGATATGCTAGGAAGATATTAGCATAGTTGGTTCAAGCGCTTCTCCAAAATACTGTAGTCACTGGAGCAACCAGAGGGAGGATCAACAGTTCACACACAGACAAAAGGAGGCAGGGCCTCAATCATTGTAGTCATGCTAGACTTCTAAACATGAAACGGGCAAGAAGCTACTCCTGTTTAGAGATTCTAAGGATATAAAAACATAAGGAAAGACCTGCTCTTTACTATTACTTTTTAAGCTTTGAATCCCCAAATAACTTTACTGGAAATTATGGGAACTGAACTGGAAGGTACAACCTAAGAGTTGGTTGGGGTACAGTGCTGGATTTTGCTCAGAAAGACCTAGATTTGTATCCTCCTACAAAATGAGGTCCACCATTTTCCAATGTTCTTTGCAGTCTATGAGCAATGTTATTTTGAGGATAGAATCAAATCCAGTTTCAAGTATAGGACAGGAACAGATTATTTCAAATAACTATGTAAGAATTAATAAACACCATCCAGAGTCCAACCAGAATGGAGCAGTTTAAATATTTCATGGATGGTTGGATAGATGGATGGATGGATGGATGGATGGATGACAGTTACAGATAAACAAAGATACATAATGATCAAGTTTCCTTCTAGCTACTCCTGTCTGAATAGGAACAGCACAAGTAGCTGTGGTATGGCACAAGTAGCTGTGAGTCTTTCTTATGCTGAACCACAACTGTGCCCAAGTAAACATTTTCCATAAAATCCCATTGACAGATCCATATACTCCACCCAATTCTTCCCAGCTCCACCCAGCTCCATATAGATTCTCTGCTAATGCCTAGCTACACAGTGCCCTCTCCAGCTAAGTCACAGCTGTGGGCTTGTCTATGTTCATTGCCCAAGAGGAAGTTGAAAACTGGTTGCTTCATGGCAGAAGACTGGAAGAATATTGCTAGTGGTCCAGAGAGTTTCTTCCTCTTCCTCACTTTGTCTCATTTCTGATTATGTCTTCTTCTAAAATCCACCTCTCAGAGGTGACCCCCTTTATCCTACCTCAAGTCTTGAGGCCTTCAGAAGTTTTCTAGGAAGCACCGATACCCCAACAGTCTGGTACTTACAGCCAGTGACAGCTGTGCGGTTCAGGGGCGTGTGCAGAGGAGCTGGCCCTCCCACTAGCTTCCCCCACATCCTGTGTGGGTGGCAGAGGCTAACACCCCTTCCAATCAGGGAAAGACAAAGAGGAAATTATGCAAGGTAGCAGGGCAGATGTCTCACCCAAGCATCTAGTGGAATCTTGACAGAAGAAAAAATATGCCTGCAGCAGCCCACAGCAGTCAGACACCATGAAGAACATATAAGTCAGAAGAAGAAACTTAATGCAGTAAAAGCTTACCGTTAAACAGCTTTAAAGGGGATATGAGTCAACTTTTCTGAGAAATTTGTCATTCTGGAGGTGTGCCATAAGGTTATATGAAGGCCTTGACTGAGAGTGACTTTGAAGAGTTTCTTAAATTCACGTAATGTCTACCCTTCTGCTTTCTTCCTAATCTGGGTTGTATTATGGATGATTCAGATGATTATGTTCAAACACACACAAAAATACAGTGGGAATTCTAAATCCTCACACTGTGCTTTTCAACTATTTCCAGAGGAGCATCTATCTTAGTCTATGCTGCCCAAATGACTGGATCTTGTAATACGTTCAAGACTAACAGACCTTATGATAGCTTATATTCCTATGGACCACATCGGGAATTTCCCAACTGTGGCTTGGAACATGAGCACCTGGGGCAGGAAGTGATCACAGATTTACACAAACGAAGTAAAAGCACTGTCAAAACTCATTCTCGGCTTTGCTCCTTATTTTGCTGGTGTATATCTGGGCATTTTTGTAATGCAGAATCCCTTACCTCATCCTACTTCCACAGAAAAGCCTTGAATGTTTAATATATCATTTTCCCCCCTATGTTTTTATTCTTTAGTCCAGCCTATTTAGTTTATTTGTTTATTATTTATTAAATGAATCTGCAACCCATCTTGACTAAAGGTAATCCTAGGCAGCTTATAATCAACAACTTTATTGTTCTAGAGATGGTCTTCCCGCTCATTAAAGAACTGAATCATGATATTAGGGGGAGAGCATTTTTTTGGAGGAGGAGGAGGCATATCACTTGCAGCCAGCCTGAATTCTTACAGCTAGACCCTTGGCCCAAGGATAAGAATATAAGACTAGCCCTGCTGGACCAGGCTAAGATCCATCTTAATCCAACCAGATGCCACTCAGAAACATATCCGTCTCTCGCCATTGCTCCTCTGCAACTGCTGGATTGATGGCAGGCTCCACCTCCCCCCCCACCCCCTTGTTCTTTGCTCTCCATCCATTTTTTTTGTTATCATATTGATGTATTTTTGTTGAGTTCTTTCTTATTGTTTATTTTATTGTTCTATCATGTTACTTCTGTTCTGTTGACACTCTTTTCATCTCTTCCCTTTATTATTGTAAGCCACCTAAAATAGCCCCAAGGCAAGATAGATGGCAAATAAATTTAATAAATAAAGTAAATAAATAAACTGATACTTGGACACATGCTAGAACAAGAATTCTAGGAAGAAGCCAAGGGAAGTCAGTTGAACGATTTCACAGCTCTGATGGTAAAGCCAATTTTTACTTCTGCTCACTTACAGCACTTTTACCTATAACTGGGGAACATCACTGTTGGCCATGGCCTACAATGGTCATTTAGTCTGAATAAGTGACACAAAAGATTAAACAAACAATAATTAAGTTAATCTTGCTTATAATGGCCCTAGGAAAGAGGACTTACACAGATTAATTGCAGAAGTTTCAGCATACTTAAGCCAGCCTTATGCTTCTTCACATAATAGACAGTAGAATTCATTAGTAAAGATGTAGGGTTGGCAGGCAATTCATTAGATCAGACATGTCAAACACAAGGCCCGGGGGCCAGATCCGGCCCGCGAAGTGGTTTCATGCGGCCCGCGAAGCCATCCTGGAAACAGTGAGGGAATGGCCCCCACTGCCTTGGCCCTGGCCCAGAGACCCTCCTTCTGCCAGAGACCCTCAGATCTGTCCCACTCCTGCCCAGGCTCCCATAGGCACCCTTGATGCGAACAATGTAGAGCTGGCCACGCCCACCCAGTAGGCCATACACACTCTAGCCACGCCCACCCAGTAGGCCACGCCCACCCAGGCCACACCTACCCGGCCCGAGGGCAACCGCAATGCTGATGCGGCCCTCAATGAAATTGAGTTTGATACCCCTGCATTAGATAAATTTTAAAAAGGTTCATGGAAAAATGACTTCTTAACAGAAAGTCCACGTTCAGAGAGATAGCAGATGCCTAAATATTAGACTCTATATCCAGACAAAGATTTAGCACTCACTCTCTGCTGGCAAGCTCCCCAAAATATTAGGCTGTAGAATGTGCAAACAGAAACACAAAGGCGGCTTCCGGTCTGTGCTCGTGGCGCTGGCAGACATGCGTGGAGAACTCTTCTCCCCACCGCCCGGTTTTCCTCCGTTGGGAGATCCTGAAAAGGGTCAAAAGTCACCCTGGAAGGGCGACGACCATGAGGAGGCCCTCCGACTGGACAGATGAAGAAAAGATCGGCCATCAATATGGCTGATCATCAAACCGTACCAGCCAAAAGCACTAACAAGCACAATGAAAGCAACGCAGAGGAATTGGGTGAGACCCTACCTTTCTTATTTCCCCAACTACTTTCCTGTGGGAGTGTTTTGAAAATTTCTTCTCCCTCTTTTGGAAGAGCGGCATTTGCCTACTTGGGGATTTAAAGCTCTGAAAAGAAAAAGAAAAATATAACTAAAATTAAATAATTAAAAATTGGACTTGCTCTTTTTGGACATTTGAGGTCCCAAAAAGTTCTTATTTCTACGGGGACCTACTACCCTATCCACTTGTTAAGATGAAAAAAAGAGGAAAAGTTTAAACTGGATAAAAGATTAACTGGAGCTCAGAAAAGGATTTTATATACTATTAAGAACATTTTGTGGTGAAGCCTGGTACAACAAGGAAATTTACTTTCTACTGTGAGACTTGGCTACAGTCTAGCTGTCCTTCGCATTATCTAAAAAAAAATAAGAATTTGAAACAGCTGGTGAAGAAAACAACTCCTAAGAATAGTGGAGGTGGACATTCACTGACTTCTATTAAAAATAGCCTCCACTAAAGAACTATCTGTAAACACCTTAGAAATGGAGGAATACGATCCACAACTTAATTATAAACTTATACTTGAAACAATCCTTAAAATTACTGAGCAGACAAAAGCTAGACTGAAAGACAAAGGTGCCAGCCTAAATTTACAAAATGAAGCCCTGATTCCAACTAATGAATCTACAATCCAAAAAGCAACAGAAGAGGAAGAAATTAATACCGACAGAGGACTTTAAAGAACAACAAGCACAATTTATTGAGAACTTTGCTAGCCAAACTTTGATCTCAACTATAGAACCTGCAACTCAAAAAACAACACAAACTGAAGAAATCAACATTCAGATGGAGAGCTCTAAAGACCTACAACCACAGCTTATTGAAACCTTAGACAACCATACAACAACTACAACACTGGACATGACCTCTCACTCAAGCCAGATGAAACTGGAAGAAGAAGAAGACCAGACTGAATTAATGACAAATATACTGATCCAAACATGGAAACTTGAACTATTAGAGCAACAATTTAATGACTACAAAGGGGCCAGTTCCTTTGAAAAATTGACAACTGGATGGTCTCCCTTGATTCAAATAACATGTGCAGAAATAAAGGGAGATATATTTGAGGATTTAAAGACACTGGTATGGAAGCCTGTCTGGCACAAAAAGAAAGCCAGAGTTAGATTTTTTTAAAAAATGGTTTTTCTTTCTTTTTTATCTATAATGGAAGAGCCTAAAATTTCACTTAATCGGTCAAGGGGGGATTTTGAAAGATCTTATTTAATATTTAGGATTTAGATTTACAAGGGAAATTAAAATTACCTATTAGAATATAGTTTTGAATTATAATGTGGAAGTTGGATTGAGATAATAAAGGATTCTTTACTAGTAAGTGATGAGGTACTAGGATGACAAATATATTTGTGAAATGTATTTGTGAAATAAAATAAGAATGTATCTAATTATGTAATATGTGTATTTTGTATATGACAACCATTATTAAATTAAATAAGGGAAATTTGGGTCACCCAAAACTTAAATACTATGGATCTTAAAGGCTAAATTGGAGCACTGTAATTGAAAATGGGTAAAATTTTAAAAAAACAGGACATGATAACTATAATTAAAAACATATTGCCAAATATCTTAACTGATTGTGCTACAACTAGAAATGTATTAATTTGATTGTGACATAGTAAATATGGGAAACGAGAGGAAATTTTTAGATGATTTAACCTGAGATAGGCACAAATGATTTTGTTACTGGACTATTGTTTACCCAATCATCACGTTGCTTTCTAAACATTTTGATATTTTGATGTAAAGTTGGAAAATTAATAAAACTTTTTTTTAAAGAAACATAAAGGCATGAAATTGCTCATACTATGTCAGGAGTGAGTAAGCGGTAGATTGAAATCTAACAAAAGTGTTCAGGATGCTCTACTGTAGGTCAACAAGATTGTGTGATTTTTAAGCCCAAAAGCAATAACAGGAAGAGTTTTCTTTCTAAACTAGATGAATGACTAAAACCCAGAAATGAGTAGGTTACAAAAATCTAGAATTTAAGTCCTGCAAATTTAGGCTTATGTTCAAGGGTATTCTGATGGCAGCCTTGTGTCTGTAGCTGCTAATGGACCTCAAACCATTCCCCTGAGGCTATCTAGGTTCTTTGAGTCATTCTGATTATTATTTTTATAAAAGCATTTATTATTTAATGAGAAAGCAGCATGGTGTAAGGCAAAGTGCTGGGTCCAAGATTTATACAAGTTTTATACAAAAATGCTCAGTGGTGCACATAAACCTTTAGGTATTCTTAGGAGTTTAAAATGGTGGGTGGCTGTGGCCCAATGCTTTGTTTAGGACTGGGCTCAGCTGCCAAGAGGAATAAGACGGATGAATGAGGAAACATCTGGAGCAGCGTTCCCCAACCTTTCCCATTTTGTGGAATGGTGGAGGGAGGGGAAGGGGATGGTTCTGTGTGAGTGGAGGGCAAGCGAGTGTGCACACATGTACTCGCCCACCAGTTCCACAGCACGGTTCCAAACAGATCATGGCCCAGTATGGGGAGTTGGAGATCCCTGATCTGGAGGAGTCAGAAAGTGCTTTCTCTGTTGCCTATATCCACTAGGACAGTTCTTTTGTGACTTGTGACCACAAGCCATAAAACACTCTCTAAATTCTAGATTTGACTCCACGTATGGATTAAAGGGACGCGGTGGCTCAGTGGGTTAGGACGCTGAGCTTGTTGATCAGAAGGTCGGCAGTTTGGCGGGTCAAATCCCGAGTGCTGCGTAACAGAGTGAGCGCCTGTTACTCATCCCAGCTTCTGCCAACCTAGCAGTTCGAAAGCACATAAAAATGCAAGTAGAAAAATAGGGACCACTACGGTGGGAAGGTAACAGCGTTCCGTGCGCCTTTGGTATCTAGTCATGCCGGCCACATGACCACAGAGACGTCCTCGGACAAGCGCTGGCTCTTCGGCTTTGAAACGGAGATGAGCACCGGCCCCTAGAGTCGGAAATGACTAGCACGCATGTGCGGGGGAACCTTTACCTTTACCTTAACCTTATGGATTAAAACCTCTTTTGACAATATTTTTTTTGCAATTTAAAAAAAAAGAAAAACCTTTGATGAGCAAGCAGGCTTTAAATGCTTTAAGCAGTTGGAGTAGTTGCTGGATGTTTTTGTTGTTCTTGTGCATTTTAGTTGCACCTGAATACTTTTTTTTAAGCTACATTACAATATAATAAAATTATAATAATTAATATATATTTTATAGTTGCTCGTCTCTTGGGCACTATGTATTTATATTGTATACTGTATGTGTCTAAATACCACCTGGGTCGTGATAACGTTGAAAGTGCTGTTTGGTTTTTATCTCAGCTGCTATCCTATTGTCTTGTTATGATGTCTTTATTTTATTTTTATGCCATGTTAGCTGCCCAGAGTTATGTTTGTGATGGGCAGCCGTCAATCAAATACATAAACAAACAAATGAAGTCTGAGAAAAGGAAAAGGCTGAACTCACCCCATAATATCTCTCGCTTCTTGCTAGCTCTTCCTCTGAACTTTGCCAGTGTTTTGGGCCTTTGCATTTTACCTGAGATAGGCCACTCAGGCTGTGACGCCTCCCAAGAAAAAGCTGATGGATTCTCATCTTGGCGGGAAAGTGGTTGCAGCTGGACAATAGATCTGTGTGGGAAGAGGATGGGGGTGGCTGCCCCCAAAGATCCTCCAGAGAATGAGACATTTCCAAGCATGCTGAAAGGAAGAAAAGTAGAATCAGCAAGGACAATTCTTACCTTTCCGCACACGCCCACTGAATGAAGCTTTTTGTTCAACAAGGATTGATCCAAATTAAGGAGAAATATCATGGCAGTAAAAAAAAATACTTTGGGTTTTGCCTACTGTTGGTTTTGATTTTATACTGACTCCTACCCTGGGAATGTCTGTAATGAAAAGTAAAGAGAGGTGTTCCGGTGGCGTCGCGGCGCCGAAGACAGCCTTCCCGGGCTGCCCGCGGCTCAGCTGTTTGTTTTTTCGCCCGTAACAGCGCCGAACAGCTGTTCGGGCGAAATTGAAGCCCCCTCCTTGGGAGAAGAGGAGGGGGTGAGGCCCCAGGTAGGGGTTGAGTTCTCCGAGGCCGCCTGAGCTTGGAGCTTGGGCGGCTGAAGGATTGAACTCCCCCGAAGCCTGGGTTGCTCCCAGCTGGCCGGCGTGTCTGCTCTGAACTTTTTGGAGCAGAGCCAGGCGTCTGCGAACCATCCCTGCCTGAAGAAAGGACTATGATTTAAAGGAGCAGGCAGAGCGATACAAGAGATAAAGGTGAAGAGGCTTATTTTATTATACTCTCTAACTACTTGAACTTTTTAAACTCTAAGTGAAAGTGCGTCATATTTGAGGATTAAAAGATGGCGGCGAAACCTCCCCCTAAAACTCTTCGGAGTGGTGGATCCTCGCCAGTGCAACAATCATCTTTACAGGCGTTGCACCCTTCTGAAGTGCTGACAGCGAAGGAGTTTCGAGATGCTGTGGATAAACTTTTGGACTCAATTAATCAATCAATGGCTGATAAATTTGCGCAGATGGAGGAGAAATTGGAGAAACTGGAGGAGAGAATGGAAGAGAGGATGGAACAGAAGCTCAGCGTGATGAAGGTAGACATTTTGTCTTCAGTGCATAAAGTGGCGGAATGTGTGGAAGAATTAGATGAAAAGATGGATGATTTGGCTCAAAGGAATGCTATATTAGAAGTTAAAGTAAGAGAGAATGAAAATGTAAGAGACAAACTGGAGAAGGACTTAAGCTTAGCCCAATTTTACCAGATGCAGTTTGCTGTCAGAATCAGAGGCTTAAAAGAGGATACTAAAGAAGATTTGAAGCAGCTGATCTCTGAGGCTTTTGAAGAAGTATTAAACCTGCCAGCATCTGAAATAAGAGCAGCTATGGATAAAGTGTTTCGGGTGAATTCATGGATTGCTAGACAGAGGAAGTTGCCTAGAGATGTGGTGGTTTATTTTGCAAAAAGAGAGATCAGAGATCAAATTATACAAGCTGCCTATGATGTTAAAGTGGTGATTGCTGAACAAGAAGTTTTGGTTTTAAAAGAAATTCCTCCAAGGATTTTAAGGGGAAGGAAGGATTATACATTCCTCGTGCATGAGCTCAAGCAAAGAGATATAAGGTTCAGATGGGAGATTCCTCAGGGGCTGATGGTGATGCATGAAGGTAAAAGGTACCGGTTGATTACTGTGAAGCAAGCGCGTGATTTCTACAATAATGTCCTAAAAGCAACCCCATTAACGCTCCTGGAAGCTGGAAAAGGATCTGGAGAAGAAGAACAACAAGAGGAGGAAACAGAGGAAAGTGGTGTGGGAGGAGATCAAGTTACAACTTCTTTGGATGATCCTAGAGAGCAAAGAGTGACGCGTGCTGCTTTAAAACGAGCAAAGAAAATAATAGAACAAGATCAGCAAAAGTCTTCAGTTTCTTCGCAACGTACATACAGTCAAGCTGTGGGAGGGGCACGGCCTAAAGAAGTTAGTCCTATCAAGGCTGTGGTCCAAGGGCTTCTGGATGATATGCATGGCAACTAAATTTTTAACTTGGAATGTTAATGGACTAAATTCACCGCAGAAGAGGAAGAAAGTTTTTCAATATTTAAAGCAATTTAAGATAGATGTTATATGTTTGCAAGAAACGCATATTAGAGTTTTGGATCAAAAGTATTTACTGAACTCGAGACTGGGTACGCATTTTGTTGCCTCTGCAGAGAATAAGAAAAATGGAGTAGTTGTTTATGTTAAAAGTGCCTTAACAGCAGATTTAATTGAAGCAGATAAGCATGGAAGATATGTTATGATTGAGCTGCTGTTAGAAGGTAAAAAGATGCTTCTAGTTGGACTATATGCACCTAACCAACAACAAGCTGATTTTTTTAGCTTACTTCATACAAAGCTTACCCAGTTGGATTATAAATCTTTTATTTTTATGGGAGATTGGAATGGTGTTCTGGATGTACACTTGGATAAAGCTGGAGCTTTTAAGCGTATTCCAAGCCACGCCAGACTGCCTAAAACTTTTTTTGAATTGAAGGATGATCTCGAATTGCGAGATATCTGGCGGGAGAGGCACCTGCAGGAGAAGGATTATACTTTTTACTCTGACAGACACCAATCTTTCTCAAGGATTGATTTTATTTTGTTGACTAATGATTTCTTTTTGAGAACTAAAAAAGTGAAGATATGTGCAAGAACTATTTCAGACCACAGTCCAGTTTGGTTGGAGATTGATAAGGAGAAAAGAGACAGGCGCTCGTGGCGCGTAAATGAGAACTTGTTTAGAGATCAGAGAAATGTGGAAGAATGTAAACAGCGGATGAAGGATTTTTTTGAGATTAATATGAATAAGGGTACCTCTATGGATATGGTTTGGGATGCTAGTAAGGCCTATATGAGAGGTGTGTTGATATATATGAATAATAGACGTAGACGTGTAGTGGAAACCAGAAGGAAAGAACTGGAGAATGAAATAAAGGAAAAAGAAAGGGCTTTGATTTTGAATCCAGGGGACGTGAAGATTAAAGAGGCTATTAGGCTGTTAAGAGGACAATTTGATAAATTAATGGCAGACCAAGTGGCAACCAATCTGCGGTTTGCTAGGCATAATACTTTTTGCAACGCTAATAAACCAGGCAGATGGTTAGCCTATAGACTGAGGAAGAAACAAAGGGCCTCTAATATAGACAAGATTGAATATAAAGGAAGGGTCGTGTTTCAACAGAATCTTATTAAGGATGCTTTTGTGGATTTTTATTCGAAATTATATACCAAAGAGGAAATTGAGGTAAAAGACATTGATAAATATTTGGAGAATGCTAATATTCCGGTCCTTACGCAAGCACAAAGAGAGGGGATTAACCAACTGATCACAGAAGAAGAAATCCTTTCAGCAATTAAGGATTTGAAGGTTGATAAGGCGCCCGGTACAGATGGCTTGTCTGCGGCTTTTTATAAAAATTTACAATTTGAGATGATAAAACCGTTAAAGGAACTGTTCCAGACAATCCAGAGGGGGGGAAAGGTGCCACCGTCTTGGAGAACAGCTTTTATCTCATTGATTCCGAAGGAAGATCAGGATGCTACTCAAGTTAAAAACTACAGACCGATTTCGCTTTTAAATACAGATTATAAGATATTTGCTAAGGTTTTGGCTAATAGACTGATGAGGGTTCTGCAACAGGTGATTCATGGGGATCAAACGGGGTTTATTAGTGGTAGGCAAATGAAAAATAATGTTAGACATATAGTTGATGTGTTAGAGTATTTGGAAAGGCACAACCAGATCTCTGCAGCGCTAATTTTTTTAGATGCTGAAAAGGCTTTTGATCAATTGAATTGGCAATTTCTGTTGAGAATGTTAGATAAAATGGATTTTGGGGAAAATTTCTTACAGCCGATTAGGGCATTATATCAAAAGCAAACTGCCCGAATCATAGTTAACAATAGTTTGACGGCAGTATGTAATATTGAGAAGGGTACAAGGCAAGGATGTCCGTTATCGCCCTTGTTATTTGTATTAACTTTAGAGATATTATTGAACAAGATTCGGAATTCGGAAAAAATTAAGGGGATACAAGTTGGAGATCAGGACTATAGATTGAGAGCATTTGCAGATGATCTGGTTGTTACAGTGACCCAGCCAGAGAACTCTGTTGTGGACCTGATAGAGATAATAACACAATATGGGAAGGTTTCTGGATTTAAAGTAAACATACAGAAAACTAAAATTTTGGCTAGAAACATGACAGTTTCACAGAAGGCCTTCTTGGAAGGATTAACTGGATTTGAGATTGTTAAAAGGGTTAAATATTTGGGGGTAATTTTGTCGCCCTCGAATACAAAGCTATATAAAAATAATTATGAAAAATTGTGGGGGAAAATTCAAAAAGAATTGGAGAGTTGGCAAAAATTGCAATTGACTTTGTTGGGACGGATTGCAGCAGTGAAAATGAATGTCCTGCCCAAATTTTTATTTTTATTCCAAATGATACCGATTCTTAAGAAAGATTCTAATTTGGAGGAATGGCAGCGTGGTATCAATAAATTTGTGTGGGCAGGGAAAAAGCCACGAGTTAAACTTAAGATTATGCAGGATATTCGTGAGAGAGGTGGCCTTAAATTGCCTAATTTTAAATTATATTATGAAGCTGCTGCATTAGTAGGAATAAGTGATTGGATCAATTTGACGCAATCGAGGTTATTAAATCTTGAGGGCCATGATTTGTTGTTTGGCTGGCATGCATATTTGTTGTATGATAAGAAGGTAGGTACTGTGTTTAGGACGCATATTTTAAGACAGGCATTGCTGAGAGTTTGGAAGAAGTATAGACATAAGCTAAGTTGTAAGATACCATTGTGGGCAATTCCAAAACACGCAATAGAAAATATACATGCTGGTTTCAAACACGATGAGACTACCTACAAGGAAATTTTAAGTTTGGAAAGGAATGTTTGGTGCTTGAAATCATATAGCTTCTTGCGAGAAGAGAAGGTTGTTCAAACATGGTTTCAATATACTCAGTTACGGGCCAGGTGGAAAGAAGACCAGAAAATTGGATTTGCAACGATTGATGAAAATCTGATAAAGCAAATTAGAAATCAGGGACCTGCACACATTAAACGGATATATCTTGCATTGATAGAGATTGATTCAGAAACAGAGCTTGTTAAGGACTGTATGATAAAATGGGCCCAAAATATTCAGGAAGTTATTACAATGGACATGTGGGAGAAGATCTGGGTGAGGAATGTGAAATTTACTCAAGCTCAAAATTTAAGAGAGAATTTTTATAAGATGTTTTATAGATGGCATTTAGATCCTAAAAAGCTTGCAAGTATGTACCCGAATTATCAGCCTAAGTGTTGGAGGTGCGGGGTTGAAGATGCAACATATTTTCACATATGGTGGACATGTAAAAAGGTTAAGGCCTTTTGGATTAAAATCTGGTGGAATATACAGAAGATCTTTAAAAGGAGGATAAAGTTTTGTCCGCAATTTTTTTTGTTGGGAATAATTGTTGATGCTACAGTGGTGGACTCTAAGTTGATGCTGAATTTAGTCACGGCAGCAAGACTTTTGATAGGACAATATTGGAAGAAAGAGGAGCTGCCGACCATAGAAGAATGGACTTTAAAGGTTTCCGACCTGGCAGAGATGGCGAAGATATCGGCTTATTTGAAAGATCACTCGCAAGAACGTTATATTATGGAATGGAGAAAGTGGATTGAGTTTATCCAGAATAAGTATAGGGTTAAGAAGTTTTATCTAGCATTCGAATAAGTCTTCCTTCGTGTTTTTTTCTTTTCTTTTCCTATTTTTTTTATATATATTTAATAATGTTAAGTTTTGTTTGTTCTTATATAAGTTAGAGAGTGATGGATTTTAGAATTTATGGTTGTTAGTATATGGTTGCTTATGATTGCTTTTATATATATATACCTTGTATTTAGCTCTGGGAAGTCCGGGGGGGGAGGGGGGTGGGGGGGAGGTAGGGGAGGGAAGAGGGAGGGGGGAAGGGGGGAGGTAAGGGGGGAGGGAAGAGGTAGGGGGGAGGTAGGGAGGGGAGGGGGGAGGGGGATGGGGGTTTTTAATGGAAAATTGTATTGTAAAACTTTTCAATAAAAAAGAAAAAAAAAAGAAAAGTAAAGAGAGGACTACATCCAAGTTTTTTTTCTTGGCAATGTTGCAAATATAGTTTGCCATAGCCTTTTCCTTTTCCTTTACTTTCTAGTCCATCCGATCAATAGTCATGGTGAAAATCAAAATGTGAACTACCAGGCTTAGCTTTCAAATCCAGAAAAGGCAGGCCGAGTGCTGCCACCTTTTGAGACTTCCAGCAGAAACAGAACATGAAATCTATCCAGAAAGTCTACTCTCTATGGCACTATGAATTTTTAAAGAGTGTTAGTCCTTTTCTCAATTGTCAGGGTTTTTTTCAGCCAACAATCTTTCTATTTCTTGTCCAGGAATTCTCTTTGTCACTGTCAATACTGATTAAGTGCCACCATCTTTATTGGTCTACTTTCCCACCAAACAGTGTCCTGGACCAGTCACACGGCACTACTGTCAGGGGTATAATGACATTGTATTCAGATTCATAAATATTCATATGAGGGATGGGCATTCTTTTAGGACTGGGGACAACACCTCTCCCTTGAGAGAGATGCATAGTCAATGGCTTGGGAAACTAGATGAAGTTGTTACACGGATGGGCAACACTATAATTTTCTGTTTTCCTAAGTTTGGGGATAGGGATGTGATTTTTTCCCCCTTTGTTTTTAATTAACTAGGTGTAACCACATTTCCAAGAGGAAAGAAATTTATACACTTGGCTTCAAAAATCTATACAACCACTAGATGGCAACAGACCTGCCCACAAAAATATAACTCTTTGCTACCATCTGGTACTGTTTTGGTTTCTTGCAGTTCAAGCATAGTTGTTCACGTGAGTTGCAATGAGTGACAAATACTGAAGTCATTTTCTATGCTGTACCTAACTGATTTGGAGTGGCATAGCCCTTTTCCTCTGAAAGCAGGATGTCTGATCCCCTAAATACATTGCATTTTTTGTATGTAATGCTTCTACTCCAAAACTATGGGAATGTGCGTCCAATGTTCAGCTATGGTGGTGGTGGGGACTCCAGAGATAGAATAAATTTATGGGAGTTCCCCCTCCTGGTGTTTAATTTAATTTAATTTTAATTTATTAATATTTCTATACCGCCCTTCTCCCGAAGGACTCAGGGCGGTGTACAGGGCAAGAATAAAACACAAAGCTACAAAAATTAAAAAGTAATTAAATACATGCCCATAAAAAACAATAAGTACATTAATAAAACCCCAATAAAATGATAATAAAAAACCCCACCAATCCCCCCTCAGGCCAGGCCGGCTTGTTCGAACAGGTATGTTTTCAGATCGTGGCGAAAGGAGCGAAGATCAGGCGCCGTCCGGAGCTCAACCGGTAACTGGTTCCATAGCTCCGGGGCGCCCACAGAGAAAGATCTCCCCCTCGGGGCCACCAATCTACATTCTCTGACCGGTGGCACCCTTTAAGTTGCCCAACCCTGGTTTAGTCCCTTGAACTTTGAAAAACAACTCACCAGGGCCTCCATCCTTTTCTGAATGGTAGCTAGGGTGCAAGAAGACATTTTGCTGTAGGCTTGCCCTTCCATCACAGGTCACTTCAGCCACATAGGATGCTGGGACAAAGATGGGCCTCTTCTGCTTGGTCTGGCCAAACCTCTTCACCTGCCACCAATCCTCATTGGCCTTGTGCACAAGGTGGAAGATCTCCCCTTCCTCAATGATCACCTGCCTCCCATCTTCAGATTTGTACTTATAGTCATAGAGAGCCTGCAGCACCACACTGCCTGCAGAATCCAGAGAAGATTCGCTGTGGGGGTGATTGAACCCTTCCAAGAACCGCCTCCGACTTGAAAACATCTTGCCAAGTCAGGTTGACCCGAAAGAGCTGGGAATTCTGGGCCTCAGCATGCTAACTTTTCACCTATGATGAAAACAATTGCAGCACTAAATTTGGGTGTGGTGAAAATGCAACTGAAGTAAAGTGCCCGTAAACTAAATGCCTTAGGCACTGTAACTTGTTAGGCCTGAGGATATTATTCAAAATTTGGTAAATTGTGGATTATTGAGTAGGCAAAATACTAGACAACACTTATTTATGTAAGCTCGGACTACTAAAAATAAGAAGCACACTAACAGAGTAAAATTTTCCTCTATGGTCCAACGTAATATCTTGTGATGGTAACTCCAAAAATAGCTGAGGGTGAATCTCATTTTCCCAGGAAGAAAAAGGATAGAAAATCTTAGTTAAGTATTGGTTAAAAGCAAGCTTAGACTGACTTTCTTGATTTATTGTATTGATTTATTGTATTTATTTGTACAAAAACTATTTGTGGTAGAATCAATCTGAGTTAGTGATTAAGGTGCCAGCCTGGAAACCAGGACACGAGGAGTTCTAGGTCTCTACGGCATGAAAACTAGCTGAGTGTTTTGGGGCCAATCATCCTCAGCTCAACTCATCTTACAGAGTTAGGTTTAGGCAACCTTGGCTCTTTTATGACTCATGGACTTCAGCTCAGAATTCTGACTCAGGAATTCTGGGAGTTGAAGTCCATGAGTCATAGGAATTCTGGGAGTTGAAGTCCATGAGTCATAAAAGAGCCAAGAGTGTGAAGAACAAACTGTCAGGCATTTGGCATCTTTTTAATGAAAAAAAATTAATGGTGCAGAAAATGCTAGACTATGAAAGGAAAATAATACTCAGAGGAAAGCAGAGCCAGAAAGAGGTAGTAGTTCTGTAACAACCAAGAAGGAAGTATCTACGTCTATCTTCAGCCTCAAAAGTGCTTCCAACTATTTGGACTCTTTTCTCAGACATTGCATGTCAATATTTCTGTATACATGGATCATGAATGACTTTTCAGGAGAGCTATCAGATTAGGAAAATAATCAGTTTATTTATTTTTTCTTACGTATGTCTGAAGAATCTAAGCCACCAAAAGCACCCAAGTAGCTGTTGCAACAGGAAGCAACAATGCGCTTGCAGCTTCTTGCAGAGAATGAACACAGAGCCATGTTGAGCAGAAATTGTTCCCAGTGGAATTTGTTTGCCAAACAGAATCAGCAGGAGGGATAGCAAAGCTGTCTTCACCCAGCCTCTTGGGACTCCCTAATCTTGTTCTTGAAAGCATCTCTCAGGGTGTTTTTTGCCCTCCAAGACAAAGCTTCTACTGTCCCAGAAATCACCTTCAATGCAGCAGATCATCTTCAAAACCAGAGATAACCAGCTCTGTAAAGATCACTCTATCCTCTGTATCAGGGCCATTCCACATAGGAGCCTTGGTGGAGCAGTGGGCTAATGCCTCCTTAAGTAACACCAGCTGCCTGCAATTAGTGCAGGTTCGCATTCCACCAGGCTCAAGGTTGACTCAGCCTCCCATCCTTCAGAGGTAGGTAAAATGAGGACCCAGATTGTTGGGGGCAATTAAGCTGACTTTGTAATAATGCCGCTGGGGTGTGTGTGAAAACCCTAATAAGCAGGCATATACATAGAATGAAGGCTACTGCTAAGCTTGTAAGCCGCCCTGAGTCTTCGGAGAAGGGCGGGATATAAATGCAATAAAAATAAATAAAAATAAATAAAAATAAAATAAATGGTCCACTTTTGTGGTCAAGAACTGGTAGGGATTTTCACAGTTACAGACAAAAGAACTCATACGATATATGGGGACTCCACCTTTAAAAGAGTTTATATAACTATCAGGAACAAGAAATGTAGAAATGAAATGAAAAACAAATATTTAAAGTAAAAATATCAAAAAACAAAACTCATTCTGTAAAATGTTTTTGACCAAAAGAAGAAATAAAGGCTGGTGTGGTGAGTCGGTCAAGCTGAATTTTAATCTCTTTGCTGTCCTTCTTTCTGGGCTTTTAGATTATTGTCTCAAAGTTCAACTCTAGCTATACCATTAGAGGGACAGGTTGAAAAAGCCAGGGAGCTTTAAAACATTGTCTACTGTGGTGGCATTGGCTTTGTTTTCAGGACTTGGTAACTTTGGCCAGCTACAGAAAGCGGATGTAAGACAGAATTCAGAGATGATAATGTGGTGAGTTACCCTTATGTCACCAAAAGACAGCAGAAGAAACTGGTGCCTTCCTTGTTGTATTAAAAGTGCAGGAGAAAGCAAGCCAGCATCTAACAAATTACATATATACGGATTCCATGTTTGAAAGCAAAGGTACTAGTCAGAACTCTTGTGCTTTCACATCAACATTTTTTCTACATAACTTTTTCAATCAGTGCACAGCATTGTCTCTACCTGTTCTTCTCCAGTCCTGATTTTCATTAGCGAGATGCAACACAACATCATGCTGGCAGACATCAGGTCTGACAACTGTTTGAAATGCCCTTTGATTTCTCACTAGGCCCCCAAAGTTGCCCTGAGAGATGTTGGGAACTTCAAATGGTGATTCCACTTTTTCCAACACTTCTCCCTGCAATAAACAATACTTAAATCACCTGGATTGAGAAGCTCGGGAGACAGTGATTCCCACTCCAACAATGGACGTTTTTAAGAAGATATTGGACAACCATTTATCTGAAATGGTATAGGATTTCCTGCCTGAGCAGGGGGTTGGACTAGAAGACCTCTAAGGTCCCTTCCAATTCCATTCCATTCCATTCCATTCCATTCCATTCCACTCTACTCTACTCTACTCTACTCTACTCTACTCTACTCTATTCTATTCTTACTTGACCTTTAGCCAGTTGCTCTCTCTCAGCTCAACTCACCTCAAGGTTGTTGTTGGGGAAATAGGAGGAGGAAGGAATATAATGTATGTTTGCTACCTTGAGTTACTTATAATGTAATAGAGATGGTATAAAGATTAATATATGTGTATATATAGCTATATATATATATACACACACGCACAACACATAAATACACACACACATACACACACAAACATACACATGCACACACCCCATATACTGCATATATAGCTACCACTGTATAAAATAATACTTGGGGATATTCTGGAATACATTAATATCTTGGTGAAGGGATTAAAATTGCTTTAAAGCAAAATTTGGAACCTATGGAACTCCCTCCCAGCATTGGTTTTTTGTCAGCTAAGGCTGCTGGGAGAAGTTATTCAACTGCATTTCAAGATTCCTATTCCTTGATTTGAAGACTAATTTTATCCGTCCAACTACTTGACAGCTCTTCTATCTTTATCATATATTTGCATGCACACCTCAGAAATAGTGCATTCACACATCACACTAAAAGGAAACCAGATACACTATGTCATGATTCCCTTTGTTGGGTCAATTTTGTACATTTGTTAATCACCCTCATGTCTGTAGGTACATATATGGGTTCAACTCCTTGATGAACTATACATAAGCCACGATGGAAAGCTTTTTTTACAGAAAAGTAATTGCTTTGAACAGCTGTGATCTGAGCACTATATACTTTTTTTAACTACTGCACACCACAGTTGTTTTTAATTGGATATCAAACACCATACTTCATTTACTGTTACATTTTTGTCTCTGTCAACTACATTTGCTAAGATTAGAATTTCAGAAATATAGATAGCTGCAGAAACCACGAGAAGGGTTTGGCCCATTTCTGTTTGCAGGGGTTATGCAACAAACAGGTCTGCTTGAAAAAATGTATGTGAAAGAAGAATCAGAGCTGCAGTCCTAGCCGGTCCTGAACCTTTCAAGATGGAGTCCAGTTTTCAAAATGGAAACTAAGCCACTGACAGTTAAGGTGGCCTTAAGTCTGAGGAAGACTCTTCTACATCAATGAGTCTACAACAAATAACTTTTCTTCTAAAGCACTTTGAGAATGTAAGCTGACCCCACCACAACCCTTCCCTGTTTTTTGCCAACCAGTCCTCATAAGAAAATATGCCTTAGAAAACACTAATCATAAAACGTTCTCCTGTTGGAGAGAACATAAAAGAAACTTCAGCTGGAAATAAGAAAGAATGCAAACTCCCATTTCTTTGTTTATTTCTTCTGCATTTCCTCCGATATCACAGTATTGCATTCATTTTGTTGTCTTGTTCAGAAGCCCCATTTTTCCCCACTGCTTGCCAACTAAAATGGGAAACCCATTCCCTAGCCAGTATGACTGAAGGAATAGAGTAAAATTTCAATTAACAATCCACAGATGAGAAAAGAAGATTGCAGCCCTACTACAGTAAACTTCCCATTATCTCAGAACAGTTATGTTTACCTGAGCCCATCACACAATGAGAGAGATGACAATCCTGGAATAACAGCTTTTTATTTCAGTCTTGGACCCATCCTGTAGCCATTCTTTTAATCTTTCACAGAAACAGAGAGAAGAATGCGGTATTTCCCTTCTTTAAAAGCTTTTAGTGTATGAGGTACAAAGCATAGGTATCACACACATCCGCCTTCAGAGAAGTGAATAGTTTCTTGCTACTTTGCTTATGTGCACCACAAAACAGGAAGGAGGCTCCATTTCTGAGTCACAATACTCATTTGAAGACAGAGCAACTGCCTTTATTGTAACATTTGTGTATATAAAACAAATAGCCTTGCAACAAGTGTAATCTTATTTAGATCAAGAAGATAGCAATTTCAGTCTTAGGCACAGCAGTAAAGTTTACCATAATCAGAAAAGGTTATATCTAAGAAAACCCAAGGTTGCATGACATGGGTGCAAATTTATGCATATCACCTTGGGTGTCCTGCTTCACACTTATTTTTAACTGATGTAGAAAATCACCACCATCCCCCATCCCAGAAAAGGAAATATTAAAAGGGCAGAAAAATATATTTCCCCAGAGGATCTTAAAGAGGGAGAAAAGCATGCCCAGTTTTTCTTAATAGCCCCAAGTCTCCCTCCCCCAAGCAGAAACCAGCTCTGCAGAAATGCAGATAATCTTGTCTGAAAGACTGGAATCAGGAAACTGGGTATTGTGTACTGGGTTCATTGTGCAGGAATGAAGATGAGGCGAGTGAGTTCAGCAAAGATCATGCTTTATTGCTTGCAGGATCTGAAGTAAAGAACAGGGCTGCAGATGCAGCAATTTATACCCTGGCCCCTAGGCGGTGGCCAATAGGTTTGAAGCAACCTATTGCCGCCCTAGGGGCAACCAATAGCAGCGCTGGAGATGGGTTGTCTGAGGAGCTGGGAGCCGTTAGCTAGCTTCCCTGCTCAAACAGCCTTCCAGCAATTACCACGTGGTGTTCTCTTAACAAAGCAAGCCCAATACATTACACCCCTCCCCCTAGAACGAACAAACATTATAGCAACAACAGAAGTAATTACAGCAATACAATTTACAAAGGGTTAACAATGGTGTGAAAACAGGTTTCCTCTTAGCAGCTCAATAAGGCACTTACAACATCATAGCTTCATTGTTCAGACAATCTTGTAGGTCAGCAGGCATTGCAAAAGGTACATACAACACTATAGCTTTATTATTTCAGGACATAATCTTGCAGATAAACAGGAGGTTTGCGAGCCCTTGTGGAGCACCTGGGGGACCCAGGCACTTCCTGGCCTACCAGCTTGCCCACCGGGCTGGGTAGACCAGTGTCTCTCAGTTCAAGTGGTTCAGGATGGCTCGGTGCTCTATGGCTGGCCTTTCCAGGTTGGCCCACCCCAGAGTCAGTTTGTTCAGCAGAGTTAGCACAGCGGCTGTATAACTCAGGTTGGCTTTCTCCGTCAGGGGACCCATGTTGCACTTCCGGGCTCCCCCCCTCTACGGCCAACTCCCCGTTGCTTTGGCAGTTTAAGCCTTCAGAGTCTGTCTGGATTGGCCTGGCTGCCGGTTTGCGGCCTTTGGTAAGGACTTATGACAAAGTCCTCACTTTGTGGCCGTTCTGGGAAATACTTCCTAAGCTGATCAATGTGGCGCCGGACAACTTGCCTGCCCTCTAGGCTCACTTCGTAAGAGAGAGGGCCTGACATTTTAGTGATTTTTCCTGGCACCCACAAATTCCCATGCCCATAGTTCCTGGCCCACACCCCGTCGCCCACTTGCAGCCCCCTTGGAGGTTTTGGGCAAGAGGCTTCTGCTGCCACCTGGTCTGGATGCAACCTATCCAGTTTCGTGATCAGTCTTCTCCCCCAGCGCAGCTCTGCTGGGCTTTTTCCTGTAGCCGTGCATGGTGTGGAATGTTGGAAAGTAAAAAATCTGCCAGTCTGTGGTGCCAGTCCCCAGTCACTATATGCTTCAGTGACTCTTTTGTGGTATGAACCATGCGTTCGGCTTGACCATTAGTAGAAGGGTGAAATGGGGCCGATGTTGCATGCCTAATGAGATTCGCTCTCAGGAACGCCTGAAATTCTGCCGCAGTAAATTGGGCTCCATTGTCAGACACTATGACGTCCAGTAGCCTGTGTGTGGCAAAGAGTTTCCTAAGCACCTGGATGGTCCTAGCAGTAGTCATGTTTGCAACTGGTATTACTTCTAGCCATTTACAGTGGCTGTCGACCACTATGAGGAAGAGCTGTCCCTGAAAGGGCCCAGCGAAGTCTATGTGAATTCTAGACCAGGGAGTGTGAGTATCCTCCCACCTGTGAACTGGAGCGTGCGGCATTTCAGGCCTTGATTGCTGGCATGTATAACAGACATGCACCTGGGCCTCAATGGCCTTATCTAATCCTGGCCACCATAAGTAGCTTCTAGCTAAAGCTTTCATACGAACGATACCTGGATGGCCTTCAGGCAGTGATAGTAAAACCCTGTCTCTTAGTGAGGTAGGAACTATGACCCTGTTTCCCCAGAGAATACAACCCTTGTGAGCTGATAGCTCATGTCTTCTTGTAAAATAACTCTGAAATTCAGGTCCTGGGCTTTTATCCAGCCACCCTGTGTGTACCCAAGAAAGCACTCTACGTAGTGTCTTGTCAGCCACCGTTTCTACACCTATGTCCCCTGCATGGAGGAGAAACTCTGGCAAGTCCTGAATGGACAAAATGCGGGCTGCTGGTGCCGGATCTGGTTCGATTTGTGGCAGTGGAAGCCTGGTCAGGCCGTCTGCATGGCCCATCTCTTTGCTGTGTTTGTGAATCACCTTAAACGTATAAGCCAATAAAAAAATAGACCATCTCAGCATTCTAGGGGATAATATGTGGGGTGTCTGTCTGTCTGTAGTGAATAACCCCAATAGCGCTTTGTGGTCTGTGAAGACCATGAAGTCCCTGCCATATAAGTAGTCGTGGAATTTTTTAACTCCAGCTACAATGGCCAATGCCTCTTTGTCAATTTGAGCGTAATTACGTTCTGCAGAGGACAGTGTCCTCGAATAAAAAGCAATTGGAACTTGAGTTCCATCTTTCTCTAAGTGACTCAAGACTGCACCCACCCCGTATGGGGACGCATCACACGCTAAGCAAACTGGTTTAGACTCCTTGAAATGAGTGATAGTGGAACTGACCGACAGAAGTGCCTTCAGGTCCTGAAAACTTTTTTTGTGAATGCTAGTCCACTTCCAAGAAGCATTTTTATCTAGGAGCCTGTGAAGCGGCTCTGCCACTGCGACCTTGTTAGGAATGAACGTGTGGTAGAAGTTGAGGAGGCCCAAGAATGCTTGTAGCTCTCCCTTTGTTTTAGGGCTAGGTGCCATCTGAATGGCTTTTACTTTAGACTCAGCAGGGTGGATGCCATCAGCATCAATGCGAAACGCCGAAAATTCAGTTGAGGGGACCCCAATACTGCACTTGTTCTTTTTGAGTTTGAGGCCTGCTTCTCGCAGCCTTTGCAGGATGGCTCTAAGCCTCCTGGCTAACACCTCAGTGGATTCTCTGGCAATAAGCATGTCATCAAAATAGGGGCAAACCCCTGGGATGCCCTTGAGTGTGCGTTCCATGATGCCCTGAAAAATTCCCGGGGCTACACTGACCCCAAATTGCAGGCGCTTTACTTTAAATGCCCCTCTGGGGGTTACAATGGTTTTTGCCACGGCCGTGGCCTCATCAACAGGCAGTTGCTGATAGGCCTGAGCCAAATCTAATTTCGCAAAAATGGTGCCACCTTGCAAGGATGCAAGGATGTGGCTTACTACTGGTACTGGGTATGCATGTTGTTTGAGGGCCCAATTAATTGTGCATTTATAGTCTGCACAGATTCTGACTTCCCTGTTGGCTTTGAGTGGTGTTACAATAGGAGTTTCCCACTCCCCACCATCTACTGCAAAACGCCCTGTTCCACAAGTTTATCTAATTCCGTGTCTATTTTGTGCTTGAGGGCAAATGGGACCCTACGAGACTTAATCCTGACCGGCACTACCTTCGGATCTAGTTTGAAAGTTATTGGTGGACCCATGTATGTTCCCAGGGCTGAATCAAACACATCTGCAAATTCCTCGCATATGGTCGCTAGGTTCGCGACTTGTGTCCGGTTGATTCCCGTTACTTGGATGCCTAGCACATCAAACTAATCAAGTCCAATTAGGCTCGTTCTCTGGCCCGCTACTACGACAACATCTAGGTGCCCTGAAAATTCCTTAAATTTAACACTCAAGGTGGCTTCACCCTTGACTGCGACTCTGGCGTTCTGAAAATCAGTTAGAATGATGTCAGAGGGCCTCAGCTTAGCCCATCTCTTACTGCGACTACATACGAAATTAAATGTTTCAAGGGAAATAATGGAAACGGCAGAGCCTGTGTCCAGCTCCATCTTACAGGGGACCCCTTGCAGCTCCACCTGAAGTCTATACTTGGGCCCCGGTACGGCAGACGCTTCTGCGGCTTGAGCAAAACCCCACACTGTATGGCCCTGGGGCCCCGGTACCACTCCTGGTCGGACTTTCCGACTGGCAATTCGCTGGCGGGTCCTTCTGGCGACCTCTGCAGATGGATGCGATATGGCCGGTCTTCCCGCAGGCCTGGCACATGGCTGTCCAGAACCTACAGTCCAAGCGTTGGTGGCAGCCGCCACAACCTGGACATCTAGGCAAGGGATCTGCCTTGTAAGTAGTCTCTTGTTGCTTGCTACTGCGGTGCTGTTGGTCGGGTTGTCTGTGCAACTTGTCGATTTCAGTGTCTTCTTCTGGGCCTTCTGTGTGTTTTGCGTCCTCATGGTGGACGGCTTCTTCACGTTGCGCTGTTTTGGCGGGCCAGATAGCTCAGACGGCTCCTCCGGCGGCTTCATCCGCCATGACTTCCTTCTGTGCGTCTGAAAACGACAGGACCTCTCTGGCAAATAGTTTCTGCTGTAGCTCTCTGTTGCAGAGGCCACAGACAAGCTGGTCTTGAAGTTTCTCTTTGACATCTGAGAATTGGCACAGGCATATGGCCTGCCTCAAGGCCACAATGTACTCAGATGCGGTCTCCCCCGGTTGCTGTATTCTTTGCTTGAAAGCATAACACCATGCAATCACCAACATCTTTGGTTGGAAATGTTCTCTGAGCTTGTTTTTCAATTCTGCGTAGGAGACGGACTCCAACAGCATTGGCACGAACAGCTTCTCGGCTAAATCTAACGTCGTTGGGCCGCACACACATAGTAGTGTGGGGGCCTTCAGTCTGTCCTCGGCGACCTGGTTCGCTCGAAGGTAGTTCTCGACCTGGGACAGGTACGAGGGCCATTCTTCTGGTTGCTTGATGTTAAATTCTCACAGCCTTCCGACCTTAGGCATTCTGCTGGTCTGCGCAGCTGGTTCTCAGTGTCTTAGAATCCTGCCTCTCCGTTACCCAGCAACTGTACCTCTGAGTGCGTGGTCACTAGCATGGCTGAGCTAGCCGACCGTGGGGGGGAATTGCTTTTCCCACCAAGCATGTGCTGCCTCTCCCCTAGTGACTTTCAGCTCCGACGGAGAAGCAGGATCCCACCTTTGTCGCCAGTGTTGTGTACTGGGTTCGTTGCGCAGGAATGAAGATGAGGCGAGTGAGTTCGGCAAAGATCATAGTTTATTGCTTGCAGGATCTGAACTAGAGAACAGGGCTGCAGATGCAGCAATTTATACCCTGGCCCCTAGGCGGCGGCCAATAGGTTTGAAGCAACCTATTGCCGCCCTAGGGGCAACCAATAGCAGCGCTGAGATGGGTTGTCTGAGGAGCTGGGAGCCGTTAACTAGCTTCCCTGCTCAAACGGCCTTCCAGCAATTACCACGTGGTGTTCCCTTAACAAAGCAAGCCCAATACATTACACTGGGATTAGGAAGAAAGATCCCTAGAATCAACACCAAAAATCTAAGAGTCATCAGCCACAGCTCCAAGGAAGCAGGATATGACCCTTGAGACATAATAGGATTAACCCATCACCATCAGAATACCAGAAAAGCACACCCAGACTCAGGTCAAGATACATGACACAGGAAATACAAAGCCTCAAACAGGAACAGGAAACAACTTCAAGAGCCCCTGAGGGTATAAAAATTCACTCCCTACATGTGCTCTCTCTTTTTCTTCCAGAGCCATCTTCCTGTCTGGCTCTCCTCTTCAATAAACTGCAACCTTCTTTCTAAAGCAGTCGCTATGTTGTTTATTCCCAGCTTGGACTGAACCATGATGACTTTTCCCTCAGTACTGAATATGCTTCAAATCAGATGGATCACAAAACATAAATCTTAGCTTGCTTGGTAGTCATTATCACTTCTTGGTGTTTACTGAATATTTAGCTCCTAAAAAAGCTATTTTTTTATTCATTTTTCTCCCCACTGCTAAAATTCCCCTCTTCAAGCACAACAATAGAATAATAACTTTATTGTCACTTTGAATGTACACTAATCGGCATACATTAAAATGAAATTTCATTGCATACAGCTCTCAAAGGGTCACCACCTCCAATATTTACTACATAAATATGACAAAAATAAATATAGAATTATGCAAATAGCCAATATATGATACAGAGAAACAATACAGTCTAGTTTGGATTATGTATACATGTGCATGGCGGGTGTTAATCAACACACCATACCCTGCAAAGCCACAGGGAAGAGCCCAGCAGAGCTATGATGGGGCAGAAGGCTCATCACAAAGTTGGACAGGCTCCACCCTAAGAGAGTGGCTGCAGAGACCGAGCAACCCAACCCCCCGAGAGAACTACACACAGGCGACTGGGTTTGGGCCAGGAACTATGGGCCTGGACATGTGTGGATTCCGGGGGTGGTGATTGACAAAACTGGGCCTTTGTCCTATATTGTAGGGGTGGAGGGGTCCGACAGATCAGAAGGCACATCAATCAGGTCAGGAGATGAGCTCCTGAAAGACCATGGGACAGCAACCAACAGGGGGGGCACCCTTCAGCACCCACAGATCTGCGCGACCAACCCGACTCAGAGGAGGACTGCATGGACCCAGTACTGTTGTCAGAAAGACCTGTCCGGCCCAGTCAACAACAGGCTCAGGATCATTCAGACAACCCAGCCACAGGAACAGACTCTGGGGCAGGTCCATCAGGCGCGCCCAGAACCAACCTTCACACTGACTTTGCTGCCCAAGAGAGGGGGGAACCCCTGAGATGGTCAGCCCGGTCTCATAGGCCATCTGCCTATCTCACAGACTATGTGCGGGCATGAGGGCGACCGAAAGGCTACTTATAACCTGTATCTTGTACATAGTTAATGTGGCATGTGTTATATGTGGAATGGTGTTGTCTGTTCTTAAGGGGGAAGGGGTGTTATGTATGGGGTTTAATAACAATGCAACCATCGGCTCTATTGATACACCAGGTGGCGCTGGGCCGAAACTGCTGCGGCAGGAAGCAGCGTTTCGGTGGGAAAGCCAGGTTTAAATCTATTGGCTGGAAATGTATCCGGACAAGTATAAATAGGGGACAGGTAACCCTATCCTCTCAGTACAGTTTCTACCACCAAATAAAGAGCTGCTATGATGTATTCCTCTGCCTGGTGTCCTCCATGCGTTCCAGAACCCACTACACAATAGCGAGAAAAACAAATCTACACTTGTATGATTTCTTGAGTTTCCATAAGGTAGTTTAAAAATAAAAAAACCTGACCATATTCTATTTAAAAGAGAGGAACCATAGTCCTCATATAAAAGTACTAAAAAATACTACCAGGTATTTATTTTAAAAATCTTTAGGCTGCTTTTAATACAAAAGCTCTTCCAACATACATTAAATCTGTTATCTATTTATTTATAAATAGACGTAAGTCCACAATAGACATACGATTGTACATTTAAACTTGAATTATTGTTAATTTCTGCATTTAATTTACAGTAATTTCTTTTTGAAATTGTGTCCATTGGGTTTATTATATTCACATACATACGGGCCTACTGATGAAATAGACATCCATCTACAAACTTACACCACCATTACTATGGCTATATTTATTTCTCTAACAAATGATGGCTAAGGTGTTCTATCGCTAGGGTCAAATACATCCTCAGCCATACAAGTTTACTGATAACGTTGAGTCAATTCCTCTGAAACTCATAGATTTGTTGTTGTATGGGAGGAAAACTGAAGAAGTGTATGCAATCTTGAGTTCCTAAATGTAAACTGGGACAAAAATCTTATCAATAAACTACTAGTCCAATAATGCCCGTGTGGCCTCTTTAGAGATTAAGAAGCAAATGCTATACAGATATAACAAGTCAGATATCCAGGCCCTAATTTACCAGAAATTTGCTTCCACTAACTTGGGTATGTCAGGCTGAAATTAACCTACTTTGGACACATTATGCTAAGAATAGCTCTGGAAAAGATTGTATTGGGAAAGGTAGAAAGAAAATGACCACAAGTGGAAAGACTGTTAAGAGTGGCAACAGGTGCACCACTGGAGAACCAGTTGACATCACGCACATAGTCAATCTGGTTACTAGTGATTTTACAAACTATTCTTATTAATTCCCATTAGGTTATTAACTTTATTAATCCAACTCCAATAAGGAGAGTGTGCAAGCTTTCAGATTTTTCATTACACTTCCTAGGGCTACATTCGAAAATATTCGGAACACAATTGGCTTTATACTTGATTACTGCCTAGGAAACTTCCATTGACAACAGCTTTACTGTTTAATTTCTTAAATATTCAAACTCTGGTCCAGATAAGAGACTTTTAACCTATACTAGAACTATGGATTTCACATTAACTGCATTTTCAACATTGCGTATTATTATTATTATTATTAATCATCATCATCATCATCATCATCATCATCATCATCATCATCATCATCATCATCATCATCATCCACAGGAGATAACAGGAGCTAATGCGACACAACTAGTGACAATACACAGCGCCACTTCACACTCCCGCCAACAATCTGAGTGTAGTATTATTACGCAACGTCCGCTTTTCCCTTGGCCTCGGGCCTCCTCCTTTAAAACTTCCGGTTGGGTAGGCAATGCATGTCGGGATTGGTAGTCCCAAAGTTTGGCCTGGTGCGCGACGGAGGGAGGATGTGCTCGAGCCGGCAGGCCCCAAAGTGGGCGTGAGGCGGGGGGGGGGGTGACCCGTTTCCAACGCGACGTAGGGCGTGAGAGGGCGTGGACGGGGAGTCGGCGTTCATGTCAGGAGCGGCTTCGTTGCATCAGCTGGGGACGAAGCGTGGCTGGGAGGCAGAGGGAGGACGGAGCATGAAGCTGTGCCTGAGCGAAGGCAGCCTTGGTGGGCTGAAGGTCTTGGCGGCTGCCAAAGCCACTGGCGCGCCGGTGGAGTTGCGGTGGCTTCCGCAAGAGGGTGAGTGCCAGGTGGGCGGTAGTTCCTCCCCGAAACGGGGCGGCTGAAAAAAATCTAGTTTTTATTGAATTGGAAGATCTCCAGTCCCGGAGACCGGGCTATTTATTGATATAAAAATTCGAGTCATTGAATAACAGAATTGTTTTTCCCCCCTTTTTAGGATTTTTCTTTAGTCCGTTCTCTCTGCGCTATGTCCTTTTCCTCTCCCTGCTCCCCTATTACTTCCCGTGGTTTTGTGATCGACTCTGTTCACTTTTGGGTTTCTGAATACATGGATGAGGGGAGAACCTGCACCTGCATTCATGATAACACATTCAGAAAATTAGCAAGTGATGGATTAACTGGGCTAAACATAGCTGGACTTAGCAAGTGTATTCCAATACCAGTATATAAATGTATTCCGAATAACAGAGTTGGAAGGGACCTTGGAAGACTTCTAGTCCAACTCCCTGCTTAAGCGGGAGATCCCATGCCATTCCTGACAAACGGCTGTTCAATTTCCTTTTATTCATCAAATATCTTTGGGGGAGGGCAAGACTTTTCTTTCTATTTTTCTTCCCTGTCATCTCTTTTTGGTAAGGCCTCCATATTTAAAAAGTTGCATCATAAGCAGAAATTTGATAGAGAAAGCCTTCCTTAAAGGTAAAGGTTCCCCCGCACATGCGTGCTAGTAGTTTCCAACTCTAGGGTGCTCATCTCCGTTTCAAAGCCGAAGAGCCAGCGCTTGTCCGAGGACGTCTCCGTGGTCATGTGGCCGGCATGACTAGACGCCAAAGACGCACGGAACGCTGTTGCCTTCCCACCGTAGTGATCCCTATTTTTCTACTTGCATTTTTACGTGCTTTCGAACTGCTAGGTTGGCAGAAGCTGGGACGAGTAACAGGCGCTCACTCTGTTATGCGGCACACGGGATTTGACCCGCCAAACTGCCGACCTTCTGATCGACAAGCTCAGCGTCCTAACCCACTAAGCCACCGTGTCCCTTAAAGCCTTCCTTATTAGCTAGTAATTTTGACTTAGAGAACTACTTTGCCAAATTTTGTGGGGAGCATTTTCAATCTTCAAGAAGAAGGAAAAATTGTCTTTTCAAGTAAAAGTAATCATGTTCTGTCAACCACTGGCCCTGTATGTATGCACAGCATAATATGCATGCACAATATAAGCACACACTGCTCCTATTGTTATGTCATCTTAATACCTGCTGTATTAAGTAGGGTAAGATTTTGCAGATAAAATTTCCCCTTAATTTGTTTTTCTTCTTCTCTGATAGCTCATGTTGTTCCATTCCTCACCCGTCCACAGCTGCCAGCTCTACAGCTGGAAAATGGATCCTTCCTCTTCTCCACAAATGTAATTTCTCAGTAAGTAATAGAGTTGATCATTCTGTTTCCAGGGTAAGCTTTTGGCAAAACCTAATCTGATTATAATGCTAGTTAAGTATATAGGCATGTAAGAAAAGCACAAAATTAGGAGAAAAAGGGATGCTAATAAAGGATCATGTAGAAACTGTGCTACATAAACATCTTAAGGTTATAATTTGGAAAGTTATTTTCACATGCCCAGTTGCCTATTTGGTGATTTTCCTATAATGTCAATGAACCTAAAGCATGCTGAGAGATAGAGACTTGGCATCGTTGCCACAATATTTCCAAATATTATTTTTTTTGGCCACAAATAGATAATGGTAATTAAGAAATTAATGGCAATTTAAGAAATTAAAATATATTTAATATAAGAAAATATGGAGAATCAGCATGCTTCTTTTTTCTCAGTACTGCCATAAGTTCTGTTTCCATCACCCAAAATGTGATGGGAAATTGAAATAGTACAACATAGAGAAAGAAGGTAAAGGTACCTCTTATTCTATGGAGTTGGAAGGAAAATCTTCTGCTCTTCCCACACTGCCCTTTTAATTGATTAACATGTATGGGAGGTAACAGTGGCATACATTTTTAAATTGCTTCTCAGTCAATGAATATTTTAAAACGTTGTGTAGGCTGGCTTTACTATTAGCCAGTTGTCTCACCAGCCAATACTAAAAAGCAGGAAGGTACAGTGGGAGGTTGTTGATAGCAATGCCGGACAGACTTCTTCTTAAGCTACCTTGCTGTTCTTGGGTAAAATGAACCATTTTGGGGAACTTCTATAGATGGAGTGTGGCACGTGTATGTGTGTATGGGAAAACAGAGTAGGATCTCTTGCCCGTCATCTCAGGCAGCAGAGTGTCTTGGATGGTTAGTGAGTGGTCTTTTTGCATTTATGATGAGGGAAGCCAGAATGTATGTTTTTTGAAAATAAAAGCCTCATGAGGAGTCTTGGATACAGGTCTAAAGCTTCTAAACATTGCACCCTACTGGCTTTCTACTGTCAATATTAATCATGGATGCACCTGAAATTGTAAAACTAGGTACAGGTAGTCCCTCGTTGGTACTGGCAACCTGGTCATTAAGCAAAGTGGTCGCTAAATGAAACCACTCCTGTGCTTACGATCTTACTTCATCTTCCCTTTGCTTTACCAGACCTGCAGAGGTTGTAAATGCAAGGTCACAAAGTTATTTTTTCAATACCATCGTTAACCGGGAAAGGTTGCCAAAGGAGGCAGTCCTTAAACAAGGACTGTATAGAAAGGGCCAGCAGGTTGTTGCATCTGGAGGTCCTTATCAGGCTTTAAAGCCAAATGGCATTAGACCTGATGAGCATTTGGAAAATGAGCACAGCAAATAATTGCCGGGTAGACTGGAAGATTAAAAATAAATAAATCTCCTGCCTGTTTGGGAAATGCCTTTCTTAAACCTACCAAGGAAATAGATGCACCTATAGCAAGAGCACCTGTGTTCTAGTAATGGAAAAATCATAAGGAAGAAGCATCCTTTGCCAGAAGAAAATAACTCTAGAGTGGGAAGTGCTAATGGAAGCCTCCTGTGAGGTAGCAAGACCTCATGATAGAACAAAGGCTCTTGTACAATATTTTTAAGTCCTTGGAAGAGCATCGCCCGAGAGTACTCCCCCCCCCTGTTCTTCTTGTTTATCTTCTAGGTACTTTTTCCGCTTATCTGGAAAAGAAATGAGCAGTTTTAGCAATGAGCACGGTGATTTTGCCAATCAGTTTTTTGAATGGGATATAACTGAGCTAGAGGTGAGTAAAACAGCCGTGTATTGGGGGTAGCCTGGGTAAGGCATTTTTCTTAAATGGAAGAGGTCTTCTTGTTCAGCTGGCGGTTTAGATTATGCCCGGCTCTACGAGTGGGATGTGGGGAGAGGAAACAATTGATACAAGAAAACCTGTGACAGGTATAGTATGCTCCTTTGTACCATTTCTTTTATCAGTGTAGGATGGATCATTTATGGTGTAGGTATGTGGACGAAGCTATGTTTCTGTAGCCTTTACAGTATTTAACCTACTGCAGTTCTTTTCTCTAAGGAGTAAAAAGCCAGTGTTTTATTCAAAAGAAAGAAATTTAGATGTGCCCCTGGTTGCCATTATGTTGGATGCAAATATTGCTTCCTGCTCCAACAAGGTTTCAGTTCATGGATTCATCAAATTCAGTGAGATTTGCTGACCACAGGTTACATAGTTTGTGTTTGCCTAGCCCACATAGCTAGCAAACTCACGAAGCAGAATCATACTGCATTTGAGCAGAGACACCTTTAATGCTAGTTAGAGTGAAAGCAAGATCTTGAACACTATAAAAATAAATTACCAAGCAGACTTATAGTGAGTCAGTTAAAAAGTGGGATCTTTGAAAGCTTTCTTTCTCATAGCTGGGCGACAAGTCTAGTTCTTGCACTTACTGGACACCTCTTCTGCCTAGTTCGCACTCTCTCTCATTCTGGTTCACACAACACACTGAACCAAAACTAAACCAACTGTGCCATGACATCCTGTGTTGAGTGAATGAATCCAATGACACGAATCATGCACTGTGTCAAGTGATCATGTGGTTTGTGTGGCTTGGCCTTAACTTACTGTGAATCTTAAGCCAGTTGTAAGCCATGGTTTATGGCAAACTAGGGAAATAAGTTAGCCCTGGAAAACAACTAAAAGTTTAAAAGCATGTGATGAGCACACTCACAAAATGGCTGCCATAAAAGACTTGGATATGCTCTACCATTCCAGTAGGGTCTTGCGAGATCCAAAGATTTTATTGCAAATTAAGTGCCAGAGTCTTTGGAGAAGTCAGTGGGTGGGAAATTAGAGGCACATGCTGATGCTTGTGGCGTATTTATTTGTGCCTAGTTTAGGTCCTAATATAATACATGATCTCAGGCAATGAGATAAGGAAAAAGCTATATCCCTTCCCTGATTACCATTCTATTACTATGTGAGTGAAAGAGAGAACATCAGGAGAGTTTTGGGTGTGTAAACAGTCAACATTAAAATGGGTAGTCTCTTTAGAGAGAAAAATGGATTGCGCCTTGGAGGCACCACTGGAAGCAGATGAAACCAGATGTTAAGCATCCAAAGTTTCATGCACTTCCTGTTTCTTCTTTATAGTTCCATACTATTTTATGATCACGTTGGGCTATTGAGTTAGGTGTAGAAATCTAATAGCCCTATGCTATTGCTGTGTTTCATTTTTTTTTCTTAAGAAAGATGCAGTATAGTGGTTAAGGTATTAGATAAGGTGCTAGATGAGGCTGGAAAGACCGAGGTTCAAGTTTATTCTCACGAAAGGTCACTGGGTGCCTTTGGACTGATCACTCCCTCAGCCCAACCTACTTTGCAGGCTTGCTGCAGAGAAAATTGGAGGAGGAAGTCACTGAGTTCCTGGGGGAAAGGTGGGAATATCAATTTGATAAATAAATTAAATAAATAAATAAATACAACAGTGTGAATTTAGTAAGATGATTGGAGCAGCAAAGGAGGATGAAGGTCGATTAAAATTCCTCCTTTTCCTCTCAGCCTGCTTTGTCTGTAGCCTTGTATCTTCACGTGGTACAAGAAAAGAAAGGAGAGGATGTTTTGGGCATCATCCGGAAGCCATTGGACTACCTTGACCAGATTCTTACCAAAAAGGGTACCTCTTACCTCACTGGGGTAAGTAAGAACCTCTGTAAGCAAACTTTGCAGTACTGGCTGATGTACAAGCGGAGATGTGGGAGAATCGAAAGGATAGCCGGTTGTTATAAAACCTCAGCCTTTTTGTAAAGCACAGTACAGTTAGCTTTTATATGGATTTTATATATACATAAAAATGTTACTCGGGATCAGAATAGAATGTGGAGAACCATAATTCCTCTCACACCTTCCTTGCAGCTTTTGAGATTTCCACAAGCATTGTGCATAGGGGGAGTTACCTTAGTAAATTTTAAGGATTAAAAGCTATGTCTTAAGAAAATTAGTAATAAGAGCCGAAATCGTCTGGGTGCTTAACTGTTTTTATGCCTAAAGCACGAAAGCATGATAGATGGAATGATTCTCATCAACAGTAATCTTTTCAGAGTACAGATTTTTAGCCTTTTTTTTGTTCTTGTGGGAGACAAATGTTTCTTTAAAAGATGAATTAATTCCTGTGGGAAATTTTTACTACCTATAAAAAGTAGGAATAGGTAAATAGCTGTGGAGGGGTGTTTTTTATAGTTTTTAACCATCCCATTTTGTTATCCTAATAGGAACACAGTGGCTCACATGGTTAAGATTCAGGGTCGGAAGTTAGCAAGCCTGCAGAATGCGGCCATGGGGAGGGGTGAGCCCCTGTCACCAACTAATCCTTTCAACCCAGTTGCACCTCAGTGCTTTTGACACAAGTGTGATGTGATCATAATTACGGGAAGACTCCAAAAATTTCCAAAATAAAGCCTAGAGACCCGTTACAGGTTGCAGATTGCTCATCTCTGTTCCAGATCTTTTTTTCATTGGGGAAAAAGCACCGGAGTATCTATTAGGGTTTTTTTTTCTTTACAGAATTTACTTCAGAACTAATTTTATTGTTGTGTATCATATAGAATCAAATTCTGGAATATGTAAATAAAAGTTACCATGCATTATGTAAAGCCAATTAAACTGAAGTGGTCATTGCTAATGTTAGCTTGTCTTGTCAGCGTTAATGATGGAGATAAGAATTTATGTGTGTGCTATTAAAGAAGTTTCTATCTTGAACATTTAGGAAATGTTTTTCCAATGCGTGTGAAACATTCAAGCTGCTCCTGCTGCATATCCAGACTGAACCAATTTCTTCTGATTTTTTTAATCCAGGATGTTGAGTCAGCTGCTGATATTGTCTTATGGGGATCTCTGTTTCCTCTCTTAAGAGATGACTCCTTCTTACCAAGTAAGTGATGCCCACAGCTTAATTCAGCTTTCTCCAACCTGATAATCTCCAAATTGTTGGACTTCAATTCCTATAATCTCTCAAAGTTGGGAAAGGCACCGAAGATGGCCTTCCTGCTTTGACAGGAGGTAGCAATATCTGCTTACCATTTGGCTGATAATTTACACAAGCCGTTTTTGATTTTCCTTCATCAATTCATATTTGTTGGGAGAAAAGTTCCTTTTCTCACTTTCTCCTTTCCCTAAATATGGAAGTGTCTAGATAAGGGCTAAAACAAGGTCCCATGCTCCTCAAAAAAGAACTGTCTTTGGAGAATGTCTTCTGCACCAGGCCATCATACACAGGATTCTGTGGCATGGCCGATTGCATGAAATCCAGCCCAAGGGCTGTTCACCTTTGCTGTTGAGTCTGCAATTGTGACGGAAGACTTATATTATGGAGGCAAGATCTTTGTCTACCACCGCTGACCTTTCTCAGGACACTTAGGTGTCCTAGGGTTTAGAAAAGGCCCCTTGGCTAATTTTTGAGTGTTGTTTGGATTCTCTGGAAATAACGATGTTCTAATTTAATTTTCAAGATGAGCTGAAAGCTCTGAGGAGTTGGTTCCAGAACATGAACTTGAAGGAACACTGCAGAAAGGCAGTGGAATCTGTATGGACACCCAAGGGATTGCTGGAACTTAAAGCCTATCTACAAAAACATCCTGCTCCCAGTTTGGCTTTTGAGCAGTCAGCTACCAATGAAGCCAAGGTATTAATGCTACATTTCCTATGCAAAGCAGGTGTTTTATTCTCACTCAGTACAAAGAGCATGTTAAGCCAGGGGTCTTCAGACTTGGCCCTTTTATGTCTTATGGACTTCAACTCCCAGAATTCCTCAGCCAGTGTGCCTGGCTGAGGAATTTCTGGGAGTTGAAGTCCAGAAGTCATAAAAGGGCCACGTTTGGAGACCCCTGATGTTAAGTCTCTAGCCTAATAAGTTGAAGGTTATTTTATTGCAGAATTCCTTGCACTTATCGAAGAAGAAAGTGAAGCTACAAATGCCCAGCATTATCTTGGATGAACTTTCGCATACATATACTTGAAAGACTCAGGGGAGTTCCATACTATTGAAATAGTGGCTTCAGCTGTTGTTCAGTAGGATTTGAAATGGGAAATACTATGGTTTTTGGGGAAAGTAGAGATGATATACCACCTGTTCAGAATTTGTTTTGTTAAATATTAACCGCATTATTTAAAGAGGGGGACAGTAGACCAAGGGAAAAGTTTGTGCTATGGTGTTTCTTTTAGACTTTGGCATTCCCTGGCAATTACCATGGTCCATTAAAATAACTCCTGGATTTGGGTTGCTGAATATCAGACATCATTGCAGGACGTCTGTCCTTCTCTCTAGGAAGAAGAATCGATCCAGCAGCATTTGTCTGATGTGGAGATTGAGGCCATTGCTGAAATCTGGAGCAGAGGACCAGCCAGCCTTCCTAGCCCCTGGAAACCACAGCATCCTATGTAAGAATCTTGCTGGGCTGAAATGTCCCTGTGATGGTAATGAGGGATACCAAAGAAGATCTTAAAACAGAGACTCCCCACCCCCATGTGTGCATCTTGCTCTCTTCCTCTGATCTTTGGCAATGTTAAATTGACCTTGCTGTTTTATTTCTTCAGTGGTTTTTATTGGTTTTTAATTACTCTTAAGCTGCTAGAGTCCCCTCCAGGAGAGACGAGCAGCAAATACATTGAATAAATATAAACAGTTCACTTTTTCTTTTTGTCTCCTAATGGCAAATACACATATTACACATGCTATGTCTAATTATATCATGGGAATTGTCAATATGAACCTTAATATTATCAAAACACAGCCATATAGTTCTCTATAGCAGGGGTCCTCAACCTTGGCAACTTTTAAGACTTGTGGACTTCAACTCCCAGAATTCCTCTGAGGAATCCTGGGAGTTTGAAGTCCACAAGTCTTAAAGTTGCCAAGGTTGAGAACCCCTGCTCTATAGCATCCATTATTATTTGTCTCAGTGATGTGGAAACTTGTAGCCTTCTGGATACTGTTGTATTATAATTTGATCTTTGGCAGTGCTGACTGGAGCTGGAAATTCAGCAACATCTTGGCGAGCTACAGGTTATTCACCTCTTGATATCTGCTAACTCTGTGGGCCAATTTTGCCTACAGAGTAATTAACCTTCCTAAACTGCAGATTCTTCAGTATATTGTATAGCTTTCCCCACCTACCTCTCCCCCTACCCCATTCCCACCAAAGTTGCTTGAGTTGAGTTCATATGTCCGTCCTCCTCAGATTGCCTGTGAAAGGCATGAAGAATGTGCTGATCACAAGTGCGCTGCCCTACGTAAACAATGTGCCTCATCTTGGAAATATCATTGGCTGCGTTCTCAGTGCGGATACCTTTGCCAGGTAAGTTAAAGCATCTCTTTATGGGCACCCACACCCAGCACAGACTCCTCTGTCCATACGAACTTATAAATTGTTCTCACTGTGAGTCTCTCTGAATTCTGCCTTTGCCATACTTGCTTCCTAAGATACTTGTGTCTTTTCCTGGAAATGTTGAATGTGAGGCGGGGGGGGGGGGGTTGGGGGGGTTGGATACAAATAATACCCTCTACTGGAATGATTTTTATTTATGAAATGAATTCCCCACCCCCATCTTACTTCAGGGTAAGTCTGGGTAGCTTACAATCATAAAATGAACGATGGTCCAGACAACATAAAACGAGATCATATGAAGCCTTTGTTTTAATTTATTTTTAACGTTTATATCTTGTAGTATTTTATGGTATGCTGTCCAGAGTCCCTTTGTGAGGGAGATGGGTGGTTTAAAAATGTGATAAAATAAAACAAGATCGTAGGAGGTCTTACTTCTTATTGATAGCAATAAATCTCCTGCTTTTTTTTTTAGGTACTGTCGCCTACGCAATTGGAACACCCTCTATATATGTGGTACTGATGAATATGGTACTGCCACGGAGACAAAGGCCATGGAGGAAGGACTGACACCACAACAGATCTGCGATAAATACTATTCTATCCATGCACAAATCTACCAGTGGTTCAACATCTCTTTTGACTATTTTGGTCGCACCACCACAGCCCAACAGACTACGTAAGTGCTGCAGTCAGAAGAATTGTCAGTGGGGGAAGAAACGCAGAAATGAAACAACAGATTGTTTTTTTTTTTCCTCCCCTTCCCTCCCTGACTTACAACCCTTGTGTTACCTAACTTTTGCATTGTACCCGCAAAAAAAGTTCGTCTCCTGTTTTGGAGCTTGCCAAAAGACCGACAGGTGATTGAAGGTAATTTCTGCAGCTAGTTTCTGAACGTGTGCAAAGAGGAGCACTTTGAGTGTTCAGAGTAAAGAGCTGCTATTCATTTTAAGCAATTTTAGCTCATCTCTTGGCCAAAAGGGCTCCAAGCATAGTCTTGACATTATCGGAGAATAGCAACTATTACCAATTATAGGGTTAGCAAGTGACTGCCCAGTTCTGGTAAGTTACATCATCATCTGTTCGTTATCTATGGTGATACTTTCCCTTGAGTCGCTAGTGATCCTTGGGCAGGCTAGTTGTTGAGGGCATGTAACTTCCCTGTCAAGCCAGAATAGGGGCTTACTGGGAGGTAATGGATGAATATTTTCATGTGTCACCAATGAGGATATGGCAGGATTGAAAGCGATACAGATCACCACGTGCTCTGTATCCTCTGTTCTACGAATATAATTTTCAAACGAAGCTATGTTCCTGCTTTATTAACTTCTTACATCATCAATTGCAAGACATCCTATTTTGTAAGAAATGGGTGCCAAAAATTTGTCAGGATTTTCATTTTTAGATTTAGATTAGATTTAGATTTATTAAATTTATATGCCGCCCTTCTTCCCAAGGACTCAGGGCAGCTCACAACAATAAAAAATTAAAAAAACATAAAGTACAAAATTTAAAAAAGAATTAAACAATGGATATAATAAATACCGTAGATGACAATTTAACCCAATAAAAGCCAAATTTAAAACCATAGTCAGTCTAGGCCCGCTTGTTGGAACATCCATGTCTTCAGGTCACGGCGGAAGGACCGAAGGTCAGGGGCCGTCCGCAGCTCCAGAGGCAGTTCATTGCAGAGAGTCGGTGCGCCCACAGAGAAGGTTCTCCCCCTGGGGGTCGCCAGCCGGCATTGCCTAGCCGACGGAACCCTGTAGGAGCGAACCGGGCGATGGGAGATTGACAATGGCAGCAGGTGGTCCCTGAATCGATCAAAGTGCAAAAATATTTAAAAGAGTTAATTGAAACAATTGGATAGCATTAAGCCATAATGGTAAGCTGGGATATTTAAACAATTATTTGTCAAATAAGCCACGGTTACACTAAACTAAACCAAAGAACAATTAACCCCTGTTTCTTGAACATAAACCTGATGAGTTTTGGGATTTCTTTGATCTGATTCATTCATCGTTGTACACTCTAAACAAGCAAACAGCCAATTTATTACCCTTCGGATATTTTAAATTACCTGGCTGCTGGCTGCAGTTGCTGTGAATTGCATTCCAGAACATGTGGAAGGGATTCAGTTACCCATCCTTGCTTGTATTATTGGAATAGATCATGTTGCCATTTTAACTTAGTACCTTGCTTTGACCCTACCTATTAGAATTCCACTAATAAACAACTTAATTAAAATGAGCCATGGCTTGGTACTAAATCCAGATATTATTGTGCTGTACAGTGAGAGGCACTCATCCACTCAGGGGCATGGAACAGAACCATGGAATTACACATTGCAAACCAACATACACCCCGCTGGACTACACATTTGCATGGAATGGGACCTTGGAAATATCAGAATGAGTGATTTTGTTTTGCCTATCTGCCAGTCTGCCTGCCCATCTACTATACTAGTGCAAATGCAAATGTCGACATTGTTTGGAAACTGAGACAAATGAAGGACAGGCAGTGCTTTGCTGTCACAGCAGGCATTCGTGCTTCTGAGCTGTTCTTTACATTTTTAAAAATATTTGCATAGGTGAAGATCAGAAGCTGTTCCTTATACCTCCCTTTCTTTAACCCTTCAGAATAGCGCAAAGCATCTTCCAAAAGTTGCTGGAGCGCCACTATCTTCTGACCGAGACAGTGGACCAGTTGAAGTGTGAGAAATGTGCGAGATTCCTAGCAGACCGCTTTGTGGAAGGCATCTGCCCTTTCTGCAACTACGAAGAAGCCCGTGGAGATCAGTGTGATAAATGTGGCAAGCTCATAAATGCCACTGAACTTAAGGTATTTTTGGAAACAGGAACCTGAACCTGATCTTCAGAGTAGACCCTTTTCCAATAAGAGTTGATGAAATCCAAGTCATCTCTTCTACTGAAATTCTGTTAAACTGGATAAAATCTCTCCCTTTCCTGAGAGGAGTATAGCCTTTATGCTAGTTCATCTTCCCTTCTCAGCCTTGGGAAAAAAATGATTATGAACTAAACCAGGGTTAGGCAACCTTGGCTCTTTTATGACTTGTGGACTTCAACTCAGCATGGCTGGTTCAAGGATTCTGGGTATTGAAGTCCATAGGTCATAAAAGAGCCAAGGTTGCCTACTCCTGAACTAAACCATCTTGCAATGTTTGATTTCGGTTTACCCAGATGCTGTATTTGTAACCCATGGTTTACTGACTATAAGTTATCGAGCCCAGAGAGTTGTGATTTACAATAGTGGCAAATATCTGTTGCTCAGGTGTAGGATGAGGGTGAAGATTCGTTCTCCAAGCTTGTAGGTTGGTTTACAAATGTTTCATTACCAGGCTAGGTAATAACTTCAGCGATGTGTAGGGGATGTCAGTATTGGTGTTCTTCTGTTTATAATTATAAAAATGACCAGTTTTTTGCTATGTACTGTACACTTGTCAAAACTTGCTAAGGGCCTATAGCTCAACAGATATTATGAATCTTTTGTTTAACATTGTCCTTATTTATTATTAATAGCTACGTTTTCTTACTACTGAAGCCCATCCAGTTATCCCCCTGTCATTTTTAATGTCCTGTTTTGTTTCCATTGGCCACTTGATTTCAAGATTATCCATGTACAAGAAATGTATTTAAAGACTATACTTAAAAAGTTGTGACAAGACAAGAGAATCATGTCTTTATTGGGCTTCTCCCAATTCCAGGATTTTTATCATTTCTGCCTGCATTGCTGCTAATTTCTTAACAGTATCCATTCTATCCATGGGCCTAACTACAAAATACCACTTTGTTTGACGTGAGCTTTCTGTGCGCAGCATAGTCTTTATTCTGGATAGCTGGCTTTTTCTTGAAAGGATCTAAAGACTTATTTAGATTTAGAGGTATACTGAAATGTGGTAATTATGTTTAGGTAATTTGATGAATAAATTGTTTCATGATGTCTTCTTTTTCTTCTGACAGAAACCAGTGTGCAAAGTCTGCCAAGGAACCCCTGTGGTGAAATCTTCTCAGCACCTCTTCCTGGATCTACCCAAGGTGAGCCCCCTTGTTCTTCTGTCTTTAGAAGGCAGCATCGTTCTATGATTCTTTGAATCATCTGTGGCAGTGATAAACTGTCAATAAACCAGGACTGAATCCAGATCAGACAGAGGCAATCTTCTTCAACAGAAGTAAATGAACTCTAGAATTGAGCAGATGGGTATATTACTAGATTCAGCTTTGCACCTGAAGGCACAGCTCCTTTGCCCAGTTTAAAGTAGTTTGTTGGTTAAGCCAGTCTTTGATGAGGCCTGACATCATCACAAAGACATAGGATTTAATTAACACCTTGATTTGATTATTGAAATGGGCTTCACTTGGAGCTATCTTTGAAGAATCTTCTTAGAGTGAAATTGGTCCCTTTTGTGAAGCAGAAATAAAGTTGATGGTATAGGAACCAGCTCAAATAATTTTCCCTTACTATTTGCCCATCGGTGAAGGTCTTCATTAGAAACTGCAGCTTCAGGAAATGGATGTGAGTGCTCTACACATTTGCTGAATATAGATGGTTGATATAACAATACAGTCATTTCATTAAAATTATTATTAACTATCTAGGACAGGCATGTCAAACTGCCGGCCTGCAGGCCAGATGCGTCATGCCGAAACCGCGCCCACCCCATGCCGGCAATGGAAAAGTCACGATATGTCACGCGACGTCATGTGACGTTGTGAGTTTGACATGCCTGATCTAGGATAACTTACACTAACATTTTATGTCATACCTGAAATGATTTTCAAGTTGCCTGGTTACAAACAAAAAGACACATGGTATGCACTGGGATGATTTCTGCCATCAGAACTAGGGAGTACTGGGCAAACTTTGAATCTTAAAGCTTATAAAGCCTCAATAGCTAAATAGTAACTTATCTGGAAAATACTGCTCTGAATAACATACGTTATACAGCTAATGCTGGTAAAGCATATCTAAGACAGAACCCCTCACCCTTCTACTGCATGTAGTCATGTTGTAATGTTCTGATAGGGGAAAAATTAATAATGGATATAATTAAACCTGGTACAGGCACAGGAAAATTGATTTCTCTCCTCAGATGAGCAAACTATTTTGATCCAAAGAAGGCACCAGAAAATTTCACTTCCTACCTGGATTAAGGTAGTCCTCAGTTAACTATGGTAATTGGGATGGGAAACTCTTGCTAAGTGATAGACATACAGTGCAATGTTACATAAGTGCACTGACCCACGATGGCAGTTCTACAATTCCAGTTACGGTCATTAATCAAACGTCATGTGTTCATTAAGCACAATGTCATGTGATTGCCATTTGCAACTTCCTGCTGGTTTCCTCATTGATATTACATATCAGAAGCTGGCAGAGAAGGTTGCAAATGACAATTACACGACCATGGAACACCACCACCATTGTAATGGGGAGCCAGCTGCCAAGCACCCAAATCAAGGTACATGACAGAGGGTGCTGCTTCAGCTGTAACTTTTGAGGACCAGTCACAGGACTCCTTGTTCGGCACTGTCAAAACTTTAAACCAGTTACTCAACAAATGATCATTAACCAAGGACTTCTTGTATTACTAAGGTTAGCATAAAGAAACACAAAATCCCAGGTGTATTCCAGAAGGGCAAGTGACAGAAAGGATGAATAAATAATAAAAAGGAAGACACTGAACGAAACAAATTATCTTAGCTGGGTAGAATATCACTTTGCATGATATTTGGTAAAATCCAAATACACCTAGAAGCCCAAGTTTAATATATAAGTGGAGATTAGAATGAGGCTAGAAAGAATGAAGGAGGCCCAAGCATGTATTGTTTCATAAGTAGAGGCCAAACTGAGACAAGCAGTTGACCATAGTCATGTTCATCAGAAGGTAAATCTTTACTAAGACTGAAAATTTCCAACACATTGAACTCTTAAATGTACTTTCTTGCAAGAGATGCTCTGGTTAGCTTGAGGGATGTGGCCAGTTGTCACGTTGCTGGAACAGCAAGTCTGAATTCTTCAGTTGGATTCAGTCAAACATTTGTCATACATATACAATGTACATATGACCGTGATACAATAAAAAATATGTTGGAAGAATTAATAGTGGCTTCTAAGTCAGTCTTCCAAATAACAAACTGAAGAGAAGTAGCAGAAATAGTTCCTAATTACTTGTATGACCCTTTGGAAGATGTAGCAGTACTATATTTGGTTTTTTTTGTTCCAATTTTGTTTTTTGTGCAATATAAATTTCTAGTTTGTTTTTCGTTAGGGGACAAAATTGATGTCTCAAGCCTTTAGAGAGGTTCTCAACTTTGACAATTATAAAAATTCATCTGGGAGGTTTTAAGGGGTAAAAGAACAGAAAAGGGTAAAAAAATCTGCCCTACCCTCTCTCCAAGTATACTTTCTGATACTTTTTTTGATATACTTTCTGAGTATTAAATAGTCATATACTGTATTTGCCACAATGGGCTATGCAATGCTTTTTGTGTATAAGGGTGTGTTTATCTTTAAATACTATTTTTTTTTATTTTGATTTTACTTGTCACTCTTGAGTAGCATATAAGCATCAGAAGTACAAAAGAGAAAAATGCTAAAAGCGATGCAAGCAGAGACGTGAGGTTATTTGCCTAATATCCTTATCGTCATGGCAAGTACTGCATCATAGCCAGAAATCCTGTTTGGGTTTTTTTTTCTAACCTGTCAACAACTAGTTAGAAGAGAGTCTGGAGAAATGGTTGGCTGTGTCCCAGTCCAGTGGGGATTGGACTCCCAACTCAAGATACATCACCCGCTCCTGGATCCGGGATGGCCTCAAGCCACGTTGTATCACTCGTGACCTGAAGTGGGGCACATCGGTTCCACTTGATGGCTTCCGTGAGAAGGTGAGGAATGTGGGGCAGATATTTTTTTTGGTGTGATTGAATGTCACACTGTGTATGAATATCACTTAGACGTAAAATGTGAATAGCTTGGGATTAAAGTTCACATAAGCCCTATATGGCAAGCCAGTAGTTACAGTACGTAAATTATCATCTAAAGAACTGAAGGTCTGTACAGAACATCTGTTTTGAAATAAGAATAACAATCTCTGTGTGAGTAATAATACCACAATGTGAACTAATTGTACTTACTCAAAAGGAGGATAAGGCATTCCCAGTCATTACCTTTAAGTTGGAGGTGGTGCATTGTCTTATTTTTCTTTCAGACGAGAGACATAAGCTATTGAATAAGAGAACTAGCTTCTGCCTTACTGAGAATGCAGAATCTAGAAAAACACTTGTGAAGTCAGTGGGTGAAGAGCCACCTCTGTCCCTACAACCTAGATGCGTTCTTGTTTTAATCAGAGTCGTCATCTTCATTTAGAAAAATATGATAATTAATGGCCCAGAGATGTGCAAGTGGTACAGTATGGCGCTCAAATCTCAGCTGCTCACGCAGATGTTTCTTTTTCTGTTCTCTGTGGATCTGTCTGTACATGTAACCCCTTCCCTACTTTTAATAGGTATTCTATGTTTGGTTTGATGCTCCAATTGGCTATCTGTCCATCACAGCTAATTACACTGACCAGTGGGAGAAATGGTGGAAGAACCCAGAACAGGTGGGCTAATCCAGGCACTTCCTTCTGAAAGTTGATTCCTTTCTTTATATCAGAGATATCTTTATATGTATACTATAAATATATAGTAACTCACCTTTACAATATTTATAATACTTTATCTTTTGTATTTACAATATGAAGGAACACATCATTATGAAATTTTCTGAAGTCACTTATATATCTCTGTAATATGTAAAATATAAATAGATTTGTGGCAGGGAAATCAGGGAAATCTTCCATCATTCCATTAGATAAACTCTTCTGAGCTTTAAGCACGTTCACTACTTAGAACCAAACTTCTTCTTAAATTCTTCAACTCACCCTAGCAAATTGCATGAGATTATTATGTCTTTAGGAAATCTGTACCTCTGATTATTGTAAGACATGGTTTTTAAAAAAAATTAATCATGATAACATGCTATCACAGTCAGTTATTTGAGGCTACACAGGATGGGAGGGAGTTGTCAGAAAGTCGAGGTACAGCTGTGCTTTATGCCGTGTTTTCACTCTTTCTTCTTTCCCTTCTCAGATTCAGCTTTATAACTTCATGGCCAAGGATAACGTTCCCTTCCACAGCGTTGTGTTTCCTTGCTCATTGCTGGGCACCGGTGATAATTACACTCTGGTCAACCATCTAATTGCAACAGGTAATTTCCGGGGGAGAGAATTAACCACAAACCTCATTTTTTCATTCCTGACTTCTAGTCTTGTTGGGTGCCTTACAACCAAAAGCTAACCATTTCCATTCCCTTTCTTCAACGGAGGAACCCTTAAAAAAGGAGTTCCTAACATCACCCTCTTTTTTTCTCCCTGTAGAATATTTGAACTACGAGGATGGCAAGTTCTCCAAAAGCCGTGGTGTGGGAGTTTTTGGGGATATGGCCAAGGACACAGGCATTCCTGCAGACATCTGGCGCTTTTACCTACTCTACTTGCGGCCAGAGAGCCAAGATAGTGCCTTCTCTTGGAATGATCTGATGATCAAAAACAACTCCGAGCTGCTGAATACCCTTGGAAATTTCATCAACAGGTAAATCTGGCAAGAGAAAAATGGGCCCATGGTGTGAATTCAGTAAAACAATGTGGTAGCTTAGCTTTGGGTATGGGATGAGCTAAAAACAGTATTAAAAAAGATTCAGATTCAGACAAACTGTTTACTAGCCTACTGCAAAGGCTGGCCTAGAGTTAGGACGAGGAGTAGAAAGTGAAGCGGCACCATAGGAAGAAGGTTTGAAATTGGAAAGGCCCTTGTATGTGCGCATGAGGATTATTTTTTTCCCACCTTTTCACTGTGTCTTCAGGTCAGTAACTCTCAGGCTCATTTCATACCTTGTGTGCAACAACCCATGTAGTTCTGTAATTCTCAAGAACATCAACATCTCACATAGACAGACAGAATTTTATGTCGGTCAATTAAAATGAGTAATACAAAACTATCCCCTAACAAGAAGAAATATCAGCAACCATTTGTGGGCAAAATTGTACTGTGTGGTAGTTTGGTGTTCATTTACGAGATTGTTGAAATCTCAGAAGATGTAGTGAACATTATAAAATTGGGGGCATTCCTTAAAAAAAATTGTGAGACAATTTTTCAAAACAGCAATCATGGTGTTGCTCATAAGAGTTACATTTAGACATCGCTGTTTGTCTAAATGTAAACTGTGTTGAGGATGAAAAGGAGAAATCAAGACTCAAATGGTCAATCCCAAAGAGGAAAAAGAAACCTTAATTTGGCTAGTGCAAGAATTTACTAGGTGGAGGCACTGGGGGGAAAAAAAGAAAATTGTGGGGGGTTGGGGATCACTTTGCTCTGGAATTCCATACTACTTAAATCTCTGTTTATAGTATATAGTTTTCTGGGTTCTTCTGGAATGAGAGATTCAGATGTACCAGAACAAGCCTGTAGCTGTGACCTACAGAATGTGAGTTAGGCCAAGTGTCAAGTAACCAATGCATCATCATCCTCGTGTAAAGATCTTTCATTATTTGACTGTCCAGGAGTTGCCCAGATAGGTAGATTGGGATAGTTGGAAACAAAAGATGAGAAAATTAATCTAGCTTTCTGTGAACTTCGAATGTATCAAACTTTAATGTATCCTCTTAGCTCTGTCCCTTGTTTTTGCTTCCTTTTTCAGAGCAGGAACTTTTGTGTGCAAATTCTTTGGGGGTTGCGTCCCTGCGATGAACTTGAGCCAGGATGACAAGCGCTTGTTGGCTCACATCACATTGGAGCTGCGGCAATACAACCAGTTGTTGGAGAAGGTCAAGTACGTCCTGGAAATCTAGCATCTGCCAGTAACTCTAGGAGCTATGTAATCGGTAGCTTAGACACAACCTTTCCTGAAGAATATGCATGAACAACTGCAGTGGTAGAAGTCTGGAAAAAAATGGAAGACTCTTTTCCATCCTTTATGCTTGTGGGGAGTCATCAGAGCTAGAGATTGTCCCAGAGTGGCTCTGAATGTGTGAAGTAGCAACACCTGAATATATAAATGTTTGTGGATGCTGGTTTCATAATCTTGAAAACTTCAGATGAGATTATGATTAATTTGCATAGTCCTTATTAGTTTGCCTACCCAGAAACATCCAAGACTGTTGTGAGTGGCTGCTTGAGAATTTGAAAGGAAAAATCCCAACAGATTTACTGGAAGGTTTCCTGCATGTTTGTATGAGAGGGCTGCTCAGTTTTGCCGAATGTTTCTCAGCAATGAGAAGTAAAGTGCCATTTTCTTCCTTACCTCTGCTACGTCAACAACTTTGTCTCTTGGCTTTTTTTTCTCTCAGGATTCGTGATGCCTTACGCAGCATCTTGAATATTGCTCGCCATGGCAACCAGTACCTTCAGGTCAATGAGCCCTGGAAGTGCATCAAAGGCAGTGATGCAGATAAGTGAGTGACTGATAGTGGGCAAATGCTATTTTGGGATGGTCTGCTTCAAGCAGAACTAACTAAGGGAATTCTCCTCCCAACGTTGTGATATAGCTTATTTGGATTAGATTTGTTGCTTTGAGAGAAAAATGCCTTGATGCTTCTCTGCTTTTATTCTTGTGAGCTGGGCTTTATTTTCAGACATTTATTTAAATATTGATTTTTTTTATTTGTATCCTGCCTGATTATTTTTACAAATAACTCAAGCAGGCAAACATAATATTCCACACACCTTCCTCCTCCTAATTCCCCAACAACTTCGTGAGGTGAGCTGGGCTGAGAGTGAGTGACTGGCCCAAGGTCACCCAGCCAAGTTTCATGGCTAAGGATTAGACCAGGGGTAGGCAGCCTTGGCTCTTTTATGACTCGTGGACTTCAACTCCCAGAATTCCTCAGCCAGCCATGCTGAGGGGAAAGTAAGAGGTTTCCAAGTTGAGCCATGCTGGCTGAGGAATTCTGGGAGTTGAAGTCCACGAGTCATAAAAGAGCCTACCCCTGGATTAGACTAAACTGTCAGCGTTGCCTATTGGCTATTGCACCATTTTCTTGGCTTTGCTGCTTTTTTGTCTTCTTAGAGATGTCTTTTTTCTTTTTTTTTTCTTCCTAGAAAACGGGCAAGCACTGTGATAGGGGTGGCTGTCAACATTGCAAGCTTGCTGTCAGTTGTGTTGCAACCTTACATGCCCAATGTGAGCGCTGCAATCCAGGACCAGCTGTGCATTGCATCCAGCTTTAATGTTGTGACCAATGACTTCGTCTGCACCCTGCCGGCTGGACATCAGATTGGCACGGTACGTGCTGTGGGGATGGAAGCCATGTGATAGGGTAATGGAAGCAGTGTTGAGGACCAGTTCTCCCAAGTGCCAGGGGGGAAAAAAGAATAAATAATACCAGCTTAGATGCAGTCAAGATTCATGTAAGAAGTATTGTTCCATACTAAAAAAATATATAACTTATTTGCCAGAAGAAACATATGTTTACTGAGGGATATAATTATACTTTTCCCATTACAAGCTTGAGCTTCTTTCCTTTTACTGTTCCTAAAAACTCTTGTTTTGGACCATGCTGGAAACCAATGAGGAAAAGAGCTCCCGTATATTCTAGGCACCCAAGCCACAAGGAAAACTTCAAAACCATTTGTGTAAGTTAATTTCATGGTGTCGAAGTTTCTTCCATTGATAAATGTGGCTATCAGGTTTCTCCAAAGAGGTCAGTATTGAGCCTTGTTGTTATTCACAATACTATTAGTTTAAAGCAGTATTTATTAAATTGTTTTCATATTTATTTGTATCCTGCCTTTATTATTTCTACAAATAGTTCAAAGCGACGAACATATCCAAAACACCTTCCTCCTCCTATTTTCCCCACGACAACAGTCCTGTGAGGTGAATTGGCTGAGAGAGAGTGACTGGTCCAAGGTCACCCAACTAGCTTTCATGCCTAAGGCGGAATTTGAACTCACCGTCTCCTGCTTTCTAGCCTGGTGCCTTAACCACTAGGCCAGGGGTCCCCAACCTATGGGCCACAACCCAATACAGGGCTGCGGCCTCTTGGCCAACGGGCTGCAGAAATGGCTGGCCGGTGTGTGAACAGTTGCACACGCACACACACAACACTTGTGCTAGTGCCCGCTAGCGCAGGGTGGGTGTGTGCGGCCCATTTGCACATGCATGAACAGCGCCGCTAATGCCGTCCCGGCGCACATGGCACCATTTGCAGGCACGTGGTACCGTTTACGTGCCCGCATGTGCACTTGCCAATTTGAAAGCTGCTCTCCTTCCCTCCGGTCCATGAGCCCAGAAAGGTTGGAGACCTCTGCACTAGGCCAAACTAGACTAAATAATAAATTACTTGGGGCAGGGGCTTGATGAAATATAATTTATATAAATTGTTAATCTTAATACTTTAATATTAAACAATAGCTTAATGGCTACGCAGACAGCAGTGACACTGTTGGGAACTTAAGTTATGCTTTGCCACCCGTCCACTCTGGCTGTTTCGTACCTTCATCAGATACTGTCCACGGAATTCCAAACATTTACATGCAACTATATGAATGAGGATACTGGATACAGCACTGAGATATAGAATGCATGTAGACCTGTATATATGTAATTCGACCTCAGAGAACAAAACACACACACACGGATTTTTTCATGGTCTTCTACATTTCATTCCAGGTGACTCCCTTGTTCCAAAAGTTGGAGGCTGAACAAATTGAAAACTTGCGAAAGCGCTTTAGTGGAGGACAGGTAAGAAATGGCGGAAGAACTGATTCATCCAGACTGCTTTGGAAACCATTGACAGTAAGAGGAGACGTCTCCACACCACTTCTGAGGCTCCTCAAAATAGTTGGGATGCTGACACTGTACCTCACAACTTTATGAGCCAGGAGATCATAAAGCCAGATGAGGAAAAGATGAAGGAAAAAAAACCTGACAAGCAGGGTGCACTTAAAGCTGCTCTGGTCGAGAACCAAATGCATAACCCCCTTCGCCACAAAGTAAAAGCCTCTTTCTCGATTGCTAGGTGGTTAAGTCCGCCTCCTCTACAACTCCTCCTAACTCATCCATGATAGTTACTGGAAAACCAAGGAGGAAAGCACATCCTCTTTGTAAAATGCAGATATACCCCTTGTTTTTACCAGTGGTCTCAGCTTCTTTCACTTCATAGTTGCCGAGTTGTAGTACTGTCATTGCCAACCAATGATTGGGAACAGAGAAGGATTGCTCATAGGACACCGATATGAGGAAACTGAGCATCAGAGAGAGAGAGAGAGAGGTGCCCATTGGCACAGAGCAGGGGTAGGAAATCTTGGCTTTTTTATGAGTCGTGGACTTCAACTCCCAGAATTCCTGAGCCAGCCATGCTGGCTCAGGAATTCTGGGAGTTGAATTCAGCGAGTCATAAAAGAGCCAAGGTTGCCTACCCCTGGCACAGAGGATCTTGCCACGTTCTACATTCTGGCATCTCTCCATTTATGGCAGGGGTGTCAAACTGCCTGCCCATGGGCCAGAGCATCACGGAGAAACCGTGCCCATCCCATTGCTGGCAATGGGAAAAAGTTCCGATACGTCACGCAACGTCACATGACATTGCAAGTTTGACATGTCTGATTTATGGTGTGCCTTCCACAATGTTATGATGGGGCTCCAGACATACAGCAAAGCCTCATTTTAATGAACTGGTTGGGGGAGGAGATGGCTGTTATTCTCCCATATCTGGTAAAATCAAATCATATGTCACAGGTTGCATCATTTACATAATTGGTGTCATTGTGTGATGGCAACATTATAATGAGGCAGAATTTGATCCCTCCCATTGAGGTCTAGATAGTTAGGTTTCACTGTATTGTAAAGTAAATAATATGAATATACCTTCATTTTTTTAAAAAAAACACAAACATTTTAAAATACGGGTGTTAGTTGACGTTAATTTATTTCCATTTCCCAGATCTTACGTTCACGTTTAGACTATGAATTTTAGATCAGCCGTGATAATTTCGTTACCCTTTTCTTTGCGCGTTACCTGCAAAACCCTGTGGGGAGCTTCCTTCCTATAGTATAAGCTGATTGATCAGCTCCTCGGTTGGTGGCCAATCCTTTGATCCTTTCGTACTCGGAAAACGTTTGGGAAAATGTGCACTTAGATATTCTTTAAAAGTGGATTTTATTTTCAGAACCACTTTTACTTTGCCAGCTAGCTCTCCTACTTTGACCCTTTAATTTTCCTGTCAAGCTGGAACAGCCCAACCCATTGTGATTGTATTTTACATGGACACTGTTAACTGGATTGGGATGGGATCTGTGCTCCAAGTATTAGTAAATCTCTCCTGTAGCTGTTCTCCTCCTCCTCCTCCTCCTTGGGCCATCTGGTTTACATACTCTAGGTTGCTTGCAAAGAGCTTCCTCTGCTGTAGCACCTAACTATTCCTGCCTCTTTCTGGTCTTTCTCTGGTTCCCTTCTCCTGCTTTCCAGTCTGAAGACTTCCCACTGAAGCCAAAGGTAAAAGTTGTTAACCTGATAGCATTTTGTAGCATAGGGTCTAGGTACTTGGGGGGTGGGGTGTTTCATTTGTCTCCCATAGTGTCTGCCTGGCCGATCTGATCTGGTTGGGCTGGCATGCTCAGTTAAACAATAGCATCTATTGGAAACCTGGAAACGAATCTTCTCTGGAACGGCCCCTAACTTCTGGAAAATACGAACGGTCCCTGCCCTTCCGGTCTTTTGAAGGTCCTTCTCCCAGGCCTTTGGAGAGAATGACTGCAGTTTCCTTTTAACCCAGGTTGTTTTCCTTTGCTCCTACCTAGTTTTTCACCCTGCTCTCTTTACCTTGTTGTTTGATGTTTTTCTTGTTTGAAACCGTTGATAAATTTCCCAGGATCACTGGGAATTGAGCAACATATAAATTTAATAAATTATTATTATTATTGACTCTCCACAAGCATCCTTTAGAGCTCCACCAGAGGATCAAATCCTTGTATGAACTAGTGCTCTAGCCATAACTTAACTTGAATCCTTCCTCCAAGAAGCATATATCTATGGCTTATTAACCGTGATAACCATTCCTTTGCAGCTTGTATTGCAAGTTCAACCCTCCCCCACCCCCACCCCCAAAATCTTAAAAGATTGCTACAATCACACGCCAGTCCTTTGTCTCTGCCTTTTACCTTAATATTGTGATAACTATAATATTCCTTTTATGGATGGTGCTCATCAAGGAGTGCATGCCTTCCTTCTCCATCTCCTGAAATTAGCTGCGTTGTAACATTTTTAGCATCTGTGGTATTGTTTTCCCTTCTTGTCAATAAGCATAACCCAATTTGGAGATCATAGAAGCATGGCGTGAGTGAGGTATGTTAAAAAGTTGAGAGGTGTGGCTCGTTTGATAATATTTATCTTCTTTGGCTTCCAGCAAAAAGCAGCTGCAAATATCCAGAAAACATTGGGAGGGAAGGAACATCAGGAAGGAGACAAACGGGTAAGATTGGATTCTGAAGTGTTGGGGATGAGGCTAGTAACAAGTGTAGTATCATTAAGGTCTAGGCTTCCCTGTATAGCTTATGGGTGTGTTTTGCCTGCCTATGAGCACACTTAGGTATCCACTCATTTCTAAGAAGACACAATAAAATAATGCTGCAGGTTTTGAGACCGAATGGATTGTGCTAATAACCTTTTTTTTCTAGTTCCAGTATGGTGAATTTGCACAAAAATGCTAATTTGTCTTTGGGCTGAGCACGTAGCATAACTCCAGCCGGTCTGATGTGTAAATTGTAGTTTATACATTAGTGTGCTCTGGTTAAACTAGCTATCCCTACCACGGTAGCCGTTTTTGTGAGAACACCCACGTTTTCTTCTCAGATGCCCAGTGACCTCTAGCAATCAAAATTTCTACAAGACATATGCACGATATTTTTCCCCTTGCATTTTTATAGCTTTTTCCCCCCCATCTTATAGATTTCAGTTTTGCTAATCAAATCTTTTTATAAGTTAATAGAAATATATCTAGACTAGAAATTGGGGATGAAATGCCCTATAGTGGCTAATAATGTATTAATATATATTAACCAAACAAGATTTTAGATCTGCAGGCTAATTAAGATCTGTTGATAATCCACCTGTATTTTATTGCTGCCAGCAAGAATGAATCATAGAATTATAGGGATAAAAGGGACCTTGGAGGTCTTCCGGTACAACTCCCTGCTCAAGATAGGAGCCCATCCCAGACAAATGGGTGTCCAATCTTTTCTTGAAAACCTCCAGAGGAGGCAATTTGTTCCATTGGTTGATTGTTCTCAGTGTCAGGAAATTTCGCCTTAGTCCCAGGTTGATTCTCTCTTTAATGAGCTTCCACCCATTGCTTCTTGTCCTACCCTGAGGTGCTTTGGAGAATAAGTCAACCCTTTCGTTTCTGAGACTGTATAGGTAGTCCTTGACTTACGAGTTTGTTTAGCGACTGTTCGAAGTTACAACAGCACTAGGAAAAAAATGACCTATGACCATTTTTCACTCATGACTCTTGCAGCATCCCGTGGTTATTTGATTTACGTTCAGATGCTTGACAGCTGACACGTATTTATGATGGTTGCAGTATCCCAGTCATCTGACCCCCTTTTGCGACCTTCTAATAAAAGCCACTGGGGAAACCAGATTCACTTAACTGTGTTATTAACAGATGTGCCAAAAAAGGTCGTAAAATGGGGCAAAACTCACTTAATGAATGTTCCATTTAGCAACATACGTTTTGGGCTCAGTTGTGGTCGCAAATTGAGGCCTACCTGTACTGGAAAACAGCTATCACTGTCACCCTAATCCTTCTCTTCGTTAGGCCAGATATACCTATTTCCCTTAACCGTTCATTATACAGTCCACGAAATGTGTAGCACTTTCCATACTCAAGTCTGCATTTCTACCAGTAATTATTTCTGTTCCACTTTTCTTTGAAACTATAATACATTTTAGGAAGTTAGTAAAGGAAAGGAACACGCAATGTCTACATTTCCACGAAAATCTTAGCTTATGTTGTTTTTAGCTTGGCACTTCCTGGTGAACAAGGTTGCCATATACTCATTGCAGTTTTGTATCTAGGGTAACAAGGCAAAGCACGCCAAGGCCCAGGCTGCTGCTGGGAAAGAGCGAGCTGATGCCGTGGTCTCAGAGTTGGTGGAGCTGCAGAACTAACACAATGTGGTAGAAGGAAAAGGGAAAAAGAAAAAGTGAACTGTTAAGCTGTGACCACAGTCAAGACATCTCAGGTTCGTTTTGTTTGGGACAATTGCTAGCAACTGTGATCCCATTTAATTTTTCTCCTTTTTTCAGTCTTTTTGTCACTACCACGAACGGTTCCCAAACCTTCAAAATTGTTGGATTACACCGGACAAAATAAACACTTTATTGTTCTTTATACAAGTACAAAGCACTGTTGCACGGAAACGATACACGCAGACATCCCTCCCTGCACCTCCTCACAAGGACAAGAACAGATAACTTATTAAGAACAAGTCAGTTGCACAACTGCCACGGTCAGTCTCTAGGAAAGTCAGGGATCTCCTCTTTGCCTAAAATAACCGGGCCACACGCAGTACAGTTCGGTAAGGGAAGTCCAGAGTAGGAGCAAGTTTTTCAAGTTCAAAGTGCCGCAGGGTACTTTGTGTATTCTAAGGTGTCAACCAGTGCCTCTCCTTTCGGCGTGCTGCAGAGTCACTCAGTCCGGAAAGGATGAAGCCCTGTACACTTTTGGTCCACAGCAAGGAGAAATAATTTCAGTGCAGAAAGTGTTCCCGGAACCCATCACGTCTTTAGGCTCACCATCCGCTGGATGAGCGCTGCTCGTGTAGCTTCCACCTCAGTGCTCAAGCGCTGTATCTCTTGCTGGAGGTACTCATTCTGTGCTGTCAGCTCAGCCACTCTGCGCTCATTCTGCTGCTCCCGCTCTCTGCCACGCTGTCTCTTGCCACCGTGAGGCTGGCCACTCTGCCGCCTCTTCCGGCCAGTGGACATCCCCTCATCATCATCGGTGCCTGTCTGTGTAGGAGAACCGTGGCTAGAATCGGATTCAGCTGGCTCCGGGGGCTCCTTGCCCAGTTGCTCCAAAAGTTCAGCCGCAAGATCAGGCTCCAACTCGTAGTTTCCTGCCACTGTGTCCACATTAAGCTCCAAGGAGTTGGAAGTCTCCAAGTTCCACAGCAGAGCAGCACCATCAAAGCCATCACATTCCTTCTGAAAAAGAAGCGGAGCGAGAGACGGGTTAAAAGGTGCATATTGTTGGCCTCCATCTCCAATAGCCTCTGTGGCAGGCTGCAGATGGAAGTTCAAAAAACCCAGGTTCTTAGCTGTCAAACCGATGGGAAGGCTTTGTGCTGGCTGCCTTTACTGCCTGTTCCACTTCTACAAGTTTGAATATAGTAGGAGGAAAAAACAAAATCCACTCAGTCCTTTGGGTAAGGGGTGGGGTGGGGTGGGGTGGGGGTTACATAAATCATTGTAATGTGCAATTTAACCTGAAGATTTTAGCTGTGCAGCATTTGGGATTTGATCTCCAAGAGGTGCTCTGATGCCTGAGAAAACATGAATACAGCCCTTCAGTGTCTGCTTTGCGTCCAGAAAAGAGTTTCCTACACTGTCATGGAAACTATAGTTCGCAACCTGAGAGCCTATGAAAATTTTATAACTCGCCACGCCTCCTGCCTATGCAGTCTCCGTTTGCTGAGTTGCCTTGCCCACCCAGCATGTTTAACTGACTCAGTGTTGGGTAAAATCCTCAAGTAGTGGTACAGAAGAAGTTATATGTAGTATGTAAGGGCCCTGTGTTGTATAAACTTTTAACTTGGATGAAAATGGAACAATATCCAACTTTGGTTCAAATAACTCCACCAAGACAAATTGGAGATAATCAGATTGCTGAAAGAACAAGTCTCTTCGTTACTGCACTTGCATCTACACCTCCCAAATGCAGAGTAGCCAAGCCATGCCTATTACTTCCTAGCAATATAATGTAAAGAGTACAGGCAGCCCTTGTTTAGCAACTGTCTCACACAGCAACCGTTCAGTTACAACAATGATAAAAAGGTAACTGTGACCAGTCCTCACATTTACAACCTTTGCATGTAAAGCAAAGAAAAGCTGAAGTAAAATAAGCAGAATCACAGTTTCACTTTGTTTAATGACTGAGTTGCTGATCCCAATTGTGATCATTAAACAAGGACGGCCGGTATATTCCTGAGGCAAGGGCTCTTGTGATTGGAGAAAATGGGGATCCTATTCCAAAATTTCACACTTAGTAGTGTAGCTGGATGCTGCCAACACCACCAGTAATGAGATTTAACCAGAAGATAATGAAGGCTGGCAGTTTATATTTGCAGCCATGTTGGTATTAAGCCCTCGCCTCCATTCGCATTTCTGATGCTCTTGAAGTTAGAAAGAGGACTGCAAACAGATTAAAGATATCAACATTTGGTATTAGAAAAGAAATGTCCCCATATCAGCCCCATCTAATTAAAATTTCACTGCATTATTTGACGGCCCTGGTGGAACAATACATTTCTAAGGAAAGAATATAATTTCTAAGCCCGTGCATGTGTTTTTTTAAGATAATATCACACCTCAACAAGCACACTTAACAAGTCAAGACATTTATTACATTTATATTCTGCCCATCTCATATTTGAGCAATTTTTTTTTGGGGGGGAAGACTCGGAGTGCTGTATTGAAGGGCTTGGTTCTGAATATCTGACCGAACAATGAGTGCTATCAATTTAGCATGGTGGATTTTAAAATATCACCTTTTGCCTAGTTTTTTTTATTTACCACTATTTATTTTAAATAGTTATATAGCTGCCCATCTTAGACCAAACCAAGGGTGGCTCCCAATCAAGAATTAAACATTAAAACTGTAAACATTAAAAACAAACACCTGGCACCAAATCAAGCTTCCGGCCTGCAGTCACTTCATCCTATCCCAACGCCTGAGGGAAAAGCCAAGTCTTCCGGGCTTTTGGGAAGGCCAGGTCGATTATATAAGTCGCCCATCTCACATAGTAACTCTTGCCAGCATACATAACAACAAAATACATAAAAACTTATTAAAATCACAACTAAAAAAACCCCCAAAAGACAGAATGGCTGCAAAGAGCACATCAGTTAACATCATCTAATGGGCTTCATTCTATCATGGGATCCTGAGACTCATTAGCAAAAACTGAGGGTCTTCTGGAAGGCCAACCGGTTGGGGCCAGCATCAGCAGGGGGAGGGCAGGGCGGCTGACGTTCCACAGGGCAGGAGCCATGGCAGAAAAGGCAGTAGTCAAAAGCAGCTCAAATGAAACATTTAATAGTACCACCTTACTATTAGTACCTACTTAAAACCGAGTTCAGTGCAATTGGTTAATGCAGTGTTGCTCAACTTTGGCATGGCTGGCTGAGGAATTCTGGAAGTCCAAGTCCTCATCTTAAAAAGCCAAGCTTGAGAGGCGCTGCTATAGTGGAAAACAGCCAGAAAGAACACTCCGAGATGCCCACTATTCAAATTATCCATTTACTGGCTTCTGAGCACACATACTTAAGGTTATAAGACCACCCCTGGAAAGACCTGAGGAAGCTACAATTATTACTCAGGCATTTTTAATTGAAATATATCTTAACAATTCCTTACATTCCTTAGACTTATTAACTTGAAAAAAAATGAAAGCACTGAAAGATTAATATCAACTCTAGCGTTCTAGAACACAACTCTTCAGGTCATCACTCGATGGAGGGGAGGAATCATAAATGAAGTAAAATACAAGGGCATCCTCCTCTTATTTGTTGCTTTCCAGATGTGCGTGCAGGTGTAACTCCCCAAACCTGGCCAGTGTGAGCAATTATGGGAACATCTGGAAGGCACCTGACTGGGGCACGTGGTTTTATACTACAATGAATGTGCCCATTTTTAAAGGACTGCAAGATCTGTTACTGCAGGTAGTGGCCACATCCCTCTAATGTAGAAAAGTGTGTGATCTAGAGCCAGCCCATAAAAGAACAATAGAATCCAACCACCCACTTGATGTAGGGCTCGGCAGTTCTGGAAGCATCAGAGAAAAGCCATTTGACTCACCTGCTCCTGTCCGCCCCCAGAGGGGTCCGTCCTGCTGGATACATCTGAGGACAGCACTTCCTGCAAGTCCTCGTACCAGGCTTCCAATTCCCAGGTGGGCACTGGTGTGCCCAGTGAAAAGGGCAGGGATTCTGCCATCATGGTTCAGAAGTAGCCACACTGCTTCTGAAAGACAAAGTTATGGATGCTGTCAGAAAACTGGATAACATCTCTGTAGATTGCAACACAGCTCAGCCAGTTAGACTTGCTCTGGGACAGGGGTAGGCAACCTCGGCTCGTTTATGTCTCATGGACTTCAACTCCCAGAATTCCTGAGCCAGCCAAGCTGAGGGGAAAGGAAGAAGTTTCCAAGCTGAGCCATGGTGGCTCAGGAATTCTGGGAGTTGAAGTCCATGAGTCATAAAAGAGCTGAGGTTACCTACCCTTGCTCTGGGAGAAAGAAAAGTTTCTCCCAAGGTTCATTTTAATTCAGATCATCCACAACAATGGGCAAGTAGAAAACCTTCTCATCTCTCACGTTAGGAAGCCTCTCGTGTTCCCAAAAGAAGCCCCTACAAAATCTGCTCAATGTACCTGTGGCAGAGCAAATTCTTTTAAGAGCAAAAAAATTAAAGAGAACGGTAAAAATGCACATGGGCTGTGGGGGGGGGAAAGCAACCTCAAATTGCAATTGGGCAGCACTCTTACGGAGGACCAACCTGAATGCAGCACAAGAGAGGGCAAATAGGTTGGGAAAGGCTGAACGCCATATTAGCAAAAGGCAGAACAGATTTTCAATGAGACCAATCGCTAAGTTGGCATCAGCCAAATTACACTTGATCATACCCTCCTGACAAGCTAGTTCTGAACTTTGCAGGACTCCTTCAGAGTAAGAACTGCGGCTGTCAATATGTGCCATATTTTTGACGTATGACTGAAATTGGTCCGTTGTATTTACAACGTAGATACACATGAGCAAAACTGCAGCGTGTATCCATGTAACCATGAAGCATTCCCTTTCAGAGGCACCTTGCCAATTTTATTTTACTTAAGTGATCTACTGGGCGGGGGGAAACAGACAGGGAAAATGGTGTTTTCTCCATATACCTGCTGTGAGCTGAGCTCTGAATTCAATACTGTATTCAAGTCATGCTGCACAGGGAGATAAGTCGGGGCTTTTCCAGATGTCTTCACAATGGGCGGAGGTTAGCAAACGCAAACCTCCTGGACTGTGAGAAATAAAAGGTGAGTCATCATCACAAGACAGGCTGGGAGGGCTAGCCAAGCTTTCCTATGCCTCAGACATGGAACTTTTCTTTCTTCCTTGGCCTAGAGGCCAGCTGGGACATGCTCAGAAGTAGAAAGCACCGTCCATTTTTGGAAGCTCCGAATTAGCAATTAACAAAGCCACAAGCAGCCTCTCTGTCCAATTAACTTTTCCTGTGGGGAATACTCTGAAACATATTGGGACCACGAAGGCAAATTTCAGGCATCTTGAAAAAAGCCTAGCCTTTTACATAACCTTTCCACAGCCAACCAGGTCTGTGTCTATTTAAAACTTGAACATGAGCAGATTGCCCTGATTCCCGGCCATCCTGTGTTGAGCTGAGTGTGACTGGCCCAAAATCACCCAACAGACTGTTAAGCCTATGGAAGGACTAGGACTTGAAGGCTCCAAGTTTCAAATCCATCACCTTAATCCCTGCACCAAACTGGCTCTATTTCACAGCTATCAGCTGCATAAATTACCAATTCTGGAATAACCTTCGTATATACCAGGGGTAGGCAACCTTGGCTCTTTTATGACTCGCGGACTTCAATTCCCAGAATTCCTGAGCCAGCCATGCTGAGGGGAAAGGGAAAGGTTTCCAAGCTGAGCCATGCTGGCTCAGGAATTCTGGGAGTTGACGAGTCATAAAAGAGCCAAGGTTGCCTACCCCTGGTATATACAATGGAAGCATCTTAAAGACATTTAGAATATTCTTGGTGAAAAGCACCATGATTGCATTGTCTTCCACAAGGAAACAACAGCAAAAGCATTAAAAACCCAGTTTGTTTTCAACAACCAATGAAAACCAATTATTTATTTTGAAATGCTTTTCTAAGTACAAGCTTCAATTCACATAAATACCTATGCCCTCCCCACTGATCCAAATACTTTACATGAATAAACCACTATTCTAGACATTTATTTCAGCAGATAACAACTGATAACAACCATATGAACGAGGACATTTATGATGATATACATATTTGTAAATTACACAGATGGAATATACTATGCAATAAAAATACATCAGTTTGGGGGGGTGTCAAAGAACAGCAAGTAATTTATGTTGACATTTGTGCCTCTAAGAACATAACATTATTATTGTTATGAAGAGCTTGGTTTACAGTTTCTTCTAAATGAACATAAGTATTTTTAGAGTATAAGTGTAACTGCCTCAAAAACTAACTAGTTTTGAGTGAATGAATGAAATTGAATAATATATTATTTTTTAAATCCATCTTTTCTGCTAAATATAATATTCTTTGGGTTAGAAAAATAACAGGAATGCTGGCCACTCCTGAAACAGTCACAGCTGATCCTTGATTTACATCTGTAACCGAGTTTGCAATTTTGCTTGTAAGTCATGATGGTTGTAAACCTGGTCAGCCTTTTATGACTTTTTTGCAGGGGTTGTAAAGTGAATACTGCAGTCATTAAGCAAACCCACGGTTCACTATGGGGGATTTTTTTCTGAAAAGTAAACCCTGGTTTCAGGGGAAAAATGTCATAAATTACAGCCATGATGTGGGCTGCTTGCCAAGCACCCAAAATGTGGTCACATGATAATGGGGGTGGGGGAATGTCAAAACTTCATATCTCAAACCTGAAAAAAGCAGTGCCCCCTGGGTGTATTACAACATGGGAACCCATTCACTGTGCCTGTCCCAAGGTGAAGGAACTAGACATGACCTTGGGAATGAGGAAAATTTAAGTTGGAAATGTGGAACGCATGAAGGGTCATTTTATTTATTTATTTTATTTATTTAGATTTATATACCGCCCCTCTCCAAGGACTCGGGGCAGTGTACAGGGCAATTAAAATGCTATAAACAACACACAATGTATAAAAATTAAAATAAGATTAAATCAAATAGCCCTAAACAATAAATACATTCTAAAATTTAAAATTTTTAAAATTTAAACTCTAAAATCCAATCCTTCAGTCCAGGCCGGCCTGTTCAAACAACCAAGTCTTCAGGTCGTGGCGAAACGAGTGAAGGTCGGGAGCCATCCAGAGCTCAACTGGAAGCTGATTCCAGAGGGCAGGCACGCCCACAGAGAATGCTCTCCACCTGGGAGCCACCAGTTGACATTCCCTGACCGACGGCACCCTGAGGAGGCCCTCTCTATGGGAGCGCACAGGACAATGGGAAGTTAACGCCGGCAAGAGGTGCTCCCGTAAATAACCCGGACCCATGCCATTTTATCATGTTTGGTGGACTTACAAAATAGCCAAAAATTTTGGGTTTGGGCTCAGGTACACAGCAATACCACAAACTTTAAAGATTAATATTCAATTAAAACCAGAACTTTTCTTATTGGAACTAATGGACAGACAATTAGAAAAGCATGATGGAAGACCAAGATAATTATAGGCACAAAAAGTGGAAAGTTTCTGAGATATCCAACAATGAAGGAATGGCTGGTAGAGGTGACAAGATTAGCAGAGGTTTTTTTGTTTGATTAAAGATCAACAACTACATTTGTTAATGACTGGAAAGTCCTGGGCTTTCTGCTTGAAAAAGAAATGAACTTGTGACTGATGATTAAAAAGGGTAGACTATGTAGAAAGAAGGATATTATGTTGGATTCTTAGGGAGAGAAGGCAAAATATAAAGGTACTTGAAACTGGCGTTAAGAAGATTGGAAGTAGCTTCTTTATAACTTTTTTCTTTTCTTTATTTCTTTTATTGCGCTTTTTCATCCACATTACTTTCCTTAGTTTTATTTTTCTTTCAAAATTTATATTGTTCTTACTCTTCCACAAACTTCTTAGTGATAATTATAGACATAAGGAAATGAGGATGAGCAAACTGAGAAATGGGGGGGGGAGAACCTTCAGAAAAAAATTACTGAATCCCAGGGAGAAAAGGATGAGAAATGATCCAGCCTTGATTTTGTTTAGTTAAGATAAGGCAGAGAGAAATTAAGATAGGCTTCTGTCCTCCAAAAAGCATTCCCAGAATCCCTGCCATGACCTAGTTTCTTGACCTGGCCTACCTCGAAGGCCAAAAGATAGGAGACACTCTAATCCAATCTTACAACATGTCTATTCTGGAGCAAATCCAGAGAATTCAACAGTTATTACTCTCAAAAATGCAGAGTTGTTAAAATGAATCCATTTGAAGTTTAGTACAATTCTCCCAAGATTCCCTCCATGCAACCTGCTTTTCTTGGTTTCTTACCTTTTTTTTTCAAGTGTGGTGATGTATTAATGTGCGATTTTTTGTTCGAAACTGAAAGAAGAGAAAAATCTGTGATTATTACTAAAAGGGGACATGGTGTATCATAAATGTGTTACACCCATCTAAGAAAAGCCCCCACACACACACACACAATCTTGGCCTTTGACACTGAACAGCAGCGTGGAACAGGGGCACCACAAATTCCCTTTACTATTTTTTTTCACTTCTGTCCTTTAAAATGAGGAAGTGCTGCTGCTTATCAAAGCATTATCCTCTTCTTCAAGCTCATTGACCGTCACCTATATGTTTCATGTCAGTCCTTTTTTCCCCAACCATCTTTGTGTCACAATTTAGATTGCAGCCAACGCAATCATTAAGGGCTTTAGGTTTTTTGGAAGTAGCATGTTTATGCATTTTACACTCAAAGCCAATTTTTTATTCTTTTAAATGCATTATTTCTAACAGTTATTTTTTTTTATAGAAAGGGTAAATCCAGATGAAAAAACATCTGGATGCAGCTCGCCCTTCCTTCACTGGACTCAGCATCAGAAACAGTTACAGTCCCTCTATCCCTACCTTGTAAAGCAGACCAAATTAGCATGGGGGTCACAAGCTAAACTGCAGATCGGAGGATACTTGCAAGCAGACCAAATCAGACAATGCTTACGCTTAACAATCAAAATCTACACTTGCCAAATCTAGTGGTTTCCTTTTAACAAAAATACGAGCATCAATCTCATTTGATTATGAAAAAAACCCCATTCCTTCCATTCCTACAACCAGATACTCTCTAAATGCATCGAACTCTTAAGTCTGCTTTCCAATGAGCTTCATGGACAGGGACACTGGGTGTGTGTGATTGTATTCTTAACGCCCATGGCAGGAACCAGGATGGCTGCTTTCCATTCCAGCCATGCATTTCCTACAGAGATTTCTGCAATGCCCCAAATCAAACAGCAAAGCAGCAACACTACTCTGAACCCCACAGGAACATAGCAGGCACAGGGGACATCACCACTGGTTTTCATCAGCCCCGAGTGATGCAAGAAACTGAGAGAATTAGGGATCCAAGAACTGTTATGCAACTTAGTGGAAAGATGCATGTTTATGTATGTGCAAGAGAATGGTTCCCAAAGGAATTAGAGAAGCAGGCATTCCAAGTAACCAGAGTACCCTGGGGGGGGAGGGGTGATTTTCCAAACTTGGCAGGGAAATGTTGCAGCACTGTCCTCAGCTACTGGCAAGAATGCATCCTTTTTAGACTTCTCCAATAGTTTAATAAATTCTGATAAATTCTTCCAAGTTCTCAGCAAGGCAAGATTTCATTTCCAATGGTGTGAGGGGGTGGGGTGGGGAAAGCTTGCTATAACAAAAGCTTTGTCCTCAGGGTTACTTGCTAAGCACACAGCTATGGGAAAGGATGTAGTCTGAGCTGGCCGAGCACCCAGTTTCAAATTATTTTTCAAAATCCCCCCCCCCTTTGCTCTGCACTGGAAACTAAGCAAGCCAGAAAAAATGAGGTTTGGCTAGACTACAAAACCCAGCTAGCATCCTTAAGCTCACTCCAGAAATCTGGGCACCTCTCACATTTTCTAGGAAGGAAATGGGAGTTGCTTGGGGGAATCCTCAACGCACTATAGTACCTTATACTGGTTTTTACACCATGCCCCCGTACTCATCCCTTTCCTATGAAATTGCGTTTTTAATATAAAAAAAATAGACTCAAACGATGCCCCACTTTTATGCAGTACGCACAAACCCTGCAGCCCGTTCTGTTTAAAATGTTAACTGGGTGTTTGTTAAATGAGCAAATCCACCACTCGAGTTCGGATCTCTCTCTCTCTCTGGGTAGAAAGCAGACTCAACACAAGCCAGGATGTATGAGCCATCCCGACAGGGAAAGGGGGAAGAAAACGAGCCTTTGCAGGTAGTGGTCGGGGGCACACGTGGAGAGAGAAAAGGGACCGGCCAATGTTGGCCAGTGGCTCAGGACGAGAAGCAACGAAAGCGCCGCGCATCTTGCAAGCGGAGCCCGGCTTAGAGCGCCAGATCCGCCTAAGATGCAGAGCCGGTGAACCACCCGATCCGGTTTTTCTGTCCAGCCATCCAAACCCTCCACTGGGCGCCCGAAAAGTGCGCCCCTCCCAGCTCCGCACCTTCCTACGCGGCCCCTTCTCGCCCGCGATCCTCTCTCCGACTTGCTGGCTACAGCTCATTCTCCTCTCGCGGCTCATCGTCTTCCGCTCTCGAGACCCGCCGGCTCCCAAATGCCTCTCCTGCTCGGGATGGTCACAGAAATCTTTAAAAGAGCGCCCCGCCCCCCTCGGCATGACGCAACCCTTGCGCCATATCGGGCCAATTGGCGACGCCGCGCCTCTCCATTGGCGGAAGAAAAGGAGCCTCCGCCCTTCGCCGCCCAATGGGCCGTCGTCGTCCTCTCGCTAAGCCCCGCCTTCCCCAGTGTGTGAGTGACGCAGCTCCGCCGGGGTGGATACTGCCGCGTCGCACCCGGAAATGACTCCTCCCGAAATTTCCCCCCCTCCCTTCAGGGTCACGAGTCTTTAAGTGGGTGAGTCATGCGCTGGGGATGATGCAACGTCCTGGCAACCGTTGGCGGTCACGGCAGCGGCAGCCGAGGCTGGAGTCCTGACCTTGGCCCTCCTAGGTCCCTTTTACAGGGCTTGCCTTGTTTCCTTTTCTCTTTTCCCTCCTCCTCCTCCTCCTCCTCTTCTCCTCCGCCTCCAACGAGCCTGTGCCTAAATCTCCCAGTAGTAACTAGGCCGAATTACGTTGGGAGCCCCCCCATAAGCTTTTATGACGTCACGTCACGCCCACCGTTTGCTTAAAGGGCCAGTTCTCCCTGGGGAAACATTGACAAGGCCTTGCTTGAGCTGTCCTTGCACGTAGTATTTGGCCTAGTGTTGCTCTCTATGGTATTGTTATCATCACCTGAAAAGCGGGCTTTTGGAATGTAAGGAAATAAATTTAAGAGCTGCCGATCGGTTCAAGATACTGGATTAATAGCACGGATTTGAAAGGAGTAAGCCTGTGTACATTTGCTTTTGAATAAAAGGAGAGTTCTGAAGAAAAAGCATTTTCTCCCTTGGTTTTTAATGATGTCACATATGAATTCCAGAAAGCCCAACTCCTGTAAATGGTTGCAGTTTTGAAAATAATCTGCTCTCTGTACTAAGCAGTTCTTGTTTAATCAGAACATTTTAAACCAGTTGTTTCAACTAGTCAAATCTAAATATTGCACCTGAAATACAAAGCAAACAATTCCGTGGGGAAGAAAACGGTGTATACACACAAGTGTATATTCGGATTGTGTCCCTTTTCACCTCAGTGAGATTTAGTCAAAGAAAGGAGGTAGCAGAGCTTTGCCCAATTCTAATAACACTTGTTTAGGAGAAACAAACTAATAAAACAATAAGGACACGTAGAAATTATATATTAGACTAAAAAAGAAGGTCTTGTGTAAGTTTGTCAAAATTGCTCCTGGCACAAAAATTCAGGCTATTTCCAACTTTGCACAGATAGGATTACCAAATGACTTATTATTTGAAACAATACTCAAGCCACTTGAATAGGTTTCATAAAAATGAATGCAATTGCAAGTAATTAATATAAAACAAGCATTGGATTTAGAAAAAGGACTTGAACTTTTGAACTGGAATATTATGATTATTTCATTTGAAAATGAATTTGAGAAGCTACCTTTAATTTGTTGTATTGGCAATGTAATTTGAATAACTTGATATTTCATTTGATTGTTATGCTTGTGAGCCAGAATCTCAGTTTCCCATCGCAAACTTCTATATATCATCTTGCCTGACAAATAGCATTGAAAGTGGAGCTCTGAATTGCAAAACATCCTATGGTGACATTCTGTTTTGTAGGAAATTCTACTCAGGCCTGGCACAGCTTATATCCCCTAGGAATCCATGACACACTGTAATATACAGTTTTCTCTCACAGTGTTTCTTAAGGGGATGTCTAGTAGAGGGTAGACAAGCTATCAGGGAACCTTCAGAGCTCCCACAAGAACGTCCAAAGAATCCTTGTGTACACTACCAAACAACTGCAAAATTTACTAGACTTGGGCCTAAAACTCTAGCATACAAATCCACATTAAAATATGGCTCTTTCTGTCGTAATTACAGCACTGAAGAATGGGAACATTAATAACTTACATTAGAATTAGAAAATTAGATCGGTAAAGTTATTAATAAAAAGCATGTTTTTTAATGAATTGCCAACATGTTTATATGATCTGAAGAACTTTGGGATTATGACTGGACCTAATTAACCAACAGCATTCTCCTACATAAAAGTAAACTGTATGTCATACTTTTGATTTGTTCACAAATATGACCGTTGACCAATTCAGGTGTCTGCTTCTGTTGCAATTCATCCACAGTCTTCTTCCCAATTCAGTTCAAAATTTATTTTGGTTTCTGTATGAGACACGTTTGTTCATATATGGTACAGTATAAGACAGTATTTTTATTTTGGCCAGAATGTTGTTGGATGCCTGGGAAGGACAGTAAATTGGGCTTATATGTGATTTATGGAGCACATCATCAAATCTTGTAGAAATAATTTCCTTGAATTATTTAATATGAAATTACCTTTTGTCAGTTTGTGCTCCATTCCTGAGAACCACAAATAATAATTTATCATGCTTGCTGGTATGCCAGTGCCAATATAGTTGCTATTTATCCATTCTTAACAGATTTTTCTCTTATAAAAAAAACTTGATCCCAATGTCTGCTTAATGTATATTTTGCATATATATTTCTATTGTTTTGTTAAATTTTTCATAATTAAGATAGGTATTACTTTCATCTCCACTTCAGTTTCTTTATGTTTAACATCTAATTGTGCTCAGGCTTAATTAGCTGAATATGAACAGCCTTTTATCACCTCTATCTAAGCCACACAGATCATAGGTTATGCAGCACTTTGGTTGGGTTTCCAAGAAAGGTACTCTGGAGAGATTTCTGGATTGCAATCCTGGTGGGGGGAGGGAGAGCAGTTGTTGCAGAGAGCTATTATGGTCTTGCCTTCAAAACATGTTTTGGGAATCAAATCCAGACCCCTAAACTGTTCTGTTAAATTACTAGATTAGTAAAACATCTGAAGAGTATCCACCACTGAAATCTCAGATAAAACCATAGTTCCAGAAGAGGAAATACCTCACCTGCATTATCTCGAGTGCCCAGCCATAAGACATAACAGTAGTGAATTGTCAATTCAGAGTGTTTAAGAAAAGAAGCTAGTATTATTTGCACTGGATCTCTATCAATTATTACCTCAATAGCTAATTGTCTACCTCAACTTCTGAGGCTAAGACTAGCTGCAAGAGAAACTGTAGCCTCCTTCTCTGTTGGTTTGAAACAGGATGCTGGATTGTATAGAACTTTAATTTGTCCAAACAATTTTTAATGTTGCTTAAAAAGAACTTCTTTGCTGGATCAAGTGAGAAGCCTTTTCAGAGTGTGGTTTGCGGCATGATCGGTAAGATGCCTCTGGAAAGCTAGCAAGAGAGTTTTCTTCTGCTATCCCCCACTTTAAGTGAGAACACAAAAGCTTCCTCCACACAAAGGGGTAGGCTAAAATGAGATTTTGTTTAAAGCTATTTGTTATCAAATCCATTAAAGTTATCTAAATACAGCCAATTAGGTTGAGTGATTCATGGTTAAATTAATCTGTATATTTATTCTACAGCCAACCATCTCATACCTGTGACTTTAGGAACTTACATTAACGGGAACGGTATTTTCAATTCTTCCTTGGCAGTTTTTGGCCCATTGTGGTAGAATAACTTTGGATTCTACGTTTCTCCTCAGAATGGGGAGGAGATTCCCGAGAATAACTTTTTACCCTCTTAGAGAGTTTCCATCATCTTACAGACTGCCTTTACGTAATGTAGTTGTACAGACTTTTTTTACACACCAATTGTATCCATTCAGGGACAAAACAAGGGCGATCATAAGAGGGCTTCATCTTTCATTCCCATTAAAACGCCACTGCTCTACGGGATCGGGTCCTTTCCAAAGGCTGCCCAAACCTCTCTGCCAGCGCATTCGAGACAGGGCTTGCCTGGAAAGCAGGTCGTTTTCGAGCATGCTAGAGGGTCAAAGCGAGGCAGGCCGCAAAACAAGAGGCGGCAGGATGACTGCCGCGAGTGCCGTTCCCAGTTCCGCACCGGGACTTCGAAACGACCCAAAAGGGCCCAGGCCAGATTTTACAGCGAGCCCTGCGCTCAAAGCGCAGCTCCTGCGCCCTAAGCGCAGAGCGGAGGAGGTCGGGAACGGAATTCCCAGGGCTGTTCCCCCACTCCCCAACCTCCACCCTCACCCGGCCCCCAGTGCGCATGCCAGGGAGGAAGCTCCTTCGCTCTACCCCCTCCTCTTCCTGGCACTGAGTCCAGGGGGGAGGGAGGGAGTGAGGTAGGCACTGGGGGGTGGGGGTGGAGAGCACCAGCGATCCCCTGCACCCTGACCCCCCACCCACCCACCCGGCACCCACCCGGCACCCACCGCAGGTGGGGGGGCACCCGTAGCCCCCGGGAAGGACGCGATTACAAGTTGGAGCTTGCAGCTGCTTCTGGGGAGGGGGCACCATGAACCAAGGTAAGTGCCAAAGGGGCCCCGGGCACTCTCTGAAGTCGGACTTCGGGGTGCATTCGGCATTATGGCTAGGGAGTTGTGAGTGCCCGGAGTCGAGCCGATCTCCCGCTTGCAGCTTCTCTTTGACAGTTCAAACTTCTGCCGGAGTTGCCGAGCCTTTCCATTATAGAGGAGCTGCTGGGAAAGGGCGATTTGGCCGCCACCTCTTACAACTACTCTTCCTGTACCAAAAGGGAATAAATAATGCTTTGGGGGAGAGGGAGGATTTCCCATTTAAACCCGATTGCACAAAGCTAAGGAGAAAGGTTGCCGGGGTGCTTGGTTGCCTTATGTCTTCCCTTTTTTTTTGGAGGGGGGGGATCCAAACCCCACTCCTAGACCTTCAGTTACTGCTGCAATGTTGGGAAAAGTTCAGCCATCCTCCAGGGATGAAGGGGGTCTATGACCCAAGGGGCAGTACCAGAACATTACTCGGTAAAGGCTTCCAGCTTCTGTTTTCAGTCTCTCAAACTGCAGGTGGCAAAAAGGGTGGACAGAAGGATTGCTTGTCATAGAGAGATTTCCCCACAAATTTCTCATAAGAGGATTCTGCTGGAGTCGGATTTCTGTATTTCCCACTCTTGTGTTGATACCTTTTCAGACTGTGCAGGAAAAGTAAAAAAGGGGGGGGGTTCATCTTCTCCAGTGCAGGTTCTGCAGAGTAGAAATGTGGTTGAAAAGGTTAAAAGTCACCAGAAAATTGGTTAGGACCATTTCCCCGACTCTCGTTCAATAGTGAGTCCAAATAAAAGGAGATTAACAGATTTTCTCAAGATCTTTTAGGAAAGTCAGAGGCAAAATATGCATAGTCTTCCCTCTAGAAGTCTTGTGTAAAGGATGGTGGTAATAGTGGTCCAACATATCCAGAGGACACCAGGTTGGGAAAGGCCAGAACAGAACAAAACTCTCTTAGAATCCTTTTTCTTCAGATTACAGAACTGCTGTGGCTGTTTCCATCCAAGCATCAACTATTATGTTTAGGGGGGGGGAATTAGAAACTAGATAGCACCTTTGATCTTCTTCAGTAGGAATTTGCTTATCAGGTAGGGTAGCTCCTTGGTAATTGTTAAAAGGTTTAAAAGCTACACTTGCTTCCTATGCAAAATCCCAATTCTCATTATTTTGGATGGCAAGAGATTCTAGGCAGTAATAATTAATGGTACAATATACATTTTCCGCCAGGCTTATTTGTCTTGTGATTTTTATTTTATTTTATTTATTTTACTGCATTTAAGAATATGGTGCCCTCCCCTCCAGATATTTTGGACTACAGTTCCCAGAATTACATGCAATTATTATGTGGCTAGGGGAGCTGAAGTTGAGAACAACTGGAGGGCTCCAGGTACAATATTCCCCTCCCCCCAAAAAGTAGGTTGGATTCTACAACATTACCAATTGTTCAAAATGCACAGTATGTGTTTGTTGAAAATAGCTAGATTAGGTAAACACACCTTGCAGAACATAAACAATGCTAGCCTTGTTTAAAGTTAATCAGAGTGCAGTTATACAATCAGAGAGTAGACTAATCTTTTTGCTGCATACATTTGATTATAGGTAGTCCTCGGCTTATGACTACAATTGAGCCCAGACTTTTATTGCTAAGTGAGACAGATGTTAAATGAGTTTTGCCCCATTTTATGACTTTTCTTGCCACACTTGTTAAGTAACTCGCTGCCATTGTTAAGTGAGTAAAAAGGTAGTTAAGTGAATCTGGCTTCCATATTGACTTTGCTTGTCAGAAGGTCACAAAAGATAATCACATGACCCCAGGACATTGCAACTGTCATAAATATGTGTCAGTTGCCAAGTGTCTGAATTTTGATCAGATGACCATGGGGATACTGCAATGGTTGTAAGTGTGAAAAATGGACTGTTGCTTTCTTCAGTGCTGTTGTAATTTTGAATGGTCATTAAATGAAATTATACGTTGAGGACTACCTATATCCTGATGGAGGATATCTATCCTGCATTATAAGATCCTGAGCATGTTGCCAACTTCCATTACACTGTGGCAAAATAATTTCTGATCCTTTATCCTCTGCAGTGGGTCAGTATAGTTTTCTATACTGCTTTTTAAAGTTCCCTCCAAAGAATCAAATGCTTTGAATATATCCAAAAAATATATGGCCAAGACTTAACATTTTAAAATATATACTTAGTGTAAATTATACGTTTAAAACCTATAGTTGATTTCTTTGTAACAGAACCAAAACTACCTAGGCTTTAGTCAGTGACAATACAAGGCCTGGGCACTTTAACTTGGATAAGGAACTGTCCTTACCTCATTGTTGCACTGACAACCGTATTAAGTTTCACTCAGGGGAGCAACTAGTATGACAGGGCCCAGTCTCAGGAATAGTGCTATCTTTAAGGATGGTAAGATTAGCATCCTTCCAATTTCTCCTTGTGGTTTATAGTATTTTTTAAAATGTAAAAAATATAGGTGTATAATATAGGTGTAAGATGAACCCCACATACGGTTTCAAAAAAAGAGCATTTTTTTCTGTTGCTTCAACATTGCTTTCAGATGTTTCCTCAAAAAGAAAAAGACCTTAGCCCAAAAAAATAATCTACATTCACCTGCTCTGGAATAAGAAATCTACTTTTGTACTGCTTTAGCCCAGTCTACCTTTAGTTCTGTCAATGAGTAAATAGGAGGGGCCAATCAATGTGTCAGCAGGTCTATTAACCATTCCTAGTATTTTTCCTCTGGATTTCTGAATTCTTTAGGTATTTTGTAATCAATTTATGTGTGATGAGAGGAACTGCCAACTTTTTAACTACTGATCCCGTCTTACGCCTTTTACACTCACCTGATCTGTAGAATAAATACAGATTCTCTTCTTTTCTCTTCTGTTTTCTGCCTGCCAGGCTACTGTTAAAGGCACTAAGAATAGAGCAGTTCAAGCTGTGATCTGGTACATAGCATATTAAGAGTATATTAGCTATTTACATGTGACTCATTTGATTTTGGCTTAATTGTGGTTAATGCAGTAACCATGGTTAAAGAAATATTGGTTTAATACAATGCATGAAATTAATCTGTTTTTCCCCATTAGTAATTAATTCTAATTGGGCTATCATTTTCAGTCAGTTTTTATGACTGCAGTGAAGAGAAATATAATATGTTGTATCCCTATTGTTTGATCCTTGGCTAGCCTGATGAGTGTAGATTTTTCAGCGAATGTGAGATTCAGTTTAGACTAAGCTAGAAAGCGGGAGACACTGAGTTCAAGTGCTGCCTTAGCCATAAAAGCCAGCAAGGTGCCTTTGGGCTGATCATTCTCCCTCATCCCAAGCCACAGGGTGGTTGTTGTGGGGAAAAGAGGAGGAAGATGTATTGCATATGTTCGCAGCCTTGAGTTATTTGTGAAAATAATAAAGGAGGGATAGAAAAAATAAATAATGTTCAGAATTCTAAATAAGCATTTCTTCTAATCATTTTAGGTGACAAAGTTTTACCTTTGGCCAATCAGCCAAAGAGTTTTCCAAAAATAAATGCTTAGTTGTCTGTATAGGGCAGGGGTAGGCAACCTCGGCTCTTTTATGACTCATGAAGTCCATGCTGGCTCAGGAATTCTGGGAGTTGAAGTCCATGAGTCATAAAAGATCCAAGGTTGCCTACCCCTGGTATAGGCTAACAAGTTTGTGTATATGGAGATGGGCCACTAGCCCATGGCATTTTGTGGGCTACTAACAAATGAATGTATTTGTAAAGCTCCAGTCCATTACTCATACTCATCCCTAAGCTTCAGCCGGCATCAACATGTTTCTATAGAAGCTTTTTTTTTTCTTTATGACATGGGAGAAACCAATATCTTGTCTACATCTTTGTATCTGCTTAGAAATGCCACTCTTATGAATAAGAAAAATTAGCATATGATTTAGATGTGCAGCCAAAACAAATGCCTATTGGTTCGCTTTTATGCCAGTCATTATAAGTCATGCACTTAGGGAGGAGTATTTCAGATTAATAGAAATGATTTCAGAGATTTTTTGCATGCAATGGGCTGGATTGAAAACCTTTCCTCTGATTGGTTAAATGTTTATTTGCTAGGAGGAATATAGAAAGTTATTTTACATTAAATTAAGCCATTGGTCCAACTAACACAGTACAGTACTGTATTATCAACATGGACTAGTAGTGTTTTGCCAGTGTTTTAGGCAGGATTTTTTCTGTCTGAACATGCCAGAGGTTGAACCTGGATTCTCCTGCATGTTTACTTAAGAGAATCTGCTGTGATGTAGTAGTCTAGTCCAAGAACTGGAGGTAACCCGGTGGTTCCTTCAAGATGCTTTGGGCTATAATGCCCAGAATCACTGTTTTTGGCCACGTTAACTGGAACTGTTACACAAAATATCTGTGTATTCCAAGTTGACTGTCTCTAACCTGTTGTCTCTTAAGGATTTACTTTTGTGCAGATTATGCCCAGAAAGCCTGATCCAATGGTGTGCAATTTGTATCATATGCATCAATACATGCAAGTCAGTTTCCCAAGGGTTGCCACAGCCTTATATGTTAAGCTCTGTCCTGCTGTTGGCAAATACTCAATTTTCCCTCCTCTAAACTGGGATGTTAATCCTCCATAATAATTGGGAATCTAATGGTAGGCCTTGTTTTCCTTGGGCGTCTGTCTATCACTTCCTTGTACCACACCAAATAGTAAACGGTGAATCATTTTAAAGTAACAAGAACTTTTACTAACTCAGACTGGAATAGTAACACATTAGAATGGTGACCTAACATTAGCCAAAAAAAAAAAGAAGAAGAAGAAGCGTTTGACCCAGATATTTTCCTATCAAAAAAAAATTGTAGAGAATCTTATCTCCCCTCTTTTTCCTCACTTGAGGAGCCTCAACTTTAAGTTCTCCTTCCTTTCCAGGCGTAGGCTAGTGTGGCTACTGAGTGGCGTGAGCTTGCCGGACAGGTCACCATCTGGATTCTCAGACGAGAGGCCACTGGAGTGACCATGAGTGCCTCAAGGGAACCCACCCAGCCTTAACATCGCCTGCCGCGAGGTTTGCAGCCATGAGCAGGTAGGAGCCATCTGCATAGCAGAGCTGGATTAAAGGATCAGCCAGCTGTTTGCTGTTTCGTGGCTCTCTCCTGATTTTGTTTAGTAGGGCAGAGCTGCCCACTTAATTGGGGGAGGAGAGGGGGAGGGGGCTTGGGTAATGCAGATCTGTTTCTCTGACTCCCTTCAGATCTTCTGCTGGTTTAAGTCATGTCTGACTAGTGTCCTAGTTCATGCAGTGCCCCTTTTCTGTCTCCCTCTTTTATTCTCTCCAGCTACCCTTCGTGGCCTGTTTACTGTCTTTTCTTTTGAATGACCCCCCCAACCTTTGCGCCTCTCCTCATAATCTTAGAATAGAATCCTATGAGTTAGCTCTTCTATGACTGTACCACTGTGGACTGTATAAATTAGTAGGGAGTTATATTGGGAATTGTTGTTATTATCCTTTTTTAAAAAAAATCCATTGTAAAAGAAAACAGGAGTCCCACCGACCTGGAATCTGAGGTGGTGTAGTCCCCCAAGTGTGATTCTGTTGGTTTGTGTCGCTTGGCCTGAAGCCATTCTGTTGCTGGCTCGGCTAATAATAACTCTTACCCATGACACAAAGCCTCTCGCAGTCCTACAGCTAATCTCACTTTTCCCAGATAGGAAAGGCTGGGTGGCAGGCTGTTTATTCTGCCAAAGCGTTTACCTGTGGAGTTGGGAGATTTAGAGGGAGGGACCCAGTTTCAGATGCCAGGCTTTTGAGCAAGGCTAAGGGTGAAATCTTTATGTTTTGTTTGTAAAGGTAGTGGATGCCTTAAGCAGATGCCTTAAGCTCCTCAGTGCTGTCAGGCCTGCAAAAGTAGGCCTCGTCCTTCTCAGCTTAGAGTAGCCTGAGCTCTTGGAGCTAAGGACACACATCTCTATGTTTTCATCCCTACTAATACTAGCTAGGATCCTCTCCTCCCGCTGCTCTCAATGCTCTTTAACCACTGTGATGCCTGCCATCTTAACAACCACGGGTTCTTCCAGGTGCCCAAGCGCTGAGGGAGCACAATGAATGGCGGCGATGATTGCTCTGGTGTGGATCGAGGTGGGCGCCCGGCAGTCACACCTGTGCCTGTGGGCTGGCAGCGCAGGGTGGAAGAGGGCAGAGTGTGCTATATCAGGTACAGCATGCCCCCAACCATATATTTCCCTCTCCTCTTCTCCACTGCTGCTTTCGTGCTAATCTGGCCCGTCCCTCTTTTCTTTCTCCTAGCCCTAGTGGGACAAGCTTGGCTTCATTGGAGCAGACTCGTGCATATCTGCTGGCAGACGGCACTTGCAAGTGTGGACTGGAGTGTCCCCTCAACGTGCACAAGGTAGAGGACTTAAAAGAGAAACGAATTAGTATCGGCTGTTGAGAGAGATTCTGGGGTAGAATTTGCCCGAGTGGGAACAAACTCCACAAGTAAAAGAGACTAATAACACCTAACAAGAAAGGTAGGAAACTCTTACAGCAAATCAGTGGGTCCTGCTAGGTTTTCTAGCTGGCTGATTAGAGCTTTCTAGTTTCAGCCAGGTGTCTTTCTCAAGCTTTGTACAGGTGGCAGGAATGGAGCCTGGGAACATTTACATGCAAAGCATGTGCTTTATCACTGGGACATATTTCTTGCTAGTCAGGTGATGGATCAACTAAGAGCACGATTTACCGCCTTAGCATTCCAGCTCCGGTTGGCTAGGCTGGTTTGGTATATATAGAAAGTGAATTATGGCACATCTGGAGGACATTGTATGTGCTTTGGGAGGTCTTGTTATTGTCAGCAGGACTGACATAGACTCCTTCACTCATCATATACTTGTTTTGGCAATTCAGGTCTGTGGGAGAGGCTCTTTTAAAGTGTACACATTCACACACACACACACACACACGCACGCACGCCCCACTCTCAGTCTCTTTTAGCTAGCCAAAAAAGTCTGAGTCTTCCAGGTGGTGGAATAGCATTTTGGAACTGTTACAGTACATTTACATCCTCCTTCTTTCTAAGAGCAATCAAAACGCACTCTTCCATTTATCTTTTTAACTGTCAATTTTAATCTCCTTTCTTTAGTGGTTCATTTTATGCTCTGTATTTTAATTACAGTTAACTACCATAAGTACACACTTGTATGGAAAGGCAAAATGCTTTGGTTTGTGGTCCTGCACACCCTTAAACCCATGGGAGGCAACTTCTTCCAGGCCACGTATCATACTTGGTCTTCGAGGAGCTTGCTGTGGCTTGCACTCAAAAAAAAAAAGCAAAAGTTGAAGCCTAGACAGTACTCATTTGGGTTACATTTCATTCAGGTTAAAATTAAACCCGGGTTTAAATGATCATACATGTATTGTCGGGGGCTGGAGGTTGTGCTCCTCCACTTAAAAATCTCCCTGGAAGCAGTGGAATGTCCTGCAGAAAAACTCACGAGGTTGCTGATATTCAGCTACAGTCCTGATTTCCAACTAGAACCAAAGAACGGGCAAATTCCTGCTGTAGCACCTTTGGTCGATTGAGGGAAGGGCAGGTGTTCGGTCACTAAACCTTTCCCCATCATGGTTAGGTTTTCAACTTCGACCCTGCAGCAATGGTGATTGGGAGCGAAGGCAGCAAGGGAGACCAAGACATGACCAAGCTCTGCAATCACCGGCGGAAAATAGTGGCAATGGCGACACTTTATCGCAGCATGGAGAGCCATGGACCGCTGGGCCTGCCACATCTGGGGCCAGGTAACTTATGTTGTTTGATGAATGCCCTGATTTGTATTTTTGTTTGTTTGTTTGTTTGTTTGTACATCTCTTCTTCAGCTGCTCCTTGTCCCAGTGCTTCTCGTCTGGCCTCTTGCAAGAGTCTGAGTAAGAATTCTGGATTAGCCTTCTAAACAGAAGCCGTACCAAGATCTTATTTATTTATAAAATTTATTTCTCACCCATCTCATGTCCAGCGTTTCTGGGTGGCTTACAATAATCTTATTTATTTACTATGGCAGTGTAGATAGCTGTCCATCTTGCAACTGTGGTTCTGGGCGGCAAGCATAGGATTAAAAGCAGCAAGCAACAAAAATAAAAACCATAAAGAACCATAATGATAGAAACACTGATAGAAATAATTCCACAATAATGGCATAATGGTAGGATTGTAAAAAGTATGTCTTAAAACTGGGAACAGATATGCATCTGAAGATGTGAAATGCGGTTAAGATTGTTTTTTCTATCTTACTGCCAAGGTGGAAGAACTTGGAAGTTTGATTTTTAGATTACTTTTTTTTATATGCCTGTTGTTGTTGTTAGCTGCGAAGTCGTGTCCGACCCATCGCAACCCTATGGACAACGTTCCTCCAGGCCTTCCTGTCCTCTACCATCTTCTGGAGTCCATTTAGGCTCACGCCTACTGCTTCAGTGACTCCATCCAGCCACCTCATTCTCTGTCGTCCCCTTCTTCTATTGCCCTCAATCTTTCCCAGCATTAGGCTCTTCTCCAGTGAGTCCTTCCTTCTCATTAGGTGGCCAAAGTATTTGAGTTTCAACTTCAGGATCTGGCCTTCTAAAGAGCAGTCAGGGTTGATCTCCTCTAGGACTGACCGGTTTGATCGCCTTGCAGTCCAAGGGACTCGCAGGAGTCTTTTCCATAGTTCAAAGGCTTCAATTCTTTGGCGCTCAGCCTTTCTTATGGTCCAGCTTTCACTGCCATACATTGCAACTGGGAAGACCATAGCCTTGACTATACGCACTTTTGTTGACAGGGTGATGTCTCTGCTTTTTAGTGTGCTGTCTAGATTTGCCATGGCTTTCCTCCCGAGGATCAAGCGTCTTTTAATTTCTTGGCTACAGTCCCCATCTGCAGTGAATTTATATGCCTACTATATACTATATATATATACTATATACCCTGGTCGGTACCTCTTCACTCATCTACTATCACGTAGGAGATATAGGAGTATAGCCAGCCGTACCAACAGGCTGAAGAACAGCTTCTATCTGTGGGCTGTCAGGCTTTTGAATGGGAAATAACTTTATGTATGATTGACTTGCAGGGCCGGTGTGTTGTGCAATTAGCTCACATGGTGTAACAAGATGGTGGGGTTTGTTATCACTGTGAGTTGTGGGGGGGGCACGAAGGGAGGCTCAGCCAATCTCAATGTATACATGGTTGTACTTTGATAATAAAGGTTCATCCATTCATTCTGTGTTCTCATTCCCTCCAAGCAGCTAGCCAGCCTTTTGGTGCAAATTGGGGCTTTCTGTTTGTCCTTTCTTTTGGAGAATAATCACCTTTTCCTCTATTTACAGGGGCTGGAATGACTCTGCCATCTCACCCGGCCACGCCAGGGCCCAGCACTTGCCTGCAGCAGACTCTTTCCAACAAAGCTCCAGCCAGCTTGCCCAAGGGGCCGGATCTCTCCTTGCCATGTCCCTCTGATCGTTATGGCAGTGCCTGGTCCGGTCCAAGCTCTTCCTTTCCCCGCCATCCCAATGCTGTCTTTGGGGATGTCTTCCCAGGTCGCCTGCCAGCCACGGTCAATGGCAGTGCCCGCCCGACTTTCCCGTCTGAGCTGAACGCTGCCGGGGGTTCTTTCCTGCCCAGCAAGGCCTCCGCAGATGCATCACCCCGGCCCTATTCATCCAGCAGTTTCCTCTTCCCCCTGCTGGATGAGGTGGGGCCCGGTCAAGAGGGCAGCCCCTGGAGTGGTCGTTCCATCCCTCTCGGGTCGCAGGCGAGTGCTGCCGGCTCCCCTGCCCCCACCAGCTTCTCCTCCGTTTCCTCGTCAGCAGGCAGCGCTGAGCCTTCTCCACAGCGGTCCCGGCACTCCTCGGCCTCCTCCGAGCAGGGCCCCTCTGGACACCGCCTGGCTCCCAGGCCCTCCAGCTTGGACCCGACACCCCCGACCAACGCCTTAACCAACCAAAGCAGCAATAACCTGCCCTCAGTGCCCTTAGGAGCCGTTCCGGAAAGCAAAGGACCGCCTGGCCTGCTGCTCCTTCCTCCTCAGGGCCCAGGCTCTTTCCCAGCCAGCAGTTTGTTGAGTGCAGCCGCTAAGGCCCAGCTGGTTGGCCGGGGGCGTCCTGATGAGCTGGCTGCCAGCACTTTACCCAACCGCTTGCTGCTGTCAGTGGTGGGCGGGCGGACACCTCGGCGGCAACGTCGCTCCCCCACTGTCCTGCGCCTGCTCAAGGATTCCCACGCAGGACAGACAGGGGTCACCCATCCTGAGGAGACATTGACCCGACACCCCTGGTCTCGGGACCAGCCCCCTGGAGGAGAGGCCAAGAATGGACCCCCAAGCTCAGCCGCCCCGGTACAGCCGCTGGCCTCTTTACTCAGTCTACTGGCTCCTCCCGGGAGTTCACCTACGCCAGGCCTGCCCCCACTTCTCCAGTCCCCTACTGGCGACAGCCCCAGTTCTTTGCCCCCCTTCCAGGACTTCAACAGCCAACTCCTCAGCCTCTTTGGTCAGCTGGCCTCCACGTCTTCCGAACAGATCTCAGGGAGTTCCCCACAGCCAAAACCTCCCACCTCCCCGCTTGCATCCCAAGGACCCCCAGGTAGGTTTGTACATGGAGGCGGAGGTGGCCTTCATCGTGTTTGGTCCTTCCCCAGACTGGGAGCTGCAGCTGAGTGACAGTCCTCTGGGGCCTGGAGAGTTTTACTTCTTTCTTCTCTTTAAGGGAAAAAAAAGAGGGGGGGGGAATTGCCAGCCCTATGGCAGTCACATCCCCCGATTGTCTTGCCTCCCTTTTCTGGGCCAGGAAAGCAGATCTTATCTCTGCTGAACCAAAAGGCCCTGCCCAAGCTGGGTTGCCGTCTGATCCTTTCTGATCATGCAACGTTCAGCCTATGCAATCCTGAATTTATAATTAAGGCTTGTCATCAGTTACAGATTCTGGTTAAAGTTTGGGCAAAGGGGCTATGTATTAAATGGTGGGGACTGAATAATCGGAGGTGCCCTTTGATCGGGCATTTGAACGTAGGCCTTTGTTTTATTTAATGTAACACAGACGGAAATAGCTAAAGGAGACGGTTAGTGGTATACCCCATTCTGTGAAAGTTTACTCAAACCAACCTTTGTTGTGGTACGTGTGGCTTACACCTTGGCAACAAGTACAGTGGTTTAATCCTTGCCCTTTGCAGTTAGATAAATTGATGCTTCTTACTGCCAGGCTAGATGTGCCGGTTTAAATTGTTTATCTTCCCGTCTGTGAAACTTACAGATTGAGGAATGGAGGAGCAGCAGTGGCGAGGAGAAGTTTAGTCTTGCCATTGACGTAATGCCGTTGTAACTACTATATTCCCCTCTACCTTCCATTGTGGGAACTGGTATAGACAGGGCTTTTTTTCTCATAGAACGCTCAGAACGGAGTTCCGGCACCTTTTTTGGATAAAACCTTGTAGAGTAGGCAAGGCGGGTTGTATGACATGTGTGAGTTCCGGCACCTTATTCTTTTACAAAAAAAAGCACTGGGTATAGAAGATGCAGTCCCCCCCCCCTTCTGAGCAGTGACATTGACAGTAGGGAGAGTTAGAAAAGGAAAACAACATTAAGGAAAAGAAGCTCTCCAATGCTGCCCTGGTAACACATAAAACTATTTAATAATATAAAACAAACATTAATTGGATTCACGTGTTCAGTTTTGGTTTAATTAAGGCTTGCTGAATAAACCACACTCAAGTGGGCTTATACTTTATGCTAACCCAAAAACAAGGGACGCGGTGGCTCAGTGGGTTAGGACGCTGAGCTTGTCAATCAGAAGGTCGGCAGTTTGGCGGGTCGAATCCCATGGGCCGCATAACAGAGTGAGCGCCTGTTACTCGTCCCAGCTTCTGCCAACCTAGCAGTTCGAAAGCACGTAAAAATGCAAGTAGACAAATAGGGACCACTACGGTGGGAAGGTAACAGCACTCTGTGCGCCTTTGGCGTCTAGCCATGCCGGCCACATGACCACGGAGACGTCCTCGGACAAGCGCTGGCTCTTTGGCTCTGAAACAGAGATGAGCACCAGCCCCTAGAGTCGGAAACGACTAGCACGCATGTGCGGGGGAACCTTTACCTTTACCTTAACCCAAAAACAATGGTTTTACGAATCAGTGGTGAGAACCCATCCTGTCAACCCAAAGTATTTTTGTTGTTAAGTCATGTTTGACTCCTCACGACCCATGGACCATAGCACGCCAGGCCCCCTGTCCTCTGTTATCCCCCAGAGTTAGCCCAAATCCATGTCCACTATGTCATTGACTTTGTATACCACTTAGAGAGGGGCTGTAAAGCACTGCGAAGCGGTATATACGTCTCAGTGCTGTTGCTATTTAACCATCTCATCCTCCCTCCTTTTGCCTTCAATCTTTCCCAACCTCAGCGTCTTTTCCGTTGAAAGCAAAGCCTACGATGGCTTAGTACAAAGCGTCAATCCGGCCCTTGGATTATGTGAAGTCTATATATCTCCTCCTAATATCTATAGATGAGCCTGCTACTGATGGCTGGCTTAGAAGCTGATTCCTCTTCAGAGGAGAAGCAGACAAGACCGAATGATTGGCTGATGGTGTCTCAGTGGTGATCTGTCCAGTCACAGAAGAGTTCACTGCTCTCTGAATGAAATCGTTAGAATTATTCAAGCAGTTACTAACTCTTGAGGTTGAAGGGTTGAAAGGATAAAACTCCTAAGCCTTTAGCAATTGAGCAGCCTATTGGGGAGTTACACCAGGATGAATTTTCCCCTCTGCGTGTCCCTTAAAATATACAGGAACACCGCCCCGCCCCCCGCCCCCATAAAGAGTGGCTTGCAAGCCTACGCTCTTGTTATACACTCCAAATCACGTAAGGAATTAAGTGGAGTAAGCGTCCGAGTGTGAATTGCTGAGAGTTTGGCTACAGATGACACCGGACATCTGCTCTGGCCTGGAGGATTCACAAGGGGCATCTGCAGTGCATTCTGGGAAGAGGCATCCCTTTTAGGCAGGGGTGCAGCCATTCCTGTGATTGGTGATGCCTTTGTTTTCTTTCCCGCAGGTGCTGCTGCTTCGGCTTCCCTCATGACTCCCAAGGGCCCTCCCACCCCCAGCCCTGTTACTGTCACCACCGGCACAGTGGAAGGTGGGGGTGTGGGCTGCCCGCTGCCCACTGGCACCGATCCATTCCCCTTCCTGGCACAGGAACAAGCGCTGCCGTTTGGGAACGCTCTCCCTCCTGGGCTGCTCCCACTGGGCTCCTTCCCCTTCTCGCTGACCCTGGGCCCAGAGACGCCGCTTCCGCCTCTTAACCTGCAGGAGGAGCCAGACGGGCAGCCCTTGTTGCCTCTGGTGCTGCCCAGCCTGGATTTGCTACAACAGCCAAGTGGGCTCCTGGCGTCGCTGCTGGCACTGCCAGAGGCAGCTTGTGAAGGGCAGAGGGAAGCAGCCACCACGGAGCCATTGTTGGAGCCCTTTGCCAGCTTGCCCGAAACTCTGCAGCCCCTGCTCTTCCCGGCACTTTCCACCCCTCCAGCTGTCCTAGCTTTAAACTCGGCACTCTTGGCAACCGGCCTGGGCCCTTCCGACACAGGACCGAGCCCCACCCAGGTAAGAAGGTTGAGCCAGAGGCCAGTCGCTTTTAGAAGTGTTTCGTTTCACTTGAGATGTGTGGTGGGTTCGGAGGGAAAGCGTATCTAGTTAACCACCCCTCGGCCTTCCCTTTTATGAAGGATCTTGTGGGATTGGTCACAGGTTGAAGGCTATCTTAGGAACGTGCGAGGTTGGGAAGAAGGTAGTTGCTGTTAGCAGAGTTTTCACAAGGTATATCCGGCTGCTGTAGGGATGATACTAATCTGTTGACTTTACCTATTAGGAAAGTGTGATTCCAAGGAGACCTTGCCTTAGAGTAGGGGGTCTTCAAACTTGGGCCCTTTTATGACTTGTGGACTTCGACTCCCAGAATTCCTCATCCGGCGTGCCCTGGCTGAGGAATGCTGGGAGTTGAAGTCCGCAAGTCATAAAAGGGCCAAGTTTGAAGACTCCTGCCTTAGAGTTATAAACTAGTCGTTAGACAATGGAAAAAAAACAATACCTGCTTTAAATGATAGAAACCTGGTTTAGGGTTAAACGAGGTGGCTGAGCCCGAGCAACAGCTTTGAGTTCGTTCCTGAAGTCACCTGAGGGGCTTGTCCGGATGGCTCTGCTCTTGCCTCAGACCTTTCCTGTTTTTCTATCCCAGACTGGCCTGGCTAGCACTCCTGTGGCACCTACCTCCACTAACAACGCACCAACAACTACTGAGGGTACCCCCAGTGCCTCTGGGCGGCTGAATCCCATATTGCCCCAGCTTGTCAACCCGCTGCTGAGTACCACACTTCTGGGTGAGTTAATCGCCATCTTGTTCGATGCCAAGTTCCTGGGAAGGTAAAGATAATTAAAGCCCAAATGACTGCCCCTAAGCAGAAAGAGACTGTTCCCCCTCGCCCCACCCCCAGATGTCCTCTTGTTCTAATGCAGGGCTCTTCAAACTTGGCCATTTTATGACTTATGGACTTCGACTTCCAGAATTCCTCAGCCAGCGTGCCCTGGCTGAGGAATGCTGGGAGTTGAAGTCCACAAGTCATAAAAGGGCCTAGTTTGAAGACCTAATGTTTTGCTCTTAGCTTTCTCCAAGCTGATTCTTCCTGGCAGGAGATAATTGGGAGTTATGCAGCAGTCTTCACTTATCAACCACAAGTGAGACCAACAGCACTATTGTGACCAGCTTAGGATCTCATTTCCTCTTTGGTTGTTAAGTGATTTCCCAGTCATTAAGTGAAACATCATGTGACCATGACTTGTGATTTTACTTCTGTGATCTTCATTAACTCTGCTTGCGAGAACCTGGTTGTGAAGCAAGCAAACGGCAATCATGTGACCATTGAACACTGCCGTGGTCATAAACATACGCGACTGTGAAGTGCCCAAATCACGCGACCATGGGTTGCTGCAATAATCATAAATATGAGGATTGGTCACAACCGCAAACTGGTTTTCTTTACACCATAACTTTGAACTGTCAGTAAATGAGGCATCAGTAAGCAAGGAAAGCCTGTAGTTTACCACCTCTGGAGAGCTGCAGTTTGGGCAAAGGTCTTCCCCACTGTGGACATAACCAACAATTTGCTTCTCCCTATCCAGCCCCTGTTGGCGTTCCCCTGCTGATATGACTGGGGGGAGAGGGAGTAGAGCTATATTTACCGGCTGCAACTTTACCTGCGCATGAATTGTTGTAAAGGGATGTTTCTTCAATTCAGCGTGATTTAATCCATTTGCAAAACAAAAAAAGTCGTACACACATAAGGTGCCTCTTTCAGATGCCTTCCGAACCTGCAAAAACGGGACAGCAGAGAACATTCCTTCTGACCTTCCAGCAGTTCACTGTAAGCTCAGAGGGGAGAGAAGGAATGTAGGAAATCTTAACTGCTACTACCCGTAGAAGTACATGGGATTGGTGCCGATGATGATAGCTGTGTGCCAGCAGCAGTTAATATTCTCCCCGCTTTTGTCTGTGTGAAGGTGATCTTCCATCACTGAACCCAGCCTCGGGCCCCTCCTTGATTGGGAGTCCTCTTCTCCAGGCCCAGCAGCCTCTCCTGCCACCCAGTCTGCAAGGGCCTCTCGGCATCCAGCTTTTCCAAGGACAGCTGCCCTTGCTAGCAGGCTCCAACCCCCTGGCCTGCCTCCTCCAGACCTTACAGGTAAGCCGCAGGTCGCTATCGGCTCAGGGTAGACGGATGAGCAACGTTTAGCTCTTCTCTCGCACGGAAAACCCACACTTGGGGATAAAAGAGCATGTTTCGTTCATAGATGCGTACCCATCATAATGCATCTGCCAATTCTGAATAGATTTAAGTTCGAAGCCAAAACAAACAAACAAACAAACAAACCAACCAAACGTGTCGGTATCTGTCAGGACAATATGCGGCAGTTCAGAGGACTTCACTGAAACTATTGATTCCATTGCCAGATTAGCGGTTGATTCCCTGGGGCTGGCGGTGCTTGGGGATTTTAACCTTCAATCCCAGATGGTACTGAATCTGGGAAAAGCTAAGGAGCTGGTGGCAACCCGATCGTCAGAAGAACCAGAGATCACACATTAAATCTGTTCTTTGTCTGTTCTTGGGGTAGTAGCTGCAATATGATCTAAGACAGAGTACATTACATCAGTCGTTTGCCATGGTTAGATCACTCTTTGATTGGTATTTTGGTGATCCTGTGCAATTCCCCCCACACACACACACACACTACAAGAAAGTGTGGCCTATTCATCTGTCTGCACCAGGCACCTGATGAACCTGAAGGAGTTTCAGAGGGCACTTGAGGTTTTTCCTGAGGGTCTGGCAGGTCGTTTTTGGGAGACCTCTGTTTGTGCTTGGAATGGCCAGGTCAAGAGGGCCCTGCACCAGGTCGCTCTATGCAGCCTCTCACTGCACTTAGGAGCCGTGACGGCGCAGGGGTTAGAATGCAGTATTGCAGGCTAATTCTGCCGACTGCCAGGAGTTCGATTCTGACTGGCTCAAGGTTGACTCAGCCTTCCATCCTTCTCCTTTTTAGAATGACTCCTTCCTCAAAACCATCTCCTGAGCTGGTTTTAAGTCTACAACAGACAGATAATATTCAGAAGCGACTCGGACACTTCTTAATTTACCGAAATATAAGTAGAAAGAGGAGGTACTACATAATCAGACTGGCAAAATTCTGATCTGACACTGACAGATGTTGGGTATTATTGTATTTTCCTCAACAGATGTTGGGTACGGTTGTATTTCCCTCAAAAATTTAAAATATCCCATGGCTGTAAGAAATAGAAATTGGGCGGCCAGTTCCTTCTGATTTTGGTTAAAGGAGGAAAGTTGAATCTGAAAACTTTGATTTGTAGACTGCGACAAGACTTTATGTTCTCATTCACCTGTTTATTCAAGGACACTGAGGGAGGTCATTTGTTGGTTCTGAGTCAGGTGTCATCAGTATGCAGGTGATACTCAGATGTATTTTATCAGTTCCTGAACAAATGTGTCAACAAATTGTTGTATGCACCCTAGCAGAAGGAGCAGAAATTTCTGACCCCCAACCCTCCTATCTTTTCGTAAGGGTCTAAAGACATGGCTGTGCCAGTCGGCTTGGGGGCCCCTGTGAATTGAGGTGGTTGATCAATAACAGATCCTAACAGATCCTCCCCCCAACTCTGCCCCCCCATTCCCATGTGTCTTTGATTTTAAGATTTGATTTTAACATTTTAGTTTTAACTAAGATGTAACCGAAAGCCGCCTAGAGTTACCCTATGGTAAAATGGGCAGCCGATAAATTTTTTAAATCCATAAATAATAAATAAGATCAATTTCTTCCAGAACTTTCAGGAAATTAGAGCCAATCCTTATTACCAGTTGTCAGGAAGACTAGTTGGGAATACACTCCGGCCTAAATCATAAATTGCACAGCCAAGGAGCATATAAATAAATATATGGATTTACATAATTGCTGTAATTGGATTGCATATCAGCAAGAATAGGACGCTTTTTTCAGGGTCCCATCCTTCTTTGAAGATGCTTGGTGCCCCAAGGGTAAGCAAAACCTGAAATCAGGATGGGTATATTTCTTTGAAGCCACCTAGGTTTCAGTGATAATTCCAGGTTGGTGCCCTCATCAACAGTCAAGTCACGAATGAGGGCAGACCTAGCATTCAAAAGCAACAAGCAGAACCCGGGGCCACTAAGGCTTCGGTTAACTGGTTGAATAACTATTAAAGTGAGGCCAATAGCTGTTTTAAGGGGGAACAAAGCAATGAAACAGCGGACTCTCCTTATTATTCCTCTACTGGGGCCTATCCCTTCCCAGTTTTCCTAGCCTAAACAACCAATGTCTTCTCCAAGACATTCCAACATACTACTTAGTGTACGCGTGAACTAACTACACATCCTTTGTCCAGACCTCGGTCCAATATATTGTTTCTCTGAAAGGTTAAAAGATGAGAAACGGACCAGGGTAAGCCCATTGAGCATGATATTGATGGTCTTTAGGAAGAAAGTCCTGAGAAGCTGAATATTTAACAGCAATGTAAACATTCAAATATCCATCCACTTGGCAAAATGTAAATTCAGAAAAGCTTTTGGAGAAGCAACCTCTGAATGCTGCAGAGAAGATAAAATGATCTCATGAAGGTTTCTCTCTCTCTCTCTCTTTCTCTTTCTCTCTGCTTGCCAGCTAAGCCCTGGCTTCAGTGCCCCAGAGAAACTGGTGCTACCTGGTGAACCTCCAGCCTCAGCCTTGTCCAGCCTGCTCCCTGTGCCAGAGACTGAGCCAAGCCACCAGGCTATCTTGCCCCCTTGCACGGACACTGCCCTCACAAGTGCCTTAGAGACGCCCAGAGCCCTTGAGCCAACCCGGCAAGGAGAGCAGGAGGCCCCCGCAGGGCAAGAGGCCAGTGGTTCCCACTCTCCCCACAAGCGGCTCAGATGTAGCCCAGAAGAACTGAATGGGGACTCGGCCGGCAGCCTTCCGCGAGGGTCATTCCGCGGCAGCAAGACTGGACGGCGTGGGGGTGGACGGGGACGGGGCAGGCGGCACTTCAATGGCCAACTTCCTGAGTTGGGAGCGGGACATCTGTCGCACCCCACCTGGCGTTGCAATGGAGAAATGGTGGCTAGCAGTGCAGAAACTCAAGCAGGTCCATTTGCTGTTCAGGAGATCAAGGTATGTAGCAGTGCTTAAATGGTCCTCTCCAACTTGCTACCCTTCAGGTGTTTGGAGACTGCATCCCCTGGAATTGCCGTTCAACTGGCTGAATTCTGGGGGTTGTAATCTCAGTACAACTGAAGGGTACCAGGTTGGGGAAGGCTTAGATGGAACAAGGAAGAACTTCAAGGAAATTGTAGGGAAATTATTTTACTTCAGTTGTCCAGACACCCCAAAAGGAAAAAAAAGCTTGCTTTCTGGGGGTACTTTTTTATTGACATCTCCACTGAACCCCAAACGCTGGACCAGGATGGACCTTTCATCCAGTCCACAAAGCAGTTGTGTTGGTCTGTTCTTTAGGCGAAAGATAATTCCACTTTGAGCCCACACTGGACCCCACACTGGCCACAACTGGGATTAGTATTTCCATTGCTAAGCAAGGCAGTTGTTAAAGAGAGTCGTGTTCAATTTTACATGGTTTTTTTGTTTTGTTTTTTGCCACAGTTATTAAGCAAATCACTGCGGTTGATTCAGCAAATCTAGCTTTCCCCCCATTGACTTCTCATTGGAAGCCAGCTGGCAAGGTCTGCAACTGTTGTAAATGCATGCCCGTTGCCAAGCACGCCAATTTTGTTCACGTGACCGTGGGGATGCTCTGACAATGTCTAAGGACCACTTGTAAACCATTGTTTTCAGTGCTGTTGTAACTTTGGCCACTAAATGAATGGTTATAAGTTGAGCACTGGCTTTATACCATAAGTGCTCTTTTTCCATCAGCCCAGATCCGTTTTAAGATTCCCAGCAATGAACAGTTTTTCCATAGTCCTCCAGAAAGTGCTTCATGGTCTACAGTCATGGCCAAAATTGTTGGCACCCCAGAAATATTTCCAGAAAATCAAGTATTTCTCACAGAAAAGTATTACAGGAACACATGTTTTGCTATACACAGGTTTATTCCCTTTGTGTGTATTGGAACACAACAAAAAAGGGAGGAAAAAAAGCAAATTGGACAATGTCAAACAAAACTCCAAAAATGGGCTGGACAAAATTATTGGTACCCTTTCAAAATTGTGGATAAACAAGATTGTTTCAAGCATGTGATGCTCCTTTAAACTCACCTGGGGCAAGTAACAGGTGTGGGCAATATAAAAATCACACCTGAATGCAGATAAAAAGGAGAGAAGTTCACTTAGTCTTTGCATTGTGTGTCTGTGTGTGCCACACTAAACATGGACAACAGAAAGAGGAGAAGAGAACTGTCTGAGGACTTGAGAACCAAAATTGTGGACAAATATTAACAATCTCAAGGTTACAAGTCCATCTCCAGACATCTAGATTTGCCTTTGTCCACAGTGTGCAACATTATCAAGAAGTTTGCAACCCATGGCACTGTAGCTAATCTCCCTGGTCGTGGACGGAAGAGAAAAATTGATGAAAGGTTGCAACGCAGGATAGTCCGGATGGTGGATAAGCAGCCCCAAACAAGTTCCAAAGGAATGCAAGCTGTCCTGCAGGCTCAGGGAGCATCAGTGTCAGCGCGAACTATCCATCGACATTTAAATGAAATGAAACGCTATGGCAGGAGACCCAGGAGGACCCCACTGCTGACACAGAGACATAAAAAAGCAAGATTACAGTTTGCCAAAATGTACTTGAGTAAGCCAAAATCCTTGTGGGAAAACGTCTTGTGGACAGATAAGACCAAGATAGAACTTTTTGGTAAAGCACATCATTCTACTGTTTACTGAAAACGAAATGAGGCCCACAAAGAAAAGAACACAGTACCTACGGTGAAATATGGTGGAGGTTCAATGATGTTTTGGGGTTGTTTTGCTGCCTCTGACACTGGGTGCCTTGAATGTGTGCAAGGCATCATGAAATCTGAGGGTTACCAAAGGATTTTGGGTCGCACTGTAGAGCCCAGTGTCAGAAAGCTGGGTTTGCGTCTGAGATCTTGGGTCTTCCAGCAGGACAATGACCCCAAACATACGTCAAAAAGCACCCAGAAATGGATGGCAAGAAAGCCCTGGAGAGTTCTGAAGTGGCCAGCAATGAGTCCAGATCTGCATCCCATTGAACACCTGTGGAGAAATCTTAAAATTGCTGTTGGGAAAAGGCGCCCTTCCAATAAGAGAGACCTGGAGCAGTTTGCAAAGGAAGAGTGGTCCAAAATTCCGGGTGAGAGGTGTAAGAAGCTTATTGATGGTTATAGGAAGCGACTGATTTCAGTTATTTTTTCCAAAGGGTGTGCAACCAAATATTAAGTTAAGGGTGCCAATAATGTTGTCCGGCCCATTTTTGGAGTTTTGTTTGACATTATGTCAAATTTGCTTTTTTTCCTCCCTTTTTTGTTGTGTTCCAATACACACAAAGGGAATAAACCTGTGTATAGCAAAACATGTGTTCCTGTAATACTTTTCTGTGAGAAATACTTGATTTTCTGGAAATATTTCTGGGGTGCCAACAATTTCGGCCATGACTGTATCTTTGTTTTTGTTTTTTTCTTGCATTGGACAAATGGCCATATGATTTCATGGTACCAATTAGGTTCATACATTATGCTAAGCCATGGTTTTCTTAATCATTATTCATTAAATAATATGGTTAGCAAGATTCATATATAATAAATACCAGGGCTAAATTTTTTGTTTGCAAACCAAAATTGCTTGTGTTTTATGTCACTCCAAGCAGGGGTGGGGAACTATGGCTCTTTTATGACTTATGGACTTCAAAAATTCTTGAGTTAGCCATGCTGGCTTAGGAATTCTGGGAGTTAGTCCACAGATCATAAAAGGACCATGGTTCCCCACCCTTGCTCTAAAAAGCACAGATTGCCCCTGATCTTCGCAGCACTTTCTACCCCTCCAGCTGTCTTAGTTTTAAAGTCAACACTGTTGGAAACCAGCCTGGCTTCTGACACAAGGCTGACTCCACACTATATGGAGGTCAAACAAGGAGGCTTTGTTTTTAGAAATTGAAAGCTGCAATTTTTCATCTCAGTGAGACAAAAGACAGATTGGGGAAAAAGGCATTTAATGCACCAGTCTCCCCTAACAAAGGGATCTTGTGGGATTTGGTCAGAGGCTGAAGCCTGTTTGAGGAACTTGTGGGACTGTGAAGATTGTAGAGGCAAGTAGCAGAGGGCTTGCAGGACATAACCTGCTTCTAGTAGGATAAGACTGATATTATGGCTTAGTGTGATGTGTGAACCCAAACATTGTTTTGTTTCCTTTGATTGCTCCTTCTTCAGAGGACTTTGGTTTTAAAGTAAAAGACTATTCTAAAGCTTACTCAGGAAGAATTTTGGACTCTTCAAACTATGGGGGAGGTATGTATGTGTTGCTGTTTCAATAACTTGCCCTCATTCTAACAATATTAAATATAAACCCATGCATGTAGAAAACAGGAGAACTGCGTAGCGATGTGCCAGGTTATCTAATATTGCCCATTTTACACGAGGGAGCATTTTCAGTATGGGTATCTCTGTGCACACTTTCACATTTCCCCACTTTGCCTTCACGCCGAAACGAAAAAGGTTCAGGAAAGGTTTACTATTTATGTAAGTTGAACGGATACGCTGATCCTTGTAGAATGGCTGTGAAACCATGGGTTGCCAATCAGTCAAATCGTGTGGAGGGTTTTATCACCAATTCTGGAGTACTTTTAGGAAGCTGACATCTTCAGAACTGATACGTACCCTTTAACCATTTCTTTCTCCAGGGCCCTCCAGGCAGGCGACCAGCCCGACGTGGTCGAAGGAGGAAAAGCAGGTGAGAATCGGTGCCTAGAAGGGACAGGATTCACAGAGGGAGCAGAATTCAAAGTAAGCCTGGGATGTCTCAGAAGTTATTTATTAGTCCACTGTTTTGTCTTTGCAGTGGTGTCCGGCCCAGTGCCCGACCTGAGACTACACGGATTCGGGGTCCTAGCATTGATCCAGGGTCCAGCCCATTGGTAATTTTTTTTCCTCATAGGTGGGTGGATGATAATGTGAAATAGACCAAGGCAGCGAAGCATTTCTTGGGGAGGGGATTTCCCCTAAGGTTTGACGTACGGTGTTGGTGTGTTTTGCCTCTTTTTAAATTGATGTAAGGGGCACCTTTGTGGCTTATACTAGTTTCTGCTTCAGTATGGAGGGGGAAGAACGCCAGCTTTTTGGCAATTGTGGCTGCAGAGAGCCATTTACAAGGACTGCAGAAGGGTTGCTCAAGGGTTATGTTACGCGCTCCTGAGGATGTCCCTCTTTGTAAAAGATGGAATAAGGAGCGGTACTGTGGTCCCAACTTGCGAATAGTGCCTTAAACCTTTGTCTTTCCCCCTTGTAGGTTGACTACACTGTTGCTCGACGGCCTCGGCCTGGCCGGCCTGTGAAAAACAGGAGGAGGAAATTGGCCACATAACACTGCCTGAACCGAGGGGGCTCCACCACTGTCCATTCTTAAGCAAAGAAAGCTTGGGACATCTGTGTCTCCCCATTCACAACCCCCTTCCATCTCTGGGGCCCAGCCTATGAATGTGGCCCAGGGGAGGAGAGGAAATACCAACAAGAGGATCGGTTGTTGCTGATGGCTGTGAGCATCCGTGACCATGAATGTGTTTTCGCTTCGCCACTTGCTTGGGTCCCGAATCTTTTACCGGAGGGATCTCTCAAAGCACACGGTGCAGCTCTTGGTCTCAGCATTTTTTGGAGAGGGGTTGCTGTCGGGAGGAGTTGCTAAGGGGGGGAGGGAAGAGGGCCATGCCCATAGCACTTCTTGAAGCCATGTTTGTAATGTTCCTCTTGGTGGCGCAGGAGGCCCTCCTGCCCTTGATTTTGTGTCTTCCCCACCCCTGGTGAGATTCCCCTACGGCTGGGTCCCCAAACCTCAGCAAGGAGTACCAAGGGCTGGGTCCTCCTGGAGGGGGACAGCGCCGCCCTTTCACTTCCCACCTTACCTCAGGCCTGTGTGCATCGCACACAGGTGAGAACCGGCTCAGGGTTTTAGTACAAGAATCAGTCACTTCTTCTCTCTGCCTTGCCAAACGTACACACAGGCGCTCTCCCACACACACAGGCAAGCTCAGTCCTGATCCCAGTGGCCAAGGTACAAAGCAATAAGGAAAATAAGCCACCTTAGACCAAGGAGACATCCTCCTTTCAGTTTTCCAGAAATTTCTTCCCTCCCAACTGCCTCTTATTTATATGCTACTCAAAGAGAGCGACAATATGCCAGACCCTGAGTGGCGTCTTAGCCTGTTCTGTTCTCCTCCTCCAGTCCAGTTGGAAGTCTGGGACTGTAAGTGCACCCCCTACACAAAAATACTCCTGCTTTTAACTATATATTATTTCCTTGTATTTCCCTTTTTTTAAAAAAAATCCTTAAAAAGAACACTCAGGTCACAGCGTATTGGGGTGAGGTGGAGAGTCAAAAAGACTTTGTGCTCAAAAATACACTTGGCCCATCTTTGTCAGAGCGAGCTCCGTTTGCCCTGCTCCTCTCCTCATTCATTCCCCAAACACAAACACTACAATCCTCATCTCTAAATGACCAAATCACTTCACGCCACCACTCTTCCCCCCCCCTACATCCCACGTCTGGTTGCAACTCTAGACACATTATGCAAAAGCACTGTGTAGATACTGTACAGTTGTGCTGTGTCTCCCCTTCCCTCCCATGCACTTCAACCAACCAACTTCGGCCTTTCTTTTGTATAAAGGAAAAAAAAAGGAATGGGGGGGAACTATTTTTCCTTTTTCGAGCTTAAATTTTGTTTTGTAAAAATAAAAATACACAATTGTGAATTGTAGCTTTTCTATGGGAGCGACTTTTAATTTAACAGATGAAAATATTTTGAAGCTTAGATCGAAGTTACTGTTTATTTGTTTATTTTTTTGGGGGGGGGTGTTTTGTATCAAGTATTAAAATATGTATTTAAAACAGCTGGATGCGGTTGTTTTTGAGCAGCTGAAACTCTAGCCTTGCAACAAGGCTATATTCTTTAACTTAGGAGGCGCCTTGTTTAAAAGAAACAGTCTTCCTGGGCAGGCAACTCTAACAAGCAATAACAAGAAATGGGCTGTTTGCAGATCGGCAGCTGCCTCCCTGCATTGTGCACCTTTCAATTCTCATTCGGGTCTAGCATTAAATTAGTGCTTTCTTCATGACTAACGGTAATCCAAATGCCTTAGGTAACCCAGTGTGACTAAATTGCCTGAGCTCATCTCCTGAAAGCATGACTGCACTGAGGCCTCCTTGTCTTCTGTCAGCCAATAATCAGCTTGCCTTGGAAGCGTGAAAGCAGCAGTAGCAAATTAGCCAAAAGTGCTAAAAGGAGAATTTTTGACATTTAAAAAATGCTATATATTCCACCTTGAGAGAATAAGAGACAGCTTATTATGCAAGATAAATCATGCTCACTGATCATCTCTTTAACAGTTCCAACCAAAGATTGCTTTTTCTTCCCTGTACTGGACTTTTTTTTTTGCATTTACCCAATCATTTTTTCTTTATTCAACATATGCAACATGAAAAAGCTGTGAGACGAGTCTTATAATTCTATCATACTGTTTTTTTAAGAATGTCCTGGATTTTAATCCAATATTTCCCAGTTCATCTTTTCATTGAACTTAGAACCTTGCATATACAAATTTTGTATCATTACATTGGCTACCGTTCTGTCCCTAAGAGGAGATGAACTGGTTTAATCCACAAAAATAATCCCTATGTATTTGACTAGGGCAATGTGATCAATGTAACTGCAGTGTTTTAGGTGTCCAAATACTGCTGGAAGGAAAATTGGGGGCAAAGTTCAGTGAACAAACTCCAAGTTTAGTCTTACAATCAGAAGTGACATTAAGTCACCTCTCAGTGGGTTAGGACGCTGAGCTTGTCGATCAGATGGTAGGCAGTTTGGCAGGTCAAATCCCAAGTGCCGTGTAACAGATTGAGTGCCTGTTAGTTGTCCCAGCTTCTGCCAACCTAGCAGTTCGAAAGCACGTAAAAATGCAAGTAGAAAAATAGGGACCACTACAGTGGGAAGGTAACAGTGTTCCGTGCGCCTTTGGCGTCTAGTCATGCCAGCCACATGACCACGGAGACGTCCTCAGACAAGCGCTGGCTCTTCAGCTTTGGAACAGAGATGAGCACCGGCCCCTAGAGTTGGAAACGACTAGCACGCATGTGCAGGGGAACCTTTACCTTTACCTAAAGAGTCCGGCAAGGCTGTATACTGTCACCCTGCCTATTTAACTTATATGCAGAGCACATTGTGAGAAAGGGAGGGCTAGATGAATCAAAAGTTGGAATTAAGATTGCTGGGAGAAATATCAACAACCTAAGATATGCAGATGATACCACTGTAATGGCAGAAAGTGAAGAGGAACTAAAGAACCTCTTGTTGCGAGTGAAGGAGAGTGCAAAAGTTGGGTTGAAACTAAACATTAAGAAACCCAAGATCATGGCATCTGGCCCTCTCAATTCCTGGCAAATAGATGGGGAAGAAATGGAGGTAGTGACAGATTTTATTTTCCTGGGCTCCAAGATCACCGCAGATGGGAACTGCAGCCAAGAAATTAAAAGACACTTGCTCCTCGGGAGAAAAGCCATGGCAAATCTAGACAGCACACTAAAAAGCAGACAACAAAAGTGCCTATAGTCAAGGCTATGGTCTTCCCAGCTGCAATGTATGGCTGTGAAAGTTGGACCATAAGAAAGGCTGAGCGCCAAAGAATTGAGGCCTTTGAACTATGATGCTGGAGAAGACTCCTGCGAGTCCCTTGGACTGCAAGGCGTTCAAACCGGTCCATCCTAGAGATCAACCCTGACTGCTCTTTAGAAGGCCAGATCCTGAAGTTGAAACTCAAAATACTTTGGCCACCTAATGAGAAGGACTCACTGGAGAAGAGCCTAATGCTGGGAAAGGTTGAGGGCAATAGAAGGGGACGACAGAGAATGAGGTGGCTGGATGGAGTCACTGAAGCAGTAGGCGTGAGCTTAAATGGACTCCAGAAGGTGGTAGAGGACAGGAAGGCCTGGAGGAACGTTGTCCATGGGGATGGGTCGGACATGACTTCGCAACTAACAACAAAAAATTCAAGACAAATTTCCCCTTTCTCCAGTGGTATTGCCTGATAACCAATCTTCCAAATGCTTTTGATTTTCAAAGCTCAGTGTATCATATTGAATATCATTCTGAAAGAAATTATACAAAAATAATGGAAATACAGAAAAAAAAAATCTTTGAACTCGTCTGGTAGCTGCATTTCATTTCCAGAGCATCCACTACAATTCAGTATCTTAAGAGGTACTCCATGCTGTACAGTAACTGCTCGGAGGGGAGCCAAGAGGGAAGGTGAGGGGTCTTAATTTTCTTGCTGAAAATACTGAAATTACATGCGGCAGGCAGAAATTTAAGGAGGGTAATTTGTGCATTTGGGATTAACAGATTCACTTTGCTTCTGTTGCTTTGTATCCCTTTGAGCTCTGAGGGTGCATCAGAAATGAATAATGGTGTTACGTTCCAAAAAAAAAGGCCAAAAAAAAGCACCCATTCGCGACAGGCCCAAAGCTCTGCTCTCTTCTTCCTTTCTGGATACACAAGCAAGGCCCACTTCTAAGGTAACCCTGAAGCTGCTGCATTCCCCAGAGGGAAGAGAAGAATGTGCGGCCTCATTTGCCTCATGTGCCAGATGGCAAGTTTTCACAGCCCAACTTTAGACCATGAGCTGGAGGATCTCTCTTCTCCCCTCAACCCCCGGGCCTACTAGATGCTCACAGGCCTGGCTTTGCTGCGCAGTCTCCCACTTATCAGGCCCCGTCCGACGAATCGCCCAAAGAGAGAAACCGGAACGGGAGCTGGTTCTTCCAAGCTGTGTTTATTATCCGCATAAACGTTCGCTCAAAGACAAATGAAGTCAGCGTTGACTTTACAGCACAGTCAACGCTGTTAAATAACCAACAAGGCTAACTCCCACCACCACACCCTTAATTACAGCACCACGCCCCCACCCTACTTAAACCCCCGCCTCCCATGGTTCCCTCCTTTTGGCTCCCGTCCCACCACCAATGCAGCCGGTAAGTTACCCCCCAGCCTAACCCTCCCTCCTTTTCCCCGGAGTTCTGCCTTGACTCTACGTTCCCCGCACCACCCCAGATCGCCGCGAGCTGCTCGCTAAACCCCTTCCCGGCCCACCGGTTGTCTCCAGCACCCCCTGACCCACCCAGGCACTCATTCGTGCCCTGCGGCTCGGACGCTGGGCAGCCACCGCCTCGTTCTTCGCACGGCCCCTTCCCGGCCTGTAAGTAGCTTCTGGAGCCCGGCTGGCTGGTCCGCGGCCTCCCCAGCTGACAGGCGGCCCGCCGCTGCGCCGTTCCTCTCACTGTCCCCGTTCCCGATCCGTTGGAGCAGCGTGGGCGTGGCCAACCGTCGCTGGAAGCTGGCAGCATGGCGACGAGACGAGGAGGCCTGTGAACGACCCTGCGGCCTGGTACGTTGCTCCGGGCGGTTACCGGGTCGCTGGGAAGGGCTGCGTGCTGACCCGGCCCTCCGGATGACGACGGGCGACGGCGGGAGGCTTCGGGGCCTGACAGGGTGTTTCCGGAGTGCTGGGGAGGGCCGAGTGCCGTCCCGGCCCTCCGGGAGACGACGGCCGCCGGCGGGAGGCTTCGGGGCCTGACGGGGCGTTTCCGGAGCGCTGGGGAGGGTCGGATGCTGTCCTGGCCCTCCGGGAGACGACGGCCGCCGGCAGGAGGCTCCGGGGCCCGGCGGGTTGCATCGGGAGTGCCGGGGAGGGCCGAATGCCTTCGGGGCCTGACGGGGTGCTCTGTGGGGGCCTGGCGGCCTGGTGAGCCACCCCGCGGCCCGTCCGGATGTCGGGCGTGCTCGGCCCGACATGCCGCCCCCCCTACCAAGGGTCCTCCTGCGGATGCAGAAAACAGGGTTATAGCATCATTCACTGTGCACACACCCCCATGACCCCCACCCCCCGGCCTGCCAGGGTGGGCTCGATGGAATGCCCGGATCAAACGTGGAGCATGGACATCCTTCCGCGACACCCACGTCGCCTCTTCCACCGGGTACCCCTTCCACCGAAGGAGATATTGTAGGGCGCCCCTCCGCACTCTGGAGTCCAAGACCTCCTGTACCTCATATTGACCGGCGTGAACCGGTCCGGGACCCTCCTCCCCTGCTGCCGCGGTAGCCGCTGGAGCAGGTTTCAGCAAGCTACTATGGAACACCGGGTGGACCTTACCCAAAAACTTAGGCAACCGCAGCCGTACCGTCACCGGGTTTATTACCTGCACCACCCGGAACGGCCCGAGGTATTTGGGTCCTAGCTTACGGCACGGAACCTGTAACCGTAAATACTTGGTGGACAAGTAAACCAGGTCCCCCACCCGCGGCGTAGCAAAGGATTTTCGTTTCTTGTCTGCCTGTGCTTTGGATGCTACGGCAGACCGATCCAACGCTTCTTTCGCTGCCCCCCAGACAGCCGTGATCTGATGCATCCAGTCAGGCGGTGAGCTCGGAGATCCGTCGTCCTGGGGACACTCAGTGAAGGGAACGAACTCGTGACCGGTGACCACCCGGAATGGAGAGAAACCAGTACTGCTGTGAACCGCGTTATTGTATGCGACCTCAGCAAGCGCTAACAGGTCTACCCAGTCTGTCTGCCGAAAAGAAACATAGCTTCGTAAATAGCGTTCAACAGCAGCGTTGGCTCGTTCTGCGGCCCCGTTCGTACTGGGGTGATAAGCGGTACTCAATCCCTGGGACGAGCCAATATGTCGCAAGAACTCTCTCCAAAACCGGGCCGTGAACTGCACCCCTCTATCCGAAATCACACGCCGCGGTACTCCATGCAGTCGGTATATTTGTGTGAGGAACAACCAAGCTAGGCGCCGGGCTGATGGCAACCCCTTACACGGGACAAAGTGCGCCTGTTTAGAAAACAGGTCAACTACTGTCCAGATAACGGTGTGACCCTTACTCTCTGGGAGGTCCATAACGAAGTCCATGGCGATGTCCTGCCAAGGCCGAGTTGGGTCAGCTACCTGTTGCAATAACCCCAAAGGCTTCCCAACCTGGGGTTTTGTAGTGGCACAAATATGGCAACGCCGTACGTACTGCTCGATGTCACTTTTCATGCGAGGCCACCAGAATTGACGACGTGCCAGATGTAAGGTTTTCACAAACCCGAAATGTCCCGCCTGTTTGGCGTCGTGACACCCATGCAGAACGCGTGGCCGCACGGTTTCGGGCACATACAGTCGTGTTCCATGCCACGCTAAACCGTCCCGCATTGTCAAGAGTCCCGGATTACTCCGCAACCAGGCATCCTCCTGCAATGTCCTTTGGATGGCCTGGTTCAAAGTCTCCTCCGATACCTGCCTAGCACTCTCCGAACCAATCCCTCCGGTTGCCAGTGCCGGGATGAGTGCCTGCACCACCTCCTCCCTCTTGCTGTCAAACTGAGGCATGCGCGACAAGGCATCTGCCAGAAAGTTCCGACCCCCCGGCACATACTTCAGTACAAAACGGAAACGACGGAAGTATAAGGCCCATCGGACATGTTTAGGCGACAAGCGACGAGGGGTTTGTAGGGCTTCCAGGTTTTTATGGTCCGTCCACAGTTCGAACGGATGGGAGGCCCCCTCCAGCAGATGTCGCCAGGTTTCCAAAGCCCAACGGACCGCATACGCCTCCTTCTCCCACACCGCCCAGGCCCGTTCGGTGGGAGTCAATTTCTTAGAAGCATAAGCACATGGCTGCAGGACCCCGGCACTGTTCCGCTGAAGGAGGACGGCCCCAAGAGCAACATCGCTCGCATCCGCCTGCACGACATAAGCCAGCGTGGGGTCGGGATGTCTCAAAACGGGCTCTTTAGCAAAGAGGGACTTCAGTTCCTCAAACGCCCGCTGACACGCGATGGACCACTCCAATTTCAACCCCGGACGCGGGCGTGTCTTCAACTGTCGTGTGCGCAGTAGATCTGTTAACGGCAGGGCGATAGCTGCGAAACGTGGGATGAAATGTCTATAGAAGTTGGCAAAGCCAAGGAAACTCTGCAACTGTCGCCGAGTCTGCGGAGCTTGCCACTGTTGAATGGCCTGTACCTTTTTAGGGTCCATCTCCACCCCCGCCGACGATATACGATACCCAAGGTAGTCCAGCTGGGCCTTATGGAACTCGCACTTGGACAGTTTAACATAGAGTTGCGCTTCCAGCAACCTTGACAACACCTGCCGCACAAGAAGCACATGCTCCTCCAATGTGTCCGAGTAGATCAGGATGTCGTCTAAGTATACCAAAACACCCCGATACAGGAACTCATGCAGGACCTGATTGATCAATTGCATGAACACAGCGGGAGCTCCCTGTAGGCCAAATGGCATCACGCGGAACTGAAAACTGCCAAGAGGACAATTAAATGCGGTCTTCCATTCGTCCCCGGCTTTGATTCTCACCCGGTAATAGGCTTCCCTGAGGTCCAACTTGGTGAATACCCGGCCTGTCGCCAAATGGGCCAGCATGTCCTTCATCAAAGGGAGGGGATAGAGGTGCTCCACGCACACCGCATTAACCCCCCGGTAGTCCACACATAAACGCAAGCCCCCATCCTTCTTTTCACGAAAAAGAACTGGCGCCGCCACCCGGGATCGTGCTGGTTGAATAAACCCTCTTTCCAAGTTCTTATCTATGTACCGCCGTAACTCCTGCATCTCTTTTGGAGACATGGCGTACATACGGGGTTTAGGTAGTCTGGCCCCAGGTTCGAACTCAATAGCACAATCCGTCGGCCGATGGGGTGGTAACAAATCGCACTCCCGCTCATCGAAGACGTCCATTAAATCCGAGTAGTCCCGGGGTACGTGCACCTTTGAATCATCCGTGACCCCGCAAACCTTCTCCCGCATCCCCGTGTCCTCCGGCCCCAGGAAGGAATGGTGGAGAGGGGGCTCGGGACCCAGACCCACCCGAAGATGACGACTACCCCCCTCCCACCAAATCGTGGGGCCCCATTTATCAAGCCACGTAAGGCCCAGAATAAGAGCTTCAGTCATAGAGGGCACCACAACGAAACGCAAAACCTCCCAGTGGGCCCCCAATTCCAGCCGGACAGGTTCGGTGACGTGGGTGATAGGAGCCCCCCCAAGGAGCGACCCATCCACTTGTTGGAAACGCAGAGGGGTTACCAGTCGTTGCAACCGGATACCGACTGCAGCCACCGTTTTCCGGTTGATAAGACACCGGGTGCTCCCCGAATCGACCAAAGCCCTGACCGCCCGCCTTTGCCCAGATACGGGGCTCACCAATACCACGGGGAACACAAAAGGGCATACCGGAGCGCTTACCATCGGGTCGTCCTCCAGCTCCAGATCCTCAAGGTCTCCCGTCGGCACGGTCTGGGTAGTTACGGGGCCGGTTGCCAAAGGAGGTGTCGTGTCCCGACGGCTGTCGTCAGCGGCTTGATATGCAGTTCGGGACCGCTCCGAGGTCTTCCTAGCAGGCAAAGCCCGTGTCGAAGTCGCTGGAGGAACCATCCGGGCTGGCGGGAGCGGGCATTCAGCCGCCCGGTGACCCGGCTGGTCACATCGGAAACACCTGATACCCGGACGTGGTGGTGGTACAGGGTTGGCCTTGGCCATCGGCAAGCCGGGCCGCTCCTCCACCTTCACCTTTTCAGCCGGCCGCCGGCCCCCGGTCACCCCCTCAGACCTTCCTCGAGTATCCTGCAAGCCAATGTCCAGCTCAATAGCCACCCGGAACCAGTCCTGCAGACGGGCCGGAACCCCTCTTACCACACAAGCTCGTCGCAAAGCACCATCCAGTCCAGCCTTAAAGTGGTGCACAAGAAGGCGTTCAGGCCATGATCGTAGCCTCCCGGCCACCTTCCGGAACTCCCCAACGTAACGTACGGCCGGTCTTCCTTGTTGGCGCAGATCCAACACTTCGGCCTCGGCACGGAGCACCCGTGAGATATCCTCAAAACGAGCGCGTAAAGCCTCCAGGAAAAGACCAAGGTCCCCGAGCTCACGGGCATGATCGCCGTATAGGTCAGCCGCCCAGGCTGCAGCCTCCCCTTGTAGACACGCTGTGACAGCCACCACCATCGCCCACTGGGACGCATAGGCCGGGCCGTATTGGTCCATGTGACTAATCACCTGCCCCAAAAACATTGCCAGGCGATCTGGATGACCATCATAGACCACGGTCAGGGGCGGAGGACCCCACGCCAGCCCTTGACCCCAAGGACCCAACGGCATCCCCTGGGCTGGGACCCCCCCATCTGGTCGTAACGGCTGCTGTCTTGGTCTTCCGGTTACGCTGTCCCAGGAAGTCGTGCCGCCCGGTACCGCCGTAATGGGAGCCGAAACCCCGGGACCTCTGGGAACCTCAGGCTGGCGAGCTGCTCCCTGGTACCTTGGGCTGTCCATACGAAAGCGGGGTGGGCTAGACCGTCAAGCAAGACCACCTGAGAGGGACCACTGCCCCTGATCAGACTCTTCTGGAGCAGACCAAAGCCCAGGCTCCCGACCCCTCACTTCCCCGAACCGCTCTCTGAGAACCTCCATAGTACGGTTGCCCGGAACGGTGGAGTAACTCCATTCTTCACCGCTGTCCTCCATGAAACACCGCTCCCTCCACTCAGTAGACGCACCTTTAGGCCGGTTCATCAGGCCTTGGCCGAGTCCTCGATGATCCCCATCAGAATACGTCCACCGATCACTGCTGCGACCCCGCACTGCAGCCTCCTGAAGCCCCGAACCAGGGCCTTCGAGTGGAGGGGGTTTTTCCTTCCGCCGCACCGAGGGCACCGCCTCCTCCCCCACTTCCACCGACTCCAAGAGCCCAGCCGCTGCTCCAGCTTCCTCCTGCCCCTCGGCCAGTGGTGCAGCATCCTCCGTGCCCTCTGCCATGGCAACTTCTGAGGAAAAAGCTCCCCGCAAAGATGAAGGAACGCTGACTTACTATCAGGCCCCGTCCGACGAATCGCCCAAAGAGAGAAACCGGAACGGGAGCTGGTTCTTCCAAGCTGTGTTTATTATCCGCATAAACGTTCGCTCAAAGACAAATGAAGTCAGCGTTGACTTTACAGCACAGTCAACGCTGTTAAATAACCAACAAGGCTAACTCCCACCACCACACCCTTAATTACAGCACCACGCCCCCACCCTACTTAAACCCCCGCCTCCCATGGTTCCCTCCTTTTGGCTCCCGTCCCACCACCAATGCAGCCGGTAAGTTACCCCCCAGCCTAACCCTCCCTCCTTTTCCCCGGAGTTCTGCCTTGACTCTACGTTCCCCGCACCACCCCAGATCGCCGCGAGCTGCTCGCTAAACCCCTTCCCGGCCCACCGGTTGTCTCCAGCACCCCCTGACCCACCCAGGCACTCATTCGTGCCCTGCGGCTCGGACGCTGGGCAGCCACCGCCTCGTTCTTCGCACGGCCCCTTCCCGGCCTGTAAGTAGCTTCTGGAGCCCGGCTGGCTGGTCCGCGGCCTCCCCAGCTGACAGGCGGCCCGCCGCTGCGCCGTTCCTCTCACTGTCCCCGTTCCCGATCCGTTGGAGCAGCGTGGGCGTGGCCAACCGTCGCTGGAAGCTGGCAGCATGGCGACGAGACGAGGAGGCCTGTGAACGACCCTGCGGCCTGGTACGTTGCTCCGGGCGGTTACCGGGTCGCTGGGAAGGGCTGCGTGCTGACCCGGCCCTCCGGATGACGACGGGCGACGGCGGGAGGCTTCGGGGCCTGACAGGGTGTTTCCGGAGTGCTGGGGAGGGCCGAGTGCCGTCCCGGCCCTCCGGGAGACGACGGCCGCCGGCGGGAGGCTTCGGGGCCTGACGGGGCGTTTCCGGAGCGCTGGGGAGGGTCGGATGCTGTCCTGGCCCTCCGGGAGACGACGGCCGCCGGCAGGAGGCTCCGGGGCCCGGCGGGTTGCATCGGGAGTGCCGGGGAGGGCCGAATGCCTTCGGGGCCTGACGGGGTGCTCTGTGGGGGCCTGGCGGCCTGGTGAGCCACCCCGCGGCCCGTCCGGATGTCGGGCGTGCTCGGCCCGACACCACTGATACCTAGTGACACAACCACTCTAGGCCTGGAAGTAGCAAAGGAGAGTTTAATCCCTGATGAAAACAGACAAAAATACAACAAATCATCTAAAGGCAAGAGACACATGTAAGATTGTATCATGTCACAGGGTTGTTTAAAAAAAAAAAGACTGCAGCACAAAGCAGTAAGCATCAGAGTTTAATGACAGAAAATAATTATACAACACAATTCAACTCCATGCTGAAAGGGTTAAAGACGCCTTTCCATGTAAAAAGGCCCTCATTGTGGGCCAAAGAGGCAGCACACCTTCCTCAAGAAATGGGCCAAGAATGACCCCCCCTCGCCAGGACAGAGCTTCCCCGCCCACTAGGGTGTGCGACTTTCCCCTCTGCGATCAGCAACCTTCAGGGACAGTGGAAAAACAATGGGAGGAGGGAAGGGCATGGCTGCCTTTTAACAGAGAAGCGCTCAATCCTCTGGTCTATGGGAAGGTTCCACTCCTGCTAGGAATGTGCAAGAAAAGGGCCAAAGGTAGGGATGGGACAGAGCGATTAGTGTGGGTGTGTTTACAGAGTGGGCAAATCTTCCTGCCCTGCCTTTCTGTTAAGGAGGTTTATTTGGCCAGCTTCTGTACCCGTGAGTTGATGCTGGCAAAATTGTCTTCCACAGCAGCTAGATTCTCCTTCATGGCCTTCTGAACCTAGGGAGAGAGGGTGAGGGGAGAGTGGTCAGCCACGGAGGGGAAGCAGCCAGGCCCATTCCCTCGAGCCCTTCAGGGCAAGCTCTCGCCTGGCAGACCTTCCTCCCACCATACACAGCGCAAAACCCAGGAGCTCCAAGTTGAGGTCATCTACCATCTGGAACCCCAAATGCTTTAGGGTGGCGCTGATGTCTAATAACCAGAGGCAAGGTTTTAGCAAGCCAATTCAATACACATCAAGAATAGCAGCATCCTTCACACAGAATAAATTGGGCAAATCCATTGTATTTCACATTTTTCATAACACTTGCAAAATGTTGCATAATTATCCATCTATCTCATCTATCATCTCAATCATCTATCTCATCTATCATTGTCTCATCTATCATATCTATCATCTCTATCTATCTCATATCTCATCTATCTCACCTATCATCTATCATCTCTATCATCTATCTCATCTATCAGTCTCATCTATCATCTCTATCATCTATCTCATCTATCATTGTCTCATCTATCATATCTATCATCTTTATCATCTATCTCATCTATCATATCTATCATCTAACTCACCTATCATCTATCATCTCTATCATCTCTCATCTATCATTGTCTCATCTATCATCTATCTCTATCATCTATCTCATCTATCATTATCTCATCTATCATCTCTATCATCTATCTTATCTATCATCTATCTCATCTATCATCTATCATCTCTATCATCTATATTGATCATCTATCATCTATCATCTCTCTCTCATATCTATCATCTCTCCATCCATTCCTCCCTCTCTCTCATCCCTCTATCATCTATTAGTGAATTTTAGTTTTAATAATATTAAACTCCCAACACCCAAGCTGAGCATGGAATGCCAGGAAAAAAGCCTAACATCAGAACATTTACTTGAACCCCAAATCCTCTGATGGGGCCACTGCCCTATCTGCCCCTTTTTTCAGATTTAGATATAGATTCTAGACCTATAAAAGACAACCTCAGATTCCTTGATGAACACTGTATTAGGACTTTCCCTTTTAATTCCTCTACAATGTGGCAAGACAGGGAGAGCTGCTGCAGGAGGAAGACCAATGCCATATGAGAGGGACTCCAGTGGTTTCACCACTACAAGGAAGAAATTGCACTAGCAGTGGATTCCTGGATGGACCAGTTGATCTATCTCTGAGATCTCCTCCATCTCCTGAATTTTAAGGTTCTGTAAGGAGGAACAGACTCTATTGATACTATCTATTGAGGACTCTATTGACACTATCAGTCAGAACTGTTGCAAAACTAGGTACCAGCCCTCTTCCGAAATCTTACTCTCTGACCTCTGATGTTCAGGAGACATTCCTAAGAAAATGCTAAACGTATTTCCACAGTGATAATGTCTAAAAACTGTATGATCTTGAGTAAATGTTACATTATCAAAATTCCTCCCTCTAGACCACACCGTCATAGGATAGACCAGGGGTAGGCAACCTTGGCTCTTTTTATGACTCGTGGACTTCATCTCCCAGAATTCCTGAGCCAGCATGGCTCAGCTTGGAAACCTCTCCCTTTCCCCTCAGCATGACTGGCTCAGGAATTCTGGGAGTTGAAGTCCACGAGTCATAAAAGAGCCAAGGCTGCCTGCCCCTGGGATAGACAACTCCGCTATACCTTTTGGTGGAACGCAACAGCTGCTCCCTACCCTTAAAACACTGTGTGACGTGCAAGCGTTTTTCATCTGTAGAGGGACATGCAAACACCATCCATGCAGATCAGGTAGTAGAGGTCTTAGCGACGACGACACTGCCACTACCCCGGGTGACTGGGCGTTCTAAGTCTTACCTGTGTCAGCAGAGTGACGTTATCCTTCAGAGAATTAGCAACCATTTGCTGGGTAGTGTCCAAATGAGTCAGGAGCTGCCCAAATTGCATGGCTGTAACCAAGAAGAACCCAAGTCAGCTGGGGGAAAGAAAAAAAAACCTCTTCAGCAGTAGATTGCTCCTCGGGGCAACAAGAAGCCCAAAGGTTGAGAATTTTTTTTTTTTTAATCCGTGACTTCGAGGGTGCTCCTTTCCTGGTTTTTCAGAAGAAGTCCTCGCCGTCATCCAAACAGGCCCAAGAACTCACCTTGTTCATGCAACTGCCGCACAGCAACCAGGCGCTGGACCAGCTCAGGGAGGGTGCTAGCCAGTGGGCTCCACTCCTGCACAAGTGCATACAGCTGATGAACCTATTCAGGAGAGACAAAGGAAGATCCTGAGCAAGGAGAGAAGTGGAGTAAGTATCTGACCCTAGCCTCGACCTTCTGAAACTCCACAGCACTCAGGTTAACCATATGCACGTATGCATGCCTGAGACAAAAATTTGGCCCTCAAATCTGATGAGCCGGTTGGCCATTATTAACCAACCATTAACCAACCAACACGTAGTTAGTGCATAAATTACAAATATTCAGCTCTAGTGTGCAGGCAGAACAGTCATCTTGCCCGGCCGTGCTTTAGTTATGATGCTATCCAGCAAAGTTCAGTTCACACAATCAAATGCTAGCCACTAGTAAGTGCTAAGCAAACAAAGGGTGCACATGCCTGTTATGAGAGAAGCCCATGTCACACGTCACGCTCCCTCCTCCTTGCTCAGAAACCTGTACGGGGACGTGAGAGTGCAATCTCCAATTTTTAAAGGCAGAATCTGAACGAGGAATCAAGACTATTGTTTGCTCAGAGCAGTCGTAAATGCTCTGTTTTCTCTTCCGGAGATGACAAAATGAACCCAGGAAACCACAAGATCTAGAGTCATCATGAGCTTTAAGCTACCTGATGCAACAGTTTATTAATATTTCAAGCTATTAAAAACAAAATCTGACTTAGGTGTAGCAGCTGCAGAGGTAACAGGCAGTACAAATCCCTATATACTTGGATTATCCGCCAGAAACAAATGTTGCCCTTGCTGAACGCCAGGCATATACACCAGATTCAAAGAGCAAAATATGATTTCACCTAAGTGTAGATGTACTGTATTGGGTGGGGTCCCTTTGGTTGACATCTGCCCACCAGGCTTCCGGGTGCTGCACCGGCCTAGAGCTCAAGGTAGGGGTGGGGGAGTGGCGGTTATTATTAGGGAGACCTTATGTCCGCGGGAGACCACCGTTTCTCAGATAGTCGGGTGTGAGTCTCTCTTTGTGAGATTTGGTTCTGGGGCGCAGTTGGGTTTGCTGCTGACGTACATTTCGCCTAGTCGTACAGCGGCAGCCCTGCCCGAGCTGCTTGATATCCTCTCAGGGTTGGTGGTTGAGTTTCCCAAACTTATAGTTTTGGGAGACTTCAATCTACCATCCCTGGGAGGCTCATCTGAGCTAGCTCGGGAGTTCATGGCTTCCATGACGGCCATGGACCTGACGCAAGTAATTTCTGAACCAACTCATGAGGGAGGCCACACTCTTGACCTGGTTTTTTTATCTAGACGGTGGTTGGATGATCTTGGTGGGGGCTCTCCATTTATTATGCCCCTGTCATGGACCGATCATCATCTCCTGCGGATGGTCTTCCGTTTTGCCACCCCCCGTCGTGGGGATACGGAACCAATTAGATGGTACCGCCCCAGACGCTTAATGGATCCTGATAGATTCCAAGCGGCGCTGGGGTCCCCACCTGCCTCCATTGCTCACAGCTCGGCGGATGCCTTAGTGGAAACCTGGGAAAGGGCAGCCACTGAGGCACTTGACCGGGTTGTACCCTTGCGGCCCCTGACCCGGCGCAGATCCCAGCGAGCTCCATGGTTCTCCGCGGAGCTCCGGGAGATGAAGCGTCGGAAACGGGGCCTAGAGAGCTGTTGGAGGTCGAGCCGATCCGAACCTGACCGGTTGCGGTTAAGAACCTATATTAGGTCTTATCTCGCTGCGATGAGGGTGGCGAGGTGTAATTACTTCTCTACCCTCATTGCGTCCGCAGATAATCGCCCGGCCGCCCTGTTTAGGGTGACTCGCTCACTTCTTAATCAGGAGGTGAGGGAGGATCCCTTGCAGGGTCGTGCCGAGGAATTTAGTCAACATCTGATAAAATCGCTCGGATTCGGACCGGTTTGGACTCCAGCTGGGCAGAGTCAGGCGATCAGGACACGGACGGTCTTGTCAATGTTATCTGGGAAGAGTTTGATTCTGTGACCCCTGATGAAGTGGACAGGATTATGGGGAGGCTGAGCTCCTCCACATGTTTGTTGGACCCGTGCCCTTCCTGGCTGGTTTATGCAGCCAGGGAGAGGACACGAGGCTGGCTCCAGGCGGTTATATCTGCTTCTTTGAGTGAGGGTTATTTCCCCACCGTCTTGAAGGAGGCGGTGGTGAGACCTCTCCTCAAGAAGCCTGCCTTGGACCCAGCTGTATTGAACAACTTTCGTCCAGTCTCCAACCTTCGCTTTCTTGCGAAGGTTGTTGAGAGTGTGGTGGCGCATCAGCTCCCTCTGGTCCTGGATGAAGCGGATTATCTGGACCCCTACCAATCGGGTTTCAGGCCCGGGTACAGCACGGAGACGGCATTGGTCGCTCTGGTGAATGATCTCTGGAGGGCTCGGGACAGGGGATATTCCTCTGTCCTAGTCCTATTAGACCTCTCGGCGGCTTTCGATACCATCGACCATGGTATCTTGCTGCGGCGTCTCAGGGGATTGGGAGTGGGAGGCACGGTTCTTCGGTGGTTCTCCTCCTATCTCCTGGGACGTTCGCAGTCGGTGTTGGCAGGGGGGCAGAGATCGACCCCGAGGTCTCTCGTTTGTGGAGTTCCTCAGGGGTCGGTTCTCTCGCCTCTCCTGTTCAACATCTACATGAAACCGCTGGGTGAGATCATTCGTGGTTTTGGAGTTGGGTATCATCAATATGCCGATGATACCCAACTTTTCTTTTCGACCCCAAACCACCCCAGTGATGCCCTCGCTGTGATGTCCCGTTGCCTGGAGGCGGTTCGGGTCTGGATGGGGAGGAACAGACTTCAGCTCAACCCTGACAAGACTGAGTGGCTGTGCATTCCGGCATCCCGGGACATTCAAAATGTTCCATCTCTTTCTATGGGGCGTGAGCTCTTACCCCCCGTGGATAGGGCTCGCAACTTGGGAGTCCTCCTAGATTCACGGCTTACCCTAGAAGATCATGTAGTGGCCGTGACTAGGGGGGCTTTTGCCCAGGTTCGCCTGGTGCGCCAGTTGCGGCCCTATCTGGACCGGGATGCCCTGTGCACGGTCACTCATGCGCTCGTGACCTCTCGCCTTGACTACTGTAATGCTCTCTACATGGGGCTTCCCTTGAAGACCACTCGGAGGCTCCAACTGGTACAGAATGCGGCCGCGAGAGTTGTCTTGGGAGTTTCCCGGTACTCCCATGTTACACCTTTGCTCCGCGAGCTGCATTGGTTACCAGTTGTCTTCCGGGTGAGGTTCAAGGTTTTAGTTATGATCTTTAAGTCCCTACATGGCATGGGTCCGGGGTACCTCGGGGACCACCTGCTGCCGGCTTCAACTCCTCTCCGCCCTGTGCGTTCCGACAGAGAGGGCCTCCTCAGGGTGCCTCCGGTCAGGGAATGCCGACTGGCGGCCCCCAGGGGGAGAGCCTTCTCTGTGGGTGGCCCGGCTTTGTGGAACCAACTGCCGGTGGAGCTCCGGACGGCATCGGACCTCCGAACTTTCCGTCGTGGTCTGAAGACCCATTTGTTTGAATTGGCCGGTCTGGCCTGATGGGGAGCTGGGTTTTAAATTGTCATTTTAGATTGTATTATTGTTTTTTTTAATTGGGCACTGATTTAATCTTTGTTTTAACTTTTGTATAGTATTGTATTTTATTTATATGCCCTGTGAACCGCCCTGAGTCCCCAGGGAGAAGGGCGGTATATAAATTAAATAAAACATAAACATAAACATAAACATATTGGTTGCAAATTCCTTAAAACAGAGATGGGGAGCCATGCCCCCCTTTTATGACTTGTGGACTTCAACTCCCAGAATTCCTGAGCCACCATGGCTAGATCAGGAATTCTGGGAGTTGAAGTCCACAAGTCATAAAGGGGGGCATGGTTCCCTACCCGGCTTAAAATAAGAGGAGAAAGATATGTTGGATATGTTCGCTGCTTGAGATATTTGTAAAAATAATAAAGGCGGGATACAAATAAATAAATAAAATAAATCCACCCACCATATCTTCCTGCTACTCAAGTCCAGGGAAAGAAGCAATTGCTTTAAAATTTTCCTGATACGGTTACAATGGCCACTGAGACCAGAATGGCTGTAGCTAAGCAACACAGTTACAAAGTGCAGTGTCATGTGACCACAGCACTTAAGTGATGGCAATTCCAGCAATCTTGGTTACCACCATTAAGGGAGGACCTGTCATAACAGCAAATTCTGTGGGAAGCCAGCAAGGAACATCAAAAAATCACAATCACGTGACTGCCGCCTGCTGTGACAATGCAATAACCGGATATTGGTTACCCAGATTGTGTTCATGTGATTGCAGGGATGTTGCAATGGGGGGAAATCTGAGGACCAGTCTTAAAGTACAGGTGGTTCTCGACTTACAACCATTTATTTAGTGACAAAGTTACAACAGCACTGAAAAATGTGACTTATGACTATTTTTCACACTTATGACCGCTGTAGCATCCCCATGGTCACCTGATCAAAATTCAGATACTTGACAACTGATTCCTATTTATGATGGTTGCAATCACCCCAGGAACACCTTTTGTGACCTTCCGACAAGCCAAGTTAATGGGGAAGCCAGGTTCACTTTACAACTGTATTAATAACTTAACAACTGCAGTGATTCACTTAATATCTGTGGCAAGAGGGGTCGTAAAATGAGGCAAAATTCACTTAACAAATGCCTCGCTTAGCAACAGAAGTTTTGGGCTAAATTGGGGGTCGTATATCGAGGACTACCTGTACCATTTACTCAACACCATTGTAACTTTGAACAGTGAACCTAATAGGCATGGCCTAAGGAGAACCTCCGTGTACATGCTGTCTTCTAAAGAAGGGTTGGTGGATTTATCACGTGCTGTATTAGAAAGACTAAACAGAAGCTGACCTTGCTTTGGGTGTCTGCGTCCTCTACTGTGGCTTTGTGCTTGGCAATCTCATTCACCTTTCCCAAAACACTCTAGGAATGGGGGGAAAAATCTGATGTTAACAGAGCATGAAACCTTGCCACAATATCAAAATCCTATCTGATAAGCACAAATGTACTGCCTGGTGGGAAACCCTGGCCTAGGGAAACATTTTCCAGCTGCTCTCAACTGCATATTAATCTTCAAAAGCCTCCAAGTCAACATCTGGTGGGGAAAAAGGAATGGAACTTTTTTTTTAATCTATGATAACTGCAGCCAAGATTATTGTAGGCACAAAGATGGAAACATTTGGCAATACCTATAATGGAGGAACGATTGGTGAAGATGATGGAACTCGTTGAGATGGCCAGTTTTCTTCTTTGATTAGAGGCAAGACAATATTTATATTTACTGCCGACTGGAAACCCCTTATGAACTTTTTCCAGAAAACAGAAAAAAAACCCTGAACTTATGATTTAGGGTTTTGAAGATTAGATAGGATAGGTAATAGAAAGGAGAGACATATTGTAACTTTAGAGAAAGGAGTAAATGTATAATTGTTAATAACTGCTGTAAAGAAAACTGGAAGCTATTTCTTTATATCTTTTTTTCTTTTCTATTTTTCATTTACTCTTTTCTTTGTTGCACTTTCAACTTTTCAAATCAAGTCAATGCTTATTACGGTCAAAGAGACCAGAGCAAATTAAAAATACTATAGGAATATCCAGTTAAAATTTCTGGAGTAATATAATAAATGACAGATAAAATCTGTATTAAAATCACAATTTGGCATCCAATCTGTCAGTTGCACATGAGCAAAACACAACATGGCCTAACTATAATATTAATCCTTAAACTGTGAGGCCCATAGTCATTAAATACTGAAATGTAGAAGAGTGATAATGCAAAAGGATTTGCTGCACTGATTGTGTAAAATAGCTGTGATGGATTGATTACTTGTTTCTGATGCTGCATAGAATCTAACCACCTGCGCTGTCAGTTTTAGCTTTCTCTTCGATTTCTTTCTTTTCCTCTTTTCTTTTTCACTTTATATTACTTCATATTTTAAATCTTCCCTTTTAGAACTATTAATAAAATTATATAAAAAAGAAACCCTAGAATAAGACTCACCTGTAGCCTTGCTTCTACCTGGTCCAGAGTTGCCACATCTAAGGAGTTGACTTTGGCCTGCAGAAGTTCCACAGTTTCCTACGATGGTTGGGATTGAAGAGTGTAAATCACTCAGCTGACAACACAGAGCATGAAAATCTAACTGCTTACAACATTCTGATTAATCAAACATAGCCTTACCTGCAGTCTCTAGGCCTTACATCACGGATGTCAAACTCGCAACGTCATGGGACGTGTCGCGATATATCGTGACTTTTTTCCCATTGCTGGCAATGGGGTGGGTGCAGTTTTGACATGATGCATCCAGCACATGGGCCGGCAGTTTGACACCCCTGCCTTACACGGGAAAAGACCCGAATATGCCAAGACTGACCTACCTACCTACCTACCTACCTACCTACCTACCTACCTACCTACCTACCTACCTACATACATACATACATACATACATATATATATATATATATATATATATATATATATATATATATATAGTATTTGTCAAGGGTTTTTTTTAATACACCTTGCTAATTAACTCTTTCTTTCCTGTTTTTGCCTAACCCAAGGCTATCCACAGGATATAGTCAACTTATGACAGCTCATTATTTGTGTAAATTATTCAAATTGCTAATAAAGAATTAGGGAGGCTGAGATGGCCATTTCGAACTTATTTTATTCTCATCAGTCAGTCATACCCTTTATCTGAGATTCGAACCTGGGCTGATTATATATTAGGCAGTTGTGTGTATACAAACTTAAGGATGAGGAAGCTTTTATATCCAGAAATACAGATATGATTGAGATTATGTCACCAAGAGCTTAGTCATTCTAAGTATGAGGTTATAACTGATCTTTCGATCCCTATATAGCATTTAGGAAAGATGAGATCCTTTTAAACCATTAAATAATATTGGGGGTCCACAGGATATGGTTAAAAAGAAATCAAGAACACAGCCCTGAAAGTGCATTCAAAGCTCTGCTTGTCACATATAAGAAATACAGATATGATTGAGATTATGTCACCAAGAGCTTAGTCATTCTAAGTATGAGGTTATAACTGATCTTTCGATCCCTATATAGCATTTAGGAAAGATGAGATCCTTTTAAACCATTCAATAACATTGGGGGTCCACAGGATATGGTTAAAAAGAAATCAAGAACACAGCCCTGAAAGTGCATTCAAAGCTCTGCTTGTCACATATAAGAAAAACAGGCAGAGCTTGGGGATCACACCATTGTGGTCATCATTTTTACTATTTGACTGCAGACACCCCTGAAACAATGTTTATTACATTTTACTGTCATGCTGCCTTCTGCAGGAGATAAGAAACAAATATACTTTGCCAGACCAAAATGCTCTTGGCAATTTCCCTGTCCCTTTCATTTTTTGGCTTGTAAGATAGATAGCCAAGTCTCGACTACCTGGTCTAGAACATCTTACAAATGCAAAAAATATGTGCCTCAATCATACTTTACTGAAATCTATTCCCCCCACCCCCATTTCTTTCTTTCTCCCACCCTCCCACTTCCAGGATTTCATAACAGGCATACATCGAAAGGTTTTGTACAGCAGCTATCAATCACAATATGGTTTTGCAACCATCCACAGTATAAACCATTCTACAAGATTCCTTCATGCTTACTCCTGAAAAGCAGACATCCCATTTAATTCCTTCCTAGTCACAGGAGGCCCAAGAGAGAAGACCAAATCAGTGCCTTACCATTAAGCTAGCACCCTGCAGTCCAACAGACAGAGGATTCTACGGTAGATAAGACGGGGGGGGGGGGGGGAGAGAGAGAGAAATGGTGATTTGATACAATGCCATTCAGTTTGTAACAGGGATGTTAGTCTGCAATACAAGGATATGCCATTGTTTTAATACAGGCCGGTGTCTCTCAACCTTGTCAACTTGCAACATTAACATATATGCTTCAATTCCCATGCTGGATGGGGAATGCTGGAATAACGATCCAGATGACAGTGACTAAAGCATGAGAGACTGTCAGTATGGAGGCAATTTGATTTATAAAACAGACTGTCAAAAGGCGCTCCAAGCCATGGCTGCTATCTGCTGTTCAAACTGAAATTATGAGTCAGAGGGGACCCCTAAAAGGCACATTTGGCCTATCCAGAGTAGTGCAACCCCATCCAGAGCCAAAGATGATAATTCTCTGTGTCTGGGAAGGCCCCAAATCTTCAGCCACTCAGCCTGAGTCTGAACTGAGTCCAAGTCTGTTTCCCCCCATTTAGGCCACTACAACCTCCTTACAATGTGAGGTCCTGCTCCTCCCCCACCCCCCTGAATTAAAATCGAACTCTTGACAAGTTTTTGCTTCATCTGTAACATAATTAGATCTCAGAATTCACCTAGTAAGGAAAGCGGATAGCCCTAGAAAGACCCAAAAAGAAAGCTCTTCTTCAGGCAATCCATCCATTGCTGCATTTTAGCTGTTGACATAAAGTACAATATTTTTCCCTATATGCTTCTCCGTAAGAAAAAAAAATCATCTCAGGCCTGAGTAATGAATAAGTTTATATGGGATCGTTACAATCTATTAAAACCCCCATCTTTGTGAGGCAACCTGCCAGTCTACTGCCCCCTGTGTCTCTCACCTGCGCATCCTGTTCACAACGAACCGACACTTCCAATTCAGCCAGACGCTTCTCCAGTTCTGCTATCTGACAAGGCACACCAACACACACACACACACACAAATGAGATATTTTACTCCCCAATTCTGATCCACAAATCTCTGCTAGCTTGGAATCAAACAGGCAAAGTGCTTCTAAAGTTTTGTTTTGAATTGAGATGAGTCTTCCGGGAAGCAGGCACTTCAAAGAACAGGTTTGGTGGTGGTGTGTTTTTTTTTTATGCCACTAAAAACAAGTTAATGGGCCAGGCAGTGGGAACTTGTGGCACTGAAATATCGCTCCCAGCATCCTTTCCCAATGATCATGCTGGCTCCCTGCTTCAGCAATTTCTGGAAGAATACCCTGGATTTCTAACAGATGAACAAATCCTTCAGTGTTGAATATACCAAATTCATGGAGCTGATTAGAAATGGGATCAGCCATGGCTTTCATTTTAAGATGTACACAGTACCAGCAATAAGGAAATAGCCCCAGAAATCTGGAGACAGTCTGGAATTCTAGTTCCCCAATGCTACTTTTCCTTTCTAAAGTCACCTTAATATTTTAGCAGCAAGCAGAGCAACAGTGGCTGTGATAAGTTTGTGATAAGGCCTTAACAGTTTCCATGCAGGAGTAGTGATTCTGGTTCAGATGTCAATTACCGTCAATTGTCAATTATGCTTCTGTTACTTCCACTATCTGTCATATTTTGTTTTTAATATTGCACACATATATAAACATACACAGAGAGACATGTGTCTGTGTTTGTTTGTTTGTGGTTTGTGTGTGTGTGTGTGTGTGTGTGTGTCTCTGTGTGTGTGTGTGTGTGTGTGTGTGTGTGTGTAGATGTTGTTTGGGGCTCTTTTGGATTGGTTGTTGGGGCATCCCAAGGGGATAATTGAAGCAGTGGGTTTGGATTCTGCTTTATGGTTTTTATAGTACTGTTCTGTTGTTGTTGTTGTTGTTGTTATGAACCACTCAGAGGTGGTTTTTGAAGATGGGCAGTCTTACAAATCATTTCAATTAAAATTTAAATCACATTAAATTAAAAAACACAGAATAAATAAATATCCCTCTTTTCAACTTAATTTTTTTAAAAAAAAAGACGACATATTTTAAAACGTGGTTTACAGATGTTTAAAAAGTTTAAAAAGCTTGTGGAAGAATCCCACCAAGACAATCCTAGGGAAAGGTAACTCACCTTTAGTTCTACATACTTCGCCCCCTCCCACCCCCCACTATTCTAAGGCACACACACACCCCGCCCTCCCACCATCTCGAGAGAGGACCCAGAGAACAAGCATCTCCCGTTCTTACTTTAGCAGCTTGAGAGAACTTGTCTTGCTCAGGTCGAGAATGCAGTTCGTATGTCACAGTGTTTTCTGGGCCCGCTGGGGCTTTGGCAGCACCTTTCCCACCAGCAGAGATGTTTTTCGCAGTTTTTGTCGCTTCCAGTTGAAGAAGCAAACGCCTGAAAAAAGGCAGAAACCCACAAAGTCTTACAGAACTTAACGGTGCTTAAGTTGAGTCACTAGCTAGCAATTAAGCTAGCAATTATGGTTAAGTGATTCTGGCTTCCCTCATTGACTTTGCTTTGCCAAAGGGGATCAACATGACCCCCCGGGAGACCGCAACTGTCATAAATATGTGTCAGTTGCCAAAGGCCTGGATTTTGATCACATGATGTTGGGGATGCCGCAACGGTCGTGAAATGTGAAAAAATAGTCATCAGTCACTTTTTTTCAGGGCCGCTGTAACTTCGAATAGAGTCGCTAAATGAACTGTTGTAAGTGGAGGACTAGTTTAGTTTAGTTTAGTTTATTAAACTTATATACTGCCCTTCTCCCATAGGACTCAGGGCGGTTCACAAGGTTTTTTTAAAGAAAACAATACCACAGTTACAAAAATTAAAATGATTATATTAACCTTGAATATAAAAATCCTAATTAAAATCCAATTAAAACCCCAATTAATACCCACACTACAGGCCAGAAAGCTCAAAGAGCCAGGTCTTCAGGTCGCGGCGGAACAAACGGAGGTCAGGGGCGGTCCTAAGCTCTACAGGCAGCTGGTTCCAAAGGGCCGGCGCACCCACAGAGAAGGCCCTCCTCCTGGGTATTGTCCGCCGGCAATCTTTTACCGGCGGCACCCTGAGAAGACCCTCCCTGTGGGAGCGCACAGGACGAAGGGAGCTTGATGCTGGCAGCAGGTGCTCCCTCAAATATCTACCTCTATACCCCCTCAGAGAGTCTGAGAGAAAGAAAAGGTATATTTGACCTTGAGCTTGACTGGGAAGTGGCACTCACAATCTCCTCAGACCCTTAAGGTGCAGAGGGTCTGACTGAAAAAGCTGGGGATAAAAGCTACTCCCTGAAGGAAGTCCTAGTCCCCACCACAACCTACTTGGCCAGAGCACCGTCAGGGTCCGTTAAGTTGATGGCCGCCTCTGGTCCCAACAGTTTCTCCAGATGGGTGGAGACCAGCTGCTGTTTCAAGCCAGCCACTTGTTTTGCAAGAGCGACTGGGGTCAGTTTCTCCTCTGCTGAGGACTCCTTTACGCTATTCTGAGGAAGCAGGAATGCAAGGGTTAAAGAAGAAGTCTAATAATCAACAGCTCCCTCCCCTCCAATTTTAACGCAAAGGACGTTATCTGAGGAGGCACTTAATTTTACACACACACCGAAATTAAAGAATACACCAAGTTCTGGACCAGCTTAGTCTGGTGCAAATCAAGATGATTAGGGGACTGGAGACTAAAACATACAAGGAACGGCTGCTGGAATTGGGTATGTGTAGTTTAACGAAGAGAAGGACGAGGGGTGACATGATAGCAGTGTTCCAATATCTCAGGGGCTGCCACAAAGAAGAGGGAGTCAAGCTATTCTCCAAAGCGCCCGAAGGCAGGACAAGAAGCAACAGATGGAAACTACTCAAGGAGAGAAGCAACCTAGAACTAAGGAGAAACTTCCTGACAGAACAATTAACCAGTGGAACAACCTGCCTCCAGAAGTGGTGAATGCTCCAACACTGGAGGTTTTTAAGAAGAGACTGGACAGCCATTTGTCTGAAGTGGTGTAGGGTTTCCTGCCTGAGCAGGGGGTTGGACTAGATGACCTCCAAGGTCCCTTCCAACTTTACTATTATGATTATGATTATGATTAAGGCCCCCTCAGCAGGTTCCAGATCTCCTCTATCTATCTTCGACTTTTACCTTGATCTTCTCCACTTCAGCAGTCAGCTCCTGAACTTCATGCAGTAGTCGCTGATATTTCTGCTGAGGGGTCTCTTTCACATGAAGTCCTTCTCCTAACTGAATGAAAAAGGCAGGAAAGAACAAGGTTAGAACTTTGGGATATCAGCTGATAATGTAATAGAAGATAAGAGAGAGCAGTTTCCACCTTAATCCAATTCCTGAGTTAAAAGTGGGCATTATGGAAATGATTTTTCTCCCTGCACTGTCACCTAAGAGAGTCTCAGTCTCTCTCTCTCTCTCTCTCTCTCTCTCTCTCTCTCTCTCTCTCTCTGTGTGTGTGTGTGTGTGTGTGTGTGTGTGTGTGTGTGTATGTGTGTGTAGGGGGGGGGGAGGAGAGCTGAACTAGAACTGGACTGGAAGACTCCCTTTTCAATTGAATTTGTCCAAATAAGTCAACAACTTACAATTTCATAATCTCCAGACTCGTAGCCAGTTCTTTTGGATTTGCCAATACGATCAGAGAAATCTATAGAACAAAAAAAAGGGGGGAGACATTTAATTTTGCATTTTTAGACCACTTGAATTGCAGGTTCATATATTTCCATAAATTTAAATTAAAGCAGATGAGTATTACACTCCCTCCCTTCTGAATTTTGTAATCATTTCCTCTTGTCACAATGTGTCTGGAATCCCTGGCTGCACTGTTGACTCTGGCATAAACTCTAATGTTATGGTACTCATCATTTGCAAGTCCTCACATCACCAACAAAATCACCCAGATAGATATATTTCAGGGCAAATAATGTATTACCACTGCCATTATCATGTGGGTATTGTCTTTTTTTTGCCTTTGTAGGCCATGATACTGTGATTTTCAAATTTCAAAAAACAAAAACAAAAAACCAACAACAACCCTAATGAAAAATTGCAGAAAATATACTTTGCACATACACAGCGACACAAATAAAACACAGGATAATAAATAATGCAGATTTATAATTTTAATAGACAGACATGTATTAGGATATTTTTAATCATGATCTTCAGGTCCTATCTGTGGATTACTGTAAGAGTTTACTATTGCCACCATTTTCTACCTTAGGGGAGAATCTGAAACTATTGCTCTTCCCTGGATATATTGTTAAGGGCCCATGACAGCATTACTTACCTAGCCCTTTAGTACCCACTCTCTTGTCCTTAAATTTGTCATAAGCTGCATTAGGGTTGACTATGATGTGTTCCACACTGGTGCTAGTTAGCTCCTCCTATGCAAAGAGAGGAGACATGTATTAGACAGCGAAGCCTTCTTTTATCTCGTCCTTCCAATCCACCCTCCTAACTGCACCCATCACTTTCCAAAAACTGGTCTTAAAGGTCCACAGACCAGAGGAGGAGAAGCTCCATCAGCAGCAACCCGATCAAGCTGCAGTGACAATGTTGTTTTTGACAAAAAATATCAGCCCAAGCAACAATTCACTGGCTATATAGTTTTATATATATTGCTGGAGTCAAAAGTGAATCCCCCAGGTTAATATCAGCTCTGCATTGGTCAGCTGCAGGGAGGAATGGATTTCTCCTCATTAACACAGTTTGGTTTATTGGAGTTTCCTAAAAGATCAGGGGTCTTCAAAGTTGGCCCTTTTATGACTTGTGGACTTCAAGTCCCAGGAGTCCACAAGTCATTAATGGGCCAACTTTGAAGACCTCTGGTTTGGATCCATTTCGGTCTCCTCTCCACCACAGAGAGATTCTCTTTATCCAAACAAATCTATGCATGCATTTAAGGATTGGGCAGTTCTTTGTTTCCCTTTCAGATCTACAACTCTTTAACTAAATAGAGATGTTCATACAAGTAGATGTTAGCAGGATACACAAATGACTTGTCAACATGGACGGAAACAGCTAATTGTCACATTCTATTTCAAAAAGGAAAAAATATTCAAGTGTTTAGATTGGCACAATTCTAGCTGTCTACATTCCTTGGTCTCCAAATGTTGACCAGAACCCTATTTGCAAAACCAAGATGACTGCTTATGTCCAAGTCCACATGGCTATTGAATAAACACTGTTTTTACTCCTGATTTTTTTTCTTGAAAGTATGTACAGTAAGTGTGTATATGGGTGGGAGGACAATGCCATTTACTTCTGAGCCATTTATTCAACATTATAGTAGGCCTTTGTTCTTCTACTGCCCAGGCTAAAATAAAATATTGTCTATATACAAATAATTATTTTTTTAATGACCCAGTCCATACTTGGTTTGATGACCAACAGGGAAAAACAAGCCTATGGAACTCACATAGCAGCTAATTCTTGGCATTATGTCTATCAAAAATTATGATGATTAAGACAGTTTTAATTATGAGTTTTACTGATATTCTAGTTTTATGATTACTGAGTTTGTTTTAGTGTTTTGCAAAAACCACCTTCAGTCTTAGATGGGGGTGGCATAAAAATAAACTCATCTATAAATAAAATAGCAAAATCAACACTGTGGGTGATTGTTAAGTCCACATTTAGAAGGAAAATGTGTCTTCATGGTCAAGACACTGGCACTTTAATTCTAATGCCAGAATGCCAACACCTCACCTCTTACCACTAAGCAATCAATTTCCAAGTATCGTTAGAAACCCAAGAGTATACTAAAGGCATATTTAGATACTACAAATAGCATCTAAAATGATGGAAGCTACTTCTCCCATTACAAGAAAGATAAAATTTTAGATGATGAGGAAAAATCAAAGCAGTTGACTATTATCAAGTATTAGTTTGATTTACTGAATATTAGCTTGGAAAATTGGAATGGCTTTGAAAACGAAGGAGTGGGCAGGGTTAAAAACAAGGCGTATGTTAAAAAGACAAGGAAAGCTACCTGGGATAGCATAACTACTGTTATAGCTCCCCTCCATTTTAAAGAATTATACAAAAAAAAATAACAATGAGGAAGGCAGGGAATCAAACTGAAAGGTCATTTTGGCCAGTCTTCCACAAGAGGTTCCAGAGTTAGTAGAGTAAGGTCAAAATTCTCATCATAGCCTCATTCTCCTGCTCATCTTTGGGTCTTGAAAGATAAGTCTTCCAATGACAGCCAATCCCCACACTCAAAATATGAGAAAAGAGAGGCAATTTGTACGTGAGGTAACTCTGTGAGGAAGGGAGAATAGGCTTGCAAGTAAGACTTGCCTTAGCAGTAACAACTGCAGAACATAGTGTGACATATGCATGTCATAAGGTTACAGGATAATGAAAACATCCAGAGGCCTGACTCACACTGATTACGAACATAAATGATCAGTAAAAGGTTTACACCAATGAGCTTAAGCTGGTTCCATTTATGGGAATTTAAGAATGCCTCACCACCTTTCTGGCATTCTCTACATAGCACAAGAGAATATATGCCTTGCAAAAACACAAGGTGGGGCTATGTTCACATGGTGGTTTATCTAACCGGGAACAAAACATTGCTTCTTCTCTGCAATGCACTCAGCCAGTGGCAGAGAGGACCGCAAGGGCACGGTGCGTGTGCCTTGTCACCCCCTTGGGAACAGGTCCCCTCAAAGAAGCACCACAACCTGCCTGGCCTAACCTTTGAACTATCTAGCTTCTTACTCCGAAGGAGGCAAAATTGAGGGCAGTGCCCAGTTGATGCCCTGCTAAAGGATGGCAGACAAAAGCATGAGCAATCAATGTGGCCGGGTTCATTCGCTAAAGCTGGGGTCAGACTTCTGCGTCACTGCACATCAGGGAACGTATGCGTCTGTCGACCAGAGACGGTTGCACAGCTGCTGCATTTACACTTCTGCCAATGTTAACAACGATGTTTGAAAGTGCCTTGCCTTCCAGCCACCTCCCAACAGGAAATTGGAGGAACCAATCACCATGCACGCCACACATCTCCACACAATGCATAACTGAGCTTTGGGAGGTGTGGGTGCCAGCCTGTCTGCAACCATCCACAACCTAAGCTTATCCATCAACCCCTTTGCAGCGTAGGTATATATCGCCACATACAGGCAGTTGTGGACAAGTCTAAATCAAGCTTAACCCCGCAACAGTAAGCCATGGATAATGAGGCCCTATTCATTACAGGTAGTCCTTGACTTACAACAGTTCACTTAGTGACCTTTCAAAGTTGCAACGGCACTGGAAAAAGTGGTTGATGACCATTTTTCACACTTACGACCTTTGTAGCTTCCCCATGATCGTGTGATCAAAGTTCAGATGCTTGGCAACTGGTTTGTACTTACGACCGTTGCTGTGGCCCAAGGTCATGTGATCACCTTTTCCAAGCTTCTGACAAGCAAAATCAATGGGGAAGCCAGATTCCCTTAAACGGCTTGCTAACTTAACTGCAGTGATTCACTTAACAACCGTGGCGAGAAAGGTCATAAAATGGGGCAAAACTCACTCAAGAAATGTCTCACTTAACAACTGAAATTTTGGACTCAATTGTGGTCATAAGTCGAGGACTACCTGCACTACGCATTGCTGTGCTGGCTGAGGGTGACTAGGCATGCTCAATTAGAGCTTAATTCCTCCTCCCTGCACCTTATGCAGCTTCTTGGAAAGGCTGGAAGAGATAGTCAGAAATGGGGGGGGGGGAGAAGCAGATCCCTTGCAGCAATGGAACATAACTCTGTTCTTTTATGATCCTAATTCCCCTCCTCCAAGCTAAGAGATGTCAGCCCTTTTGACTTTAATGGACTCTGATGGGAAATACATGGCTGCATCAGGAGCCAGATTGCTTTTGAAGAGCTATTACAAGATGCTCAAACTTCTGCTTTTATTTCCCTTTGCTTTCTCACATTAAATGCCTCTGGAGTAATTGTTCTCAAAATACCAATGGCAAACACACACATACACACACACACACAGACACACACACACACACACACACACCCCATAAAACACATTGATGGAAGCAACCCTAATGCAACAACGCTGGGGGTGGTGGGGGTGGTCATAAAGGCAAACTTCAAAAGCAGGTGGGATCTCTCAAGACATGATTATGCTGCCAGCAGAATCTATTCTGTAAATTGTTACAAAAAGTAACTCTAATCTATTTTACAAAAATCTACTTTAACGTGGGAACTTGGCGGAAAATATTGCACATATTATTTGGAATTGTATGGCTTTGTAATGCAATTAATTTTTTTTATTATGCTATCGATACCAGAAATCACAGGAGTGTAAAACTATGGTAGCCATTACAATAGCTAGCTAACAAATCTTTTAATATACCTATTTAACTATATAATATGAACTCTCAAAATATTACAATCGCAGAAAGATTACTTATGTTAAACCATGTGGAGCAATAAAAAAGAATGTCTATTATTGTCTTTTCCAATCTGTTGGTCTGTTTCTGATTAACTTCTCTCATCTCTAGTCATCCGGGAGAGCTCAAAAGTACAGGAAGGGTGAGTTGATTAAAATCTGAAAGATGGTTTAGTCTTATTAATAGTAAGTAAAAAGTTATTAATTAAAGTATGAGCTGCAAATACCTGAAGGATTTGCTATGCAGTGAATACCAAATGGATGACAAATTTCTAGAAGGCTTAATATTAATGGTTAATGGTATGACAAATACATCATAAATAATAATAAATATATTCTTCGTTTAGCGTCACAATTGGGCCAGGCAACTCGGTCATTAAGCAAAGTAGTTGCTAAGTGAAACTGTGACTGTGCTGATGAACTTACTTCAGCTTTCCTTTGTTTTATAAACCTACAAAGGTCATAACTGCAAGGATTGCAACTGCAACTGCAGATTTGAAAGACGCTTCTCTGCAGAAAACCCTGTTGCGACTCCATTATCCTGCTAGCTGCTACTGGCTGCAGAAGTGAGCAGGTTAAGACAGTCTGGCTGGAGGGGGGGGACTTCTTTATTTATTTACTAAATTTATATGCCGCCCATCTCACCAATAAGGCAACCCTACTATATAAGGGACGCGGTGGCTCAGTGGGTTAGGATGCTCAGCTTGTCGACCAGATGGTCGGCAGTTTGGCGGGTCGAATCCCGAGTGCCGCATAACAGAGTGAGTGCCTGTTACTCGTCCCAGCTTCTGCCAACCTAGCAGTTCTAAAGCACGTAAAAATGCAAGTAGAAAAATAGGGACCACTACGGTGTGAAGGTAACAGCGTTCCGTGCGCCTTTGGCGTCTAGTCATGCCAGCCACATGACCACGGAGACGTCCTTGGACAAGCGTTGGCTCTTCGGCTTTGAAACGGAGATGAGCACCGGCCCCTAGAGTTGGAAACGACTAGCACGCATGTGCGGGGGAACCTTTACCTTTACCTTACTATATAACAGACATTGCTTTTCTTTTTAAATAGGTGCAGACTTTTTTCTTCTTTTTTTTTAGACTGTAAAATGAAATCTTTCAGTGCAACTTTTTCCTTCCTTCCTTCCTTCCTTTCCTTCCCCTTCCCTCCCTCTCTCCCTCCTCCCTTTTCTCCCCAGTAAGACGACTCTGGACAGCTTGCCAAAGAATTCTAAATTAATGATCCTTTTAAACTATGGAAAGTATTTCAGGCCCTAGATTTTAATACCCAATATTAAAACTGCTGGGCTTTAATAGCAAATATTAATAGTGTTAATCAAAAATATTTAGTGTTAATAGCAAATATTAACACATTTGTTAACACTATAACGATTGAAGTGCAATTCAGAAAAATGTTCTGCTGCAGTGGTCCATGGTTTTGATGCATTACTGTACACAGTTTTCTAAGTACATTAAAGGTAGGGCTGTTCAAATATTCCTTCCTGTGACAAAATGTTTCATTTGTGTGTATCTGTGCACGTGCCTCTGTATATGCATACATAAATACTTTCTTCTTGAGATTTCCTACATCAATGCCATTTGTAAAATTGAACTTAATAACCCAGTAACTGAGTTTGCAGGAGTAAACATGAAATGCTTAAGTAATTTTTGGCAGTATATTTTAACTGGTTACTCTACTACAGGGGAGTCAAACTCGCAATGTCACGTAACGTGTCGCGACGTTTCATGACTTTTTTGCCATTCCAGGCAATGGGGTGGGCGCGGTTTCGCTATGATGCATCCAGCCCGCGGGCTGGCAGTTTGACACCCCTGCTCTGCTATTTTGGCTGAAAAATATTAATTCATCTATTTCAAATACTAAATAATAATGTGAATATACCTCCTTAGCACTGTCCCTTGTAAAAAGAAATTATTTACAATTTCTAACATACTCAGGCAGCATGGCCAATTATGCAGGCTGCAGTTAACAGATTTGGAGCCTATTTTGCAATATCAAGACATTCAGCTTTTGAAGTTAAAAAGGACCCTATAGTACAGATAATTCTCAATTTAAGACCACAAATGGGACCGGTATTTCCATTGCTAAGGAAAACAACTGAGTCGCACCCAATTTTACAATGGTTGTTAAGCAAATCACTGCAGTTGTTCAATGAATCATGTGATTGTTAAGTAAATCCAGCCTTCCCCCATTGATTCTTCATATCGGAAGCCAGATGGGAAGATGATGACATGACTCCAGAACACTGCAACCACCGTAGGTAGATGCCAGTTGCCAAGCGCCCAAATTAACAATCTTGATTATCCATCAATCTATCTTTAGACTCTATGGAATGACAATGGATTTAGCTCTATGATAGATGTGTTCAAAGAGATGGCAAGCAAAGTTATACTGATTTATTGATGCATAATTTTAAACAGCTGCAATGAGGTGGCTAGTGAAATGAGAATTCTTGGGATAACTGGATAACCAGGACTATATTTCTGTATGAAAGAACATCATGCTGCTTTGAATCTGACAATCAAAATAAATTTCCAGGCTCAAAATTTATTAATCCTATCAGTAACAATTTAAAAAATATATGATAGGGAAATATACAGAAATTGGCTTCCAGAATGCCTTCGAACTTCTTATAAATTCTCTCTGCGCTGAGGGAGCTGGATTAGAAAAGAAGAGTTAGCAACAGCCAATGCCTAATTGCTCCTCCCTCAGGGACACAATGGGGAAATATGATTACATGGATCAATTTGCTTCTGAACTCCATTTCTCTTTCTCTCTGTGCCATATCTTGCCCTGTGTTTTTCCAGAGTTTATACCCTGCTGCCAGTCAGAGGGCTGAAACCCTTTATATATTTCCTTTCCAATAATCTGTTGGGTTGGAAAGACTATAAAGAAGATCTATGGTACTCAGCCCAAAGACTAGCTAATCTAAAGTTTACATCTTGAGTGCCTTATACTGAAGTAATCCAAAAAAAATATCCTTTGGTGAAGTTACCCTGCTGGCTACTGCTCTCTGTTTGTGAGCCACTAATCAAGATAGCACAATCATTATGCAAAGGGACTTTATACTGCTTTACTACGACTCCCACTCCTACCCCAGCAATTCTTCCCCTCTCTCAATAACCAATTTAAAATACTGTACACTGTTCTGGTTATCCAATTTTGAGGAAGGATGAAAGGTATCTAGCTTCTCGTCACAGATTCCACCCATTCAAGGGCCACCAAAGAGGTCTACTGCTCTAAGCTCTTGCTTGTAGGTCTGTCTTCAAGAAGCTATGTATGACCGGCCACTAAGCTAGATGGCAAAGGGTTTCATCTTCTATTTTGAGGCAGTTTGCTGGGAGGAGTCTTTGCTTAACCCTAACAACCATAAAATGTAAGTGGCTCTGCCCTTCCCTTGTTTGCGATGGTTTAATGAAAGGGCCAATATAGAAAGCACGCCCCCAATCAGGTCAATATGAAAACTGAATGGCAGGAAAAGCTGGCAAAGCCAAGCCAAAGTCATCTTATTGCTCAGTACTTTTTTTACTGTGGTGTGGAAGAAGCAATCATGAGCATTCTCAGCCGTAGGTAACAATACGGGTAGTCCTTGTTTAGCAACCGCCTTGTTTAGTGACCGTTTGCCTCGACAAGTGAAAAAGTAACTCGGTGACCAGTCCTCACATTTACAATCTTTGCAGATCTGTAAAGCGAAGGAAAGCAGGAGGACGACTTGTAAGCACAGTTGCAGTTTCCCTCAGCAGCCACTTCACTTAGTGACCAAGTTGCCAGACCCAGCTGTGGTCACTAAATGAGGACTACTTGTTTATATTTCGGCAGCCAGTGAAAAATGTATGCGTAAAATACAGAAAGTTCAGTCCCTTAGAGTAGCAAGCACTGGCAAAGATAGAGAGGTTAGCAGCTACCCCTTCTCAGCACAAATACCAAAGCAGAAGGAAGGTGAGGCTTCTTACCAGCTCCTTGCGTTTTCACCAGAGATGGAAGAATGGGGTGGGGTGGGGGAAGTTAAGAAGAAGACGGGGGGGGGGACGAGGAAAAGGAAGGGAAGAAAAGACAAAAAAAATATTAGAAGGCTTTCACATGCACTACATACCAAAATTTCAAATATATTCATTGATCAAGGTAATCATTTCTGTGAAGCTTGCCCCCTCACCTGATTTATTTCAATTTTCGGCACCTTGGGGGCAAAAGCCCCGTGAAAGGGAGATGTTTTGAAAAGAAGAAGGTGAATTCACCTGTTACTGAGAGCGGTGCAGGCTGGGTGCAGATCACCAGAAAGAGGCCTTAAAAATTCATCAGCAAATGGGTTTCTGCCACTGCATCAAATTAATGCTTTGCTAGGCTAAGCACCAATGGCTCGAGAATGCGGGCAGCATTAAGTGGGAAGCTCCAAGGGGAAAAGATTATCTCCCCTCTTTTGCTTAGAAAGCCATCGTTTATAAACAGATAATAGTTACCATTATCTGTTAGGCTGAGTTGTATCTATGGCTCTGGAGGTTAATTTTTTTTTAAAAAAAGCAGAGACTAAAAGGTGTAGGGGTATTCCCAGAGTAGACATTAATTAACCAAGGTCACTTTTTGTTTGTCCACAAGAAAAGAGGCAGACAAGAGCAGGCAACCCCCACCCCAAAAAATCATCCTGCTCAACTCTCAGTAAAATGAAGCAGGTCTAAAGGCTGCAGGTTCTGTACTCCAAGGTGGCTTAACTGACTCTGTGTCTCGTTTCTACACTGTGCCCATCAGGAGGAAACAAGTACCTTGGAAAGAAGCAATACTAATACACAACATGCAGGGATTTTTAAATCCCTCACTGCCCTTGAAGGCTACTTGGAAAATTGGGAAGCACGCTGATAAAATAATGACTCATCAGCACTACATCTCTGGAAAGTTCAAATCCATAGAGCCATTGTCAACTTATTTGCAAGGCAAAAAAAGCCTCCAGCTTTCTCGATTGTATTGGATGCTCCCAAAAATTACTATCCGATCATCAAGGTATCCAGCACATTTCAATTTTAATTCAAACCTCAGGGAAGAGAGAACTAAGTTGGCTTTCAGGAATAAGCCAAACCCTGTGTGGCTCGTGTGCAGCTCAGGGTGCTGAATCAGCTCATCGTCTTACAAATACAGTTTGATACTGCTTCCCTCATAGGTAGGAATCCAACTTTTATTTCCTTCTCGCCTTGCCATCACACTCCCTTCTTCCCAGTTGTTCCGATATAAGAACATGGGTAGGGATATGGCAGTCTGGCTAATGTTTTTGCCTCCTGCCTTTGGCAGTTAGAGGGGCCACTACCTGGCAACAGGAGAGGACAAAACACCACGTTTGGCCCATTCATGCAACAGTGGGCATGAACCTGCAGAAATGGATAAGAACTGAAAGATCATTGGCTATGTGGAAATTCCCCTAGACTAGAGTAACTGATTTACATAATAAGCCACATAAGTCAATTTTTTTCCCCCAAAACCAATATAAGAAAACCCATTTCTCCTTTGGTAATGCTATGGCTACTAAAAACCTGACTGTCAAAATAGAAGAAAAATCAGGAGGAGCTGTAACAAGCCAAGGGGACGCGGTGGCTCAGTGGGTTAGAACACTGAGCTTGTCGATCAGAAGGTTGGCAGTTTGGCGGGTCGAATCCCGAGTGCCACATAGCAGAGTGAGCGCCTGTTACTCGTCCCAGCTTCTGCCAACCTAGCAGTTCGAAAGCATGTAAAAATGCAAGTAGAAAAATAGGGACCACTACGGTGGGAAGGTAACAGCGTTCCGTGCGCCTTTGGAGTTTAGTCATGCCGGCCACACGACCACGGAGACGTCCTCGGACAAGCACTGGCTCTTCGGCTTTGAAATGGAGATGAGCACCGGCCCCTAGAGTCGGAAACGACTAGCACACATGTGCAGGGGAACCTTTACCTTATAACAAGCCAAGTAATAATTTACAAATCTAGAAATCTACCACTGGTGTAACTACAAGACAGCAGATCTCATAATTTCAAGGAACACTAGAGAATCAATTAGCTAATTAAATATTACCTTAAGATGCATGCAGAAAAATTCAGAGATGACTATTTTCTGCAATGGGATTTTCTTTTAATGGAGGTGTGCATGGATCAACATTTTGTCTCCTCTTCTAACTGCGGCATTTTACAGACAGTTCTTGAGAATGGAGGAGGTCTTACATAGAAGATACTGCCTGCTAGCAAGTAGTGGGGGAAAAGTGCTCTTCAGTTGAGAAAGCTATGCTGATATCCTACAAATGCTTTAACTTTAGCCCCAAGACTTTTCCTGCTGAAAATTCTGGAAGCTGAAAACTACATTCAGTGTATTTAAATGAAGTCAATGCTGTAAAAGGTTGACAGAGTACAATTTTTGTACTTAGAATTTGTATATTTGCATATACAGTAATGGCCAAAATTGTGGAAACCTTTTGGGGAAAGTGTATTTTTGAGCTTTGATGGCTAATAACACCACTATTTGTTTGGACTAGTACCATAAAATTATATATCAATGGAAAGATAATTTAATCAAGAATGTAATGCATCAAAGTTTGTTCAATTATTTGTACTGTGTTCTATGAAAGGTTATAGCCAAATAACCAGAAAATGGAAGCACAAGTTGCTTAGGTACATATCAGGTAGCTTTCCTTCATCTGATTGTAGCCAATGAGCACGAGTGTTTAGAGAGCCAATCAGGTGTCATCTTGTTTTGGCAATGAGCCAATCAGATCTCAGTATTGAAGCTGAGAGGAGGACCTTTCTCAGTGTGTTATGTGATGGCTATCAAGTGGTTGTTGTTGTTTTTTTGTCTTTTTTCATTTAGTGAGCTTGTAAAACATAATAAAATTAAAGTAATGGTGCAAAGAGTTGACTGGCTGCCCAGAAAGCGATGTAAAATAGTATTATTAAGTGAACAAGGCTACAGTTATAAAGAAATTAGAAGAAAAATTGGTGGAAACTTAACCAAAGGTAGCATTTCTACTATACACTTTTCCCAAAAGGTTTCCACAATTTTGGCCACTACTGTATGCCTTGGACCATCAACCCTTTTCTGCTAATAGGAGATTGTAATTAGAGTGGCCAATCCTTAGTATTTGATCAGGGTGGTTAGGTAGATGGGAAATTGATGATGTCAGCTTTGTTGAGTTGTTTGAACCCTATTAGCGGATAACAGTAGTATTAGGTAAGCAAGCCACTCTGATTGGAGCAGCATATAAGCCTAATGAATAAACAAGGAATACATTAAGAATACATCAGAATGCCTATCTAATTTTATTGGGGTTGCATTTTTTTTATTCAGAAAAATGAATCTCCTACTTTAGTTGTGTTCAGATATTTTTCCTTAGATAATTCCTTTGGCAAGCAAGGCAAATGTAAATTAGATCACTACAGCTACCAAGAAAGTATCTACCACCTTAGCCAAGCATTCAGCACAGCTACAATCAAAGCCTGAACAAGGTTTTCACTAGATCTAATGAAAGGGAGCTAAACATGGCGACCAAAAAACATGAAGGGAGCCAGATGCATCAGCAGAATATCCACCTGATAATCATAATGGGCATTAAATGTAAGTCCCATCTTAGTGTGAGCTTTTTAAATATTCATTAAAATGTTCAACCTGGGGCAGATTCACTTCCAGCTTGATTTCTTTGAAAAAGCTTTAACAAAAGCAATGGCAAGGGTGATTAAGAAATAGATAGTCCTCTGTGTGCTTCTGCAAGACGAAACAACTCCCCAAAATTAACAGAAATCAAGTACTTTTGGAGAGGATGAGTTGCATCTCCCATCTTCAGCACATCCACTTCACCCAATCACTTATTTCCCACAATTCAATTAGATTTCTAAAAAAATAGCATTAAATGATTAGGTTTTTTTAAATCAGGAGCTTCAATTTTCACAGTCCAAATTTGATAAAGCAATACAGGAAGCACATAGAAGCTACTTATAGATCAGATGAGAGAAAAAAACACACCGAAGTATAGCAATTTTCTATATCAGACTTTTTTGTTCCAGATTCTCCTAAGTCAGAGCTGCCTGTTACACTTTTCATAGAATTGGCACCTTGAGCCATCAGTTCTCAGGCTAAGGAAGTACCCTTTCAATTAATTCCTTTGGGCAAGTTAAGTTCTCTTGCTTTTTAAAACCTGTAATTTTGAATGTGTTGCTCTCCTCTCTTTTATGTAATGACCCAATGAAAAGATAACAGTGCCATAAAAGTACAAACAATATAGATTATAAGAGATTTTTAAAACTGATTTAATTTTATCTAATGCAGATTTAGTACCATGCAAACACAGATTCTAGAAGCATGCAGAAGAAACAAAAATAGCATTTTTAATGGTCTTACTTGTGCAAACTAGTATCCAGGCAAGGTGGTGTGAAAGGTGATGGGGAAGAGCATTAGGAAAACTCAGATAAGTTCAAGTGTACAATAATTCAATATAAACACAATTAAAACAATGATAAGGCATTCTGTCAACATCTCAATCGATTCCTGGAAGTGGCTGTAAAAGAAAGGGCCTTATAACTAGCAGAGGACGGTAAAAAATATGATTGTTAACAAAGCTGGATCAAATCTGGAGGACTCTTAGCAATAACACTGGCTTAAACATATAGGAGTATTAACACACATCTTCTTGGTGAATCTTCCCTACAGCAACTTCAGGTATGATGACACTAACAAATATAATGTATTATGGGAAGAGATTGGTTTGGACGCTCAGAAAATAGAATCCAAACGGGCACTCTCTACTTATCATTTGAAGTGATAACTTTTTTTGGTTACTTCATAATTCCCCTGTGTTATCCTTCTGCATCTCTAAACCAGGTTCAATTGTGAGTGGTCCTGCACAACATCACATTTTTTCCATCAAGCGTGACTGTGGGATGAATGCATCAAAGCATAGAAAGGAAAGCTTTTATCCCAGTGTTTCTCAAACTTAGCAATTTTAAGATGTATGTTCTTCAACTCCCGGAATGCCTCAGCCAGCCCTGCCCACGTGTCTTAACATTGCCAAGTTTGAAAAACGCTGTTGTATAAAATAAATTCCACTTTCTGAGAATTCTAGCTCTTTTTCTTCTCCCCAACACCCTTGCTAAGAAGGCAAGTTCTTATTCTTTACCCCTGAAAAGAAAGTCTCGAAATAATTTGGAAGAAGGCATACGGATAAGGTATAATTAAGGTGCAGCTTCAGGTTAGCTTGGCATTAAAATGCCATGCCTGTAACAAAAATCCATTATATTCCCAGTAAGAAGATTTATATTAGAATAGAATAGAGCTGGAAGGGACCTTGGAGGTCTTCTAGTCCAGCCCCCTGCTCAAGCAGGAGAACCTATACCATCTCAGACAGGTGAATGTCTAGTCTCTTAAAAATCTCCAAATAATTATGGAGCTCCTGCGATTTCTGAAGGCAAGCTGTTCCACTGGTTAATTATCCTCACTGTTAGGAAGTTTCTCCTTAATTCCAGGTTGCTTCTCTCTTTGCTCAGTTTCCAATCATTGTTTCTTGTCCTGCCCTCTGGTGTTTGGAGAATAGTTTGATGCCCTCTTCTTTGTGGCAGCCCCTCAAATACTGAAATAGTGCCATAGTGTCACCCATTTTTTCTTTATTGTCCAATTCCCCTCACATCTGGAATCTACTGAGCACTTACTAATATGTATTTATGTCATGGCTACTATTAAAAAAGTTATATTCAAGAGCAGAAATATGCTTCTTCTCATATGGTCATGATTTTCTCTAGAAAAAGGTTCACCTCAGGAAGTGGAACAAATATACTCTATGATGAACATTTTGTCAAATAATCCAACTTTACATTAGGTCCCCTCCAATTTGATGGTATAACTACACAGATCTTTAAAAATAAATTTAGATTCAATATAGCTCATTGTTGTAGATTACACTCAAATGGATTCCTTCCTATATAGCAGATATAGACACACTTGGCTCGCAGGTGGCACCCAAAAGAAAATCCTGTTAGAGTCCAAAAAAACATATCCCATTATATCCCATGAAAGGATTCTAAGTTACCGTAACTGTTGGCTGGAGGCCAGAGTGGGTAGTGGCCATTTAAGAGATAATCCAGGAAGTTATCATCTGATCTCTGTAGGTCAGACTATATAAAAACTCTGCAATGCTTGATTTGCAATATTATGTTCACACAAGCAAGATATCAGTAATGCAACTAACCCATCATCCGAAAATCATCCAAAAGAAGATAAGGAAGTTCAGGGAGTTCTTCACCACCACAGTCCCTTTTTTACACACCAACATTAACGTTCATGCCAGCATGCACTGTTAATTCTATTGCCTTAGCATCCCGCTTCCTAAGCCCAAGGCATGGGTAGCAGAGAAGGATGCAAATTGCTAATCATTCCTTCAAGGTGTCATTCATTTTAGCCAACATGGCACCTTGACCCATACCGGAGCAAACAGAGCTGCCGCGGTTTTTTCAAGTTGTTTAGAAGTAGACATTAAGGACAAAGAGGAGGGAAAACCTTGTTTCTGAAGTTGTAAAATGTGGGCAAATTTCCCTTCCCCTCCATTTTGTCCATCAAGGTAGATGCAAACAATACTGAACTACATTAACTATTGCTCTAACTCAGGGGTGTCAAACTCAATTTCATTGAGGGCCGCATCAGCATTGCGGTTGCCCTCAAGGGGCTGGGTGGGTGTGGCCTGGGTGGGCGTGGCCTACTGGGTGGGCGTGGCTAGAGTGCGTATGGCCTACTGGGTGGGCGTGGCCAGCTCTACATCGTTGGCATCAAGGGTGCCTGTGTGGGCCTGGGTAGGAGTGGGACAGATCTGAGGGTCTCTAGCAGAAGGAGGGTCTCTGGGCCAGGGCCAAGGCAGTGGGGGCCGTTCCCTGACTGTTTCCAGGATGGCTTCGCGGGCCACATGAAACCACTTCGCGGGCCGGATCCGGCCCCCGGGCCTTGTGTTTGACATGTCTGCTCTAACTTAACATGAGGAAGCTGGCAGTGTGTATATTTATAAAAGATAATAAGATAATAAGCGATCATAAAAAATCAAATATAAAAAAGCCTGGTTATTCATTTCAGGAAATCATTCATTAAAATTCCTTTATAATTTTCAAGCCCATGAAGTTAGGCATTTGAATTAATTTTTTTATAATTAGCTTTGGATGGTGGGCTTAATTATTTTATTTTTTACAATATTTGTCACTTTTTACAGTTTTTATTAATTTATTAATTTAGAATATTTGTAATTCTACCCTATAACAAGGTTCTTAGCGGGGCTCACTTTTTCCGTGTGGGAGATGAAATATGGAAATGCACTGTTTCTTCCTAGCTTATAGTGTAAAATCTGTAGATCTGATTCTATCTTACAGTAGATCTGATTAGAACTAGAATCTAGTAGCTCCTGGAGGATCAAAGGCTTAAACCTCAAATGTTGGCCAAAAAAGATAACCAGCACCAAAGATTTCAGTGCCCAAACTGCTTTGGAAGCTTTTAGAATTCGATCATCACAAAATACAGCTGAATAGAAGTTGATAACATTCACACTTCTATCAGTTACTAGAATTCCTACATATAGGAGGACATGGAGCCCAATGATCAGAATCCAGTGATAATATAATGAAAATATTTAAAAAAAAATTTTGATGATGTGGATGTAAATTAAGATAGTGCAACTTCCTCATATGCACTGCCAGTTAATTAACCTGAGTTCACAAGTGGAAGTATATTAAAATTCATTTATTTGTTAATCAAAATCAATATTATTAACTGAGTTTTAATTGTACAGAGAGTACGGAAGCTGAGAACAGAATTACCATCTGCAAATCCATTACACATATTGCTGTTCTCTTTTCAGGTATAACACCTCAAAAGAAATTAAGTGAAAACTATTCAGTCGCTATTCATATTCGCCTAGCTATAATCAATACATCAATAAAATGAACAGGATCTACAAATAAAAAGCTTTTAATTGACTTTGGAAAGGACCTTTGCTGTAGAGTATTTATTTGTTATAGGTATTATAGAAAGACTTTGACTATGAATGCAGGACAGCTGAATAAAATAGAACTATATAAAGAATTTGTCATTTTCTTTTTCCATTTTGTTTTCAACTGCTTTTGGAAAAGCGGGGTTTCAGAACTGCCAATGCAAAAACATGATCCCTCACTTCTTATTCACTTCTTACTCCTTAACGGGAAAAATATAGACTTACCAATGAACATTATAAAAGTAAAATACATCTAAATAATGACAATGCATATTTATTACACAGTACAGTTGTAATTGTATCAATAAAATTTTCAATACGACCACTGCAAGGGACAAAATATTTGTGTATGTCACTTCAAGCAGTTAAGGCTTCTTGAGATAATGCAAAATCTATTTATTTTTCATTGTGGACTAAGGTGAACCTCAAACTCACTTCTCCTTGAAAAAAAATATGTGATTTGCTTATGATAAACATCTTTCCGTCCACATTCTTCCATAGAAAAAAGGCTTGTTTGATATATGCAGCAATATGTACAGCAAAAATGCAACAAAGCGGCATTTTACTTAGCACTATTTTCACAAGGTTTCTTCCATTTTGTCACAGCTCAATAAAAAAAACACCAATTATATCAGATGTAAAACTACAATAGACTTCCCCCAAGGTGACATGCTTAAGGATAGGGCGATCTTTTTCTCCTGCCGATGCACAGCTGATTTTGCTGCTAAAGCAGGGTTCTTTTGCTCCCTAGATCTGATCGGGAGCAGGAGTGAAATTCTTCCAAAATTACAACTCTATTGTATCAATTGCAGTAGAAATTTTACACGGGATAAAATAATGTGTGAATATCTCAGCCAACGGGTTGCTTAGTGAGCATTCAAAATTAGGGCAGACCCTCTAAAAGCTATTTATGACCCAATCCCAAAGTTATGGTTGCTGCAGTGCTTCAGGGGCTATGGGAGGCCTAGGGACGCCTAGGGCAGGGCCTCTACTAGACCTCCAATGGGTTCCCCCGGGGTCCTGAGGCACCCTGTGCTCTACTTAACGCACACATTCATTTAACAACTGCATGAGGAAGAATAGACACGGGGGGGAGGGGGGAAGACTTAAGTGAGGTGATTACTTGGGTGCCCCACTCAACAGCCGTCACAACTTCTGATTATACTGGGCAGGCTCTATTATACTTATGAGTCAAGGACTACCTGTATTTAAATAATGCTTTGTAGTTTAAGCTCTGCAAAAGCTGAACAGTGAGAAATGCTTAGCTGTGGAGTGGGTGGTTCATCGGAAAATGGGCTATAAAGCAATCATTTCTTGTACAATTACAACTTCTATGTTAGTACATCTGGCTTTCATTACAGCAGAAATAGCTTTGGATCCTTTGCCAGAGGAATAAGAGGAACAAAATGTTCCAAGGTGTGTATGGAAACTGAAAAAAGGTGATCCTCGACTTACAGCCATTCATTTAGTGACCATTCAAAGTGACAATGGCATTGAAATTTCCAAGTGACTTATGAGTGTTCCTCACACCTACGGCCCTGCAGCATACCCACGATCACATGATCAAAACCGGCATCTACGAACCATGGTTGCAGCATCCCAAGGCCGTGTGATCATCATTTGCAACCTTCCCAACAACGTCCGACAAGCAAAATCAATAGGGAAAGTTGGATTAAGTTAAAAACCGCATGTTTCACTTCATTGCAGTGATTCGCTTAGCAATTGTGATTTAAAAAGCCATAAAATAAGGTGCAACTCCTTAACAATTGCTTTGCTTAGCAATGGAAATTCTGGTCCCAATTGCAAGTCAAGGACTTCCTGTACTATGTAAACATTTAAATACAGGTCTTTCTACTGTTCCTTCAGAATCAAAATTTTACACTTTGGGCACAAAGATCCTGTTTATGGTTATAGTGTAAAATACTATGTACAGAGGTAATATTAAGAATACATTTACATATATTAAAAATACAACAGCAAGGGGGGAAAAACCAGCCAAGCGTGAAGGGCAAAGACTCACAAATGAGGGGTAAGTTAAATGTGAAGACAGTATTTGGATAAATAGGGTAAAGGCAAACAAATACAACAGCAAGAGATATAAATGGACTGGAAGTTAATTCATATTTATTTTGGAGCTTCCATTAATAACGCATGCTAATGTCTTACTTTTTGGCGTTTATACTGCACCACCATTTTAGAGCACTGTCTTCAGTGAACAATTTGAGAATTTCAGTAAATATTATCAAATGCCTATTTTTTAAAAAAAACAACAACACAACCCTCCTTTTCTCTACTCAACCCCCACCTCGCTAAAAAAGTACTTCCTTCTTTAACAAAATGAATGAACCATTTAGATATACATGTTACATGATGAAATCTTTATACTAATTCCCATCAAAACAGGTTATGTATTTCAATGTATCCTTTGGACATCTTTAATGGCAGCTTTTTTTAAATCCATGGCAAAGAAAAACCTCTCTCTCTCTTTTTCTCTCTGGTAACCTTTCCTCTTCAATGGCAGATGATCTGATATTTTTCATCACCCAGACAGCATTTACCCAAAGTGAAGAATCTCATTTTCATAGCAGGTAATGACAGGCTAAACGTATAATGCTATCCGTTCCAGCTAGATAGGCAGCTGCTTCAATTTCATTGGGGCACTCTGTGCTAGAAGCTACAGCACTATTATTCTGCCACAAACAAGTGGAGCACAGCTGCCTGACCTTTAAGGAAGCTCAACATCCTTTTGATGCAAGAGTGGGAAGCTACGCATCTCTATATGGTGCTGAAGTTCAACCCTCAGCAGCCCTAGCCAACTGGATCGAATGATGAGAGGGGCTTGGAGCCGTAATTCACCAATACCTGGAGGGTCAGATTCTCCACTTTTGGGTTATAACACCAAAGATTGCCTAGAATAGCAACCCCCCCACACCAACCTTTCGGACACCAAGGACGGGTTCCACGGACAGAGGTTTTTCCGCAGATCGGAGGGGGCATGGTTTCACGTGCTGCCTGCATCCTGCGGATGGGGCTTTGCTTGTTTGCCCAGACTGGCATCTGGCATACTGCAGACTGATGCCGGTCCACAGACCGGGGGTTGGGGACCCCTGGCTTAGAGGTTGCATCTACTAAAACCCACCTTACAAGATAAGCTTAGTCAGGCTTGAATTAAATATAAACAATTGCTTTTCATTTTGGCATCTTCAAAGCAATCTCCTCTTTTATTATTTTTTTTCTCCTACTTACCTTTTTGACTCTAATCCCTAACGCTATAATCGCTGGCTTAGATCTGGCTGGTCCCCAGCTAACAACCGGTGGGATTCAGTTACAGCAACAATGGAGAGTGCCAGGATTGCCATCGCTAAGCAATGAGGTTATGTGACCTCGTGCTTTATGACCATCTGTACTGCCATGGCCACAGTGACTGCAACTACGACCCAATAAATCTGAGTATGCCAGTTGAAGTAGGCAGCCTTTAAACTGTGGCCAAGTGCCTTACTGATTTTCATAGTGTATTAGACACAGTGAGTTTTGTGAAAAGAAAATAATAAAATAAGTGCCTCATGCCAGCATTAGGGAGTCAGGACTGTTGCTGTAATTTTGAAGATATGTGATATGAGGACCATTTTACCCATAATTTTTTCTGTCAAGAGGGCTTCTAGAAGCAAAAAGGAGAGGGTCAAATGCAATCCCTATCTTTTGCTTTCTACTGTGTGTCTGTTATTTTTTATTCTATCAGCATACTTTTTATTCTGCCTCTGACAAACATGTATATCCCGATTCAATGTCTGATTCAAAATAAAAGGTTAAATTAAAATAAAACCCAAAGATGATACATTAAGTTGAAAGATGTACACACATGACAAGCAGCAAATTAAATAGTTTTGTAAATTAACACTAAGATAAGATTTTTCATATCAGTTGGCACTAGAACTAAGGCTTGAATATCAGGCATTATTAATCTCAAAAGATTGGCTAAATTGTTATATAACTTCCATCACTAGCTGTAGATTTTATTAAGCCTGCAGAAAGGAACCACTACTTCAGTGTGCTTTTAGCTAGCATTACACAGGTAATGCTTTGTTGACCTGATTACTCCTCAATCACTATGCCCTGTTACTATGAGACTAAATGTACCTCCCACAATTCCCTTTGGGAATGCTTGCATGCCAAGAAGAGAAAAATAGCTTTTATGCAACTCACTGTAAAACATTTAAGGGCGTACATTGCGCTACCTATTGTACTGCAGGAATAGGCAAGCCTTTAGCAGGAGATGGGAGGAAACTTTAAGTGTAAACTATATGGTTTTGAGTTCGATATTTACCCAAAGAGACAGAGGATGAGACATACTGTCACAAGTGCTCATGGACCCAACACCTGCAGAAAAACACAGGGGCAGTGTGCCTTCTTCAGTCAATTACCTAAGAGCAGCTCTTGTATTTGAGGCAACAATGCACCTTATTTACATCAGGGCACTTTATTATGTGTAACTTTATGGAAAGGCCAAGTAAGGACTGTATAAGGCAGTACTTCCCAAAATTGGGTAAATTATCCAAAATTTGATAAAAGTGGGTATTGTTTTTCTTTGAGTAATGATAATGGTCCCATGACACTTTTACAACAGGGATAATTAAATAAAGAACTTTCTGATAAGCAGTAAAAAGGACTTTCTGGTGGGTTTTGGGTAATGAAAGAAAAAGCTGTGAAACACTGGTATAAGGGCCTTATAAAATTATAAATGATGTAAAATTATTTTAAAAATCACTATCTTTTTCACAATATTAAGGAATGATGCCAGAACAGATCCTTTAAAATATATATACTATATATATATATATATATATATATATATATATATATATATATATATATATATATATATATATATATATATATATATACACATATATAAATTTGGGCATAGTGTCCATACCTACCACACTGCTTGGCATTAAGATTTTAATGTGAAGCACTCAGTCTAGATACAGTAATCTCTAATGGTAGAAGGTGGAAACCTCTTTTAGTGATAATATGAGGGAATCATATCGCATTTTACCTTTAAATTTGTGACCTTTAGATGCAGAAGTCACAAATTGCAGATTATGAATGGTTCACAGATCTGAATAAATGGAAATGACAAAAGGCCTGAGACGCTTCAGTCAAAATTCCTTAAAATAACTGTCCTAAACTAGCCAATAGTATTCTGCCCTAAACATTCCAGTTTGTCTTATCCTGAAGAAAGAAATTGAGTAAGATATGTGGCACTGTGGCTTTTCATCCCAATTAACTGAACCCTTTGCACCTAAAAATACCAAATGATGAAATTGGGCATGGGTTTTCAATATCAATCATCAAAACTGCATGGATCCTATCTCTTTCCCACTGGAGGTTAATGAGAGACCCTTTACTTCTGCCACATAGGAAAGACAACTTCTCTGTAGCCACACTAAGTGCGTTGCTATATTTTCCTTCCATTATTACTTTAAGGAAAATACTGTAAAATCCCAAGAGCAGAGCACATGTGCCCTTGTAGTCTAAAGCAGAAACAAAAGGCAATGCATTGTTTTGTTATCCATTCTTTTCAGGTTATCACAATAATTTAATATAATTAATCATTGCTATGTACTCAAACTCTTGAGCAGGCAACTCAAATAAAAGTAAATTCTTTTTCCAGGGACAATCCCACAAGGATTGTGAGGTTTTGATTTTTGTTCTTGTTAAGTGTGTAAGGAAGTATAAGGAATCAACTTACAGATATATTACTAACTATTTTTCAGTTAAAACCTATTACATCTTTGAAAATATTAGGGCAGAATCTTTAATAAATTCTCTTCAACAGAAAATATATACAATGGATGAACTTGCAGCTGTCTATTTACAAAAACATATCCTCAATTTTTATCATCCTGAGAAACAGCCTTCACATATATGCAGTTTAGTCTAAGACAATATATTACTATTAGTTTTTATATGTATCAAAAAAATTCATAACACTCTTCAACGGTCAATTTTATACATTTGTTTTGGTTAAAAAATCCTAAAAAATCCAATCTTGTGTAAGTTTTAAATCACAAATTTCCTTTTAAATTAGTTATTTTCTCTATATAATTGTGATTTTTATTTTTAAGACAAAAATATAAAAAACACTTTTTTTAAAAAAAAATGGAACAATCAAACTGGAATTGCTCATTTACTTCTCTAATAAGCCAAGGATCAGGAACAAAAAAAAATGTATTTCCAACTCTGACATGTTACGAGGGATCAAACAGGGTTCCTGATTCAAGGAGGAATCAAAAAGGAATACCGTATTTTCTGGCGTATAAGACGACCCGGCGTATAAGACGACCCCCTACTTTTAAGAAGTTTTTCAAGGTTTTGTCTTATACACCGGAAAATACTTACATGCCCTGCCCTCCCTGTCCATCGCAGAGGAGGCGAAGGCCCGACTGGCCCCGCCGGCCCTCCCGCTGCTCCCGCGCTTCTGCCGGCCCCCGAGGCGCAGTGTTTCCCTGGCGGCAGGCAGCGCCACAGGGCAGCTGCCACCCCGCCACGGCCGGCGCCCCTCCTGCTTCCCCCCCCAGGCCTTGAACTTCTCCCATTCGGCGCAGGGCGAGGCAGCTCCGCCCGCAGCCTCTTTTTCATGTGCCGCTTCCCTCTCACCATCGGCCGAGGCGCGCTCGGCCCGGGTTCCCGGTCCCTCTTCCCGGCCAGCTTCCCGCCCTGCCCCTCATGGAGCTGGACTGGGCGTGCAGCCTCTTGGTGTGGCTGCTTTTCCTGGGCAGCCTGGCGGTGTGGCTCCTGCGCTCGGACCTGTTGCTGAGCCGGCGGCTGCTGCTGCGCGTGGGGCTGCTGGCCGTCCTGCCGCTGCCCCTCAGCGCCGCGCTCACGGCAGCTGCCTGCTGGCTCGTCTCGGCCAGCCCTGCCCGGCGGAAGCACAGCGTCGGACGGGAGCAGGACTTCCCTGCCGGCTCCCGTCCGACGCTCTTCCCTCTGAGGCAGCTGCTGCCTCAAGAGGGAAGAGCATCGGACATGAGCCGGCTCTTCCCTCTTGACGCAGCAGCTGCCTCAAGAGGGAAGAGCGTCGGGCGGGAGCCGGCAGGGCAGTCCTGCACACGTGCGCACTCCCCAGCTGCTAAGGAGCAGCCGAGGAGTGCGCGCGTGCGCAGGACTGCCCTGCCGACTCCCGCCAGACGCCACCCACTGATTTTCCAGCGTATAAGACGACTGGGCGTATAAGACGACCCAACTTTTGAGGTGATTTTCATGGGTTAAAAAGTCGTCTTATACGCCGGAAAATACGGTATTAAAATTAATACACTGAACTTCTGGGTTACCATGACATGCCAAAAGCCTAATTTAAAATGATTGCAGGTTGACATCACATTAGTTTATCGTAATGAGAATAAAATAACCTGAAGCTTTCAGTTTTATTTCTAATTAATCTGTTTCAAGTTAATCAGAAGTTAGGACATAAGGCCAAATTGCAATTAAATGTGATTTATTGACATATAACAATTCCATAATACATTGATTGATGCTGGTTTATTTCAAATAAATCATACCTAAGATTAATAAAAAATATTGGAATTAATCACCGGAGGCTGTTAATGGTTGGGCAAATGACAGAAAAGCCAAAGCGGGAATGAGCATTTGAGCCCATGATGCATTTCCTGTCATGTCCAGGAATCAGCTTCTGGCACTATACATTTGTTATTGGGTGCTATGGTTACTTTAAAAAAAAGTGGATGTAAGATTGGACTTTAAAGGCAGAGTCAATATGAATAGGCCTTGTGAGGGAGTTTTAAATATTCTCATTATAGTGTAAACAGGGATATACAAAAACAAAGAATCAAAACTCTTTTGATTCTAAACTTTAAAATCTACAGCATCCATTTTATAGAGCCTTCATGAGATTCAACCAGCACTCCCACAGGGAAAAAAATCATCACACTGGACTTGTACAACAATCCATTGTTTGAATGTACTTTTAACAACATGGGATCACATCATGACGAATCATAACACCATTCCATCATAGGCTGGCAGCATAGTAAGACAGAAACCAGATACTCTTAACTAAGACTTTTCTTTCCGTAGCTAAGTCTCATCCTGAAATTTTACTTTCAAATTTCTGTAGCTACTTAAAGGATTACTATAATTCCTTCTTCATTAAAAAAAAAGTGATATTCTACCATAATAAGTTATGCTTCCTTCGGGATTATAAACTAGCTGAGTCCTTGGAGATTTTCATTATTTCCCATCCCAAACAAATCTGATTACAGTAATTTTTAAACCTCAGAGGTGTCACGGCTTTTCTGGTCCTACTCATTTTCTTCTGGGTGAGTTCAGACTAAAGAAGGAACTCAATTAAGCAAGACCATCATTAAGTATGACAAATACCTCAAAGTCAAAAGAATGGAAAACAATGTCTTGAAATCACAGAACCAAAGTATACATTGCAAAGGAAAATGAAAGAAAGGCAAAAAATAAATATATACATAATACTTTGCAATTTGGTGGAAATATCAGACTAATCCCATATATATACTCAATTCAGTCTGCTGGCAGCCGGGAAGTCAGCAGAAGTACTGCATTCTAACCACTGCGCCACAAAGGATCTTATATTCCTTGGAACAACAAAGAGGATTATTTCCTGAAGCAAAATGAGAACTAGGAAATTCACATTTGACCAATTTAACTATGCATGCATAAAAATCCCACTTAACTGTAATGATCCACCTAATTTGAAAAGGGGGCCTATTTAATATAGCAGTATGGATGGAGTGGAAATGGAGAATATTGCATAAATAGAGGTCAGCCTTATTATCTTCTTTTTCTTTTAAAAAAAACAACAACCCAGGTCTATATTTGTAAGAAGTAAAGTTGTACTGGTGAAGCTATTGGTTGTGTTTGCAATTAAATATATTTACTATAAGGTAAATAACAGTTACAATTGGGATTGGCAATTTGGTTGTCAAGCAAAAGGGTCAGTAAGTAAAATTGCAACTGTGCTTATCTTCCTTCAGCTTTACTTTACATACCTGCAAAGATTATAAATGTAAGAATTAGTCATAAACTTACTTTTTACATTGTAATTACTATCATAATTGAAAACAAAATCTTTAAACAAAACAGTTGCTAAACAAGGACTACTTGTGCAGTTGTAAATGAAAGTTTATGTAACTGCAAAATAGCAAGTTGTGTAATACTGAATTTATCTTCATTGGTGAAGAAGCATAAAATAGCTTCTTCATCCACACATTTGGGAATTGTGGCATACAGAATCTTAGAATCCTAAACTTGTGATTGTGTTTCTTGTAATTCAATTTTTTTTTCTGAATGTGGAATATAAATTTTTAACAGTGCATATATAAAAAGTCTAGTTTATCAAATGACACATCTAATCTTTTCAGAAATGTTTGGTTACAAATATTTAAAGAAAAGAAATACATGCCTAATTCCAGATATCAAACTCATAATATATTATGATAATTTAAAATTAATGCCAGTTCTTCTGAACCATTTAAGATTTTTCCCCCCTAGCTTCTCCTGGAATGCTTTCTTTCAGACTGGGACTACTAACTATTACATCTAATTGTAAAAGCTTGGTTTTATTTATTTTTCTTATTAATCAAATCTGTGTAGCTGTCCATCTTACAAAAAGCAATTCTGAGCAACCTACAAGAATCAAGTAAAACAACGAGTATAAAAACAATTAGTTGTTCATTACAGCAAAGGTCTCATCACCAAAGTCAATTAATGCTTGCCCAGTATAGTTTTGCTGATGGTTTTCCACCAAGAATTTTAAGAAGACGTCAAGGGAATCTTGCGCTTGAATATAAACTGACTAAAGTTCATATATAACTAATAAAAAACACATTAAAAAGCCTCACACATATACAAAGGCACAAAAACAACTCCTTTCAGGCAAGAAGGAATAAAAATAACTTTGAAAGATTCTAAAGCAATTGTCTAATATCTAATCTTGATTTAGAACATTGTTATTACAAAACAACAAATATTCTCCTTAGAAAATCTACAGTTCAGAATTATTTTGTGGAATCACATTAAGGAAACGAGAAGCAGTCAAGAAGATCAATAGTTTCACAGATTGATGTTTTTAAGTTTATTCAGCTTTATTTCAGTTATTCAGGTTAAAAGAAACTATGAAATCCAGTTCTCTTTAACAAAGATTTAAAATACCAAATTATATCTCTTTCCAATTTACATATTTCCTTTCACTTGGTCACTGTTATCACAATAGTAGGCAATACAAGTCACTCTTGATGAAATGACATTTTTGAAAATAGTCTGAGGGCTAGATACCCTCATTTAATATTTATAATTGAAAAACAAAAGAATAGAATTTCATGTTCCTACCGCATCAAATTCTGCTTGATCATCTTCAGGGAGGTCTTTTGTTTCATAAACATCAGGCTCATTCCTGGCCTGAAAAACAATAATGAGGAAAAAATCAGAATATTAATCCAGATTCTGAAAGGACCTACTACAATAGCATTTCCTTTTAAAAAATCTACCATTAATAATGGTATGAATTAACTCTTTTTATCTAAAGAACTAAAATCAGAGAACTTAACAATATGGACTACACTTAAAGTTAAGTAATAGGTTTTCCAAACTTTTCTTTTGTAAGATCTTTGTATATTTTTATTTTTAACTATCTTATGTTTTATGTTGCCCAGAGGCAGGATAGACTTGGGAACCTTAAAAATAAATAAATCCCACATACCGGCCCAAAGAATATTTATTAGCCCATTCACAACTTAAAGCAGCTGTTCTGAATTATTCAGCCCTTAATAAAACCTTTTCAATAAGTAAAGATTCAAAGGGAAGAATTCAAGGGGGATTAATGAACCTGACTAAATTGCATGTATAATCTACACACTTATTTGTGGTGTTTCCTTACTTAGAAAATACAGTGATGGTTAAATCAGTACTTGATATTATCACTTCTGCTGTTCAGAACCAGGCCTATAAACTCCAGCAGAATCACAAACTATTGGCCTCATCACTATTAAATCAACTCAGGCAACAGGGTTCATAGTCATTAGCAAAAGGCATGGTGGAGTAATTAAAAAAAACTCTCAGCAGAAAAATGTACATACTGTGATCATCTCTGGTGCAATAAGAAATATATACGAGGGCAATTTGGAAATAAACTTCCATTTGATTATCAATGACAGACACTCGCAGATACAGAACTTTTTATTATGCACATTAGAAAACTACAATGTAGTTTGTACAATGTAAGGTATAAACTACATTATGACATAATCGCCATTCAAATTGAGGCACTTGTCATAACGTCTTACAAGATTTGAAATTCCTTAGTAGTAGTCGCTCGGCACCAAATCTGGGCTATGGGTGTGTGTGTGTGTGGGTGTGTGTGTGTGATCAAAAATATCCCAAATGGAACTGCTTCAAAAGTTCTTGGGTGCGCCTAGCGGTGTGCGGGCGAGCATTATTGTGAACCAACACCACACCGGAAGTGGTGCCATATAAAATCCCGCCAAATGTGAAGGTGCAAAAGGAGTGCTAGTGAAGTTCATGGAGTGTGGTTTGACCATCAATTCAGACCTCTAGTGTGAAACATTATGAAAACTCAGGCGAGCCATCCATAACAAGCGTCCGGGGCATGCTGACTTCCGGTGTGGTGTTGGTTCACGATAATGCTCACTCGCACACTGCTAGATGCACCCAAGAACTTTACTTTTGAAGCAGTTCCATTGGGATGTTTTTGAGTGCCCAGTAGAACAAAATGTTGCTCAAATGTGAGCAGTAAGGTCGCATACCTGCAAAAATATGGGAAAAGCAAATGAGGGGAAATTCTATATGTAGTGAAAAATGAAACATTCTGCAAATCAGCTTTTGACAATAAGAAACCATATTATTTCAGAATAGCCCTCTAACAAAAAAAATACCACAATGTCTGAATTAAACAACAACAACCGACTGGGTTAGGCAGAACTCATTCAGTTTTACCCTATTAAAGCCCTGCTGGTTGCTAGCATATTTCCTAAAATATAAAGTAGCCTTCCCTAACACTGTACATTTTAAAAAAATATGGAATCCACATAGTTTAATCAACTTTTAATTCATTTTTGGTACAACATACAGACTAAACAAAGCTGTTTGGTTAGCAATGTTTATTCTAGCTAGGTGTTGGCTCTCCAGAATCTCAAGAAGAGAAGGCCTTTCCCATTTCCTGCTATGCAAGCTAACTGAAGCTGCCAGGGACTGAATGCAGAATCTCCTGTGTGCAGAGTAAGCCGTTAACCAGTAAGCAAATAATCCCTCACAAATGCTGAGTTACTCCAATGACAGGACAAAATAGAGAGATGTTGCTACAGGGCATGGAATGTGTGCCATCCCTTAGGGTTCCTGTCCACTTCAGATAAAATACCCATAAAGTGTCTGCACCTTAGGTTACATCCTTCTATGTGACACTTGACATTTTTTAACTGAGACAAGCACAATTTATTGATTATTGTCAGCAACTAACAGCAGCAGCTTTTCATTCTCTCATACTCTGCATTTAAGACATTGGAACAAAAGTATCCCTCTGTATTGTCATCACACTTGTCTTTAGAGAAAGGTGCCATGGGATTTGCACACCATGTTATCACTAATAGATACTAATTCAACTATATTTTATCACCTTGGCAGTGGGGGAAAAAGCCAGAGAGAAGTGTAAAGTATTTGGTGTGGGGGGGGGGGAATGTGGGAGCGAGGAAAAGACTCTAAGAAACATTTTGCTTATACTTCCTATGTTTGTGTCAGCTCTACAATGAGTTGGTAGTTTGCACCAACGAAATCACATGCAACATTCCATTATTTCCATTACGGCTCTTTTTCACCTAACTCTAAACACAAGTTTAATTAGTCCAGATATAAAGAACGGCCAACAAGACACCCAGAGCCTTGCATTCTGAAAAGCGTGGGAAACGAGCTGGCAACCTCTGTCCTCCAGAATTATCAAGGTCTAAATCACCTTAGCAGAGGGCGAAGGACCCTGCTTCGGATGCACGATGTGCATGAAGGAAGGAAATAAAACACGACCGCACAATCTTCCTAAATACCTTTTAATTTACTCAATACTCCCTGCTCTTTCTGCAGGGGATCCCCACCTTGTCTGCACAACCTCAGGGGCACTCCTTTCTTAACGGCATCCCGGCATCCAGATACAAACCTCCTTTGGAGATCAGGCTGAGGTTTGGGCTTCCCTTAAACCTCTCTAATCTCAGCCAAGACGAAGGAGCTCCACTCCCTGGCGCGAATCAAAAGCCCCATTTTTATGCTCAGGTGCTCCTCTTCTCTTCATCCAGCCATCCCGCATCCTGCAGCCCCCCCTATCTCCAGTTCCTGTCCGACCCCACCCTTTTCCTCTCCCTAGGCGCGGTTCGTGCTCCTCCATCCTTAACGCGGCACCAGTCTCCCCCCCGCCCCCACTCCTTTCTCCCCGCAGGGGCTTCTCTCACGCCACTCACAATGCCGGGCAGGTCCGCATACTTGGGGTCGGCCATAGCCAGGTGCAGGGATGGGTTGAAGCCACCTAGGCCGGTGAGAGGCAGAAAAGCCAAGTATCGCGAGAACAACCGAGAGACGCGATGGAAACACTGAAAGGCTTTTTGGGGGGGGGGTTTGCCGCGCTATGCTTTCTGGGAGCTGTAGTCCTGGAGGCAAGGAAGTAATTTAGTCATCCGCTGCTGGATGAAGAACGCTTAGTTTACTTTAGTCATTACTGGGCATGTTCGTAGCATACGCTAGCGTATTTCTCCAGGGTTGATTTTAATTTTGTTTTCCTTTCAGGCTTCCAAAGCACAGAAGAAGCTTCCCATCAAAGTTAAAACCAGACATTCCAGGGAAAAAGGGATTTCTGATTTTTATTATTAGTAATTGGATTCTAATTGGGATTTTTCTTTATTCAAGGTTAATGTAATCATTTTAATTGCTTTTAATTTTTGTAATTGTTGTATTGTTTTTTTAAAAAAAACCTTGTGAACCGCCCTGAGTCCTACGGGAGAAGGGCAGTATATAAGTTTAATAAATAATAATAATAATAATAATAATAATAATAATAATAATAATAATAATAATAATAATAATAATTGGCTATTATTAGCCTTTATGTCCTGGTGTTTTTTATTTTTTTATTTTTGTGCTTGAGTTTTCATTTATTTAGTGTTCTAATTCTTCTACATCTACAAGAAAAGTACCCAACTTTTTAAAAACAAATACATTTAAGGTTTATAAAATAATGTGCCTATTTTTCCCAAAATCATTTAAAAGGGGTGAAGAGAAACAAATACAGTACTGTATATCGTGTGTGCACGCGTGAAGATTTTTCAGAAGTAACAGGAACAATATAAAAATTTGGAACTGTGGTCTTCTAGTCCAACACCCCCCTCCCCCCCCCCCTCAAGCAAAAGACCCTACCATTCCAGACAAATGACTGTCTAATCTCTTCTTAAAAACCCCTGATGATGAAGCACAACTTCTGGAGGCAAGGTATTCCACTGATAAATTGTTCTCAGTGACGGAAATTACTTCTTAATTCTAGTTTGGCCCTTTCCTTGCTAAGCTTCCATCTATTACTTTTTATCTCAACCTCAGGTGCTTTCGATAATTGTTGATCCCCTTCTCTCTGTGACAACCCCTCAGACTGCAATCAAATCACCTCTGGACTGCTATCAAGTCACCTGTAGTCCTCTTTATTAGATATTCCCAGTTCTCACAAATGTTCATTGTACAATTTAACCCCTAGTCCCCTAAGCATTTTTGTTGCTTTGCGCTCTTTCTGGCTTCTCAACATCTTTTTTGTATCGTAGTGACCAAAACTGGATGCAGTATTCCAGGGGTGGTCTTACCACTGCAGTGTTTGCCCTTGTTTCTTCCTAGGGCTGGGAGAAAGTAATTGGTCTAAAGTTAGCCACCTGGCTTTGTGCCTAAAGTACAACTAGAGCTCAGGATCTCCCAGTGCCTAGCCTGGTGCCTTAACTAGAAGACCAAACTGGTTATCTTAGACTGCTCGCATCTCAGAGTCCTGGTGGACAATCACTTAAATTTGAATGAGCAGTGTGCTGCAGCTGCCAAAAAAGCCAACACAGTGCTAGGCTGCATTAACAGAGGGATAGAATCAAGATCACGTGAAGTGTTAATACCACTGTATAATGCCTTGGTGAGGCCACACTTGGAATACTGCATCCAGTTTTGGTCACCACGATGTAAAAAAGATGTCGAGACTCTAGAAAGAGTACAGAGAAGAGCAACAAAGATGATTAGGGGACTGGAGGCTAAAACATATAAGGAACGGTTGCTGGAATTGGGTATGTCTAGTTTAATGAAGAGAAGGATGAGGTGGGACATGATAGCAGTGTTCCAATATCTCAGGGGCTGCCACAAGGAAGTCAAGTTAAGTCTCCAAAGCACCTGAAGGCCAGACAAGAAGCAACAGAGGGAAACTAATCAAGGAGAGAAGCAACCTAGAACTAAGGAGAAACTTCCTGACAGTTAGAACAACTAATCAGTGGAACAACCTGCCTCCAGAAGCAGTGAATGCTCCAACACTGGAAGTTTTTAAGAAGAGACTGGACAGCCATTTGTCTGAAATGGTATAGGGTTTCCTGCCTGAGCAGGTGGTTGGACTCGATGACCTCCAAGGTCCCTTCCAACATTATTATTATTATTATTATTATTATTATTATTATTATTATTATTATTATTATTATTATTATTATTATTATTATTATTATTGAAGGGAAAATGGGGACTCCGCAAATTGGACCCTCTTCAGGACAGGTTTGCTCAGAGAAAAGCCTGTTTTCCCAGGCTGGTATATAACTAAATTGTACTAACTTTAAGTACTTTTTAAAAGTATATATTGCTCATGAAGTTTCTATCTAATCATTTCCAACTTCAGCATTTCTCAACCTTGGCAACTTGAAGGTGTGTGGACTTCAATTCCCAGAATTCCTAGCAAGCAGGCTGGCTGGAGAATTCTGGATGGCCACATATTCAAATCCATTCCTCCCAAATATTCCACATCCATCCTCACTGAACTGTTGTTTTGTTTCAGATGCCCATCATCACCTTTAACTTTTTCTTTCCTTCCCACTTTGCTTTTTCTTGATCCTTCTGCAGATCTTGAGCATTTAAATTTTCTCCAGATTGTGTCCATGTTTTTTTATAAATTGTCTGTAGGATGTTAAAAATAAACTGCAGTGTATAATTATGAGCCCCGGACAAATCTGTCGATATCAATATCAGTCCACGGGTTTCAAGGGATGTCCTTTGTATATATGACATGGGCCTATGATCCCAATAAGCAGTTAGCTCGCATTGGGTGTGAATAGCCAGCATAGTTTGTATGTCCCACTGATTAGTGATATAAAACAGCCTTAACAGCTTTAGTAGGGCCCTTTCTTCACTATTCACTCAGTTGCTCCTACCATGATGCATGCAGAATACTTACAAAAATGCTGCTAACATGGGATGTTCTTGCTTTGACAACAGATGGAAATGTAGCCATCTTTTCTCTTTCGCTTTTAGAGTTAGATGATGCCAGGATGGGGGATGTGGATAAGAGTGCAGTTAGTCATAACAACAATAACTTAGTCGTGGGAATCAAGGTTATTGCGCCCAGAGCTGATAAAGATTTGGTAGGCTGGAGAGCTGGGGAGCAAGCCCGCCTTCAAGCTAATTGGGGAATGTGATTTATGACTGTTAATTGGAGGAGGGAATTGTGCTTTGCTACTTTGTGCCCAGGGGAGGGGAATTCAGTTTTTGGCTTTAACTAAGTAGCGCCGATACTTTGCTTCTCGAATAAAAGGTTCTTTAAGGTAAACAATGCCTTGAAGTTCTTTTAAAGAGTTTCATCTGTTGGAACCATGACATTCAACCAAAAACTCCAATTTTTTCCTAACTATCTTGGGTTCCCAAGCCCAAGTCTCTGTCCCTAGAATTGAGGGATAAGCCGACAAAGATTCAGGGAAGATCTCAGCATGGAGAAAGAAAGAGCACCTGAAACCAGTACCCCGGCAGTGGCTGCTACCCCAGAGAGAGGAGCGACAGCCAGCGTACTGGTGGAGAAGGAACTTTTTCAGGTGTCCCAGCTGGGGGCAAAGCCCAAGCCACAAGGACAGCTGATCTGGTCATCGGAATGGACCCTACCCAGTAGAGACTCCAGACACCTCAAGATGGATTTGCCACCATCAAGTGCTTCAAAGGCGGACAAGGTTGAGCTGCAAAGAGGGGATTCCCACATGTCGCGTTCCCCTGACCAGTGGAGAACCACGAAATTGTCTACTGCTGAGGACTCAGGTGAGTGGAAGTACCTGTCCGCAGCACGTAGTAAGTCAGTGGAGACGTTGGTGGAAAGATTTGAGGAGCTAGAGATGAACAGTGAAGAACAACATTCCTGTTCCCCATACGTGAGCAATCATGATGATCAGCAAGGCAGCCACCAACTCCTACCAAGGGGAACCCCCAGTCCCCCCTGTGCAGATCAGGCAGCCTCCCCATCCTCGAAGCCACTGACCATGGCCTCCAGCCCTGTGGGGAGAGACAGCTCCAGTTGTCGCCCCTCCAAAACCCAGATCACCGCTGACGGGATAAGATCCTGAGCCATCACTGGGACAGTCAAACCCCGGATCAATGTGCTTACCAGCCATCCAGCCTGGGGCCTGTACAACAAAGGGGAATGTCGCAGCCTCCCCAGGTGGGAAGGCAGCAGTCGCTGGGGGTGGCTGCAGCCAAGCTGGGGGTGGCTGCAGCCCCTGCATGTGCAGCAGCAGATGGGGACCTCCCAACAACCGGGGATGATGCAGCCACCAGGGAATCAGCAAACACTGGGAGCACTGCAGCAGTGGTGGGGCTGGCCGCCACCTCCGAATGTGCAGCAATTGCTGAGGGGCCTGCAACCAATGGGGATCCAGCAACAACTGCCTCCGGGGCTGCAGGAGGACCTGCAGCAACTGGGGGCACCACAACCCCCCGCAGGCACGCAGCAATGGGGATGGCAGCAGGCCCCGCCCATGCAGCAACTGCTGGGAGGTGCTCAGCAACTGGGGGTGCCATTACAGCAGCTGCTGAAAACGGTGGGGGTCATACACAAATTAGGGGTGCCACAGCCGCCAGCAATGCAAGAACAGCTGTTCTTGCATTGCAACAGCCCCTGGGCGTGCAGCAACCACCGGGAAGCTTGCAGCAACTGGGGATGCAGCAGCCGCCATGGGGGGGAGCAACAATTGGGGATGCAACATCCACAGTGGGGAGGCCAGCAACCACTGATGGCGGCACCTCTCCACCTTTGATGGAGACCCGGAGAAGCTGATCTTTTTCCTCAGTCAGGTGTGCTCTCACTTGAACTGCTGTGCCTATTTCTATCCGAACCCAGCCGTTATGGTTGACATGATTGCGCCCAGCTTGGAAGGAGAAGCATCCGAGTGGCTGAACAATTTATATAACGAGCAAGCACCCGAGTTAGAGGACCCCCATCTCTTCCTCCTAGGACTGAGAGCAAGGTTCGAGGACCCATCCATTGCCCTCAAAGCGGAGGAGCAAGTCCACAAAATAAAAGAAGCCGGCAGGCCTGCACTGGAATACGTACGAGAGTTTTGCAAGATAGCTGGCCAAATAGAGAGGTGGCCCAAGCAATCCCTAGTCCATCACTTTAAGGAGGGACTAGATGGCCACCTCTCCCAGGCTTGTATCTATCGAAGATAAAGGTAAAGGTTTCCCTCTCCAGTCGTGTCCAATGCTTATTTCTGTGTCTTGGTCAAGGGAGCAGGTGTTGTCTGAAGACACTTTCTGTGGTCGTGTGGCCAGCATGGCTATCTGCCCAAGGCACATGGAATACATGTTACCTTCCCACTGAAGTGGTACCTATTAATCTACTCACATGTGCATGTTTTTGAACTGCTAGGTGGGTAGGAGCTGGGCAAGGTGCTCAGTTCTTGAACTTGGGCCATAGCTTTCCAGCTGACAATCTCAAGATCCTTTAACTACTAAGCTACTGCTGCCCCCTCAAAAACTATTGAAGAGGATAGCTAAATGCCTGCAGAGTTTGAAGGAGGGGGTCCAGCTCTGCATTCCCAAACCAGCCTATTGTTTTCAATTGCAAGGCTGGACACTTTCCCTCAAATTGTGTCTTATAGTAACAGTATGCTTATCTTCCCGTGCAGCCAACATCTATCTGGGCAACACATACTCCTTAGCCTTGTGCTGCAAAATAATAATAATAATAATAATAATAATAATAATAATAATAATAATAATAATAATAATAATAATAAAGTTGGAAGGGACCTTGGAGGTCATTTAGTCCAACCCCCTGCTTAGGCAGGAAACCTTATACCATTTCAGGCAAATGGCTGTCCAGTCTCTTCTTAAAGACCTCCAGTGTTGGAGCATTCACCACCTCTGGAGGCAGGTTGTTCCACTGGTTAATTGTTCTAACTGTCAGGAAGTTTCTCCTTAGTTCTAGGTTGCTTCTCTCCTTGACTAGTTTCCATCCGTTGCTTCTTGTCCTGCTTTCAGGTGCTTTGGAGAATAGCTTGACTCCCTCTTCTTTGTGGTAGCCCCTGAGATATTGGAACACTGCTATCATGTCACCCCTCACCCTTCTCTTCATTAAACTACACATACCCAATTCCAGCAACCGTTCTCTATATGTTTTAGCCTCCAGCCCCCTAATCATCTTTGTTGCTCTTCTCTGTACCCTTTCTAGAGTCTCGACATCTTTTTTACATTGTGGTGACCAAAACTGGATGCAGTATTCCAGGTGTGGCCTTACCCAAGCATTGTAAAGTGGTATTAGTACATCACTTGATCTTGATTCTATCCCTCTGTTAATGCAGCCTAGCACTGTGTTGGCTTTTTTGGCAGCTGCAGCACACTGCTGGCTCATATTGAAGTGATTGTCTACTAAGACTCCGAGATCCCTCTCACAGTTACTACTATTGAGCAAGGTACCACCTATACTATACCTATGCATTTGATTTTTCCTGCCTAAGTGTAGAACCTTACTTTTTTCACCATTGAATTTCATTTTGTTAGATAGTGCCCAGTGTTCGAGTCTCTCCAGATCATTCTGTATCTTAAGCCTATCTTCTGGAGTATTGGCTATTCCTGCCAGCTTGGTGTCGTATGCAAATTTGATGAGTTCCCCATCTATCCCCTCATCCAAATCATTAATGAAGATGTTGAAGAGCACTGGGCCCAGAACAGAGCCCTGGGGCACCCCACTACACACTTCCTTCCATGTAGATGCGGTTCCATTGAGGACCACACACTGAGTATGGCCTGTCAGCCAGCTACGAATCCATTTGGTGGTAATGCTATCTAACCCACATTTTTCTATCTTATCAAGTAGTAGGTTGTGATCTACTTTATCAAATGCCTTACTGAAGTCCAAGTAAATTATATCTACAGCATTCCTCTGGGCCAAAGCTGGTATTGATGAAAAGGAGAATAATGATGATGGTTATCTCATCAGTCTTTACCCTTTCCTCAGCCACCTTCAGTAGGATTAGAGACCTTGCTTGTATCTCGCAGAGTGTGGCTTTGCTGCAAGTCAGGAAATAATACAAAATGTACTCTGCGGTATACAGGGGGTGCATCTTTTATGCTGTTATAATATTAATAATTCATTATGCCTTTTTATTAGGTATATGCACCTAATCCATTTGAACATCCTTATTGTAAACCCTAAATAATTCATTAGGCAGATTTGTTGTAAGTTGTAAGAATGAAAGGTGAATATGCTCCAACACGATAGCAAGAGGATATGTTAACAGTGAATTACTAATGACAAATAAGCTGCCCATTATTTGTAGAGTTTTAAATTTCCACATGACTTTTAAACAATTGACTCTGCAGCTTTATATCTATTTACTTGAGGGGGGAAAGTTCAGTCAAACTGAAAGGCCATAAATGGAACTCTAAAAAATTAATTCTGATTTAATATTTTAAAACTTGTTAAAACATTAAACATTTAGAACTTTTAAAACATTTCTGTATCTCTTTTAATGTTACTTATTTGGGTTGATTTCTTTTCATTTTTTTGGATCGTGAGATGCTTTGATTGTTCTTGGAATGGAACTACAGGATAGAAAATAAATATTCATGCAACGTTCTGCTTATCTGGAAAATCTTTTCATGTTTCACTATGAAAGTCTTAATTCAGTGGAAATATAAGGCATAAAGAATGTAAGAAATAGGCCTATATGTACCCTGAGTTTCCAAGCATGGTGCTCACTGATGTGGGAAGTCAGCCCCACCCCCACCCCCCACAGAGAAAGAAATATTTTTGGAAATATTTAAAAGACAGAATATATTTCCCTAAAGGATTTAAAGGCAGAAACCAACCCCCACCCCAAGTCTCTCTGTCCCAAACAGAAACCAAGTCTGCAGAATTGCAGATGTGATAATCTTGTCAGAAAGACTGGAGTCAGGAAACTGGGATTAGGAAGAAAGATCCCTATAATTAACACAAAAAATCTAAGAGTCATCAGCCACACCCCCAGGGAAGCCGGATATGACCTTTGGGACATAATAGGATTAACCCACCACCATCAGAATAAAAGAAAGACACACTCAGACTCAGGTCAAAGTTCATGCCACAGGAACAACTCCAAACAAAAGGCTCCAGAGAGTATAAAAACCCACTCCCTACATGTGCTCACTCTCTTTTCTTCCAGAGCCATATTTCTATCTGGCTCTCCTCTTCAATAAACTTTAACCTTCTTTCTAAAGCAGTCACCATGTTGTTTATTCCCAGCTTGGACTGAACGATGATGAAGACTTTTCCTTCAACACTGGCACCAAAGGAAATCTGCCTTATTACATGTAGGTCTTTCCTGCTCCACCAGAACATTTAACAATATGCCTGAATTTTAATTTAAAAAAAAACAACAGGAAATTGTCATGTAGCAAAGCATAATATTAATATTCACTATAACCTTTAATGTTAAAAACATATTAGATTCTACGTAGGCTTCATGTTTTCAAACAATACAAATGTCAAGTGGCTGCTGAGCCAGTGATGGGAATGACAGTGCAGGGATTAGAAAGATGCAATGGAGATCATCTTCACTCATTTATCTTTGGTAAGTCTATGCTTTATCATCAATCATGTCTCCCCTAGTGGCCAATTTATGAAAAGGAAAGCCCCACAAGCATTGTCAGAAAGTGCCTGTAAAATTCCTGATGGATTTCAAATAATATTTGGGGAACCATATTTGTGTATGTGTCTACCCTCATATCAGAGCTGACTCCTGGCAACTGCCTGGACAAATTCCTGTAGTTTTATTGATAAGATTTTTTTTTCTAAAGTGGTTTGTGCCCTTGCCTCCTTCCTAAGGCTGAGAGAGAATTATTGGCCCAAGGTCACCCAGCCAGCTTTGTGCCTAAGGTGGAACTAGAATTCACCCTCTCCCAATTTCTACCTGCTGCCTTAATCAGTATACCAAACTGGCTCTTGGAGAACCATATGCATTTCCTGTAAATATGCATGTGTGTATACACATTGTGAAGCTGTACAAGTACAAGGTTTTGCATCCGTGCAGGAGCGCATACGAAACATTTATTCAATTGTTAGAGGAACTGCATCTCTTATCAAATTCACATGACTGCTGTTAAACTGCTTGTTAAGTTCTTAGTTCGGTTAGGCATTGACAGGCAGAGCGGTGAAACAGCAAGCATGTTTATTAACTAACAACAGAAGCAGCCCTAGAGGCTGCTTAACAGCTATATATACAGTTCGCCTCTAGGCGGCAACCAATAGGTTCAAAGTAAAATTTTCCCGCCCAAAACATAATTAACAGCTTGGAGACAGACAGTCTGGGTTGCAGTAACAAAAACTGTTAAGCAGTCCTTCACTTAAGAACAGCAATTAAGGTCATACATTGTGCAACTGAATTCAGCACTTGAGGCCAATACATTACACTGCTCATGGCTATTTTCACGTGCATCTCCATACAGTATATAGCTACTTCACTTTCCTAATGAAAAAATTAAAATAAAACCAAGCATCTCTTTTGAAGGTTTTGTAGAGCTCTCTTTCTGCACACATGTTTTGTACTATTTACAGTATACGTTCACTATAGACATACACAAATATAAACTTATATGTGATATAGATAGGATTAAAGCATTTCTCCAATTAAGTCTCCAGAGCTTCCTTCATGATGTGTACAATGTACAGATGTCTTGTGCTCCTTACTTACTTAATTGTTTCTAATTTGCAGCATTCTCATTGAAGCCTAGTACTACTTGTGCTAAATTGGTCTTTACTAGGTAAGCATTTCATCATTTTAACATTCTAAATCTCTTAGAAACAAGTATGTATCAATTAAAAATATGTAAAATGATTAAAATATAGTTCTCAAACTTCTTTTGGGGATATAATTAATAGTTGTGGTTACCTTTTTTATTGTCCATTTGTTTACACATTAAGCACTGCTGCAATGGAACTTTTTCTAAGGCTTGCTAGCAAATGAAAGCATCCAGTGGCTTCTGGTCTTAAACTCGGGAGCAAAATCCCTTAAATAGAGTGTGATTTCCTTTTGAGGGCCACATAGGATGGACTTTGTAATACTTGAAACATGGTTTCTGTAGTACTGTTGTATTGGCTAACTAATATGGATTTTCTTGTATTTTAAATTTGCTTTTTTAATTGTACTGAAAGCCTTAACCTTCAGGAAAAGCCATGTTAGTTAGCCAGTGCAACAGTACTACAAAAACCATGTTTTTTTATTGAAAAGTTTTAACATACATTTTATCTTTAACAATCCCCCCTCCCCCTCCCCTACCCATCCCTCCCTACCCCTCCCCCCCTCCCGCCCTCCCCCCCCGACTTCCCAGAGCTAAGTACAAGGTATAAAAACAAAAAACAATCATGAACATCCATATGCTAACAACAATAAACTCTTAAATCTATCGCTCTCTAGCTCATATAAGATAACTACAAGCACTATTAATATTAAATATTAAAAAAGAAAGAAAAAAGAAAGGAAGACTTATTCAAATGCTAAGTGAAACTTTTTAGTCCTATATTTGTTCTGGATATAATCAATCCATTTTTTCCACTCTATAATATAACGTTCTTGCGAGTGATCTTTCAAATAAGCCGAGATCTTTGCCATCTCTGCCAGGTCAGAAACCTTTAAAGTCCATTCTTCTATAGTCGGCAGTTCCTCCTTCTTCCAATATTGACCTATTAAGAGTCTTGCTGCTGTAATTAAGTTCAACATCAACTTAGTGTCCACAACCGTAGCATCTGTAATTATACCCAACAAAAAAAGTTGCGGACAAAACTTTATCCTTTGCTTGAAAATCTTCTGCATATTCCACCAAATTTTTATCCAAAAAGCCTTAACCTTTTTACAAGTCCACCATATGTGAAAATATGTTGCATCTTCGTCACCACACCTCCAGCATTTGGGCTGATAATTCGGATACATACTTGCAAGCTTTTTAGGATCTAAATGCCATCTATAAAACATTTTATAAAAGTTCTCTCTTAAATTTTGAGCTTGTGTAAATTTTACGTTCCTCACCCAGATCTTTTCCCACGTGTCCATTGTAATAACTTCTTGGATGTTTTGGGCCCATTTTATCATACAATCTTTAACAAGTTCTGTTTCTGAGTCAATTTCTATCAATGCAAGATATATCCGTTTGATATGTGCTGGACCCTGATTTCTAATTTGCTTTATCAAATTTTCATCAGTCATTGTAAAACCAGTTTTCTGATCTTCTTTCCACCTGGCCCGTAGCTGAATATATTGAAACCAAGTTTGAACAATCTTCTCATCTTGTAAGAGGTTGTACGGTTTCAGACACCAGACATTTCTTTCCAGACTTAAAATCTCCTTATACGTAGTCACATCATGTTTAAAACCAACATTTATATTTTCTATTGCGTGTTTTGGGATTGCCCACAATGGTATCTTACAGTCTAACTTATGTCTATACTTCTCCCAAACTCTCAACAATGCCTGTCTTAAAATATGCACTTTAAACACATTATCTACCTTCTTATCATACAACAAATATGCATGCCAGCCAAATAACAAGTCATGGCCCTCAAGATTTAATAATCTCTCTTGTGTCAAATTAATCCAATCACTTATTCCTGCTAACGCAGCAGCTTCATAATATAATTTAAGATTGGGCATTTTAAGACCACCTCTTTCACGAGTATCCTGCATAATCTTAAGTTTAACTCGTGGCCTTTTCCCTGCCCAGACAAATTTATTGATACCTCGCTGCCATTCTTCCAGATTAGAATCTTTCTTAAGAACCGGTATCATTTGAAATAAGAATAAAAATTTAGGCAGGACATTCATTTTCACTGCTGTGATTCGTCCCAACAAAGACAATTGCAATTTTTCCCAACTCTCCATTTCTTTTTGAATTTTCCCCCATAATTTTTCATAATTATTTTTATATAACTTTGTATTAGAGGGCGACAAAAGCACCCCCAAATATTTAACCCTTTTAACAATCTCAAATCCAGTTAATCCTTCTAAGAGAGCCTTTTGCGAAGCTGTCATATTTTTGGCCAGAATTTTAGTTTATTGTATATTAACTTTAAATCCAGAAACCTTCCCATATTGTATTATTATCTCCATCAGGTCCACAACAGAGTTCTCCGGCTGGGTCACTGTAACAACCAGATCGTCTGCGAACGCTCTCAATCTATAATCCTGATCTCTAATTTGTATACCCTTAATTTTTTCCGAATTCCGTATTTTAACCAACAATATCTCCAATGTTAGTACAAATAACAAGGGCGATAACGGGCACCCTTACCTTGTGCCCTTCTCAATATTACAAACTTCAGTCAAACTATTGTTAACTATTATTCTGGCAGTTTGTTTTTGATATAATGCCCTAATTGGTTGCAAAAATTTATCCCCAAAATTCATTTTATCTAAAACTTTCATCAAAAATTGCCAATTCAATTGATCAAAAGCTTTTTCAGCATCTAAAAAGATTAGCGCCGCAGAGATCTGGTTGTTTCTTTCCAAAAACTCTAACACATCAACTATATGCCTCACATTATTTTTCATTTGCCTACCACTAATAAACCCAGTTTGATCCCCATGAATCACCTGTTGCAGAACCCTCATCAGTCTATTAGCCAACACCTTAGCAAATATCTTATAATCTGTATTTAAAAGTGATATCGGGCTATAGTTTTTTACTTGAGTAACATCTTGATCTTCCTTCGGAATCAGAGAGATAAAAGCAGTTCTCCAAGACGGAGGCACCTTTCCCCCTCTCTGAATTATCTGGAACAGTTCCTTTAACGGCTTTATCAACTCCATTTGTAAATTTTTGTAGTAAACCGCAGTCAAACCATCCGTACCTGGCGCTTTATCCAACTTCAATTCCTTAATTGCTGTAAGAATTTCTTCTTCTGTTATCAATTGGTTAATCTCCTCTTTTTGTGCCTGCGTAAGAACCGGGATGCTAGCATTCTCCAAATATACATCAATATCTTTTCCATTAATCTTCTCCTTAGCATATAATTTAGAATAAAAGTCCAGAAAGGCTTCCTTAATAAGATCCTGTTGAAACACAACCTTTCCCTTATGTTCAATTTTATCTATATTAGAAGACCTTTGCTTTTTTCCTTAGTCTATAGGCTAGCCATCTACCTGGCTTGTTAGCATTGCAAAAAGTATTATGCCTAGCAAACCGCAAGTTGGTTGCCACTTGATCCGCCATTAATTTGTCAAATTGTCCTCTTAATAGCTTAATAACCTCCTTAGTCTTCACATCCAATGGGTTCAAAATCAAGGCCTTTTCTTTTCCCCTAATTTCATTCTCCAATTCTTTCCTTCTGGCTTCCAAAGTATGTCTGTGTTTATTATTCATATATATCAACACCCCTCTCATATAGGCCTTGCTAGCATCCCAAACCATGTCCATAGAGGTATCCTTATTCATATTAATTTCAAAAAAATCCTTCATCTGCTGTTTACATTCTTCCACATTTCTCTGATTTCTAAACAAATTCTCATTTACGCGCCACGAGCGCCTATCTCTATTGTCCTTATTAATCTCTAACCAAACTGGACTATAGTCAGAGATAGCTCTTGCACAGATCTTTACCTTCTTAATCCTAGAAAAAAAGTCATTAGTCAGCAAAATAAAATCAATCCTGGAAAAAGATTGATGTCTATCAGAAAAAAAAGTATAATCCTTTTCATGCAGGTGTGTGTCACGCCAAATATCTCGCAATTCCAAATCGTCCTTCATTTCAAAAAAAGATTTAGGCAATCTGGCATGACTCGGAGCACGCTTAAAAGAACCAGCCTTATCCATCTGTACGTCCAAAACACCATTCCAGTCCCCCATAAAAATAAATGATTTGTAATCCATTTGAGTAAGCTTTGTATGAAGTAAACTAAAAAAATCAGCTTGTTGTTGATTAGGAGCATACAGTCCAACTAAAAGCGTTTTTTTGCCTTCTAACAACAAATCTATCATAACATATCTTCCATGCTTATCTGCTTCAATTAATTCCTCTGTTAAAGTACTTTTAACATAAACAACCACTCCATTTTTCTTATTCATCGCAGAGGCAACAAATTGCGTGCCCAACCTTGAGTTCGATAAATACTTTTGGTCCATAACCCTAATATGCGTTTCTTGCAAACATATAACATCAATCTTGAATTGTTTTAAATATTGAAAAACTTTCTTTCTCTTCTGTGGTGAATTTAGTCCATTAACATTCCAAGTTAGAAATTTAGTCGCCATGCTTGGCGTCCCGAAGCTGTTGGAGCACATCTTTAATAGCCCCTCTGTCTCCTTTGGGCCGCGCTCCTCCCACTGCTTCACTGTAAGTACACTTTGAAAGTTCCATAAACTTCTGCTGGTCTTGTTCTTTTATTTGTTTTGCTCGTTTTAAAGCGGCACGCGTCACCCTCTGCTCACCAGCAACAGCCGACGAAGCTATAATTTGATCCCCTCCAGCACCATTCTCCTCTGTCTGTCCACCTTCGGTCTCTTGAGGTTTTCCTTCTCCAGATCCCTTTGCAGCTTCCAGGAGTGGTAGAGGGGTTGCTTTTAAAACATTATTGTAGAAATCACGCGCCTGTGTCACAGTAACCAGACGATATCTTTTACCTTCATGCATCACCACCAATCCAACTGGAATCTCCCATCTAAACTTAATATCACGTTGCTTAAGTTCCTGCACGAGAAATGCAAAATCCTTCCTTCTCCTTAAAATCTTTGGAGGAATTTCTTTTAAAACCAAAACTTTTTGGTCAGCAACCACAACTTTAGTATCATAAGCGGCTTGAATAACTTCATCTCTAGTTTCTCTCTTTATAAAATAAACCACCACATCTCTAGGTAGCTTCCTCTGCCTAGCAATCCATGAGTTAACACGAAAAACTTTGTCCATGCATCCCTTTATTTCAGATGCTGGCTGACCCAGTACTGCTTCTAAAGCCTCAGAAATCAGCTGCTTTAGGTCTTCTTTAGGATTCTCTTTTAAGCCCCTGATTCTAATAGCATGCTGCATCTGATGATACTGGACAAGGCTCAATTCTCCGTCCATTTTATCCCTTAAATCTTCGTTCTCCAGTACCTTTACTTCTAGTATAGCATTCTTTTGACTAAGATCCTCCACTTTTTCATCCAAACATTGCACACATTCAGCCACGCTTTCCACTGTAGACAAAATGTCTACCCTCATTGCACTAAACTTCTCTTCCATCCTCTCCTCCATTACTTTAAACTTCTCTTCTATCCTCTCCTCCAGTTTCTCCAGTTTCTCCTCCAACTTTGCCATCTTATCACCCAGCATTTCTAGTATTACCTGGGATTGCTCTCCAAAGGCATCTTGTAAGTCCTTCAGCGTCAATGCCACAGGAGGTGTAGGAGGAAGCAAAGCTTGCAACGATGTCTGTTGCACCGGGGAACTTCCCACACTCCGAAGGATTTTTGAGGGAGGTTTAGCCGCCATCTTTTTTCACTTTCACTTATTGCGCACTTTCACTTTAAGTTTATAAAGTCCATTAAGCCAGAGAGTAAGAATAAAAGTCCTCTTCACCTTGACCTCCTGTACCGCTCTGCCTGCTCCTTTTTATTCCAAAGTCTTTCCTTCTGGCAGGGGTGGTCGCAAACGCCTGGCTCTGCTCCAAAAATCCCGGAGCAGAGACGCTAAACAGCTGGGAGCAACCCAGGCTACGGGGGAGTTCAATCCTTCAGCCGCCCAAGCTTTTAGCTCAGGCGGCCCCGGAGAACTCAACCCCTACCTGGGGCCTCACCCCCTCCTCTTCTCCCAAAGAGGGGGCTTCAAATCCACCCGAACAGCTGATCGGCGCTGTTTCAGGTGGAAACAACTCAGCTGTGAAGCGGGCAGCCCGAAACGGCTGTCTTTGGCGCTGCGCCGCCACTGGAAGTCCCCTACAAAAACCATGTTTTAAGCATTACAAAGTCCATCCTGTGTGACCCTCACTTCTAGCAATGACACTTAGACTTACATAATGCTTCACAGTGCTTTACAGCCCTCTCTGAGCAGTTTACAGAGTCAGCCTATTGCCCCCCAACAATCTGGGTCCTCATTTTACTGACCTCGGAAGGATGGAAGGCTGAGTCAACCCTGAGCTGGTGAGGATCGAACTGCTGGCAATCGGCAGAATTAGCCTGCAATACTGGATTCTAATCACTGCACCACCACAAATGTTTAAATTACATATAACACACCAGTGACATATATCTAATTGGTCTTCAAGGAGACTAAAGTACCGTTCTTGGCTTCTCTTTTTTTGTGTTCTCCATATACAGTATCTCAAAGCAATGCTGTGGGGCAGATTATTCAGAGGCCCAAATTCACTCAGCTAGCTGTAACTCTGAGTAGCAGTTTCAGCATGGCCTCCTCGGTCCTTGTCTATCATCAAACTGATTATTTTACAGTGCCCTGTATTCCTCTGTTTAATGCTGCAGCATATGGCTACTGTGCTAAGATATGACACTGAACATGTAGCCCTGTATATATACCAAAAGTACTGTTGTTCCAGACTGAATCAGAATAAGGGCCATTTAATGAGCCATTTGGCGGTCTCATCCGTATCCAGGCCTGCAAGCAGGCCACAGACTTCACCTCTCTTTTCTCAGCCATTCCTTTTTCAAGCTTTATTTTGTTCAATCCGGAAGGAAAAGAACCCTCTTTGCCAATTATTGTAGTTGTTATGCTTTTGTCTCCTTGCCTGCTGCAAAAAGCTGCTGCTGCATTTCTGCTATTGTTTACATCTTCATGTGTCAGACTTCCTCTGATTTCTGCTGTTTTTGCAATATCTGCCCAAATGGCTCTCTGTTTCTTGGAAGAGTAACAGTGGTGATGATTAAAAGATTTTACTGTACACATATCTTCCTGGCTGGGCCATTACTTAGAAGCTTAGAGAAAGGGGGTGGTAGGAATAACTCCAATTATGTAGCCATGTTCAAGCCTATTCCTGCAGCACCTAATAAAGAACTGGATTTGTAACATATTGCAGGACAATTATTGCCTACTTAAGCCCCATGAGTAATTCTGTGTACCCCAAACCTGTGCTTTAGTCAGAACAAATGTGGCATCAGCCTGTGATCTCTCGACATAAATAAAAGCTGATTCACATGACTTTCTTATTTAAAATTATATACATTTTTAATATTATACATTAAGGCCTAGTACTATATACATGAGTACCTAAATATGAGCACAAATAGTTTTCGTAGATTTCCTTAGAAAAAAATACAGCTCAGCCATAATGCCATTTGAAGGTTAGACCTGGGCAGAAAGCCTTGCAAAGGAGTTTCATCAGCAGGAGGGGAACTTTTACCTGGGTGGCTGTTATGTATTGGGCTTGTGGTATTACACCATGTGTATTGCTGGAGAGCTAACAGCTCTCCAGCAACCCAGAAAGGCCATCTCCAGTCCTGCAATTGGTCAGCCCCAGGCAGTAAGCACAGGTTCAAGCCTATTGGCTGCCACCTTAGGGCTAGGCTATATATTGTGGCTGGGTGCGGCCCAAGCTCAAGTACAGTTCTAGCAAGAATAAAAGAATGAGTTTCTCTGTACTCAGCCTTGTGTCATCATTCCTGCTCACCAGAGCCCACGACTTAACAGTGGCGACGAGGGTGGGATCCTGCTTTGCTGTTTAAGGGGCTGAAGTCAACGAGGGATCGGCAATACATGCTGGAGGGAAGAGGCATTCCCCCCACCTCTCTAGGCCGGCTAGTAAGCTACGCTAGCGGCTGCGTGCTCAGCGGACGCATTCCCTGAACCTAAGAAGCAGGATCCAAGAATGCAGGAATCAAGAAAAGATGCCGAAGGTCAGCAAACTCAGAGAGTTCAATGTAAAGCATCCAGAAGAATGGCCGTTTTACCTCTCGCAAGTGGAGAACTATCTACGAGCAAACCAAATTGCAGAGGAAGGCCTAAAAGCCACCATGTTGCTGTGCGTGTGTGGACCAGCAACTTTTGACCTAGCAGAGAATCTTTTTGCACCGATGCCCATCTAAGCAGTATCGTTTGCAGACCTTAAGAAGAAGCTGACCGGGCATTTTCAGCCCAAGATGTCGGAGATGGCGTGGCATTATAAATTTGACCAGAGAGTGCAGCTACCCGGAGAGACAGCTTCAGAGTTTATCGTGGGCCTAAGGCAGGCCGCACACATTTGCAAGTTCTTGAACTTAGAGGAATGACTAAGAGACTGGTTTGTCTGTGGCCTTTGAGACAGAACCCTCAAGCAGAGATTGTTTGCTAGACCCAATCTCACATTCTCCGAAGGACAGGACGAGGTCATGGCCGACAAAGCTGCCAGGAATGCAGTGCAGACAGTTCAGCACACCAAACCTTCAAAAGTTGAAGATTCCGTCCATTTTGAGGTCACCAAATGCATCAGAGAATCGTCAGAAGATGAAGAACCCAAAATCAACAAGCTACAAAGGCAACCAAATGCGCAAAACCGCAGCAACCACCAATGAGAGAACAATTATAAGGCAGTTCTCTTACCTAGATGTAAGGGGTGCGGAGGCAACCATCTTCGCGCCAATTGCAGATTTTGCTTGGCCACGTGTAGAGCTTGCGGAAGGACTGGCCACATCGCAGTGGTTTGCAGAGCCCGCCAGAGAGACAGGCCACCCAAACACCAGTTGGAAGAACCGACTAGGAGAGGTACTGGGGCTCAGGGTCCAGTTAGTGTGGGGTTCTTCAGAAACCGGAGAAGCGTTTGCCGCACCGGGGCTCGTCACCCCCTCAAGCCTAAACTCAAGCTCTCAGTAGAGCTACCAGGAGTTCCATGTAAGATGGAGTTGGACTCTGGCTCGGTGTTATCGATCATTTCACAAGACACGTTCAACTTTGTGTGTAGGCGTAGTAACAATTGGGCTAAACTAAGACCCTCAGATATCATTTTAACGGATTTTCAGAACGCTCATGTTAAAGTTAAGGGTGAAGCCACATTATTGGTAAAATTTAAAGAGTTTTTGGGGCACCTGGATATAATAGTAGTAGAGGGCCAAAGAATGAGTCTTATTGGACTTGATTGGTTTGATGCTTTAGGCATTCAAATTACAGGCATTAACCGGACACAAACTGCAGACCTCATGACTGTTTGCGAAGAATTTGTGGATGTTTTTGATTCAACCCTGGGGACTTACACTGGCCTGCCAATTTCTTTTAAGTTAAATCCTAATGTGCCAATTAGGATTAAGCCTCGCAGGGTCCCCTTTTCCCTAAAGCACAAAATCGATTCCGAAATTGATAAGCTAGTAGAACAGGGCGTATTACAGCCTGTTGATGGGGGGGGGAATGGGAAACTCCTATTGTCACCCCACTGAAGTCCAACGGGAAAGTTCACATTTGTGCTGATTATAAATGCACATTAAATAAGGCCCTTAATCAACATGCTTACCCGGTTCCTGTAGTCAACCATATTTTAGCCTCCTTGCAAGGGGGAACCATTTTTGCTAAACTTGATTTAGTGCAGGTGTATCAGCAATTGCCGGTTGATGAGGCCACAGCCACGGCTCAAACAATAGTAACTCACAGAGGGGCATTCAAAGTCAAACACTTACAGTTTGGAGTCAGTGTTGCACCGGGTATTTTCCAAGGGATTATGGAATGCACACTTAAGGGTATCCAGGGTGTCTGCCCTTATTTTGATGATGTTCTCATTGCCGGGGAATCCCCAGAAGGGTTGGCAAGTAGGCTCAGGGCTGTTTTGCAGAGACTCCGCGATGCAGGCCTCAAAATGAAGAAAAACAAATGTAGTATTGGGGTCTCATCAACGGAATTCTTGGGGTTCCGTATCGATGCTAATGGAATTCACCCTGCTGATTCAAAAGTGAAGGCCATCAAAATGTCTCCAAGGCCAAAATCAAAAGGAGAGCTGCAAGCATTTTTGGGCCTCCTAAATTTTTATCACACATTCCTACCTCATAAGGCTGCAATAGCAGAGCCCCTCCACAGGCTGCTTGATAAAAAAGGCCCTTGGAAATGGACTAACTTACACGAAAAAAGTTTCTAGGATCTGAAAGCCCTTCTATCAGAAAAGTCCACTGTAACTCATTACATAGAGTCTAAACCTGTATGTCTTGCATGTGATGCATCTCCCTATGGGGTGGGGGCAGTCTTAAGCCACATAGAGAAGAATGGGAAACAGGTTCCTATTGCATTTTACTCTAGGACTTTATCTTCTGCTGAGCGCAATTATGCACAGATTGATAAAGAAGCCTTGGCCATAGTGGCTGGAGTTAAGAAATTTCATGATTATTTATATGGCAGAGATTTCACTGTCTACACTGACCACAAACCTCTCTTGGGGTTGTTCACAATAGACAAACTCCCCACATACTATCTCCAAGAATGTTGAGATAGTCTATATTTTTGTCTGCATACAATTTTAAGTTAATTCATAAACCAGGAAAGGAAATGGGCCATGCGGATGGCCTCAGTAGACTACCACTGCCACTAATGGATCCTGATCCAGCTCCTGCTGCTAAAATATTGTCCATTCAGGACTTACCTGAGTTTGCCCTCCATGCAGGGGATATTGTTGCTGAAACTGCCACAGATAAAATTCTGAGTAGAGTGTTGTCATGGGTATACACGGGCTGGTTGGAAAAAAGTCCAGGCTCTGAATTTCAAAGTTATTTTGTCAGGAGACATGAGTTGTCTGCACACAAGGGCTGCATTTTATGGTGCAACAGAGTCATAATTCCCACTTCATTGAGGGACAGAGTCTTAAACTCTTTACATGAAGGCCATCCAGGCATTGTCAGAATGAAAGCCTTAGTGAGAAGCTACCTTTGGTGGCCTGGCCTGGATAAGGCTGTAGAGGATCAAGTTCATGGTTGCTATACATGCCAGCAATCTAGGCCTGAAATGCCTCAGGCCCCAGTTCACAGGTGGGAGGAAACGCATACCTCCTGGTCTAGAGTTCACATAGATTACGCTGGGCCTTTTCAAGGACAGCTTTTCCTGATAGTTGTGGATAGCCACTCAAAATGTCTGGAAGTAGTTCCAGTTCCTAATATGACTACTGCTAGGACCATCCAGGTGCTAAGAAAACTCTTTGCAACACATGGGTTGCCTGACGTTTTAGTTTCTGATAATGGGGCTCAATTCACTGCTGCTGAGTTTCAGGCTTTTCTTAGAACTAACCTCATCAGACATGCTACATCTGCACCATTTCATCCTTCTTTGAATGGACAAGCTGAACGCATGGTGAGGACAACAAAGGAGGCACTCAAACATATTATCACAGGTTACTGGCATCACAGATTGGCAGATTTCTACACCCTGCACTGCTACAGGTAAAAGTCCTGCTGAGCTACGTTGGGGACGACGTTTGATTACTAAACTGGACAGGTTGCATCCAGACAGAGTGGCATCAGAAGCCTCTAGACCAAAACCCCCGAGGGGGCTGCAAATGGGCGGTTGGGTTTGGGCCAGGGAATTTATGGGTTCCTGGTCAAGTAACCAAGGCATCCGGACCCCTATCTTATGAAGTGGGGTTGGAGGGAGGTTGACTGGTCAGAAGACACATCGACCAACTCAGAAAAAGGTTTCCAGAATGGTCACTAAGTGAGGACTGTGGTATAAGTCCCTCCTGAGGTCCTCAAACTGGTATCCAAGCCAGCCCACACCAGAACCACCAGGGTTTTCCCTTCTCAGCAGAAGTTGAATCTGAGGAAGAACCAGGAAGCTCGGAAGTGCAACATGGAACCCCTGACTGGGCAAGCCAGCCGAATCTCAGCAACCGCTGTGCCAACTCTGCAGAACAGACTGACTCTGGGGTGGGCCAACCTGGTGAGGCCAGCCAGAGCGTTTCAATCCCCCTGGACAATGGAGCACAAAGGGACATGGGTCTACCCAGCCCACTGGGTAAGCTGGTAGACCACAAAGTGAGGGGAATTCCAAGGCGTTCCTCCAGGCCACACAAACCTCTGGCATATCTCTCAGACTATATTGTAAAATAAAGTGATGTGTAGTGTTGTGACAATTGTACCACTACCTACAGAAATTGGGGCATTTTGAAACTGCCTGTATTGCTTGTAAGCATGTTCATGAGACATTGTTTAATCTCATTGTAGTCCTTACTGCATTGGCAAGCCGTTTAGCCTTTTAATCTCATTGTAGTCCCTACTACAATGGCACATCTGTAAAGGTCACCTAATGTCATTGGAGCCACCTTGAATTTATAAGCATTATTAATTATTATTTTGTTATTATTTTATTATGGCTGTTGGGAGTGATTCATAAGTCTTGACTGCTGTTAAGCTTATTAAGGGGTATTATAGCCTGTCTTAGGAGGGAGGGGTGTTATGTATTGGGCTTGTGGTATTACACCATGTGCATTGCTGGAGAGCTAATGGCTCTCCAGCAACCCAGACAGGCCATCTCCGGTCCTGCAATTGGTCAGCCCCAGGCGGCAAGCATGGGTTCAAACCTATTGGCTGCCACCTTAGGGCTAGGCTATATATTGTGGCTGGGTGCGGCCCAAGCTCAAGTACAGTTCCAGCAAGAATAAAAGAATGAGTTTCTCTGTACTCAGCCTTGTGTCATCATTCCTGCTCACCAGAGCTCACAACTTAACAGTGGCGCAGTTAGAAAATTATGCAAGGGTGAATTGCCAGCAGGGGTGTCCTTATCAGGGAAATAATAACAACAGAAGCAGCATAGAAGCCACTGGATCAATCAAACTGATTCACTCTTCGATTCTAGGACTGGGTTCCATTCCTGTTCCAAAAAAGTCTTCTTTGAAAAAAGGTCTGTTTCTAGTGACTTAATGCACACAGGTAATGTCTGCCAACAAACGGCAATGGTTTGTCACTGCCTTCCATGATGTTTTTCAGCTTCCCATCCCACGATGGGATTTCCTAGGCTTCCCATCCATTTCCCATCCAAGTTCAAACAAGGACTGAACGTGCTTAGCTTTCTTTCAACCAAAGTCACAAGGTGTTGCCATCAGTGGTTATGTTCAAAAGGAGAGGACATTTGAAAAAAACCAATAATAAAGGGAAGAAGAATCTTTCTCCACATAAGCTAGCAGGATTTTGAAAGTGGTATATGATCTATTAATTTAGCCCATGTTAGATCCCACTCTTCTTGAGACCATTTGTACCTGTGCTGGAATGTATGTTAATCCTATTTGGCTTATTAAATGTAGAACAATCTAATATTTTGTTTCTAATGCCAAGACCTTTAAGGAACATCTGGGCACTGAGCAATATACACTGGGTTTCCAAAATGGTGCCTGTAGATATTTACACAGGCTCCATGCTCCATGCTCTTCCTTTATTTAAAGATTCAATATTTTTTTTTACAGGAAATCAACAGACAGCAAAGCAAAGACTGACTTATAAGAGAAGTCTGGGCCCTTCATGTACACCTGACACGTTCTTAGAAAATAGAAAAGATGGGAGACAGCCACAGCAGCAAGCTACATTTGAAAATGTTTGAAAAATTCAGAAACAAGAAGGAGTGGACAGCATTCCAGGAAGCTACAGGTGATGGTGAGTAGCAATATTGTTCATTTGGCTTCTAGTGACCATTGGCTTGATGTGCCCACTGTGCAGTTATTTTTGGAGAACTCCCAGGATATGATTTCATTCCAAGTACATCTACCAGCCCCAAACATTTATAAACCTAGACTTGAACTAAACTCAAGACTGTGAAAGTATGAGCACTTCTTGATAGCATGTTAAAAATCTGTTTTAAAAAACAGTCAAAAAATTAATTTCCAATAACTAGGAACAGAATATTCACACACACCCCAAATTAATAAGCCATAGTCTTTAAAAGGACTTTAAAAGGAAAGGAAAACATATACCTGATTCTACTCATTTGGAGTAGAATTGTCAACTTTCATCTCAGGGGATGAAGGAAGAACCAGCACAAGGGCTGGACTGAGCAGATATAGTCTTGTTGACATTATTCTACTGGCATTACATAATTCCATTATGTTCTATGACTAGACACTAAAAGAGAAGCTATTCACGGTCACTGTGCAGGACCTGCACACTATTGATTTTCAGGTCAGGTAACTCCAGTTCTGGCTCTATGCTCTCTGTGGTCATAAGGTGAGAATCAAAACAAAACTGTATGACTGTTATAATAATAATAATAAAGTTGGAAGGGACCTTGGAGGTCATCTAGTCTGACCCCCTGCTCAGGCAGGAAACCCTATACCATTTCACACAAATAGCTGTCCAGTCTCTTCTCACTGTCAGGAAATTTCTTCTTAGTTCTAGGTTGCTTCTCTCCTTGATTATTTTCCATCCGTTGCTTCTTGTCCTGCCTTCAGGCACTTTGGAGAACAACTTGACTCCCTCTTCTTTGTGGCAACCCCTTAGATATTGGAATATCATGTCCCACCTCATCCTTCTCTTGATTAAACTAGACATACCCAATTCCAGCAACCGTTCCTTATATGTTTTAGCCTCCAGTCCCCTAATCATCTTTGTTGCTCTTCTCTGTACTCTTTCTAGAGCAGACATGTCAAACACAAGGCCCGGGGCCCAGATCTGGCCCGCAAAGTGGTTTCATGTGGCCCGCGAAGCCATCCTGGAAACAGTGAGGGAACGGCTCCCATTACCTTGGCCCTGGCCCAGAGACCCTCCTTCTGCCAGAGACCCCCAGATCTGTCCCACCCCTGCCCAGGCCCTCATAGGCACCCTTGATGCGAATGATGTAGAGCTGGCCACGCCCACCCAGTAGGCCATATGCACTCTAGCCACGCCCACCCAGTAGGCCATGCCCACCCTGGCCACACCCACCCGGCCCCCTGAGGGCAACCGCAATGCTGATGCGGCCCTCAATGAAATTGAGTTTGACACCCCTGTTCTAGATCAACATCTTTTTTAGAAATTATTTGTCATTTTCTTCACAAGTTCCATTTCTCACAGTACCATCAGATATTGTCACTCATTGCTTAGTCATGTAAACATATGCAAGCATTATATTGCTTATTGTGTGGACTTCATGGATTAATCGATCCTATTATTGGTTGAATACATTAAGGATACTACCTCGTTAAGCCTCATTCCTACATAATGAGTTGGAAGCACCTTTCAGCAATTCAATCCACAGGCATTGCCACTTACATTTACTTGTCTGTCCTTACTATTAAAATTTTCCTCAATTTATAAAAGACCTGCTCAATTCTTATTCCCATTTGTTTGGAGCTCTCTTAAAACCAATCTGAAATAACCAAATTTGCTATTTTCAGCCTTCTGTTAAATAATACATTTTTCAGTGTTGGCTTTGAATTAATTCCACACCACTCAAGTCCCATTCAATTGTGAGGTGTTTTTTTTCTTTCTGAATAATTCTGAAGTAAAGGAGAATCTTTTAAAAATTTACCAGCTGCATAGAAGAGGAAAAGTAACTTTTTTATACTTTGCATGACAAACTCTCATTTTCAATACTTTCTCTGCTATACATCTATTGTCTATAGTTCCTTGTACTGTTTTGTATCTGGAAAGAATAGAGGGAACAAAGTAACTGCTACCAACTGGAATATCAAGGGAAAAGACTAACTGGAAGGTGCAGTCCTTTAAAAAAAATAATTATGTCCACCTTAAGGCACTGGAATTGTTCCACCTTAAAAGTATTAACCCTGAGCTAGAGCCCATCCCTTTGCCTGATGCTGATGCTGCCGATTCCTGCAGCAGGAGGAGGGGGATACAGGCACTGCAAGCAGCATCCGAGGGTACCACAGGCACGGAAGGCTTACCAACCCAGCCGAGAGAGCTAACTGCTCTGCTGCTGTGGGGTGACAATCTAGGAAAGGCTTCCCCTTTGTGATCCTTCTTTTGAGAGCGCCTGTGTGCAACCTGCTTTTGCCTCCCTCTGTCTCTCATTTTCCTTGGGAATTGCATCTCCTGCTGCTCTTCACTCCTTCTAGCTACAAAAGCTGCACACCAAGACAGAGCCCCATTGCCCAGCCAGCATGACTACAGAAATCAATGAATGCAGCATCAAGGTGCTTTGTAGGTTCCGGCCCTTGAATCAGTCGGAGATCATACGGGGAGATAAATTCATCCCGGTTTTCCAGGGCGATGACACCGTCATCATTGGGGTAAGCAAATACTGGAGGTGAGAGAAATATGTACATCTGTCTGGAAATGCTTCAGAAATGAAAGGCTTTCACTTCTTGATCCTCTTAGTAAGGCCTGTTCTGGATGGCAAATTGTCCTTGGGTACAAGAGCCGGCTGCTCTTAAAACAAGCTGAATTTATGCTTAAATTCAGCTCTTTTGTGTGCTTAAGGAGCCATTCAGGTGGAATCTTTTATATCTTCCTGCTAGCTTAAAAGCTATCGTCATAAACAAGGGCGCATCTACATCTATCCAAGGGAAAATTGATAATGAAGAAAGATGCTTTGAGTTTTTTAATTTGTGTTTGCATCCATGAAGCCACTGGGTGTGGCTAGTTTAGCTATTGGTTTGACTCCTGGGGGAAAAAAAATAAAGGAACCTCTTAGAATTGGATGGAAAACAAAACAAAAATTCATAGCAAATGCAATGTTGGTTTCTCTCCATCAAATCTCTTTGCAAGTGCTATATTTTCTTCTCTTTCCAGACCTTAAAATTTTTCTGTCAGTTCAACTTTAAATTAGGCTGTTCTTTCTCCTCCACATCCCCGCCTATAGACTATTCCCTCAAAGATGAAAAGTTGATGTCTAATTGGATTTTCCAACATTACCAATTGTAATTTTTCCTGACAGTTCCCACTGCATCCTATCCTCCTCCATAATGCTCCATGTGCCAGTTCCATTCATAAGTGTAAGAATGCAAATTATGCAGGTGCTTGCTAAATAGCCGGCAGGTTGTTTACACATGTCTGACAACGCCCCTGAAGCTTATCCTTGGGGTCGCTGAGTTTGCTTCTTTTTGTTATAATTCTGGGTTTTTGTCGATTGTTTGGCTATTTCGGGAGCTAAATATACCCACTAAGGGGAGGAGTCGTGACTGATTTTGCTCGGAGTAGAAACATATATGCTGTTACCATGTTGAACAATTATGTTTAACCCTCCTCTCATAATAGACCAATGCCACTAGCCATTATTTTACCAGTAGTCTTTAAACTGTAATTTAGGGTTCATCCACTGGCCACAACTGATAGATATTAAATGAAGATTAGTTTGGTTTGCACCCAAGGTGACCCAGCTACTCATGGTATACGGGAAGATTCAAACTCCAAAATAGTCTACTTTACCGCACATGAATTCATGCTTCCAGGATCTCTCCCTAGTCCCTTGCAGCAGAGAAAATTATCAATCAGCATGGCCTGACTTGCTTTCCTATTGCACCAGCAAATTAAGGCCTGTGATCTCAAATTTATTTTCTACTTGGATGTCAGGTTGTTTTCTCTTGCCTTGGCTTGGGAAAGGCTGGCATGTAAAAAAAGCCTTTTTTGATTTGGTCCTGCTGCACTGCAAAGTCATTCCAGTTGGTGGGTTCAGCAGAGATTTTCAGTGGAGCTCCTGAACACGATGGGCCTCTGTTTCACCATTTGTGTCGTTTCTTTCTTTATAAAATCTGAACTACAGTTATCTGTTCATCTGAACTACAATCAAACTGTTCAAAATTGCCTAAGCTCCACCCCAGTTATCACCAGATCAGTTAAGACTGGTCTGTTAAGAGATGGATTCATTTAGGCACTTGGAGTTGGGTAGATTTTTGCCTTTCCTGAAAGACAGCCCCATTCTTCTTCCTTTGGAAGAAAACCACAGTAAGGCATGAATTTCACTGCCGAGAGAGCAGGCACAGGATGTCTGGGCTCAGCTGCTTGGTCATCTCTCAGAGCAATGACTAGGAGCCTTCTTTCCTATGTACCACTCCCTTCCTTTGTGTTCAGCTCTAGGCCATGACTAGATCCATTTCCAGGTTACATCTTTGTTTTGATGCCACCATCATTTTGATCTTCTGCCCTTTACTGCTCTTTCCAGATGAGATTGCACATGGCTCCAAGGGTGGTTGTTGTTGTTGTTTGGAGGGAGCGCGGGGGGTCTCCTTTGCCTATGGCAATAGGTAAAGCCACTGATATTACAATCAGCATCTGTCTGCTTACATCCATTCCAGGACACCTGGAATGAGCAATAGTGATGATGTATTTATTATTTGATTTGCTGATTTATTTATTTTTCTTCCATTGATGCTGAACCAATTTTCAGCTGGAAAGAACTCACGTTAATAATTGATTTTCTTACACATCAAGGAAATCCATCTATTTAGCTGCAGCTTTTTTTCTCCTGAAATATTCTGGGAAAATTATTCTGATTTTCTAGTCATGGTAACAATGGTGAAAACATTGCTGCTTCTGAACACGTTGTAAGGAGCCTTCATGACTCCTGTACCTTTTTTTTGTTTTGTTATTATTATCTCTCGCTACCCTAATATTTTCCAGAAATTATGTCACTAAATACAAGCAACTAATCACTACAAAATGGTGAAAGTATTTCTCTCCATTGTTCAGTATATATAAAAGAAACCACATGTCACATTTTTCTGTGTGCCAGTACAATCTAGATCTTTTAGGAAAAAATCCTAAAGATAACTAACTGGAAGAAATCACACCAATCCCTCTTTGACAGCATCACTTTACCATCTAACCCACTTCATCATCACTTCAATCCTGCAGAAAAAGGCAAAAATTAAGGATAGCCTTGCATCACTGAAAAATGTATTGCCTCCATTGTAAAAGATGAAGCAGCAACATGTACACAGGTTTCTCTATCCCGGTTAACATCCAGTTGAGGCAAATTCTAAATCTATCCTCTTCACCAGTGGTGGGATTCAAACATGTGAACAACTGGTTCTCTGTGTGGATGCCACTTCCAGAAGTCTATTCTGGGCCTGGGCAACAAAAAATTAGCTACCAGTTCTGCTGAAGTGGTGCAAACCAGCTGAATCCCACCACTGATCCTCACCATCATAAATAATGGAAGACCTGGCTGGGATGATATTCAAAACAACTGGGGACTATTTCCTGAGGGAAGGCTGATCTGGATAATCCAGGTCTGCTCTTGGCCTTGATAGGAACCTCTGTTTCTGGGAGGCCTACAACAGCTAAATCAGTCACGCAATATGCAATACAATTTACCTATATTTGGAATCCTTTAGTCTTTGAAAGTAGTCAGGTTTGTGGACCTTTATAATATAAATATTCCATAGCTGTAAATGGGAATTTAAAATGATGCATGGTGCAACTTAGAAAATGGATCTTCCTCTCTACCAGCAGAGTCAGCAAAAGGAAGAACTGCCCCAGTCCTTCTTCCTTAGCTACTTCTTACCACATCCCATCATTTATTCTTCTCTTCTCTTGCCTGACATGGGTCAGAATTAACTTTTGCCTTATCTTAAAAGGGGGAGAAGGAACTTCGTGGTAGCTGGTAGGAAGGCCCTCTCCCTGCCTTTTGAATTTTAACTGTCTTTGTCTCCTAATGAAATATTTAGTTTTTATGTTTTTAAATTTTACTTGTCCATTGCCCAGAATCCCTCTGTGAGGGAGATGGGTAATTTCTACATTAGATATATAAATAAATAAAAACAACATAGGCATTGGTAGAAAACCTCTCCTGTCTATTTTTTTTTAAATTAGATGTTTAATTTGTACTTATTTGTTTTGGTCACAATATTTCTATCCTGTACCATACGTAAATAGAAAACTCTGTTGCAGTTTTAGAAAGGGTAAAATATTCAAAGCAGAATAGAAAAACTAGCAAGGGAATACAGTGTAAAACTAGCAACAGGGAAGAAAAATAGCATAAACAGGACTAAGGAACAAACTAGCTTTTAGACTGAAAGTTGAAAGATAAAAGTACTGCTAGAACAAAAACAAAAGTCAAAGTATAGACAATGTGGAAATCCCTCTGCAGAAATCATTCTGTGAGCAGGATGGCACCACTGTAAAGCCATTTTCGTAAAAATCACCCTCCTCACTCACGTAAATTTCAGAATGCAAAAAAAGCAAAAATACTTACCATCATTTCCAATGAATATTGTAATATTAATTTTTATTAGATTTACCTTCTTATTTGTGGCAATGAAGATACAGAACAACCTTTTTCCTCCAACTTGGACACCCTCCTGATACATGGACTTCAATTCCCAGAATTCCCTAGCCAAAAGGGCTATTTGCTGCCATTTCTTACATTTGAACTTTACAGAACTAGGAAGCAGGCAGGTTAGAAAATATAAAGGTACCTATTTAAATCCACCCAGGGACCATCCGGTCAGAGCTGAAGAAGCTTCTTGGATGAGAAGTGAAACGTCTTCAAAGAAAAACAAGCAAGTCCAGTTGCATTGTGGAAAAGCACCTTTGGGATACCACTTTTACTCTCTGCTCCGTCAACTCTCTCATAGCAAAACAGAGCCTTGGTGGAGCAGTGGGCTAATGCCTCCTTAAGTAACACCAGCTGCCTGCAATTAGTGCAGGTTCGCGTCCCACCAGGCTCAAGGTTGACTCAGCCTTCCATCCTTCCGAGGTAGGTAAAATGAGGACCCAGATTGTTGGGGGCAATTAAGCTGACTTTGTAATAATGCCGCTTGGGGGGTGTGTGAAAGCCCTAACAAGCAGGCATCTACATAGAATGAAGGCTACTGCTAAGCTTGTAAGCCGCCCTGAGTCTTCGGAGAAGGGCGGGATATAAATGGAATTAAAAAAAACAAAAAACAGCAGCAACACTTTACTACACAATATGGAGTGTCTCAAGTGGTACCCACAGAAAATCAAGTATTTTCCATCTCTCCACCTCAGCCGGAAGCTGTGTGGCTACTGCACTGTTGCTCTCAGCCTCTGCCTACCTCTTGGGGCTATAGTTTCCTGGCATCTGCATCTCCTAACTGACTTCTACTGTACTCAACAAGGGTTAGAGCAGGGGTGTCAAACTGCCGGCCCGTGGGCCAGATGTGTCATGCCGAAACCGTGCCCACCCCAGCTCTGGCAATGGGGAAAAAGTCACCATACGTTGCAACACGTCACGTGACGTTGCGAGTTTGACGCCCCTGGGTTAGAGGGACCATTTGAAATCTTCTGTGGTTGAGATTGTCTCCCAGATTGTGCAGAGTGGCTTTGCTCTTTACTGGGGGAGGACTTGCATTCCCAATGAGTTATAGTATTTTGTGTAAGAGTTTATTGTTTTGTGACGATGCTAAGCAGGTAATATATTTTCTAAGTCATCACCATTATAACCTTCAGAATGATTTGCTAAGCTGCTTTTTGGCATGGAAGCACATGCTTAGCAAATATAAAAATCTACCTCGTAAAAAACAACTGAGTTGTAACTTGGATGGCCATTTGTGCAGAAAGGAAGGAAGAAATCAATTCCCTGTGAAAAGGAAAGGGGAGATAATTTCATTATTCTAATTTGTGCATTGAAATCCATATTTAACAATACTTACTAGATTTTAAATGGAATCCATATACTATTCCTTTACCATAGCATAAACTACTACAAGAGACTGTGCTCCTACAAAACCTGATGTACAGGTGTTTACCAGTGATGGGTCCTCTAATTCTTAAACCAAATATTGGTAGAATACTTGGTCATTCTGTTTACTTTGTCCCTTCTGAACCAGCCTGCTACTCAATCCATTTTGTGTTGGATTTTATGTTGCTTATAGCTATCAAATACAGTAAGTTGTTATTAAGCTACACTATGAAATACTTTTACTATGGGACAGGATACCTATTATCTTCGCTTGCTTTTTTTGCTCATTGTCAAAGTAATCTTCTAAATAGCTGAACAATCCCATCTTACCAAAAGGGAACTAAGATTAATTTTCCTAGTGAGATTGTCTTCTATAATATAGTATTTTTATTTCTGAGTGAAGCTAACTGTGAAGCTGTATGGATATTCTTAATACTATTTTTGTTTACTATAAAAATGTGTATAGAAATATCACCTAGACTGAGTGACTAGTTTTGAAACTTGCATGACAGACCTGTTCTCTAATTGGCCATAGACTGTAGTATGGAAGAGAGATAGCTTTGTTATTGAATTAAAATGGAAATGTAACAGAGCAAATAACCTCCTGCACAGTTTAATACTGGCAGTCCTCGACTTACGACCACAATTAAGCCCAGAATTTTTTGCTAAGTGAGAAATTTTATGATTTTTCTTGCCACATTTGTTTAAGTGAATCACTGCAGTTGTTAAATTAGTAACACCGTTAAGTGAATCCGGCTTTCCCATTGACTTTGCTTGTCAGAAGGTCACAAAAGGAAATCACATAACTCCAGGACACTACAACCATCATAAATATGAACCAGTTGTCAAGCATCCGAATGTAAATCACATGATCATGGGGCTGCTACAATGGCCATAAGTGTGAAAAACGGTCATAAGTGACTTCTTTCAGTGCCGCTGTATATTCAGACGGTCACTAAATGACCTATTGTTAAGTCGAGGACAATCTGTAGGGTAGTCCAAGTATGAAGAAGACTGGCTTTGCAGTCCCAGTCTGAAAGCATAGTCTAGCACATAGTGGGGGCACTGGAAATTCATTGTTGTAGTATCTCTTGGTATTATTCTGTGACTCTGGTCACTGTTTTCAATCAGTTTTTGGTGGCACTCATCTTCAAAGCCATTGGAGGTTTCATAGAACAGGGCTTGCCGGCAGCAGCTGCAGTTTCTTGCTTCTGTGGCTGGATGTCCACAGTGGCATAGAATTTCTTTCAGAGCACTTTTTAGTGTGTGAGAAGTCAACCCCAAGGTCTCTTCCCAGATTCCAGTACACTTACAGAGTAACTGGCAAGCATATGGCGATAATCTGTTCTGATGACTTGTCCCACCCATCTCATCTGGACTCTAATAATCAGGGACTCAGAGCTGGTGGACTCTGCAGGATCCAGGACCTCAATGCGAGAGATACAGACTGGCCAATAAATGCCTAGGGTGGAGTGGAGAGCCCATGTGGAATTTTTCTTCAGTTTTTTGGTGTGCCTTTGGGTACAGAGTCAAGGGCTCGCATCCATCTGGGAGAGAAAGGTTAACCACAGCTTTATGGACTTTCACTGTGTGGAGATGTGGATGTTGTGTTGATTGAGCATTCTAGTACGTAGCTACCCTGATGCCTGGCTGGCCTTGCTGATCTGAGAGTCAATTTCTTTGTCCAAAAACTTATTACTCAAGAGGATGCTTCCCAAGCATTTGGAGCTGTTTATATTTATCAGTTAAGTGTCGTCAACAGTGATTTTATTATTATTATTATTATTCTACAAGCTTGGTATTTGGCCCGAGATGGTAAAATACTTCAGTCTTGTTCAGGCTGATATTCAGGCTGAAGAGAATTTGAGCATCTGAGAATTTGTTCAGCATAAACTCTGAATCACTGTCATTGTGCCAGGAGCACATGGTCATCAGCCAAGAAGGTTTCTTTAGTGACTGTATGGGAGAATTTAGTCTATGCATTCAAGCAACTAAGGTCATGACCCTGCCTAGCAATAGCCATAGCACTTAGATTTATATTCTGCCTCACAGTGTTTTACAGCAGTGTTTAAGTGGTTTTACCGAGTCAACATAGTGCCCCTAACAATCTGGGCCCCCATTTTACCAACCTCGGAAGGATGGAAGGCTGAGTCCACCTTGACTCGGTCAGGATTGAAGGGATCAAACTCCTAGCAGTGTGAGCAGAGTGAGCCTGCAATTCTGCACTTTAACCATTGCACAACCACAGCATAGCAAGTGACACATGAAGAACAGATTGAACAGGATTGAGGCTAGCATTCCATCCTGTTTCACCCCACTGGAAATGGCTAATGTAATTGATGTACTATTGTTGTAAAGAATCTGTCCTGTCATTCTGTTGTGGAGTAGCTGAATCAACTTCACAAATTTCCATGAGCATCCATAACATCTCAGGTTGATACAGAGACCCTCCCTATTTACAATTTCAGATGCTTTTTTTTAGGTCGATGAAGACCAACTAAAGAGGCTTGTTCTGCTCAATGCACTTCTCCCAGACTTGGCCTCACAGCAAATATGATGTCTGCTGTACTCCATTCTGGCTGAAGGCCACTAGGTCTCTGGGAGGTTACTTTTCAAGACAGTGACAAGTCTGTTCATGAGAATGCAGTATATTTACAGTATATAGAGAATCACAATGAGGGCATCGCAGATGTCACTGGATTAGGTCTGGGTTTTGTAGTCTGCCAATGTTGAATGACTTTCTGATAGTCTTTCATTGCTTATGATGTAAAGGGGGCCAATTCGGTTTAATGGTTAGTGTGCTGGCCTAGGAATCAGGAGATTATGAGTTCTAGACACGCCTTAGGCATCAAAAAATGGCTCGGTGACCGGATTCTCTCTCAGCCCAACTCACTTCACTGGGTGGTTGTTGTGGGGAAAATAGGAGGAGGAAGGAGTATTAGGTATGTTCACCAGCTTGTGTTATTTATAAACAATAATAAGGGATATAAATAAAATAATAATAATAATAAAGTGCTAGTTGAGGACTGTCTGGACCAGCCTATGATCTGTCCAATACTTAGCACCTTACATGGCATGAGTGATTGTGGCGTTGTTGAGATTACGCTGACAAACTATGACATAGTCAAATAGGTGCCAGGGTAGGGTTGTAGTTTTGTATTGAAGTCTAACTATTGTGTTGTTGATGCACAGGTCATTGCTGTTTAGTTTTTCCATTTCATGTCTCCCAAGGACTCCATCATCCAGAATGACAAGCCTGTGACTTGCCAGTTATTTAAACAATCTGGTCCAGATCTTCATAGAAATCTTCCTTATCTTCATCTGAATTTGTGTGAATTGGTGTGTAAGTGTTGACAATGATGATATACCAGGATTTGATAAGACAAAATCGGAACTTCATAATGTGTTCATTTATTCCAGTAGGTAGAGCTGTTTTTCAGCAGAGCAGTTTTGATTGCAAAACCTACTCCATGAGTCCTGTTGTCAGTCTTTGGTTTCCTATTCCAAAAGAATGTATTATCCATTCACATAGCATATAAGCGATGTTTGAGCAAGGTCCACAGGATTGTCTGGGACACTATACATCCTCTTCAGGACCTGTTTTCCTTGTTACCTTCTGGGAGGAGGCTTCGTGGTACAGCAGAACATCCAGATTCAGCTAATGTGGGTCAATGAGCTCAGAGTAAAAAATGACAATAAATCCTACCCTACCCTACCCTACCCTACCCTACCCTACCCTACCCTACCCTATCCTATCCTATCCTATCCTATCCTATCCTATCCTATCCTATCCTATCCTATCCTATCCTATCCTATCCTATCCTATCCTATCCTATCTTACCTTACCTTACCTTATCTTACCCTACCCTACCCTACCTTACCTTACCTTTTCCTATCCTATCCTATCCTATCCTATCCTATCCTATCCTATCCTATCTTATCTCACCTTTGCTGCTTCCCATAATGTACTCTCACCTGCCAGCCTAATCTCACTAAGTGCAGCAATGTCAGCGTTATGAATGATGTTCATCTTTTGAGCTATGACAACTTGTCTGTATCCAGCAATGGAATAGCCATTGTACAGGAGCAGTCACACTCTCTAGGCAAAAAAAGACTTTAATTCAGTGGCATGCAGAACATATGACTGGAGACCTCTCCTGCTGCAGTGGAAGATCAGGATGCCTAAGTGTGTCAGTGTGCTGTTAGTGCTCCACAGTGCCTGGTGGGCCTGTCTTTTGGGCCATTAGACTCTTGATTAATTTCCTCCAGTCAATCTCCCAGGGTCAGACTTCCCACTCTGGGATAGACAAATCCTCTATCTCAAAGGCTATCCTAATCTGGGGTGTGGCCGCTGTACCTGTTACAGCTTACTTAAAGCTACAAGTGAGAGTTGAGTGCCAGCTGGTGCCCAAAGGTGAATCAGCAGCTCTAAAAAGGCTACCACCTCCATCAGAGCTGCTTCCCCTCCCTGAACATCCCATATGCCCCTTTACTAAAAGAGAAATTTAATACAGTATAAGTAAACAAAATACAAAACATTTAGGAAGGAACATTTGGGCCTAGTTCACGGGTGTCAAACTGGATCACATCACGTGATGTATCGTGATGTATTGTGTCATTTTTTGCCTTTGCGGAGCCGGGGTGAACATGGCCTGCGCCTGATGCATCCGGCCTGTGGGCTGCCATTTTGACACCCCTGGCCTAGATTAAGGAAATAGGATTCTGGAGAAGGCTTTCATTCCTGACTTTGACAAAGTGGTTGTGGAATGTAGAGTTAAGGAAGGATCATAATACGAGGGTTGTTACAGGCATTAATTCCTTGACATTCTTAACAGGCAGACCTGTAACAAGAAGTGAATTAAGACTCTGTATAGATAATAGAACTATGAAGAAAAAGAGCACACAAAAGAAAACATACAAAGACCAGATTGATGTTTCTGTCTTACCCTGGCAAAAGAGCGATTCGGTTTAATAATCTGGGTGAAAGAAATGAAACGATTCACACAAGCCCTGTGTTAATGAATTCATTTAATAAGGGGTGGGGTTTTGCTGATTTACTTTCCAATATTCTATATTCGCCTTTCCCCCCTCCCACCTCCGGTAATTAAACTAGATTGATGAAAGACATTGCAAATGCTATTTCCCTGTCCTTCTGTCCTTGCTGTTTAAGCATTTATCCCACATATCCCATAGTATGGGAGTGTGATTTTATAGACCTAAATTTATTGCAGGGATGTACATGTCGATTAAAGAGGTTTTATGCCATTTAAAATTTAGTTTATAATTTAGGTTATGGGCTGTTTATCTGAACCAACAAGTAAATACTAGATTAGAAAGGAACGAGGGAGAAGCCTCACTAAAGTCGCTTCAGAAGTCTAAGACCGACAGTTCAATTTCTTCTTATTTGTAAATTGTTCTGAAAGACTCGTTTGGCAATTGCCTTGCTGTAGAAATGTGTGATTTCATGATGTAAATGGCACGCCATCCTAAATTAGTTTTGCTGTCCTCTGATAGAATTATTTGTTTCAGTTTATACACTAGCCCAGACATGTCAAACACAAGGCCCGGGGGCCGGATCCGGCCCGCGAAGTGGTTTCATGTGGCCCGCGAAGCCATCCTGGAAACAGGGAGGGAATGGCCCCCACTACCTTGGCCCTGGTCCAGAGACCCTCCTTCTGCCAGAGACCCTCAGATCTGTCCCACTCCTGCCCAGGACCCCATAGGCACCCTTGATGCGAACGATGTAAAGCTGGCCACGCCCACCCAGTAGGCCATACGCACTCTAGCCATGCCCACCCAGTAGGCCACACCCACCCTGGCCACACCCACCCGGCCCCCTGAGGGCAACCACAATGCTGATGCGGCCCTCAATGAAATTGAGTTTGACACCCCTGCACTAGCCATTTGTAGTAAAACCTCAGAAGGTATTTGACTACTGTGCATTTGAGACGCCTGGAAAACATATGTCCTCCAGCAAATTGGGATAGTAAACTCAAAGTGTGGTCAGTGATTAACAGCTTAACTGAAACACTAATACACAAAAGGGATCATTGTACTGAACCCAGAACAGTTATCCACAGGGAACCATTGGACCTCCCAGAACAGCTAAACTCATCCTCCCAGTAATTGCAGCCAACAAAACTAATGATGTGAGTTCAGCAAGAACTGGAGGACCACAGGTTCTCCATCCCTGCACCGAATGCTCTTCATACTTATGGCCCGGCTGTCTCTTGCTGTTTTCTACTGCCGCAGAATGTGAAATGTGACTACTATCCCTGCAGTGGGTTTCTTCAATATTCCTGCAGACAAATAGGATGATTGCTCTTAAGGCAGAAGAGAAGTAGCCACAGCCCACAGGGGACGGGGATGGGGGTGGGGGAAGAGGAGGAATATCCGTAGCTTGGCAACCATGAGAAGAGCTGTACATACTGCAGAAAATCTCAGCGATAGGGTGAAGAGGAAGAGACAAGGGATGCAGAGAGCTACATTTGCCTTCATCTACTCAGTGTAGTGGCTTCTGACCTAAGGCAGCTCTTAATCTAGTACTGCTTTAACACAGATGCACTCCTCCAGTTGTTTTAATTGGTCTGTGATTGGGGCAAAAGCTTTTGCCTCTGTACTGGGGTGATTCCGTAGCAAAATTGGGGGGCACAGTTCAGCAAAGGCGTAGCATAATTATTGTTGGCAGTTTCACTGGCAGAACCTCAAAAGTCACATGTTTTTACACTGATATTATCTTCAGTTCAGCTCTTTTCCTGGCTGTGTGGGGAAGTATTATTGTAACAACAACAACAACAACAACAACAGTAGTAGTAGTAGTAGTAATAGTAGTAGTAGTAGTAGTTAGAAGGGACCTTGGAGGTCATCTAGCTCAACCTCTTGCTCAGGCAGGAAACTCTATACCATTTCAGACAAATGGCTGTCCAGTCTCTTCTTAAAAACTTCCAGGGTTGGAGCATTCACCGCTTCTGGAGGCAGGTGGTTCCACTGATTAGTTGTTCTGTCAGGAAGTTTCTCCTTAGTTCTAGGTTGCTTCTCTCCTTGATTAGTTTCCATCTGTTGCTTCTTGTCCTGCCTTCGAGCGCTTTGGAGAATAGCTTGACTCCCTCTTCTTTGTGGCAGCCCCTGAGATATTGGAACACTGTTATCATGTCACCCCTCGCCCTTCTCTTCAATAAACTACACATACCCAATTCCAGCAACTGTTCTTTTAGCCTCCAGTCCCCTAATCATGTTTGTTGCTCTTCTCTGTATTCTTTCTGGAGTTTCAGCATCTTTTTTACATCGTGGTGATTATATTTTGTCCCTCATTTATTCAGAGGATTAGTTGTTTATGCTACTAAAAATGATTCCTTTAATCTTTCACTGGGGGAAAAGGTGCATTGTCAGACAAAACTTTTAACTAGGGTGCCTTAAAGAATGCGAACAAAATCTGGGACCCATAAGTCCCATGGAACTGAAATGTGACAAATTTTATAAAACATTTTTATGACATAAACATGAAGTTTATAACAGTTTATAACAATACAAAATGTCATATAACATTTCTTGTGATGATGTTTGATTGTGCTTTAAAGGCAGATACAAATTTGAAGGTATCCCAACTTTTCCAGTGAAGGCAGTAAATTAGAACAGGGCTTTTCAACCAGTGGTACGGGTACCACCTGTGGTACATTGGCACCTGGCAGGTGGTACATGACCAACTTAGAAAATTGGTAGCGGGGGAGGGGAATGAGCTGAACCGGTGGCAGCACCGCACAAGCCTGAGTGAAGATGGCTGGAGCTGCAAGGCTGTCAGGGCTCAGTGGAACTGCCAGGATCAGCACCTGATTCATATTTATGACAGTCACAGTGTCCCAGGGTCGTGTGAAATGACCAAAACCTGCTGCAACCACCCAGCAGACGGGAAATAAAAACCAAACACCCCCCACCCCACCCCCGCTGCCAATCCTCCACAGAAATGCTCACAACAATGAAAACCTCGAATTGAAGGCAGAGCACTGCCGGGCAGGCAGGCAGGTGTCTTGCTCAGCTGTGGCTTGGAGGGCACTTTTTTCAGTGCCATTGTAACTTCGAACAGTCACTAAGTGAACTGTTGTAAGTCGAGGACTACCTGTACTTCATCACTTTTTTCCTTTTTTTTTTTTGGTCATCAAGTTTTTGACATCTTGCTAGGCGACTGATGGTACTCGGATGTTGCCATATCCTAAAAGTGGTACAATGGGTGAAAAGGTTGAAAAGCCCTGAATTAGAATGTCTGTCTTTGTTGAAGACACTGAGGAATCTGATAATGAAATATCTTTGAAATGATAAGCCAATCAGGTAACAAATTGCCTAGTAAAGGACTAAAACTTTATTTAACAGGAAGATTGTATGAACTAATAATATAGCTATAGGTTGTGCCAGTTTAGTGTAGAATTCCATTCTTGTTTAAATTCCATTCTTGTGCTTATTTTTTCAAGAGCCACAAATGTGTCTCTTGCATTTTTTTCTTTTCTTTTATATACTTTAGCTGTCTCTTTTTCCTTTTGTTTCCTTCTTTACATTTTAGTCAAATGTTCTCAAAACTTTATCCAAGTTGTCTTAATTTCTGCCCAACTTGCCTTATATAACTGTAACTCTTACGTTATTTCAATACAATTGAAGTCATAGAGAAATTTCATAGAGAAATTAATGTTTGAGGGAATCAGCCCTAAACCAAGAATACAAATGGATTGAGCCTGGGAAATAATAATATATATAAAAATAGTTACTTAAACAGTAACTTAAATCTTTTCTAGCTTAGAAGACATAACCTTGGATTTGGATAGCTGGTGCTCCTTATTTCATCAGTTTCTGACTGCCTCACCCATGTTTCTAGCCCTCATTGTGCAAAATATCTTTAAAAAAATTGTAAGCAGCATTTTGTGCAGTAACCACAAGGGGTGCCTATAGCTCTCACATGCATCAGAATCTCATACAGTATATGATTTCAAGGTTATGTTTGTGATTGTTTCTTGCTGTTTTTGACTTCATAATTTCTATTAATGGTAAATTAGATTCTGTCATTACTCATGTATTACACTGAGGATGGAATGTGCAAATTAAACTGGCTTAGGAGAAATGAGCATATTGACTATACTGTACTATTTCTTCATCCGGCAGATAATTCTTTAGGGAATTTATGATAGGAAGACGTGATGACCTCTGCTGTTTAAATGGCCTTAAGATGATAAAGTATTCAGCCATAATAGCTAAATATATTTTTCAAATTGGGTGCTTTGGGATATCAGATATTGTAGCATTAGTTTGCAAAGAAGAAGCAAACAAATATTTACAAATCTTCCACTCAGAAGTATAAGAACCAAGTTTACACACTCAGAAGCACATAGCGGTCACTTTTGAAACAGAACATCCAACATAATGATCTAATTTTAAGAGTTACATATCTAATTCTTTTACATCAACATTTTTTCCACCATCAAATTGTTATGAATGTAGAATTTATTTGCTTTGACAAAGCAGTTTGGTTTCTACAAGTACTTAACACCAATAATTAAGTAAACAAGGCCCACCAGTGGGAAGAAGCAAGATAACAGTAATAGTTAAAGAGGGTTTCAACCAAGAAATTAATTTTGAATAGGCTCTTTCTTTATTTCAAAAGTACAAGATTAGGATAGTTTCGCTCAGAGAACGGGTGGTCCTCAACATACGACCACAATTGGCCCTAAAATTTCTGTTGCTAAGCAAGACAATTGTTAAGTGAGTTACATCCCACTTTATGACTTTTTTTGGCCATGTTTGTTAAGCTAATCACTACAGTTGATAAGTGAACCACGCAGTTATTAAATAAATCTGTTTCCCCCCCATTGACTTTGCTTGTTAGAAGCTCCTTAGGAAGATTACAAATGACCATCTCAGGATCCTGGGACACTGCAGTCATTGTAAATACATGCCGGTTACCAAGTTTGATAATTTATTTATTTATTATTTATTTATTTATTTGATTTATATACCGCCCTTCTCCTGAAGGACTGAAGGATAATGTGACTGTGGGGATGCTTCAAGAGTCATAAGTGTGAGAACTGGTCGTAAGCCACTTTTTTCAGTGCCGTTGTAACTTTGAACAGTTATTAAACAAATGGTCTAGAGATCAGGAGTAGGCAACCTTGGCTCTTTTATGATTCATGGACTTCAACTTCAGTTCTGGGAGTTGAAGTCCACGAGTCATAAAAGAGCCAAGGTTGCCTACCCCTGGTCTAGATCTAGCTGTAATTAACCTCCCTTGATTTTAAATGCATCTGTGGTATCTGTAGCCATGATATCTAGTATTTTTCATTTTAAAAATAAGAGGTTGCTGCTGAATCTGTGACTGCCATTCCACTTGCTGCTTGTGAATGGAAAATTCTTCCCTATTTCATATCTTTTCTCTTATGTTTTGTGTCTTTATCATTCTCTCCGTTTTTCTTTTAATTTCCTGAAGTTGCAAAACACAATTATCCACATGCCCTGTGTTGTCCTCCTTTTCCACTTCCAGCATCCTAAAATGGCTGAGTACTCAGCAACAGTTGCCTTGACTCTCCCAAAGCAGATTATGGGATTTTGGTGGATGCATCTATCACTGATAGAAGAAACACATACAAAAGAAATTGATTATAACCTTAGCAGATCCAGCTAAGGATTGTGGTTGTAAATGAAAATGGACCAGGATCCTGTTCAACCATAGAAGTACCAAGTAGCTATTATCTTGGAGTTCATAAGTTGCAATATTTTCAGTTTTCTGCTTCTTGTACTTCCCTAGAATTCTTGAAGGTGTATTTTTCTCGTCAATCTCATAACGCTTGTAAGCTTGAGAGGATCCCACTACCTTCAAAAAGATTGGTCACCATAAATGATATCCATATGATCATAATTCTCAAGGAACCTAGCCATAATATTTAAAGGCAAATTGGGGAGAATTTTCTTTTTTCTTAAGTAGAGTGGATTTTCTTGTATTATTCCTAATATGTACACTAAATTTAAATGAACAATTTGTTTAAATTCATGTACAATTATAGCTTTGCAGAAAATTTATATGTCTTGCTTTCAGTGTCTTAATCTAACCATATGCCTCAGAAGGTTTCCCTGTTATATCTATTATATATGCCAAATTGAGGGTAGCAATATTTCATAAATTTAGTAAAAGGTAAAGGTTCCCCCGCACATGCGTGCTAGTCGTTTCCAATTCTAGGGGCCGGTGCTCATCTCCGTTTCAAAGCCGAAGAGCCAGCGCTTGTCCAAGAATGTCTCCGTGATCATGTGGCCGGCATGACCAGACACCAAAGGCGCACGGAACGCTGTTACCTTCCCACCGTAGTGGTCCCTATTTTTCTACTTGCATTTTTACATGCTTTCGAACTGCTAGGTTGGCAGAAGCTGGGACAAGTAACAGGCTCTGTTAACCCAGCACTCAGGATTCGACCCGCCAAACTGCTGACCATCTGATCGACAAGCTCAGCGTCCTAACCCACTGAGCTACTGCGTCCCTTCCATAAATTTACAAGCCCCAAAATAAAAGTAATCGAGCGTATTCTTAATATATGGCAATTAATGTTTATGCTAATATTTGATGCCAGTTAAATACCAAATTATTACTTCATGTAGCTTGTAAAATCAAATATGCATAGAAGCATTTTTCCAAATATAAAACCAGTTCAGTATAATATGCTATTTCATGTAAAAGAATGAATAAAAAATCAACCTAATACCATTCTGTGCCCAAATTGATGAAAGAACTTTATAACTGGACATTTTCATTAATTTATTTATTGTGAATTTTGTATTGTGCTATTTGTGTTTAATTTCTTTGTTATACTCTACCATCCATGCAAAACCTTTGGTGAACACTGTCCAGATAGTGTCATTGTTTATTTCAGTCACTAGATGGCTCTGCTGAAGAGTGAAGAAATATAGTATCTGGGAGGACTCATAAATTTATGTTCTCTTGTAAATGAGACAATAAAGTTCTTAGATAGCCTCTTGGCAGGTAACATGTTTCCTTTAAACCCCCATGTCATCTGTGATAGATCATCATAAAATGTTCAATCTGGGCTTCTTTTGAAAAGCTTGGTAATAAATCCAAAATATAGCTACTAAAAGACCAAGTGATTGGAACTGAAATTTACTTCATCTGCGCTTCAAACAGTTGCTGTGATTTCCAGACAGTCTCTAGACTTATATCAATATTATGTGCCAGTACTGGATTTTAAAATCCTAGCTAGTTTAGAAGTGGTATACCTAAAGGTTTACTTGCATCTACACCAGTCGGTCCAGCTGGTAAGTTCATCACTTTTGTTAGCTGAGAAGACACAGCATCGGTCCTCTACCAATTATAGTTAGGCTGTGGCATTTTCTCCCTGGGGAAGTTCATGAGGTACCGTAGTTGTTAATGTTTCTGATGCCAAGCTAAATGCTTTTTGTTCCCTCAGGTATTTTCATTCAGTCATAATCTTGATAGAATTATTGTTATAGTAGACTTTCAGCAGCTGTTTTATTTAGTTATTTATATTACTGATGTTTTTGAAATTGGGTTAGCAGGCCTGTTTATGCATCCAGAAGAGTGCGAAGGCCTTTAGCCAGGAGGAAGTGGGCAACAGACAAATGATCTGAAGGTGCCAAAAGCAAAGAAGCTACGACTCTCACTTGGCCGTTCCCTCAGAGAATGCCTCATGTCTAACTTGGGCTAAGGGAACTTTGCACAGGGCTAACAAAGCTCCTGATTAACAAACAGGTAGTTCAGCTTGATGTGGTTATTCTCCCATTTTACTGCATGGTGTGCAGTGCTATGGTATTCCCAGTTCATTTTGTCAATGCAAGTGGCTATTCTTTTGTAAAGCACAATGACTTTTCTTCCCTCACCACCACCTCATTTTATAGGAATCCATCTGCATGGTTCATCAAAGAATATAGGTACGGTTAGGGCTCTAAAGCTGCCATTTTTTAAATTCTTCAGTCTTGTGGGTTAATTTCTATGCTGTTTGAGCTTTACTTATGGATTCTAAAACCTCTGTCTGTGTGTGTTTGTGTGTGTTTCTACAACAACTGTGATGAAATATCTAAACACTGAGATAAAAATCTCTTAATTAAAAAAATGCCTACCAAATACTTACCTTTAAAGAAAACCAGATTTATGCTTATTTTATTATATATAAATATCGCTGTGTTGTTTTTTTCATTGCAGTTCTGCTTAACCAGCAGTAGAAGTAAGCACATTGCTCATTTCTTTAACTAAATGGTGGTCAAGGCCTAAAGGTATATCCCGCTGACTGTTTGAATTGATATCGGAGTTGACTTTTTTTCAAAGTTGCTTAGCTGAAACCCTTTCATGATTTGACCTTTTTAACTTTCCTGCTGAACCCCAAAACTGTCACACTCAAGAGACAGTAGAGCAATGGCTGATAGGAGAGCCATCTGCCTCCTTCCCCTGGGTAGGTCCAAAAAAAGGCATCGCATCTGCTTTTACCTAGTACAGCAGCTGCAGTCTCATTGACCTTGGTCTTTTTATTACAGAACCTGGTTATCTCATCTAGCAGGACCAGGAGAAGCTGTGAAGATAAGCAATATGGTAGATTTTAGGTGTCTCAATATAATTGGGTCTGACGTAGCTGTGATTAGCTAAAAGTCAAATTTCAGAGGACTAGTTACGTTATGTCTGTTGTGGGGAAAAATAACATCCTCAAGGCACTTTAGGGAGCTATCACGAATATGATGACTTCTGCTTTCTTAAACTCACTTCAGCAGCTGCACCTGATCAAGTGGAGTCTAGCCCATGAAAGCTCATGCCATATGTATGTATCTCTCTCTTTCTCTGTGTTTCAGTTTCAGTTTCAGTTTTATTTAATTTGTATACCGCCCTTCTCCCTAGGGACTCAGGGCGGTTCACAGGGCATATATAAATTATGATACAAAAGTTAAAATAAGATTAAACCAATGCCCAAATAAAAAACAATAATACAATAATAAAAACAACAATTTTAAAAGCCCATATTCCCCCATCAGGCCAGACCAGCTAGTTCGAATAAGTGGGTCTTCAGGCCGCGACGGAAGGTTCGGAGGTCTGATGTCATCCGGAGCTCCACCGGCAGTTGATTCCATAGTGCCGGAGCGCCCACAGAGAAGGCCCTCCCCCTGGGGGCCACCAGTCGGCATTCCCTTACCGGAGGCACCCTGAGGAGGCCCTCTCTGTGGGAACGCACAGGGCGGAGGGGAGTTGACGCCGGCAGCAGGTGGTCCCTGAGGTAACCCGGACCCATGCCATGTAAGGACTTAAAGATCATAACCAAAACCTTGAACCTCACCCGGAAGACAACTGGCAACCAATGCAGCTCGCGGAGCAAAGGTGTAACATGGGAGTACCGGGAAACTCCCAAGACAACTCTCGTGGCCGCATTCTGTACAAGTTGGAGCCTCCGAGTGGTCTTCAAGGGAAGCCCCATGTAGAGAGCATTACAGTAGTCAAGGCGAGAGGTCACGAGCGCATGAGTGACCGTGCACAGGGCATCCCGGTCCAGATAGGGCCGCAACTGGCGCACCAGGCGAACCTGGGCAAAAGCGCCCCTAGTCACGGCCACTATATGGTCTTCCAGGGTAAGCCGTGAATCTAGGAGGACTCCCAAGTTGCAAGCCCTATCCACGGGGGGTAAGAGCTCACCCCCCATAGAAAGAGATGGAACATTTTGAATGTCCTGGGATGCCGGAATGCACAGCCACTCAGTCTTGTCAGGGTTGAGTTGAAGTCTGTTCCTCCCCATCCAGACCCGAACCGCCTCCAGGCAACGGGACATCACAGCGAGGGCATCACTGGGGTGGTTTGGGGTCGAAAAGAAAAGTTGGGTATCATCAGCATATTGATGATACCCAACTCCAAAACCACGAATGATCTCACCCAGCGGTTTCATGTAGATGTTGAACAGGAGAGGCGAGAGAACCGACCCCTGAGGAACTCCACAAACGAGAGACCTAGGGGCCGATCTCTGCCCCCCTGCCAACACCGACTGCGAGCGTCCCAGAAGATAGGAGGAGAACCACTGAAGAACTGTGCCTCCCACTCCCAATCCCCTGAGACGCCGCAGCAAGATACCATGGTCGATGGTATCGAAAGCCGCCGAGAGGTCTAATAGGACTAGGACAGAGGAATATCCCCTGTCCCGCGCCCTCCAGAGATCATTCACCAGAGCGACCAATGCCGTCTCCGTGCTGTACCCGGGCCTGAAACCCGATTGGTAGGGGTCCAGAAAATCCGCTTCATCCAGGACCAGAGGGAGCTGATGCGCCACCACACTCTCAACAACCTTCGCAAGAAAGCGAAGGTTGGAGACTGGACGAAAGTTGTTCAATACAGCTGGGTCCAAGGCAGGCTTCTTGAGGAGAGGTCTCACTACCGCCTCCTTCAAGACGGTGGGGAAATAACCCTCACTCAAAGAAGCAGATATAACCGCCTGGAGCCAGCCTCGTGTCCTCTCCCTGGCTGCATAAACCAGCCAGGAAGGGCACGGGTCCAACAAACATGTGGAGGAGCTCAGCCTCCCCATAATCCTGTCCACTTCATCAGGGGTCACAGAATCAAACTCTTCCCAGGTAACATTGACAAGACCGCCCGTGTCCTGATCGCCTGACTCTGCCCAGTTGGAGTCCAAACCGGTCCGAATCCGAGCGATTTTATCCGACAGATGTTGACTAAATTCCTCGGCACGACCCTGCAAGGGATCCTCCCTCACCTCCTGATTAAGAAGTGAGCGAGTCACCCTAAACAGGGCGGCCGGGCGATTATCTGCGGACGCGATGAGGGTGGAGAAGTAATTACACCTCGCCACCCTCATCGCTGCGAGATAAGACCTAATATAGGTTCTTAACCGCAACCGGTCGGGTTCGGATCGGCTAGACCTCCAACGGCTCTCTAGGCCCCGTTTCCGACGCTTCATCTCCCGGAGCTCCGAGGAGAACCATGGAGCTCGCTGGGATCTGCGCCGGGTCAGGGGCCGCAAGGGTACAACCTGGTCAAGTGCCTCAGTGGCTGCCCTTCCCCAGGCTTCCACTAAGGCATCCGCCGAGCTGTGAGCAATGGAGGCAGGTGGGGACCCCAGCGCCGCTTGGAATCTATCAGGATCCATTAGGCGTCTGGGGCGGTACCATCTAATTGGCTCCGTATCCCCACGGCGGGGGGTGGCAAAGCGGAAGACCAGCCGCAAGAGATGATGATCGGTCCATGACAGGGGCATAATAAATGGAGAGCCCCCACCAAGATCATCCAACCACCGTCTAGATAAAAAAATCAGGTCAAGGGTGTGGCCTCCCTCATGAGTTGGTTCAGAAATTACTTGCGTCAGGTCCATGGCCGTCATGGAAGCCATGAACTCCCGAGCTAGCTCAGATGAACCTCCCAGGGATGGTAGATTGAAGTCTCCCAAAACTATAAGTTTGGGAAACTCAACCACCAACCCCGAGAGGATATCGAGCAGCTCGGGCAGGGCTGCCGCTGCGCGACTAGGCGAAATGTACACCAGCAGCAAGCCCAACTGCGCCCCAGAACCAATGTTCATGTTTAGATTGACACAAGACTCAACATGCTGAATGAGCACTGGGGTAGTTTTGAAATTGGTCGTTCTCAGTTACCTAAGTGCTTTTCCATGGCTCAGTTATTGCTAAAAATATAAACAAAGTGCCAAAATCATTGCAGAACAGATGAGGTAATTCCCTCAATTGGTACCTTTTCTGATTCTCCCATTTTCCTGTCAGCCTCCCCAGGTAGACAAGACAGGAAACATGATTAGATAAGATAACTCTACTTTATTCTATGATTACGTTAAAAGAATCTTGCAAATTTGATAGTACTAATCTCCTGCTATCTCTTTTACAGCCTTAGCAATTAGGGAGATTCTTTTCTGAATCTCTTTTTCTGCCCATTATGCAGCTGTGGGCTGTGCCCTTTCTTATCTGATCATTCCATATGTAGCATCTCTCTCCATCCCACCCCCACCCCCCAGGTCATTTCAACGTATCATTCCATCATTTAAACTTTGAGGTGACTGGGACATTACTCCACTTTGGTAATGTTGACTTTATATTGTACGATTAGCAAATTAAGCAAAGCAAGTATACTGTAATCATGCTAATGATTTTCCCAAGAAAAGTCAAAAAGTCGATATTGGGAAGCCATAACTGGAAGCTATCACTCTGTCTTTTGGGCAAGCTGGGCTGAAGCTAATTAAGCATGCATATAAGAATCCATGAATCTCTAATGAGTAATTTATTATAGAATAGCTAAGAATACATACCGAATGATTTCGGCAACTGCTGTGTATCATTTAGTATTTCTATTTATGATCATAAACATCCTGTTTTCTTCCCAAACCACTCTTTGTAAAGGGCTCAATATGATCTGTTTTGGACAGAAAAAACAGTTTCCATCTGTTCTTTGTTTTGGTACAGTAACAGTCTGGGATGGACTGAGGCTGTATACCGTATTTCTGACCGGGTAAGAATTAACTTACTCATCTTTCTTCAAACAATTTTGTATACAGCTTGAGTATTAAATGCAGCATTTTGGTAAGGGAATAAACCAAACCATGGAACAAATTTTCCATAGTAAAATTTGTCACTGAAGGATGTATGAAAAAAAAATCTAATGTAACCTTCACCAAATTGGTATTTTCCAATTTGGGGGAATTAACTATAATTATTAAGTCAGGAGAGACAATATATCTTTGTTACCTACATTATAAGGCTCTAAAACAGTTAGCGGTGACTGGTGCTGTAAATTGGACCAAGCATCGGTACTTGCAGATGTTTTTGTTATGATAAATGTATTGTAATTTTACAAAATTTATTGTAGTTTTGTTACAATAAATAACAAAATATAATTTTGTTATAATAAATATCAATGGTAAATGAAGGAATCTATTCAGCTAGAATCTTCTTAAAAACAGTAGAGCAGCCTACAGCCATTTTCAATAGCAGTCATCACTAGCAATTAATGGCACAAAGCATACTGTAGGTCACATTACTGTATAGCAGGGGTGTCAAACTTACAACGTCACGTGACATGTTGCTATTGCGACTTTTTTCCATTACCGGCAATGGGGTGGGCGTGATTTTGGCATGATCCATCCGGCCCGTGGACCGGCAGTTTGACAACCCTGCGGTATGGGATAAGGTATACTGCACCCTGTTCAAATGAATGTTGTACACAATTAATTGCATGCTGAACTAGGTTGAGAAGAATTTCAGCTACACATTTTGTAAGCAGGGATACTTATAATGAAATTGAAATAAAATATCTACTCTCTGTAAGTAGCATAATGCAGATTTGGTAGTGAGATGTAGGGTGATTTTAACCTGGGTTTGCCTCTGGTTCTGTCCCTATAGCTGTCCAGCATGGTGCCTGGAATACCAGCAACCTTCCATTGGACTGTCCAGGGTTCCTGGTGCATCAGATTGTTTAAAAGATTGAATTTAGGTGGTATGAAATATCCTGAGAGATTAGAGGGAAAGTTAGAAGCTCATACTTCTGGCAAATGAATGATCTGTGATTAACCATGCCCATCATGGCATTCACATTGTAAATATGCCCATGATAGATTCTCAGTATTACAAATATGCCCACTGATTAGGCATCCTTCCTTTATGTTACCTGGAGCCTTGATTTTTCAGGCTGGAATCTTGGACTGCTGCAGGATGATAGAATGGTACATTAGAGGAAATATCACAAGAGCAACATGTTCTGTTCATCATGTTCCATTCATCTAATATTCCCCTCCCCAACCTTTATCAGATTTATTTAAGAAGTGCTTTCCTCAGAAATAGGGCAGCAGGATGTAATTCACTATATGTGAATGTGATGAAGTTAGGAAGCAGGTGCAGATTAACTGCATAAGCTATTATGCTGAATATGTAGAGGCCACTGTGTATTCAGCTTACTATGGATTGAGTAATGGCAGGCTAGAACATGCTTTGTGTCCTGGACATGCCTTTCAGATGATAAACGTGGGCACTATAACATTTGCAGATGGAAAAACATTTGCCTGAACATAAAACAAGTAGCTGTTTGTATACCCATGGGCCCTATAAACCAGTCCAATAAGCTGAAGCTGAACCACTGAATATATTTTTCAGTGCTGTTCAGCTTCCTCATAATTTTTTGTCTGTCTAATTGACTTTCAGGTCAGGCACTCCTATTTTTGAGAAATTCCCCAGGTATTTATTGTCTCAAGTCGGTAGGTTGAATGGGTCTGAATAGTCCTCACTGGCATTCACATAATACACACTTCAACAAACCAGAAAAAGAAAAGCAGATGCATTGGTGTAGCATGCTAAATTGGTTGGGTTTAATCTTGTTTAGCTTTTGTATATGTGCTTATCATGTTGTGTAAAGCCAGCCTATTTGGCTGGTTTATATTTTATTGTATTCTTTGATTCAGTTACAAGTTAAGTGTGCTATGTGAGTCTTATGTCACTTCTTATGTGATTGCTCTGCTTAAATTTACATAAGGCAGGAACTCTACTGCACTCTGTCTAACTTCAGGACCAACATTATGCCTGTTGTCTTGATTGCTGCTTTTTGATAGTATAGTTGTAGCTGATAGAGATGCAGCGAAAAGTCACTAACCTACATTTAAATGAATCAGCATTTGGACAGCTCCTTATTCACAGTCTACCCCAGAACTCATTATCTCCTGTATACTGTATGTGTCCTATGATCTAGCCCAGGGGTAGGCAACGTTGGCTCTTTTATGACTTCTGGACTTCAGCTCCCAGAATTCCTGAGCCAGAAGTCCACAAGTCATAAAAGAGCCAAGGTTGCCTACCCCTGATTCTAGCCCAAGCTCTCAAGTCTTTTGACTTGCCAAAAACAGAACCCTAATAGTAAGGTAAATGTGTTGTGGGAACACCATAACTTGGTCAGTAATGGGACAAGAATGGTTTAGTTTTAACACAGGCTTTTTTTTAATTAAAACACCCAGTCAGCTGTGTGTCAAAACTCGTCCTGCAGCAAGCAGGGCAGAGTGCCGAACACAGGAACGAGAGACTTCCGCTGCGATCTGCAAGCACTTTATTCTTCAAGGCAACAGCCGCAACAAGAAACAAAGCCAGCGTTGGCCGCTATCTGCAGCCAACGCTATTATATACACACCCAAAACCCCCACCCATACTCCACCCAAACACGCCCACGCCCTCCCATTCCCTATAACTTCCCCACCCCTCCCCTACAAGTCCCTTTGCCCGTCGCCCAACCAGGTAAGCCTCCTCCCGTGCGTTGCCGTCACCATGCTCCACCCCCTCACCACCTCCCTGCCGTGCCCAACTCCGAAACCCCCCGTGGTCATTCACACCCGAGGCTCCCAGCCACCCAGGCACCGCGGCGGGAAGGGGCTTGTCTCCCAACGGACCCGCCGGCTCCCAGGCCATACAGCCCTGCGCCCAACTGTCCAGTGTCTCGGCCTGCCTTGCCAAACGTAGTCCCGGTAGCCAAAGCCGGGGGAGGGCCGGCGTCGGGCTGCGGGCTCCCGAAACGGCGGTCCTGCTATCAGCCGTAGGTCCTGAACCCTCCCAGGCCGCCGTGAGTGGGCCCGAGCCTCCGCCGGTCAGCTGTGCGGAAGAAGACGACCGGGGCGGCGGCGCGGCCTCCCGAGGCTTCTGGGCCGCCGACGCGCCGCCAAGCAAAGTCAGCTGTTGTGCGGCGGGGGAGGAGGACGGCCGAAGCGGCGGCGCGGCCTCCTGAACCTTCCGGGCCGCCGATGCGCTGCCAGACGAAATCAGCTGTTGTGCGGCGGTGGAGGAGGACGGTCGAAGCGGCGGCGCGGCCCCTGGAGTCTCCCGGGCCGCTACAGAGCCGATCCCGTCCGGCACGATCCCAGGAGCCTCGCAGTCCGCCGGGGAGGCAGGCAGGTCCAGCGGGCAGCAGGCGGGGGGTGCTGGGGAGGTGGAGGGACCCCCCCTCGAGTGTCGGGCTCCCGAGGCCCGACATGCTGCCCCCTCTACCAGGGGCCCACCTGGAATGCAAGAAGAGAGAGGTGAGTGCTCCGTTATGTGACCTGCAGTCTCCCCCTGGGTCCCTCTTGGCTTCCCTGGATGTTTTCGGTGGAATGCGCGGAGAAGGCGTGGTGCGCACACATCCCCATCCCGCACCCAGGTGGCCTCCTCCATGGGGTATCCCTTCCAGAGCACCAAGTATTGCACTCGTCCCCTCCATTTTCGGGAGTCCAGGATCTCCTGTACCTCATAGTGGTCGCCGTGTATAGGCCCTGGGCCGCCCTCCCCCACTGCCACAGAGGCAGTTGTAGCAGGCTTCAGCAGGCTACTGTGGAAGGCGGGGTGTATCTTCCCAAGGAGGGGGGGTAGCCGCAGCCTGACGGTGACAGGGTTTACCACCTGTATAACCCGGAACGGCCCGAGATACTTGGGCCCTAACTTCTTACAGGGCACCTGTAGCCGCAGGTACTTCGTGGAGAGGTATACAAGATCACCTACTTTAGGGAGTGCAAATGGTCGTCTCTTTTTGTCTGCCTGCTCTTTGTATGTCTCTGTAGCCCGCTCTAACGCCTTCTTTGCCATCCCCCACACTTCCTCCAACTGGTGCATCCACTCCCCAGGTGTGCAGGATGCTGGGGCACCCTGTTCACAACCTGCGATGGGGACGAATTCATAACCTGAGACTACTTTAAAGGGGGAGAACCCAGTGCTGCTATGCACCGCGTTGTTGTAGGCTACTTCCGCAAAGGTTAGCAGATCCACCCATTCAGACTGCTGATATGAGACGTAGCAACGCAGGTACCGCTCCACTGCCGCATTTGCATGTTCCGCAGCCCCATTTGTGCTTGGGTGGTACGCCGAGCTCAGGCCCTGTGTCGCTCCGATGTAACGTACAAAGTCCTTCCAGAACCGGGCCGTGAACTGCACCCCTCGGTCCGAGATGATACGTCGTGGCACCCCGTGGAGACGGTAAATGTGTTGGACAAACAGCCAGGCCAACTGACGGGCCGAAGGCAACCCCTTGCAGGGGATAAAATGGGCCTGTTTCGAGAATAAGTCTACCACTGTCCACAAAACGTTGTACCCCTTGCTTTCCGGTAGTTCGACCACAAAGTCCATGGCAATGTCCTGCCAAGGCCGTATGGGGTCTGCCACCTGTTGCAGAAGGCCTGCCGGTTTGTTGGTGGAGGGCTTGGTGGTTGCGCAAACGCGGCATCTCTGCACATAGCTCTCGATGTCTCGCCTCATGGTTGGCCACCAGAACTGGCGGCGAGCCAAATGTAGGGTTTTTACAAATCCGTAATGGCCTGCCTGCCTGGCGTCATGGCACTGATAGAGCGCTCGATCCCGTACCGCCGCAGGCACATACAGTCTGGCCCCGTGCCAAGCTACGCCATCTCGCATTGTGAGAATATCGGGGTGCGCCTGCATCCACTCATCAGTTGCCAGTGCCCCCTCGCAGGCCTGCAGGAAGTTGTCTGTTAAAGCGTTGGCCTTATGCTCCGCCCCGTCCACCGGGCGGGGTGGCGGTACCAGTGCTTGCACCACCTCCTCTTTCTGGCAATCATATTGAGGTATCCGGGACAAGGCGTCTGCCAGGAAGTTCCTACCTCCCGGCACATACTTGAGCCGGAACCGGAAGCGCCGGAAGTACTGGGCCCACCGCACGTGCTTGGGGGACAGTCGGCGAGGCGTTTGTAAGGCTTCCAGATTTTTATGATCCGTCCATACCTCGAACTCTTGGCTAGCCCCTTCAAGCAGATGTCTCCATGTCCCCAAGGCCCAGCGGACCGCGAAAGCCTCTTTCTCCCAGATAGCCCAAGCCCTCTCCGCGGTGGTCAGTTTCTTGGAAGCAAAAGCGCAGGGCCGTAGCTCCCCCGTTGCATGCCGCTGCAGAAGGACTGCTCCAACAGCCACGTCACTCGCATCGGCCTGCACTATGTAGGGCAGGTCAGGGTTCGGGTGTTGTAGGACGGGCTCCTTAGCAAATTGTGCCTTGAGCATCTCAAAAGCCTGCTGGCACGCAGTAGTCCAGGCCAGCTTTTGCCCTGGCCGCGGCGGTGTTGCTGAGTGCTTTGTCCGCAGCAGATCTGTGAGTGGCAAGGCGATGGAAGCAAAGTTTGGGATGAACTGGCGGTAAAAATTAGCGAAACCCAGGAAACTCTGCAACTGTTTCCGGGTTCGTGGGGCCTGCCATTGTTGAATGGCTTCCACCTTCCCTGGGTCCATCTCCACCCCGTTTGAAGACACCCGATATCCCAAATAGTCCAGCCGGGACTTGTGAAACTCACATTTAGAGAGTTTCACATATAATTGGGCGTCCCTCAGTTTGGTTAGTACACACCGAACCAGGGCGACATGCTCTTCCAGCGTTGACGTGTATATGAGGATGTCATCAAGGTAGACCAGGACCCCCCGGTACAAATGTTCATGCAGGACTTGGTTAATCAATTGCATGAAGACCGCGGGGGCTCCCTGCAGACCAAACGGCATTACCCTGAACTGAAAGCTCCCCAACGGGCAATTGAAAGCCGTCTTCCATTCGTCGCCGGCTTTGATCCGGACACGGTAGTACGCCTCCCTGAGGTCTAATTTGGTGAACACCCGGCCCGTAGCCAAATGGGCCAAGAGGTCCTTCACCAGAGGGAGGGGGTACAAGTGCTCCACACATACCGCGTTAACCCCCCGGTAATCCACGCACAGTCTAAGGGTTCCGTCCTTCTTCTCCCTGAATAGGACAGGGGCCGCCATCTTGGACCGGGCAGGCTGGATGAACCCCCTCCGCAGGTTCTTATCTATGTATTGTCGAAGCTCCTGCATCTCCCGGGGTGCCATTGCGTACATGCGGGGTTTCGGCAGTTTCGCCCCTGGCTCCAGTTCTATGGCACAGTCCGTGGGGCGGTGGGGCGGCAGAGCATCACACTCTTTCTCGTCGAAGACGTCTGCTAGATCGCCGTACTCCCGTGGCACCTGTATCCCATGCCCAGCTCCCACCCCCGCGGCCCTCTCAGGCCCACCGGCCCCCTCTGGCCCCATGAAGGTATGCTTTGCAGGGGGCTGGGGCCCCGTCCCTAAACGAAGGTGTCGGCATCCCCCCTCCCACCAGACCGTGGGACCCCATCTGTCCAACCATGTGAGTCCCAGGATGACCGCCTCCGTCATGGACGGCACCACGACAAATCGTAGGGTCTCCCAGTGTGTACCTAACTCCATCCTCACCGGTGCCGTCACATGCGTGATGGGTGCCCCGCCCAGAAGAGACCCGTCCACCTGCTGGAACCGGAGGGGTTTGGGGAGCCGCTGAAGGGGGATGCCGGCCTCCCTTGCCGTTTCCAGGCTGATAAGGCAGCGCGTGCTACCTGTATCGATCAAAGCTTTACATTCCCTCCTTTCGCCTGTTTGTGGGCTTATCAACGTCACAGGCAACACAAAGGGGCACACTGGAGCACTTACCATTGGGTCCTCCTCGTACTCATGGTCCTCAGACCCGTCGGATGTATCGGTCCGCCCATCCGCCGGCCCCTCTGGGCGCAGCGGGGTTGACGTTCGGGGTGTCTTGTCGGTCACCTGGTACACCGTTCTGGAGCGCTCTGCGGTTCTCCTGGGAGTTGGGACCCGTGCCACCGGAGGGTTGGGCCCTGGCCGGGGCGGTGGTAACGGGCAATCCACTGCCCGGTGGCCTGGTTGGTCACAACGGAAGCAGCGAAACGTTGGATGGGGCGCCGGTAGGGGGGCGGGTTGTGACACCACCGGCCCGGGCTTCCGGCCCTCGGTTTTCGGCTCTCCCGCGGCCCTCCATGCTCCAAGGCCCGCTTCAGGCCTGCCCCGGGTATCCTGCAAACCAATATCTAGCTCCACCGCCACCCTGAACCAGTCCTGAAGCCGTGCCGGGACCCCCCGCACCACACATGCCCGCCAGAGAGCTCCATCAAGGCCGGCCCGAAAGTGATGTACCAGCAAGCGCTCGGGCCACGAGCGCAACCTGCCCGCAACCCTGCGGAACTCGTGCACGTATTCCTCCGCTGGCCGTCCTCGCTGCCTGATGGTTAAGACCTCGGCTTCTGCACGGTGCATACGGGAAACATCTTCGAACCGGACGCGCAAGGCATCCAGGAATAGCCCAACGTCGCCGAGTTCACGGGCATGGTCATTGTAAAGATCCGCTGCCCAGGTCGCGGCTTCTCCCTGAAGGCATGCGGTGACCGCCACCACCATCGCCCACTGTGATGTGTAGGCCTGGGCATACCCGTCCAGATGGTTAATCACCTGACCCAGGCGGTCGGGGTGGCCATCGTAGGTTGCGGTGAGCGGTGGGGGTCCCCATACCACTCCCGGGCCCCAATGCCCAACAGACGAAGGGGCTTGGGCCTGGGACACCCCCGCCGGTCTGGGTGCCGGACGACCAGAGGCCCGGACAGGTGTCGGCCACGCTTCTCGCCCCCCTTGTGCTTGTGTGGGTGAGGGCCGAACACCACCCTCCCCGGGCACCTTGAATTTCGGGCTAGCCAGTCGGAAACGAGACGTTGCTGGCTGACTGGGTGCCCCCCCAAGAGACCACTGGCCTGCATCTCCTTCAGGGCCCATGGCCACCCAGGTACTGCTGTCACGTGCCCCGACCTCTCCGAACCTATCCCGTAGCACGTCCATAGTCTGGCTACCCGGGGCGGTTGAGTAGCTCCATTCCTCGCCGTCGTCATCGGTCAGCCGGCGCTCCCTCCAACCCAGTGGAGCCCCACTGGGCCGGCCCGTTCGCCCTTGCTCGTGTCCTGTGCGGCCCAGGACCGAGCTCAGCCACCACTCTCCTCCCAGGGTCTGGCTGCTAGCACCCTGGGACTCCACCGTGGGGTCTGCTGGTGGTGCTCCCCGCACCTTAGGCCGCACAGCCGGCTGGGTGTCCTCCACTTCCCCCTCCTCGGGTGGTGGTGCCTCCGCCCCGGCCACGCCGGCCTCCTCCAAACCAGTCTCCAAGGCGGCTCCTTGCAAGCCCTCTGCCATGGCACTCAAAGCGGAACACAGCAGAAAGGCAGAAAGGCCGCAATGCTATGGGGAACGCTGGCTTTCTGTCAAAACTCGTCCTGCAGCAAGCAGGGCAGAGTGCCGAACACAGGAACAAGAGACTTCCGCTGCGATCTGCAAGCACTTTATTCTTCAAGGCAACAGCCGCAACAAGAAACAAAGCCAGCGTTGGCCGCTATCTGCAGCCAACGCTATTATATACACACCCAAAACCCCCACCCATACTCCACCCAAACACGCCCACGCCCTCCCATTCCCTATAACTTCCCCACCCCTCCCCTACAAGTCCCTTTGCCCGTCGCCCAACCAGGTAAGCCTCCTCCCGTGCGTTGCCGTCACCGTGGTCCACCCCCTCACCACCTCCCTGCCATGCCCAACTCCGAAACCCCCCGTGGTCATTCACACCCGAGGCTCCCAGCCACCCAGGCACCGCGGCGGGAAGGGGCTTGTCTCCCAACGGACCCGCCGGCTCCCAGGCCATACAGCCCTGCGCCCAACTGTCCAGTGTCTCGGCCTGCCTTGCCAAACGTAGTCCCGGTAGCCAAAGCCGGGGGAGGGCCGGCGTCGGGCTGCGGGCTCCCGAAACGGCGGTCCTGCTATCAGCCGTAGGTCCTGAACCCTCCCAGGCCGCCATGAGTGGGCCTGAGCCTCCGCCGGTCAGCTGTGCGGAAGAAGACGACCGGGGCGGCGGCGCGGGCTCCCGAGCCTTCCGGGCCGCCGACACGCCGCCAGGCAAAGTCAGCTGTTGTGCGGCGGGGGAGGAGGACGGCCGAAGCGGCGGCGCGGCCCCTGGAGTCTCCCGGGCCGCTACAGAGCCGATCCCGTCCGGCACGATCCCAGGAGCCTCGCAGTCCGCCGGGGAGGCAGGCAGGTCCAGCGGGCGGCAGGTGGGGGGTGCTGGGGAGGTGGAGGGACCCCCCCTCGAGTGTCGGGCTCCCGAGGCCCGACACTGTGCTTTGGGGACACCATACCCAAATAAAGATTTGGGGCAGATTATAAAGCCCTCACAGCTGTCTTTCAGGGAATAGAGTTGGAGACATAAAGTGTTTGAAAAAAGGGTCTCTGCCTTACAGAATTCATTGCATGACCTGATTGGCTGCAGCTCCCAAACAAAGTCTATTATTGCCTTCCTAACCATCATTAGGGCATTAAGCTTTGCCTTGTACACTCCTAATTCAATAATTCATGGAACACCAGGTGCTTCCAGGTGAAAGTGGCTAGGAATTTTCTATTCCACAACAAGGCAACTTTGGACCTCATTAGTATGATTTTGGGTTGCTAGAACAGCCAGTAACTACCTTTGGTCAAGTTAGTCACTGACTGGATCAAATGGATTGTGTAAACAGTCTTTCTGATAGATTGGGAAAGAAACTGTAATATTTTTTTGAGAGCGGGCAACTAAATTTCATTTTTGATGTGTGCTGTTGTGCCCACAGTAAAAAATAACAATAAAGATTATCTTATCTAATTGTAAGCCACCTAGAGTCATTGACTGAGTTGATCAGCCATTGAAATTGAACAAACAAACAAACAAATAAATAAACTAACCTCCAGACATGAAAAGCATTTATACTCAGCAAGGTATTTGACTGAAAATCTTCATTACTGAGGAAAGCAAAACATTTTTTTCCCTGTTCTAATTGCTCCATCATCTTCCAGTGGACAGTTCCCTGAAGTATTCTTTGGCTGGGCTTCCCAGAATATGAAGCCGTGAACCATCCTAGCAGCACTTAGACTATTCTAAGAACTTGTTGTAAATGCCACAAAGTAAGATGTGACAATAGCATTTGCCCTTAGGCTGGTGATAGAAATGGCAGTTCTCCAAGGATCTGAAGAACAACTTTCATCCTCAAAAATACACTATAGGGCACTGCACACCAGAACAACTAGACACAAGGACAGGTTTTTCCCTCATGCCATCATGCTGCTAAACAACTATTTCCCACAACACTGTCAAACTATTTAGTAAGGCTGTATTACTATTACGGTATTCTTCTCATCTTTTCTATTACCTATCTCCTTATCTACTTATGACTATAACTTTGTTGCTTGTATCTTACAATTTATATTGTTTTATTTAGTTTCCTAGTATGATTTATGTTGATTGTTTATTTAGTATCCTATGACTATCACTAAGTGTTATATCTTATGATTTATGATGAATGTATTTTTACGATGACTATGATCATGATTTATCATTTATAGCTTTTATCAGTGCTTTTTTTTGTAAAAGAAAAAGGTGCTGGAACTCACACATGTCATACAACCTGCCTTGCCTACCCTACAAGGTTCCATCCAAAAAAGGTGCCGGAACTCCGTTCTGAGCATTCTATGAGGAAAAAAAAGCCCTGGCTTCTATATACACTGAGAACTTATGCACCAAAGACAAATTCCTTATGTGCCCAACTTGGCCAATAAAGAATTCTGTTCTATTGTATTTATCCATTCTGGTAATACGTCATTTTCTTGTTAGGAATGCAGTCTGATAATGGGCTTTGTGAGTTGTTACTGGCTCTTACAGGTAGCCAGTGCTATAACCTCAAGAGAAATATTATTTATTACGACAGGGTTAATCAGTTGTACATTTTGGATCATATCCAAAGTCTGGGTCATTAGAGCTCATTACTGTAATCCAGATGAGATCAAGACATGATTCCATCATCTTTGGTCCAAATAAAGTCATAAGTGGCTCATCCACTGAAGTGAAGCCAATGCCACCCACCATGGTCTCCACCTGCTCTTTAAGTAACAGCTGTGAGTTCAGGATCCTCACCCTTCTCCTATCCTCCAAGTATGTATCAGACTTCAGATGAAATAATACTGGTTCCAGTATTCTGTGTTTTGAATGCTTACTGATGTATAGCAATTCAATTATGGGGGGAATTAATCCGATTTTATTTTGTCCCCTCTAGACCATGACATCCCGTAGGCAATGGTTTTCAAGAATAATATACTGGATACTTCATGTAAACATTTGGTTATTCTAATCTACTATTTTATCTTTCTGTGTCCCTCTGCAGGGCAAGCCTTATGTCTTTGACCGAGTCTTCCCACCCAACACTACACAGGAACAAGTGTATCATGCTTGTGCCATGCAAATTGTCAAAGGTCAGTCTGGGCATGGTAGAATTTCAGGTACTTAATAGGATTGTTTGGGTAGGGCAGCAGGAAGAGAATAAATAATATCCATTAAAAATGGCTAAGTTTATTTTTGTCCTTCATCTTCCTTTTTTTTTTTTTTGCAGACGTGCTGGCTGGGTACAATGGAACCATCTTTGCCTATGGGCAGACGTCTTCTGGAAAGACTCACACCATGGAGGTGAGGAGGTTTCTAACATATTTTAAAGCTGGTCTATAACTAGGAAACACTGGCCTGATTGTAGCATCTACAAATAGATCCTAGATTTCAAGAATCAAGCTTACCTGAAGAATTTCGGAGGGCTTGTTGAACTTACTGTCAATTCTTCTGTTCCACTAGGGCAAACTGCATGATCCCCAGCTCATGGGCATCATCCCACGCATTGCCCAGGACATCTTCAACCACATCTATTCCATGGATGAAAACCTGGAATTCCACATTAAGGTCAGAGACATACAAGGAGGGACCAGTGATATAGAGAGTGCTTATGACTTATCTGCTTGAAGCATTCTGTCCCATTCCTTAACTCCAGAAGGTTCTTAGAACATTGGGCGGGTGTTCCACCACTTGCTTTCATGTACCAACTAGTGCAGTTTTCCTTAAATCATGCCCGCCATGTCCAGGTGAGTGGAAAACAGCTAAATGGTGGCAGTGATCCTGTGACTTCAAATGGTAGGTTCTGTTATGCCACCTCTGCTAAGAATATTCTAGATATATTACCAGTAGTTAGGACTGATGGGAAATGTACCCCACCATGTTTGGACCTACTAGATTGACAGAAAGTTGCTTTTTTTGTCCTATTGCTCCATTGTATTTGTTACAAAAAGGCTAAAAGCTTCACAATCCCCATCTGGAAGATTCAACTTACCTATCTGGAATATCTGAGATTGTATAGTTGTTTGCTGCAGGAAAGGCATGCATCCTTGAGAACCAGAGCAGAGGTAATTTCCCCTCTTCCCATTTTTCATTTTTTTTATTCCTTCTCTTCTCAGGTTTCTTACTTTGAAATCTACCTGGACAAAATCCGTGATCTGCTAGATGGTGAGCAAGCTTCAAGGGATATGAAATATCACGTGGGGTGGAGAGCAAGCCAGGAGATAGAACAAATCAATGGCCTGGTCAACAAATGGTCAACAAATCAATGGTCAACAAATCAATGTTGACAATTGTGAAGATAGCGGGTAATTTAAATAAAACATATTTCCTTGGATTCATTGGGCTCTCTTGGACCCATTTCTTCTTCATCCCCAGTGACGAAGACCAATCTCTCAGTTCATGAGGATAAGAACCGTGTGCCATTTGTGAAGGTGAGATAGTTGGGAAATTGAACTAAGATATTCCCTAAAAAGATCAATACTGGACAAAGGTCAATCTCAGTACCAATTTTTATTGACAGAGGAGCAAGACTGAGAAGTCTGGCTTTAAGTACTGTAGCACCCAAATCAATGAAAGCATTACAACTTAAAAGAAGTTCTGCTATTTTAAAAAAATACCAAATACTAGAGAGACTTACGTAAAAATAGGATCTACAGTATTGTGTGGGATGGAAAGATTCTCCCAAAAATTTCGGCTCTTCCTAGATATCCTTTTTTTTAGAACAGATAGACAAGCTCCAGATGTTTTAAGTAATTATGTTATACAAATGTATACATTTTTACATAAGTCTCAAGCAGCAAAACCAATGGCGAGGAATTGTGGGAGCTTGTAGTCCATTACAACCAGAGGACACTAAATCACCCATTTCTGTTACTGAGCACTTGCCTAGAGCAGTGGTGGCGAACCTATGGCACGGGTGCCAGAGGTGGCACTCAGAGCCCTCCCTGTGGGCGCCCGTGCCATGCCTCGAAGGTGGCAACTGTCCCTCTGCAACCAGCTGCTACCCACAAGTGTCCCTCCCCACGAGCAACATTGAGGTGACCACACCCACCTTGGCCACACCCACCCAATCTTACATGACCACCACAACCACACCTACCCAGTAGGCCATGCCCACCTGGCACCCAGCGATAAATAAGTGGGTTTTGGGTTGCAGTTTGGGCACTCGGCCTCTAAAAGGTCGCCATCACTGGCCTAGAGCAAGAAGTCAGGAGAAGTCTGTGGAGATTCTCAGTCATCCAGATCATGATTATCTCAAAAGTGCTTTTCCAAAAGGCAACTGGACTTTGTTTCTTCCTTGAGGAAAGACATTTTGCTTGTCATCCAAGAAAGTCAGTCAGAACTGAAGAAGCTTCTTGCATGAGAAACGAAATGTCTTCCTCAAGGAAAAAACAAAGACCAGTTGCCTTTTGAAAAAGCACCTTTGAGATAAGTCAGGAAAAGCTACCCAGGTGCAAGGCTGAGGGAGATAATAACTAGGAGCAAAGCATATCAATTAACTGAAGGGAGTGATGGGATTAGGAGCAAAAAACGGTTTCTTTTTTGCTTAAGGGTTGCACTGAACGGTTCGTCTCCAGCCCTGAAGAAATCCTGGATGTCATTGATGAAGGAAAATCCAACCGCCATGTGGCTGTCACCAGTGAGTTTTGAAGACACCCAGTTGGGAAAGGATGATGGCATGTGGAACAGGCAGCTGGGGAGCCTACATACAAAGCAGGAAGAATCTCTGTTTCACTAGGGCATTTTCTGAGAACTTTGTACCTCCTTGTTTTTGCAGATCCAGAAAAGTATCAAAAACGAGAGGGTTGTCTCTAGGTCAGACTGAGGCAGTTATTTCAGGCAGAAGATGCCAGGATGGGGTGGGAACTGGTGGCAAGACACTGGAAATCCTTGAGCTGCCAGTTTTGGTTAGTCCACAGGATGGAAAATCATGTTCTGTGCCACAGGCTGCAAAAAACAACAACAAGCAACTGGTTTCAGCTTTGGACCAACTCCTTCATTGGTTCAATGGGTCACAGACTGTACAGACAGATCTTTTACGGAAGAAAAATGTAAGAAAAGAAAGGTTCTAGTGCTCAGGGAAAACCAAGTGATAACACTTAAGATTTTAAGGACCATGCTCTGAAGGACACAGCCGAGACTCTATGTGCAGGCAGTGGTGATGTAACTTTCAGGAAGGGGCAGAGTTTTATAGTGGTGGGGGCAAAAACACCTCCATGTTTAGTCCAGATCTATATGATAGGCTTTATGAGGCTGAATGAGTTCCCGTTAACGTATTTTTACACTAATAAAAAAAGTACAAGTATCCCCTAGAGCAGGGGTCTTCAAACTCGGCCCTTTTATGACTTGTGGACTTCAACTCCCAGAATTCCTCAGCCAATGTGTCTGGTTGAGGAATTCTGGGAGTTGAAGTCCACAAGTCATAAGAGGGCCAAGTCTGAACACCCCTGCCTTAAAGTTTACAGCAGCCGATTTTGATAAAGTTGAGCAGGGTTAGAGCTAGTTAGTTCTCGGATAGAGATTACCAGTAAATCTCAGCCTCTCCGTTTAAAGCCGAGAGAAACCAATAATCCTCTAGCAAGATTTTTAACTGCCACCAAGAGATAAGGACTGGCACTGCTGTTTCTTATTATCAACCATGCTTAAAGTGCAAAATGAAAGTTGATGAGAGGCTAAGTCTAATAAAAACCAGAGGTGAGGAGATAGTGTCCTTTTAGTATCGCCTAGTATACAAACAAGAGCCAGTCTGGTGTAGTAGTTAAGGCATCAGGATAGGACTGTCTTGAGCACAAAGTGACTTGGGCCAGTCAATTTCTCTTAGCCCTAGGAAGGAGGCAAAGGCAAAAGAGGCAAAGGCAAAAGAGAGCCTTGGTGGAGCAGTGGGCTGATGCCTCCTTAAGTAACACCAGCTGCCTGCAATTAGTGCAGGTTCGAGTCCCACCAGGCTCAAGGTTGACTCAGCCTTCCATCCTTCCGAGGTAGGTAAAATGAGGATCCAGATTGTTGGGGGCAATAAGCTGACTTTGTAATAATGCCACTTGGGGTGTGTGTGTGTGAAAGCCCTAATAAGCAGGCATATACATAGAGTGAAGGCTACTGCTAAGCTTGTAAGCTGCCCTGAGTCTTCGGAGAAGGGCGGGATATAAATGGAATTAAAATAAAATAAAATAAATTTTAAAAAGCACTTCTTAAGAAAACTGCATAAACGTGTCCAGGCAGTCTCTGAGAATTGGACATGACTGAAGGAAAGAAGAAAACAAAAACAAAAACAAATAATCCAGTTACTGTATATATAAAAAATCCTGTATCAAAGATAAGCCTATCGTGAATTTTCTGTCCATAAGGGTTCTTTTTGTTCTCAGTTTATAATTAGGAAGCAATCACAACTATTTTTATAAACCTATTTTGTTTTGTTGTGTTTTTCTGCCACCCAGAGTATTGTATAGGACTTGTGGGTGTGGGGTGCGGGGAACATGGATTTCCTGTAGAGAGTTGAAAGTAATATAATTCTTAATATATTCAGCTGGAGTAGCATTTTGATACTGCCTTCAAATGATAATTGCTTATTATCTCAAATCAAACAGTTTACAGGTTTCTGTAATGTTTATTTTTAGACCTGCACATATGAGGATTATAGTAGAAAACAGAAAAGCATGCAGACCAGGGGCCTTCAAACTTGGCCCTTTTATGACTTGTGGACTTCAACTCCCAGAATTCCTCAACCTGGCACACTGGCTGAGGAATTCTGGGAGTTGAAGTCCACAAGTCATAAAAGAGCCAAGTTTGAAGATCCCTGGTGTAGACAAACTCATTTGCTAAGCTTTTTTCAATAATACTGCCAATCTCCATGCCTCAAAGAGCCTTCAGTAGGCTGAATATTGTACAATTTCAGTGCAGGGAATCTCTGCTCAGAATTTCTCTTTGAGATATAAAACAGGCTTGCCTGTTTCTCTCTCTTAACCTTGCAGACATGAATGAGCACAGTTCCCGGAGTCACAGCATCTTCCTTATCAACATTAAGCAGGAGAACATGGAGACTGAGCAAAAACTGAGTGGGAAGCTTTACCTGGTGGATTTGGCTGGCAGCGAAAAGGTGCTTGGGCCTTAAAAGAGATCTGAGTGGGGAAGCAAGCCGTTTGATTTCTTTCGTAAACTAAGATCAGCATCATACATAGGGAGCATGGTGGCCTGCATTGTTAGGAACTGGGTTGGAGGTTAGCAAGCCCGTGTTTGAGACCTGAGTGCTGCTATGGGGGTGGGGTGAGCATCCATTTTCACTCCAGTTCCTGCCAGGAACATGAAAGGAGCACCCAACTGGGCATCCCCCAGGAAATGATGACATCGCCAGTTAATCCTTTCAACCCAGAAGCGCCTTGGTGCTTCTGACATGAGTGCAATGTGAGCATCAGACACGTACTGTATAGCAGCAATGCCTTCATCAAATATATATACCTTGAAGTTAAGATCGATTAAAATGTCACTCTCTCCTCTCCTGGGTGTCAGGAAACCCATTATTTGAATGACGGGTCTCCAAGTCAGTATCTTCAGGATCTCCAGAGAGCTATGTGCCTTAAATGCAATTAGATGGCAAGTCTGAATAGTATATTGAAAAATCACTAAATGGGAGGCTAGGCCCTGATTTGCCAGCCATAACTCTCTGCCACCCAAAGAAAATGATAAGGGTTTTTCTTGAACTGTTTTTGGAGCGAAATGCATTTCAGATGTTTGGGACAGTTACTTTTCATTGGTATCCATGTCTGTCCCAATTCCTTTGAGCCTTCTAGCTGGTTCAGTTAGTTTCCTCCCAGTACCTATGAAGCTTGTTTATTCAGAGAAGAAAGCCTCATTTAGGATTTAGTCCTTAAAACATACACATTTATCTCCATTATAATAAACAAATGCCTTCTCCTGGCAGGTCAGCAAGACTGGAGCTGAGGGAGCTGTGTTGGATGAGGCTAAGAATATCAACAAATCTCTGTCTGCACTTGGGAATGTTATCTCAGCTCTGGCTGAGGGCACAGTGAGTAGCGCATCCCTTAACAAAAAGATTGCTGGCCAGTTTCCCCCATCCTGGGGCTATACAGATATATAGGGATTTATATATGTCAACCTATCTCAGGTACATGAATCTGAGTGGACTAAAAACAATAAACAAAATGATAAATAACACAAATAGCAACCAACAGACAACACTAACAATCCTTCCAATTCACACAACCAAAAGAAAAAAGAAAAAAGAAAATAACATCTACCAGCTATTTTGGGAGTAGGGGAGTAGGGAAGCCTGATATCTGAAGTTACAGTCAAAGAATAACTGCCAAAATTTATAGTGGATGTGACTTTTGGATTTCTGGGAATGGTGATTCAACAGGCTTTGAAGAATGTTTGGGGAGAAATGTAGCTGAAGCATCTGAAACCATCAAAACTCCTGGAACATGTTGACTCAGGGGTGTCAAACTGGCAGCCCGTAGGCCAGATGTGTCACATGCAGGCCACGCCCACCCCGGCTCCGCAAAGGCAAAAAATGTCACAATACATCACGATACGTCACGTGACGCAATCGAGTTTGACACCCAGGTGTTGACTGCCCTAGAAAATATGCTGTTACCTGTTAATTATTTGCTTCTGATGATTTAGGTTTTCCTTTCCTATCTGGAAGATGAAATTTCTAGATGAGTTTGCTGGTCCCTGTCTATTAGATGTATAGGATTTTTATTATTATTATTATTATTATTATTATTATTATTATTATTATTATTATTATTATTATTATTTGATAAGAACTGTGAGTAGATTGGCATTTCTGTGGTCAATTTTGTCTGTGTGAAAAAGGCCAAATATGTTCATTCCCATTATCTCATGCAGAAAAGCTACGTGCCCTACCGAGATAGCAAGATGACCCGTATCCTGCAGGACTCCCTCGGCGGGAACTGCCGCACGACAATGTTTATCTGCTGCTCTCCTTCCAGCTATAATGATGCTGAGACCAAATCTACTCTCATGTTTGGACAGAGGTAAGTATGCCGACAGAACTGCTTTTTGAATGGATATTACCGGTAGCAACCAAAACCATCCCAAAGAAAAAGAAATGCAAGAAAGCAAAATGGCTGTCTGAGAAAGCTTTGCAAATAGCTGAGGAAAGGAGGGAAGCGAAAGGCAAGGGAGAAAAAGAAAGATACGCCCAATTAAATGCAGAATTCCAAAGAATAGCTAGAAGAGATAAGAATGCCTTCTTAAATGAACAATGCAAAGAAATAGAAGAAAACAATAGAATAGGGAGGACCAGAGATCTTTTCAAGAAAATTGGAGAGATGAAAGGAACGTTTCATGCAAAAATGGGCATGATAAAGGACCAAAATGGCAGGGACCTAACAGAGGCAGAAGAGATTAAGAAGAGGTGGCAAAATTACACAGAAGAACTATACAAGAATGAGCTTAACGTCCCTGATAATCATAATGAGGTGGTCACTGACCTCGAGCCAGACATCCTAGAATGTGAAGTGAAGTGGGCCTTAGAAAAGCTGAGCAACAACAAAGCTAGTGGAGGTGACAGTATTCCAGCTGAGCTATTCAAAATCTTAAAAGATGATGCAGTAAAAGTGCTACACTCAATTTGCCAGCAAATTTGGAAAACTCAACAGTGGCCACAGGATTGGAAAAGATCAGTTTACATTCCAATTCCAAAGAAAGGCAGTGCCAAAGAATGTTCAAACTATCGCACCATTGCACTCATTTCTCATGCTAGTAAAGTTATGCTTAAAATTCTACAAGCTAGACTCCAGCAGTATGTGGATCGAGAACTACCAGAAGTACAGGCAGGATTTCGAAGAGGCAGAGGAACTAGAGATCAAATTGCTAACATACGCTGGATCATGGAGAAAGCTAGAGAGTTCCAGAAAAACATCTACTTCTGCTTCATTGACTATGCTAAAGCCTTTGATTGTGTGGATCATAACAAACTCTGGCAAGTCCTTAAAGAGATGGGCATACCAGACCATCTTATTTGTCTCTTGAGAAACCTATATGCGGGCCAAGAAGCAACAGTGAGAACTGGACACGGAACCACTGACTGGTTCAAAATTGGGAAAGGAGTCCGGCAAGGCTGTATACTGTCGCCTTGCCTATTTAACTTATATGCAGAGCACATCATGAGAAATGCAGGGATAGATGAATCAAAAGTTGGAATTAAGATTGCCGGAAGAAACATCAACAACCTAAGATATGCAGATGATACCACTCTAATGGCAGAAAGTGAAGAAGAACTAAAGAGCCTCGTGTTGCGGGTGAAGAAGGAGAGTGCAAAAGTTGGGTTGAAACTTAACATTAAGAAAACCAAGATCATGGCATCCGGCCCTCTCAATTCCTGGCAAATAGATGGGGAGGAAATGGAGGTAGTGACAGATTTTATTTTCCTGGGCTCCAAGATCACTGCAGATGGGGACTGTAGCCAAGAAATTAAAAGACGCTTGCTCCTTGGGAGGATAGCCATGGCAAATCTAGACAGCACACTAAAAAGCAGAGACATCACCCTGTCAACAAAAGTGTGTATAGTCAAGGCTATGGTCTTCCCAGTTGCAATGTATGGCAGTGAAAGCTGGACCATAAGAAAGGCTGAGCGCCAAAGAATTGAAGCCTTTGAACTATGGTGCTGGAGAAGACTCCTGCGAGTCCCTTGGACTGCAAGGCGATCAAACCGGTCAGTCCTAGAGGAGATCAACCCTGACTGCTCTTTAGAAGGCCAGATCCTGAAGCTAAAACTCAAATACTTTGGCCACCTAATGAGAAGGAAGGACTCACTGGAGAAGAGCCTAATGCTGGGAAAGATTGAGGGCAAGAGAAGAAGGGGACGACAGAGAATGAGGTGGCTGGATGGAGTCACTGAAGCAATAGGCGTGAGCTTAGATGGACTCCAGAAGATGGTAGAGGACAGGAAGGCCTGGAGGAACATTGTCCATAGGGTCGCGATGGGTCGGACACGACTTCGCAACTAACAACAAAATTCTATCCTTCCCAACCTGGTATTCAGTACAAATTTTTAATATCAGGCATTAGCTAGCACTTGATTGGGGAAAGCTAATCTTAGTTTTTCCAAGGAGTAAAAGGGAATTGGTAAAATGAATTAGTAAATGGACTGGGATGGGGAAGTTGCTGGAAATGTACCAGGTTTTTTTTTAACATTAAAACATTATTCTTTAGATATTAGTACTTCAAAAAGGGGAAGGAAGGAAAGAAGGAAGGAAGGAAAGAAGGAAGGAAGGAAGGAAGGAAGGAAGGAAGGAAGGAAGGAAGGAAGTTCTAAGGGACATAAAATATCTACAGTATACCATGAACAGATTTATCAGTCATTCCTTTCCTCCAAGCAATCCCGAGATTTATAGCTTGAGTGGGTGGAAAGGGAAAGATAGGAATACCTAATAAAATTCTTAGCATTGTTTACTGAACAATAATTCCCTAACATCTTTTATGAAAAAAACACATTGATTAAGTTGATATAAAAAAATCTATGTTTGCATACAGGACCACAGATTTTATGATATTGGGTAGGCAAGTAGTGATGCTTACTCATCTACATTCTATTTAGTCTCGTGTATAAGAACAACTCTGAGTTCTAAGTGTAATGTGTTTAGAACTGTTAGTGAAAACAAAAACAAAAATAATTGCATCCTTCTGTCAGACTTTTATTTATTAGATTTTTATCCTGCCTTTAATATTTATAAGTAATTAAGGCAGCAAACATACCTAATACTTCTTCCTCCTCTATTTTCCTCAACAACCCTGCAAGATGAGTTGGGCTGAGAGTGAGTCACTGACCCAAAGTTACTTAGCTGGCTTTTAGGCCTACGGCAGGATTAGAACTCAGTCTTCTGGTTGCTCGGCCAGCACTTTAACCTCTACACTGAACTTGCTTTAATAATACGATTATTGTATAGTACAGCCATGTACATTACTTTTTTAAAGTTAAAATTAGGCCTACTTTAGGAACCAGTAACCAAAATCACAACATTGTGCTCAAGCAACATTTTCTCTTGATTCACATTTTCCCATTTGCTCAAAAGTATGATGCTAGATGGTGTTTTCTTGATATTTTGCAGTATAACTGTCATCTCACTGCTTTGGAATTATCACAATTGTAATAAAATATGTTAGTTTGGAAAAGGCTACTATTGGAATAGCCAGGTGAAATGATTCTGCTGCTATTTTTGGAGATGAGGCACCTAGGGAAAGACTGATTTCAGCTGTGGAACACAAGCCTTGCATGGAAAGGGCCAAAGTTGGATTATAAGCATCTTCTGCTAAGGTTGAGGTAAACTCCAGCCTAAAAACCTATTCTTGCTAGTCAGTATATACCAGGGGTAGGCAACCTCGGCTCTTTTATGACTCATGGACTTCAGCTGACTCAGGAATTCTGGGAGTTGAAGTCCATGAGTCGTAAAAGAGCCGAGGTTGCCTACCCCTGGTATATACGATATGAGCAAAGTAGTGTAGTAAGAGTTTCCTGTATTTTTAGAGCTTCAGTCATCTGTGTCAATATTAGGAAGATGATCAATATAATAAATAAGGTGTAATGGAATGTCTTGGAAGGAAAGAGAAGCAGCAAAGTGGATGGACTCAATTCTGATGGCAATGAGTGCACTGTTGGAAAACCTGAAAGATCCAATTATGGATATATCATCATGAGCAAAATGTGTCTATGTGGTTGCTAGGAGTCGAAAACAAGTTGGCACAATCAGTCAATCAATCAAAGCAGAATGTCCATTAAACAAAGCAAAATGCTCTCCATAAAGATATTCACTTCCATTTCAGGGCCAAGACAATCAAGAATACAGCATCAGTGAATCTGGAATTGACAGCAGAACAATGGAAGAAGAAATTTGAGAAGGAGAAGGAGAAGAACAAGACCCTCAAGGAGACAATTGCCAAGTTGGAGGCTGAGCTAGGACGTTGGCGTAATGGTAGGTTGGGTGCAAAGAAAACAAAGGTCCTCTTTGCTTTGCTATTGACTGCATTCCTATCACTGTCTTTCAGAACTAAATGATATTAGCAATAGGTGCATTTCCTGTCTATCAGCCGTATGTTGACAGGTGGAGATACGACTAAACAGGTTGTTTTGGGCTAAAATTTATTTGAACCTGAAACCAAGCAATGAGAATCACACATTTCCTCATTTTTTTTTACTATGCCAATAAATATTTGGAGTGGGAAATAAAAAAAAAAGCAAGGATACAAGCAAGGACTAGGGCTACACTGCATTCTATGGAGCTGCATTTGCCTAATAGAAAGACTTTGGAAATGGTTATCAGTGTCCTAAATGTCACATTGATTCATGTAGTTTAAGGACAGATGATTCCAGACATATGCTGTATGTATGTATATATGATGTAATAAAGATGCCTCAGGTTGCCTAGGAACTAAATAATAAGTGCAGATATGACAAAGGGTCTTAAGAGGGATAAAATACAAGGGACAGTCATAACAATTTAGACTACTGTCATATATCAACTCAGATTATTCAGCATGGACAGAAGATGGAGATGCTAAGGAGTGACCCTGGGACCTTATGCGATGTAATTTCTCTTCATTGGATTTTTTTATCTTTACTCCTATGATAAAACAGATGTAGTATTCCTTTAACATATTAGGTGCTTATTATGAAAAAATATTGCATAATCCACTCTCCATTAAGAGATTTGGGCCAAAATGGCCTTGAATTTCAGAGTTTGTCTAGCCCTGAAAAAGGACATCTATTTTCCTTAATTCTGATTCCTCTGAATGGGCTTCACATTTTTAGAATGGTGAAAAGGTTCTCATTTCTCATGCACAGATCTGTCCCTGAAAGGTACTGTGTTACCTTCTGATTCATAATAAACACAAATAAGTGTGTGAAAATGTCCCTTGTCTTCTATTTAAACATTTTTAGGTGAGAATGTCCCAGAAACAGAGCAGTTGAGTGATGAGAAGGTGGTACCTGATACTTGTGATGAGACACCCGTTAATGATAACAACTCCTCCATCGTCATCCGCATCTCCGATGAGGAGCGGCATAAGTATGAGGAGGAGATCCGCAAACTCTACAAGCAGCTTGATGACAAGGTAGAGATCTCTCCTCCATCCCGTGTAAACTTCTCCTGGGTTGCTTTTAACCCCATCTCAGTCACAATGTCTTTTCTTTGTGCCTTACCTGTCTGAACCATGGACACAGCATCAGGTAGTGAGCAATGACATATTTTTGTCCAATCAGGATGATGAAATTAATCAGCAGAGCCAATTGATGGAGAAACTAAAGGAACAGATGCTGGACCAGGAGGAGGTGAGCAATTTTCCTAGAGTGCCTTTATGCACATACATCCTGACTTTTTATCTTTGTTACTTAGTTTAAGCCAGCCTTTCCTCAAAGAAGCAGATGATATCATAGGCCATTCTTTCTCATCACATTGTCCTCCCAAGAGGCCTGTGAGAGATGATGATGTGTCCAACATTGCCTAATAAGCTTAGTAGATGGCTATGGATTTTGTCCCTGGTCTTTCCATCACTTTAATTAAATGTTGTTGTTGCTGTTGTTGTTAGCTGCGAAGTCGTGTCCGACCCATCGTGACCCTATGGACAACATTCCTCCAGGCCTTCCTGTCCTCTACCATCTTCTGGAGTCCATTTAAGCTCACGCCTACTGCTTCAGTGACTCCATCCAGCCACCTCATTCTCTGTCATCCCCTTCTTCTATTGCCCTCAATCCTTCCCAGCATTAGGCTCTTCTCCAGTGAGTCCTTCCTTCTCATCAGGTGGCCAAAGTATTTGAGTTTTAGCTTCAGGATCTGGCCTTCTAAAGAGCAGTCAGGGTTGATCTCCTCTAGGACTGACCGGTTTGATCGCCTTGCAGTCCAAGGGACTCGCAGGAGTCTTCTCCAGCACCATAGTTCAAAGGCCTAAATTCTTTGGCGCTCAGTCTTTCTTATGGTCCAGCTTTCACTGCCATACATTGCAACTGGGAAGACCATAGCCTTGACTATACGCACTTTTAGTGTGCTGTCTAGATTTGCCATGGTTTTCCTCCCGAGGATCAAGCGTCTTTTAATTTCTTGGCTACAGTCCCCATCTGCAGTGATCTTGGAGCCCAGGAAAATAAAATCTGTCACTACCTCTATTTCTTCCCCATCTATTTGCCAGGAATTGAGAGGGCCGGATGCCGTGATCTTGGTTTTCTTAATTAATTTAATTAAATACTGTAACTATATTCCAGTCCTCCCCAGTTACATGTCTTCAGGCTCTATTAGATTGCAGCTGTGATCATTTTCAGCAAGCTACATAACTGACTGGAATTGATGGAGACATAATCAGAAGGCAATTGGGTAGAGAAAGACTAGTATAACCATAGCAGCCTTCTGTTTCTCAGCACTCTGTATGTATCTCTATCTACCTCTTTTTACATCATCCTCACTTGGCCTTCCTGTTCTTCCTTTCTTATATGTCCTCTGACATTTCTCTAACTCACCCCGCCTTTTCCTTCTGATAGCTGCTAATGTCCACACGTGGGGACAATGAAAAAGTGCAGCAGGAACTAAGCCATCTGCAGTCTGAGAATGATTCCGCTAAGGAAGAGGTGAAGGAGGTACTACAAGCTCTGGAGGAACTGGCTGTCAACTATGATCAGAAATCCCAGGAAGTAGAAGATAAGAATCAGCAGAATCAGCTATTGGTGGATGAGTTGTCTCAGAAAGTGGTAAGTGCTGAGATCTTGTGGATTGTAAAACACGAGTTAAGAGTTCTAGTGTTGCCCCTTGTAGAATCAATACATTCATCAAAATTTCCAAAGGACTTAATAAAGTTCCTTAAAAGCCATTCGGTAACAAAAGAAGCTTTGTTAGGATGCCAAAAAGAACACAATGGTGGGATACAGAGATTCCTTAGGGAAAGATTCCAGGACTGCAGTGATTCCAAAACTGCACAAGATTCCAGAATAGCAGTACCATAGAACAGCATAATAAATTCACCATACCCTTTTTTGTTGTTGTTTAACTAGTGAAACTTCCATTCCCATAACAAAGGGAATGGGTGTGCTGTTGTCTCCAGTCAGATATTTACTCAGAGCCCTTGCATATATTCAAGTTTAAACCATTTTTTTCTTCTTAATTTTGTTTTGTACCAGAGGGTTTACATTTAAATTAAGACACTTAAGAAATGAAATCATTAATTTATGAATTAATTCAGTTTTATTTACTAAATTTAATTCAAGAAATTAAGGTCTTTTCCCTTTAACTAAAATTGAGAGTCCCAAATTTTTAAACCAGAGGAATTCTCTTTGATCTGGATAAGCCACAGATGTCTTTATCTTTACAGGCCACCATGTTATCTTTGGAGTCAGAGCTGCAACGCCTACAGGAATTCAGTGCGCACCAGCGCAAACGCATTGCTGAGGTCCTCAATGGCCTTATGAAAGATCTGAGTGAATTCAGCGTGATTGTGGGCAATGGTGAGATCAAACTGGTAAGCAGCTGGTAGGGGGTCAATGATTGGAAATAAGAAAAGCAGTCATTCACTCTCAGTTTAGAAACATGCAAGATGGATCTGGGGAAATTCCTAATGTTTTTCTTTGGTACTCTCTGCTACATTTAATCAAGCCCTTTTAAATGTTATGCCCAACTAAAAAAAAAGGAACAGAAGGGTTCATGTAAGGTATTTAGTGCTGACATTACCGCATACAAAAATGGAAGAAAGTAAGAAAAACTACTTAGAAAATAGTGGAATTTAATGATCTGGGAACAGTCATCTGCTGAGCTAAGGAAAGAAGGAAGGACGTATAAAAACTGTTCTGCTTCATAGAATCGTACATTGAACTATGTGCCCCAAATAATACATTTTCTTTTAAAATGTTTAATTTGTAGCCGGTAGAAATTAGTGGTGCCATTGAGGAGGAATTTACTGTTGCCCGGCTCTACATCAGCAAGATCAAATCAGAAGTGAAGTCAGTCGTGAAGCGTTGCCGTCAGCTGGAAGGTCTTCAAGTTGAGTGCCACCGCAAGATGGAGGTGACAGGACGGGAATTATCTTCTTGCCAGCTTCTCATTTCTCAGGTCAGATTTATGGAAGTGGAGATGAAAGGACACTAGCTATGGCATTTAAAACTGATAAAGGAAAGAAATAAGAGGGACCAGAATACCCCTCATAGGAAAGCATCTAGATTTTCACAATCTGGGGAAGGGATCTCCGGCCTTCCAGATCTTATTGAATTAATGTCCCCTCCATCTTTCATCACTGGCGATCATGCTGGGTGGGATTGATGGAAATTATAGTTCAGCACTATCTGGGATTTATAGGCTACCTATCTCAGTTTTAGAGTTTTCCATATGTCTGAGAGCTAGGAAGTAGAAAGAGTAATACAATCCGATCAGGAACTTCACTGGATTTAATTAGCTTTCTTTTCTTCCAATCTGGAGTAGGAAAGGGAAGATCTCCCATGCTGTCAGGAAAGGACTATGTTGGAGAGAAGTTTGACAAATGTTTTAAAGAATTATTTCTTTGTACAACCTGGCCCTCTGTTATTTCTTAGTCAGCTCCTATAAATAGGTATCAGGAAACCTGAAGCTCCAGCTTAAAGGAAGACAGATAAGGTGGAAAATCTTTTTTGGGAGATCAGTGATTGCTCCTAATTCAGGAGACCTTAGCTGACTAGTTAAAACTTTGGTTTGGTGTCTAGATTCAGGAGCTCTGGAGCTTGTACCGCTGGTTTTGTTGATCCAGTTTATCGCTTCTACTATTGTTTCAGTAGGGAGAAGATACCATTGGTACCAATTCATGAATATTTCTTACAGCAAACCTGTAGAAGTCAAATGGTTGGCTTGTGTCTTTAAATATTTGTACATATGTATCTGGGAGACCAAGCTCAAGCAGAGTGACTAGAAGGCATACACAGCTGTTTCCCAGCAGGAATCTTAATGTTCTTTTGGACATAGTAATATCTGTAACAATGGATCATCATAAACTGTGGAGCATGGTGTCATTGGAAGCTAACCTGAGGGTGGGATGTTTTTAAAAAAATAAAATAAAATCATAGAGTAGAGGGTTTATCCCTTCTCCTATTTCCATTTTTTTCAAATACCAGTTCATATATTACCCTTCTTTCTCTAATGCCACTATTCTGATCCATTTTCCAACCTTCTCACGATTGCTTCTAACTGTGTATGAAAACAATGAGAAATCTAATTATAGATCACTTTGATACACAGGGCTCTGTTTTAATATTTAATATTTTGGAATGTATCCCTAGGGCCAGACGTCATGCTGTTGCATGTCATGATTCTATATACCAATTTTTAAAACCAGATCAGAGAAATAGCAGATTGAGAATAAGTTAAATTCTTTCTTCATTTTTTTATTTTCTGATTCTGGATCGCACAAACATTCCTTTCTTTTAATTAAAAAATTCTGCTGGCAAGTGTTCATGAATCCACAGTTCCATGAAGAATTTTATGAGGGTGTATGTGAAATGGGGAGACCACACAACATATTTACACCCACAAGCACACACACATTTGATTATTTTTTGCTCCAAAAACATTTCCTGTTTCAAATAGTCATTGATTCATCTAATTAATAATAATCCTAATCTAATCTAATCCAATCTAATCTAATCTAATCTAATCTAATCTAATCTAATCAATCATGTGTATTATCTCTTAGAAGTGGTCCTATTGATTGCAGCTTCTGGGTGTACTTGCATAGAATTGTACCGTAAACTGTGATAGGTATACCCCTGAAATGCAGCAGGCAAGGGGCTTTTTGACTGCTTGGTCCTCTCTTTATTTTGGAACTCTGAAGATGTATTTGAGAAGAGAAGACTGTTTCCAGGTTTGGACAGGCAGAAAGTTGAGTTCTACCTCATAGAAAATAAGATTGGGAAGTCTGGAATCTGGACTACGTTTGTGAAAGGGATCTCTTATTTGCTTATATTTCCCAATCTTCTCAGCATGAAGCCAAGATCCGCTCACTTACTGAGTACATGCAAAGTGTGGAGCTGAAGAAACGGAACCTAGAAGAATCCTATGATGCTCTGAGTGAAGAGTTGGCTAAATTGCAGGCCCAAGGTAATGTGTATGGTACTGGGCTTATGGCATAGTTTATGACTGGTACAGAAGTATGTGAATAATTCAGGAAATGAGTGGATGGGAGAAATGGCAGAATACAGATTCGAATGCAGAATGTTTTGAGTCCTTGCGTATAGTGTTGTTTGCTTGCAAGTGCTCTTGACCATGTGTAAATCTTCACAGTAGCTCCTTATTATTATTATTTATTATTTGTAAGTAGCTTGTTCATTTTTTTACATAAACCCTTTCTTATATGTATAATGGTATGAAGCAGGTTACTGTTTCTCTTTGATAGATGAAGGAGGGAGGGTATACAGAAGAAGTCTTTTTTTAAAAAAACCTTTTTACTCCACTCTTAAACCTTGAGATTGAGAGATTAAATTGAAAGAATAACCTGCTCAAGAAACCATGGTAATTTAAACTAGCAATTGATGTTTTAGCCTAGTCTCCTAGATCAAGAAAGCAGATTGCTGATCTAACGCTGGTCACCAACCCATGCTCTAACTCTGTCTCCATCCTCTCATTAAGGATCTTTCTTCTCTCCCACAGAGACTGTGCATGAAGTAGCCAAGGATCAGGACTTGATACAAGATACAGATGAAGTCAAAGTTAGTGCAAGAGACAAGGCATGTCTTTCTTCATCAAGAGTGTCATTCCTCTTATGCAATCTCTTTGGCCCCTGGCAGCATTAACGTAATTAAAAAGGGGTAGAGATGGGGGAAATAAAGAAAGATAGAGAGACAGAGGCCCAGACAGGTGTGTTTCAGGCTCTAAAAGGAGAACTGTCATGGCCAGCTCAGATTCAGAAGATGAAGAGGAGTTACGGGAGAGTCATCAGCCTGAGGATATTCACTGGAAGAGTTGCAGGCAGGGAAAGCAGTGTTGCCTAGCAACCTGGAGAGGCAGCTGTCAGAGGCCTTAGAAGATAAAGAGGTGGAGCTAACACCTCCCCCCAGTGCAAAAGCCTAAAGGGAAGAGAAGAGGACTGAGCAAAGATGCTCAACAAAACTATGCGCCATACAGACACAGACACAAACATACACACACACACAGACACACACACACACACTGCCTCCCCCCCCCCCGCTAAGGAATAAATCCAAAACTCACTGCCTCTATATGAGGAGTGCCTCATCTATCAATTGGCAACAGCCCTTTCTTTACCCCACCACTTTGTTCCCCAACTCTTTAGCTTGTCTTCTCAAGGAGTAAGCCTGGATTCTGATGCCACAACTGACTGACCCTAGTTCAGACATGTCAAACACAAGGCCCGGGGGCCGGATGCGGCCCATGAAGTGGTTTCATGTGGCCCGCGAAGCCATCCTGGAAACAGTGAGGGAACGGCCCCCACTGCCTTGGCCCTGGCCCAGAGACCCTCCTTCTGCCAGAGACCCTCAGATCTGTCCCACTCCTGCCCAGGCCCCCATAGGCACCCTTGATGCCAATGATGTACAGCTGGCCATGCCCACCCAGTAGGCCATACGCACTCTAGCCACGCCCACCCAGTAGGCCACACCCACCCTGGCCATACCCACCCAGCCCCCTGAGGGCAACCACAATGCTGATGCGGCCCTCAATGAAATTGAGTTTGACACCCCTGCAGTTAGTACCTTATTTATGATTTGAACTCTCTCTTGCCTCTAATTTAAGCTGGTTGAGTTTTGTGATCTGGGTAAGTCATGAGGGACTGCAATTGTTTGTCAGACCTTTTTTGCCATTAGAGTTGCTCTCGCATACTGATTTAGTAAAGATATAAGACTTAACTGTGCATCTGTGATTTTCATGAGCCAGAATAGGACTAAGAACAGAGAGGACAAGCATCTGATGGGCTCTTGAGAGTATAGCTGTGCTGGGAAATAATATAGTTTTGAAGAGCATCCAAGATTTGCTACTTTATGAGGGGCCCTAGCACTGCTATCTACACATCTGAACTGCTTTCCTTTCCAGCAGAAGGCCTTGGAAGTGCAGCTAGAGAATCACCGTGAAGCCCACCACAAACAGTTGGCACGCCTACGTGATGAGATCAACCAGAAGCAGAAAATCATTGATGAGCTTAAAGAGTGAGTCATTTTTAGGCTGGGGCAAGATGTTCTGATGGGAAGGAGAGAGATTCTCATTATAAAATAGGTTATGTTGGAGATGAGAAGCTGTTTATTTATTTTTTGGCAGGGCCTGACTTACTCAGTTTCAAGATACTGATGGCAAAGTATCAGCAGAAAATTGGACAAAGTTTACAAGGCAGGGGGAATGCAAAAAGAATAAAATAAGCAGCAACCACTTATGAACATGTGTAAAATAAAAATTAGGCGCAAAGATGGAAGTTGGGGTAAGGGTAAATCATCCTTGACCAACCTCACATCCTCCAGCTGTGTTAGGACTGTAACTCCCAGAATTCTTAACCAGCATGCTTACTAACAATTTGAGCTTTATACTCTTTCTTAATAAGTCTGGAGGAGCCAAATAGGAGAAATCCCATGTTAATTAACTCTAGAAGTAATGACAATGTAGTACAGCTTGAGTTGTTGCACTACTGTAAACCCATATCTCTTGTGTGACATACAAATTCAGCTGTCGGGAATCCTTTAATTTGTGTATAATCAGTAGGATTTATAGGCTAGTAATTAAGACCCTGAGACGCTATGAACTAAAACTAATTTAATGCCAGTAATTCCTTCCTGAGAGCTGAAGCTTATTCAATAGAACTTGTCCTATTAAAAATTCCTTAGGCTGGATTGCTGCAGTTAAAAATTGATTTTACCAATGCTAAACCTGCAAGCATATTCAAAACTAGAAGCTGGTTGTGATGGAAATGCGTAAAAGATGGTTGACTCAAATATCCTCTTCTATATATTGTCCTGAAATGCAGTCTCTTAAGCATCAGAGGCTTTGACTCTTTAGTCTCCATGTCTTGAGCCTTTAGCACTGAGTCCTTTTGCAGATCTTATACTAAATTGAAAGGCTGCTGGATAACTATGATAATCTGCTTATCATCCCAACAATAGCATATTTCTCCATATATTATTTCCTGTCCAGCTTAAACCAGAAGTTAGAACTTGAATTGGAGAAACTTCGTGCTGACTATGAGAAACTCAAGAACGAGGAGCAAGAGAAATCACAAAAGCTTCAGGAGCTGACGTGAGAATTATTTCCTTCCAGAGATATTTTCAGCTGCCTTTCTTCCTCCCTGTGTTTAAGAATACGTCCCACCATCTAAAACAAAATGTGTTTGGTCCTGATGAATTCTGGGATTTGATGCCACAAGGCATCAGCTGAGAAAAGCTGATGTACATTAAATCTATGTAGTGAGCTGGGGAAGGAACTATTGACTCAATTGAATGAGGACACATTTAATAATTAAAATATATTGGGTTTACCAGATTCATCCAAAAAGGTGGTCCTAAATTGAAGATGATCCTTCACAAGGAAATGTCATGACTGGGTCTTATTTCATATTTCTAAAGCTTTGCACACTTCCTGTTTCCTTCCCCTTCCAATAAGAATGTGTTCAAGCCTGCTGTGTCTCACTTCCTCCTTCATTGCTTGCATGATGACCCATATGGGGGTTATTCTTTTCCTACATAGAATAGCCCTAGAACATTTTACATCTTGGGTCAAAACAGATGGTGCTCAATCCCCAACTCTAAGAGATTATTTATATTCATCTGCAATCGAGTTATCTGGAAAGGACCGGCGAACCATTCTTCCTCAGTTAAACAGTACTTGTTTTTCCTTTGCCACCAAATCTGCCTACTTTCACATATATGCAGTTGAATTTGGCTACTCACTACCTACGTTTCCCTCCTTCAACAACAAAAAACAACTATTTCTTAAGACTTTATAAAACAGGCATGTACAATCTAAGGCCCCATGCCCAGGTGGTAAACCTGGAATGAAACCCATAAGAGCCCCTCCAAAAATTGCCACTCATTGTGACAATTTTTCAAAGGGTAGAAGACATGACGATTAGGCATCTGGGGAATGACTGTATCAAGTCACTTTTTTTTGTCCTAGTTCTATTGTCTTTGGTTCTGTACTCACCTACCTTTTGGAAGATGTAGGTATGCCACTCAAAGGAGCAATGAGACTTTTAGCCTGGTGAAAGTTGTAAAAGAGTTTAAAAGCTCAGAATGTGAAAATTAATTTAGCCATTATTTTTAAAAAATCAATTTGTACAGCTGCCCATCTCAATAAATGACTGGGTAGCGAACAATATCAACATAAAAATAAAAACAAGGACAAGAATGTAAATACCTAGCAGCCAAGGAAGTATTGCAATCCACAGTCACTAACACAGCTAGGAGATGGGTCCCTTCACACCTCCATGGCTCCCGGTCTGGGCACAAAACCAACTCTTTACAAAAGACCTGCAAGATTGAAAACATCCTGCTCACCAAGAGAGAATATTCCATCAGGCAGACACTACTTCAGAAAAGGCTCACTTTCTAGCCCCACCAAGTGACATTCCTTTGAAGCCTGCCCATCCTGCATGTCTATGACTGCCTCTAGTCTTGACCATATGCAGGATTCTAAAACTTAAGGTAATGGACAGCACCAGCTTGTGCTACCAGTTAATGCTTCAGTGGGGACAATTAAATTCTTACGAGAACGCTTTTCCCAATGTTATCTTCGCCTCATGTGTTCTTTCTGCTTCACAGATTTCTCTACGAGCGCCACGAGCAGTCCAAGCAAGACCTCAAGGGGCTGGAGGAGACCGTTGTAAGCATCCCAAAAGGCAGTGTTCTCTCATTCCTGATGAATAGACTCACATCTATGACAGCAGCATTGGGTACAAGGAGGACTCTGTCATGTGATGGCCACTTTTTAGGGCTCCCAGCTGTTATAAAAAAACAACAACAACATGAAAGACTGTCACTTTTTTCCCCTCTTGTGGCCCTTTTTTATTCCATTCCCCTTCCTGGTCAAGTAAATCTGAAGTGGTGTGATTGTGATTGGCACTATTGCAGAAAGATTTGGAGGGAGAGCTTACTCACTATTAATCTGTTTCTGCTGTCTTTTGCCCTCCTTGTGAAGCTATATTAGGAGTTAAAACTGCTAAGGTGCACAGAGAGGTTCACCCCATTTTCAGAGTCTCTCTAGAACTACCTAGAGTATATCCTTGTGAAACAACTAATTGCCTCATAAGTAGTTTGCACATTAACTGGCTTTATCCACAGAGAGCAGCAGTTTTATCTCTTTGGGGCTTAATCTGACAAGAGCTGGTTGAGCAGGTGACTAATGTAGCTTAAAGAGTTGACATAATATGCTCCCCTTCTGTGACCCAGTTAAATCTGTTTTGTGGATAGAACCAGAGGAAGAGAATGAATGGGAAGCTAAAACATCTTATCACAACTTGCCTTTCTATGTGTGTGCCCTTCTAGGCCCGTGAACTCCAGACCCTCCACAACCTTCGCAAGCTGTTCGTTCAAGACGTCACGACTCGAGTTAAGAAAGTAGGTAACTCTTGAAATTCATCAAAAACTTGTGAATCTTTGAAACACTTTATCTCTGAAAGGAATTTTTATAGAAACCGCTTAAGCTGGAGACTAGCAGTTCTGTCCCCAAGTTGCAAGTTGGAGTGAGCGGTTAAGGTGTGAGATATTGTATTGCCTAAAGCCACCATCTGAAGTCATTGAAAGGGTGGGATATGATGTGAAAGCAAATCTATGTTGATGTGCCATGTCTCTTAGCTATTATTCAACACTAGGCAGACTCCTTGAAAATCCTGTGATCCACTAATAACTGTAAAATTAGGTAGTCTTAGTGTGATAGGCTTGGAGCCTCGACCCAAACTTAGGAAACCCTTTGTGCAGGTCAGGTGCGTTCTTTCCGTTGTAAAGGAAATTTGCTTTCTTCTAATTTCCCCACATGACAGTTTTGAATCTTTACTCAAATTAAGGTAGAAAATGGTTTTGTTGAACATTTGTCAGTGAAGTTACATTAAATTCACAGTCATTCCCAATTCTGGAGCTCATTCTTGTCTTTCCTTATCTTGCGTGATCCAGATTTTACACTTGGAATTACAGTTCTTTGTGGAAGCAGCTAAAGAATAAGTTTTAGCGTGGACCGATCCAAATTGTTTTCTTTGGGCTTTGCACTGCTGGTGCCATTGCTGTACTACCTCATACAGAGAATCTTCCTCTTTTCCCATCGCCTTCATTGCTGCAGAGATAAATATCTTCTTGCTGCTTCTTTCCAGAGTGCGGAGTTGGAACCCGAGGACAGTGGGGGGGCTCATTCCCAGAAACAGAAGATTTCCTTTCTTGAGAACAACCTGGAACAGCTTACAAAAGTTCACAAGCAGGTGAGTGGCTGAATGAGAGCCGAGTAGCCACAAAGAGGGATGGAGCAGATGGAGAGAATAAGGGCAGCTGGAGAATTCAGTGCTATTTTCGTTCTTATACAGTAGTTAGTCAATTGGGTAGGAATCTTTTTCCCTATCTCCATTTTGCAGTCTCCATGTATTGTAGCAGCATTGAATGTGTGTCTGCAAAGCCATTTGGATGCTCTCTCAATTTTTTTCATTCACCTAGGACATGTTCTTAGCTTGCTTTGGAGTTTCACATAAGGCAGGATCAATATATTGCTCAGGCCTACTCTCTGACTCTTTCTATAATAAAACTCCTGCACATATCTGTTCCATTTAATATTAAGTTTGCTTAAATTACAGTGGGGAATAGGTGAGCCTGATAGATACTGCTGAATGGTAACTTCTGGAATTTATTTCCCGCCTTTATTATTTTTATAAACAATTCAAGGCGGTGAACATACCTAATACTCCTTCCTCCTCCTCCTCGTTTCCCCACCACAATGAAAGAGTGACTAACTCCAAAGTCACACAACCAGCTTTCATACCTAAGGCAGGACTAGAACTCACCGTCTCCTGGTTTCTAGTCTGCTGCCTTAACTGCTGCACCAAATTGGGTAAAAATAGGGTCAGCTTTGATCAGGCTGCAAGGCTGGCTAGAAAATGTGGTTTACCAAATTTAGAAGGCAAGAGGTTTCTTCTTCTTACTTTCCCATCAAAATAGAGCCCATTGATCCCAAAACTCATCACAAAGTCTTGGCTTATGCTGAGCTGTCTCCTGTTTTCTGCTAATCCATAATAATTTATTTATTTATGTTATTTAATTAAATTTTTATACCGCCCTATTCCCAAAGGACTCAGGGCGGTTTACAGGGCAGCATAAAATACAATATAAAAATAGTATAAATTAAAATAGATTAAATTACTTAAGCCCAACAATTAAAACAATATTAAAAGCTAAAACCCCTTCAGTCCAGGCCTGATAGATCAAAAAAACAGGTATTCAGGTCCCGGCGAAATGAACGCAGATCGGGGGCGGTCCGAAGTTTGCCCTTCATACTGTATCAGCATCCTTGATTATTTGGCAAGCCACTCCCGTGGATCAGACAGAGTAAGGTTTGAGAGTTTAATAGAGAAGTGCATGCTCATTTCTTTTATCACCCCCCCCCCCGCATGAGGGTGTATTTCTGAGTGTGTAGCAATTCACAAGGATTATAGCATGTAGTTCCATGGATTTTAGGGAATCATTTATGTTTAGATAAATTATGCTTATGTACAAAAAAAAGAAATATAACATTGTAAAAAAATAGAAATCAATGTGTCAAAATAAGATGATCTGAGAAAAGGATACATAGGTAATTCAGTAAGGGTTCCCACAAATTACTGCATGGTGTGCTGTCTGATTATTGCTGTGTCTTCATGCAAGCATTAAAAGGAAATATTATTAGTCATATAAATAGGGCAGCAGGGGAAAACAGTTAGAGAGAAAAACCTAATACATTATCTAACTTGGTGGAATGCATTTATGTGATTGGGTACATTCATTGGATCTTTACTTATAGCTTCATACATTTTATTTCAGTGATAGATAGGCAAATTAGTGCCCCCTGGAAGTTATACAGTGTAACTTAACTATTTACTTGCTTGCTTGGCCTAGATTAACACTTCAGTCACTAATCTCTCTGGAGGTATACATAGTACCATTGTAAATTAGTTAGAAGTTTAAACTTAGAAAGATCAAATATAGAGGAGTATGGAGATGATCTTATATGCAGCAGCCATTACAAAAAAAAGCTTAGCTTGGGAAGATGGAGGGGGTGGGTGAGGAAGAAGCTCAAGATTGCCCTGCCTTGATTCACTTTGGTATAAGAGGGAGAGAGAAACTCTGTCTGGCTTTCAAGATTCTGTTATTATATCCTATAATAAGGAAGTAGAGTTCCATTACTTCTTAGGAAGCCTGTTTCGTGACCTGGTAAAACCATTTTACGATACAGGATTTTTAAAGTCCCAGACTTGAGCTCTTTTGTTGTTGAGTTTTGCTTTCAGAGATCATGAGGAATCCAAAACCCTGTTGCTGGAATGGAAAGAAAAAAGAGAATTGTATCTCTCCCATTATAAACAATAGGAGGAACCTTTTAAATGCCAGCTATAAGAATGTAGTAAAGGGAGCAAGAGATATTTGATTCCTGCAGATGAAGGTGGTCCTCGACTTAAGACCACAATTGAGCCCTAAATTTCTGTTGCTAAGTGAGATATTTGTTAAGTGAATTTTGCCCCATTTTACAACCTTTCTTGACACATTTGTTAAGTAAATTTCTGCCGCTATTAAGTTAATAACACAGTTGTTAAGTGAATCTGGTTTCCCCATTGACTTTGCTCATCAGAAGCTCGCAAAAGGGGAATCACATGACACCTGGACACTACAACCGTCATAAATAAGAGCCGGTTAGCAAACGTCTGAATTTTGATCACATGGGATGCAGGAATGGTCATGTGAAAAATGATCAAAAGTACTTTTTTCAGTGTTGTTGTAACTTTGAACAGTCACTAAATGAACTGTTATAAGTTGAAGGCTACCTGTATAAAGCCCTGATTTCTTCCCATACATGTCAAAATTCTAAAAGATTGGCTGATGTTTCTGCAGAGGCCAAAAGGAGGGATCTCAGATCATCTTTCTCTCTCTTCCCAAAGAATTCTCCAACCCCAGGGGAGAACACTTTTATCATCCTTGTGATGTTCTTGCAAAGTCTATAGGGAAGCAGTCTTAAATTAAAAGGCAGAAGCAGTATATATGGTTGTGATTGTGCTGTTATACCCATTAAACTGGGAGTCTTCCCAGTTTTAGGAAGAATGTAGGATTGTTTCAGAAACAGGAAATAATTCAGGCCAATGTCCCCACCAAGAGACAGATCATAAGAAGAAGAGCAGCAATAACAACAAAACTTTAAAAGAGCTAAAGACCAAACCTGTAATTCCCAAAAGGGAAATGCACTGTTTCGAAAGACTTATTTTGCTGATAAAATATTGTATTTATTTTGCCTTTCAGGGGAGGCAACAGACGTATTTTTTTTTAAAAAAATAACATACTTAGTGCAAGTTTTCCTTCTTTAAAATTTCAATCTCCTTCTCTTGGTCTTAGAAGTGGCTTAAGTGGTAGATACAGTAGGTGCATGTAAAAATTCACGAACTACCAGCATTCATCTCCCTTTCTTAACTGCCTTTCCAAATAGTGAACATTTTGAAGCTATGTTGTAAGTTTAACTACATCTATTAAGAAATAACTCCTTGAAAAACATTGGGGGTTTTTTGAGATAGATGTTTCTTGTTACAATTTGCATCCTGTGATAGTTTCAATAAAGTAAAAAGGATAAGAAAGGCTATCCAGACCTTTGTTGTAGCAACAAGGAAGATTCCAAACAGAATGGAGGAATCATTCACAAATAATTACCGTATGTGTCCTTTTTTAAAAAAATACTAAATAGTTTTGAGTGATGAAACACTTGAGAAATATTTATTTAGGTGAAGGCAGAAAACCTGAGGAATAGGCAGCTGGAGGATGAGCTCATGAAGTTTGCCTTTTAGTAAGTCCAATCATTGATCCATTGAGTTAGCTGAGATCAAAAGCAGATACAGCAGTCATACAAAAAGAGCTGGCAGCACGCAATGAAGTGTTCCAAATCCAGTCATAAAGGAAAAAAGGACGTACAGATCGTATCAGAGTGAGACAGTTATAACACATGGCCCATATATATCACAGCACTGCAATTTTTGGACATAAGGCAACAAGAAGGACGGTGTTTGAAGATGTTTCAGTGAGTGTTTCTACAGTTAACTGGGTTCATCAATGCATGTTACATCTAAGAAGCCTGGCCTCAGAAACTTGCACCCTTGCAGGACTTACTTCTCTGTTCTTTCGTACTGCGGCATGGACATATTGCAGGAGTTAGTGAATCTTCTTTAGGATTTGAAGAAGTTGGAGAAATGGGATCCAGTTCAGGTTCTGCAGCAGAACTCTGTCCTCTAGGGAGGTTCTGTAGCAGGGGTGTCAAACTCGCCGCATCATGTGACGTGTCGCAAGGTACCGTGACTTTTTTCCCATTGCCGGAGCTGGGGTGGGCACGGCTTCCACATGATGCAACCAGCCCACGGGCCAGCAGTTTGACACCTCTGTAGATAGCCTCCTAACAACCGTTTCCTCTATGTCTGCTTCAGACTTGGAGCTCTCATTGTCTTCTGCAACCTTGTTTATCGAGATGCCAGGGACTCCATTTGGGTTTTTTGCATGCAAAGTAAAAGGTGCATCCACAAATTATATGTGAGACTCCCCAGCAGCAGATTAAAGAACGGCTCTTCCTTGCTTAGCTTTGTTCATGATAAATTGCCATTTTTGTCCCCCGGGAATGGTGCCTTCTGGTACAATACAGAAAACACTCCTTAGCAGCTGGCTCAAGCAGGAATTACCCAGCTCTCTTATCCTGGCTTTCGAGTTCTGTTTCCAGTCAAATTGGTACTTCAGTACCTCTCCCTTCTGGTTCCTTTTTCCTTCCCAACAATACTTGGCATGAAGCCACGGTCAGTGGCTTGGTGGAGCAGTGGGCTAATGCCTCCTTTAAGTAACACCAGCTGCCTGCAATTAGTGCAGGTTCGAGTCCCACCAGGCTCAAGGTTGACTCAGCCTTCCATCCTTCCGAGGTAGGTAAAATGAGGACCCAGATTGTTGGGGGCAATAAGCTGACTTTGTAATAATGCCACTTGGGGGGGGGGGAAGCCCTAATAAGCAGGCATATACATAGAATGAAGGCTACTGCTAAGCTTGTAAGCCGCCCTGAGTCTTCGGAGAAGGGTGGGATATAAATGGGATTAAAATAAAAAAAATAATTGAAAACCTCAGCCTCCTTTCCAAGTGCAGTTTGGTGAGATTTTGCAGCTGGTCTCGGGAAGTTTCAAGCAATGGATAGAATGAAAATAGCAGGAAACAGAAAGATGGATTTGCATTTCAGGCTTTGTAGGCCTTTCATTTCCTCATCAAATCATATATTTACTGAAGTGAGGAAGTCAGACAAGGTGGCAAAGTAGCAAGGGACTCTGTGCATTTAGAAAGAATGTTGGTAGGCATTTGCTTACATCCATTCCCTGCACTGCTTCTCATAGTCATCACGGGTGATTTCCATTACCCTTGTTCTGTTCTCCTTCCTCCTCCAATTGTCCCCGCTTACTTTAGCTGAGTAAGATGGTAGAAAGAGATTTCTGCCACATCTCACGCCCCCAAAGAGAGAACTTTCCTTATTTTCAGATCAGGAAAGGAAGATACTACTCTGATACCAGCAGCCAGAAGCAATAGACATTGCTGGGGTGTAACTTCTTTCTCTCTGGGTTTAATTAGGGACTCTGCTGATGTGCTCAGTCATGTCTGTATCCCCCCCCTTTTCCCATTGCTGCTGTATCCTAGCTGGATCGCTGGGTCTCCAAGGTACCGTACAGCGCCTCTCACATCTTCCTCTGTCTGTTGGGCTGGGCAGGAAATGTTTGCACTTGGTGACCAAATTGGGAGTACAGAAATTTTTTTGGGTGGGGGGAGGGGCGAGGAAATTGATGGGGGGGGAAGGTCAGGTGCCTCTTTCTCACCATTCCACTGCCATGGCAACTCCATCCAGGTTGACCCTTTTGCATTAGGTCATAATTTGCTGCCATGGCAACCACTACCATTGTGGCCTTTGTGTCTGTACAAAGGCCTCATTCTCAGCAGCTTCATGGATGTGGTTTCTACTATCCATTCTCTTGCCATGGCAACCCTGACCAAATTGTCCTACACAGCATCTGTCACAAAAAGAAAAAGAAAAGGTTAAAACTTAGCTGTTCCATACTAAAATCTCAACAGCAATGTTCTTTCCTCCACTACAACATTAAGTAGATACAAGTAAACACCAAAATAGACGAATTCCAGATAATTTCCTAGTTTGAGGCCATATAGCTTCCTCAGTAACAACTAAAATTGAAATTGTATTGGTCGTGCTAGCTGGGGCTGATGGGGATTGTAGTCCAACACATCTAGCAGACATATTACAGAAGATTGCCCTACAGACATCTGGAAAAACATGGTTCATGAATTCTCACTATGTGCTTCACCCCCTTCCTGGTTTGATATCAATCTCTGAATATGGGAGCTAAACATTATTATCTCAAACATTTTCTCTCCCTCCCTTGGAGGCTGGGCTGCCCAGTAGTTTTCCTGCCAACTACTATTGTGCTGCTGGCTGCCCCTTGAGTAATTGTTCATCTCAGGCCATTAAGCTGTCACCCCTACCTGGTGTTTAATTCAAGCTTACATATGGTGAGAGTTAAATGGATTGTTGTGAGTCCTCAGCCTTTTATCTCCCAATCTTGCATTTCATAAAATGTTCCCATCCCAGCATGGTGCATGGCTTGGATCTGCAGCACTTGGGCAAACACTGGGGCCTGCTTAATGGGAACAAGGGATGGGTATCACCTGTAAAGGGCAGCGGCTTATCACCAGCATCTGTGACAACTATAGGTTGGCTTTAATAGATGTGCAACAGAGAGAACTTCAGTCTGTGTGGTATTTGGGTTCATTTTCTCCATGTCATTATAACCTGGAGCAGTGGCCAATTATGTTAAAAATGTCCCTTTTGTGTGTTTATTGAAATGCCTCCAAGCTCTGCTACTTTTCACTCTGGCATTCCTCAAGGCCAGCTCCATATGAGTTTTCCATCATGGCGTTCAGAAGTAGGGCAAGAGTAAACATAAACCTTGTTCTTGCAAATTGAAATGTTGGCTTTGAATATGCCCTTATTTTGCCCTGAGGGGCATATTCAGACATTCCTCCAAAATCTATGATGGAAGAAGATAAGATGTTGTATAGCAGTTCCCTTCTAGGAAAAAAAATATCTCACTTCTGAGGTGTGAGATTTCCAGGTAGATCAGATTGGGTAGAATTAGTGCATACTGTGTCTTTTTCTGGAAAGGGCAAAATGCGAGGAACAGAGCAGAACCATCTTGAGATTGGAGGCAAGAGCAAGTGTTTCAGGTCTTAAGGAACGGAGTTGTACCTACATGGTCCACTTCACCTCCATTACTTTTCTTTCCCTTTCTTGTCAACGTGGGTCCCAGCTGGTTCGTGACAATGCAGATCTGCGTTGTGAGCTTCCTAAACTGGAGAAACGTCTTCGGGCTACGGCTGAGAGAGTTAAGGCCCTGGAGGGTGCACTGAAGGAAGCCAAGGAAGGGGCAATGAAAGACAAGCGCCGCTACCAGCAGGAGGTTGATCGCATCAAGGAAGCGGTGCGCTACAAAAACAGCATAAAGCGCAACCACTCTGCGCAGATTGGTAAACAGACAAGTTCTGTAGATTGTGGGTTAGATCCTGGTGAGCATGGAGACAGTTCTCAGTGGTAGCAAGTATTTTATTGATATGTTTTAGGAAGGAGCAAATATCTTTTCTACTTGGCTGAATGTGTATGTTCCAGGAGATCATAATGCAGTATTTGGTAACACTGTGCAGTACTTTTGATTTAATTTGGAAAATGCTGAATCAATCTGAAATTTGTTAAAGCAAACTTTCATTTTTCCACAGAAGTTTCTCCTACAGGCACATGATCCTTAACATTTTACAGGTAGTCCTCAACTTACAACTGTTCATGTAATGACCATTCGAAGGTACAACGACCTCGGAAAGGGCGCTTTACAGTTTGTAAACTGGACGTTGTGAAACATTACATGATCGTGGGGTGTGTATGTATGTTTCACAACATCCAGTTTACAAAGTGTAAAGCACACTTTCCGAAGTCGCTGTACCTTCATATGGTCACGACATAAACAGTTGTAAATGCTTGGGTGCTTGGCAACTTGTTTGCGCTTACAACTAGTTGCCAAGTGCCCCATAATCACATGATCTCAATTTGCAATTTTCTGTGCAGGCTTTCCCAGAAAATCTGTAGGAAAGCTGGCAGGGAAGATTGCAGGCTGCTGCCACCTACCACAGAGTTGAGATTTCTTCTGCGCAAGAAGCTCTTTGAGAGCAAAAGGGCTGCAGCCAGGTGGGAATCTCAACTCTGCATGGAGATGAGATTCCTTCCTCCCCACAATCTGCAGGCGACCTTTGAGGGCAAAAGGCCTACTTGCCAAGGGGAGGGGAAGTCCTCCAGCAGAATTGGAGCTTGGATCCCAAAAATCCCAGTTCCATTCCTGCAGCCCACTTCAGTAGTACCCTTCCATGCTTGGAGAAGAGTTAAACTCTTCCAATGGGGTGGAGAAATAGATCCTGAAAATCCTAGTTCCATGAATTAATTGGTGAATTAATGGTGTGTGTTTGTGTGTCTGTGTCTCTGTGTGTGTACACACACAGTGACCATACATCCTTTATTATAATCGATAGTCCTTTATTTCAGGAAGCTTTTCTTTAAACTTAATTATTTTCTTGGTTTTGCTCTTCAGCTTTCCTTTGTAAAGAAAAGTTAATAAACAGACAATTTTATAATTCTTATGCTTATCTTTCAGATTTCAGATTTATCCCTTTTTCAGTTTGTCCTTTACTCTGCCAAGATAATATGGTTTATACATGACATTTGTTTCTTCTTGCAGCTAAACCAGTGCGACCAGGGCACTATCCAGCTTCATCTCCGACCAATCCATACGGCGTCCGTAATTCTGATTGCATCAGCTACACCAATAGCCTCTTCCAGAATTATCAAAATGCTTACCTGAATTCTGTGCCTGACAGCTAGTGAGTGTATTTTACCTCTACTTCCATTACATTGTGCAAACTGTGATTGGTTTAAGTTGTGGCTGGCTTAAGCAAACTTCTGAGATGAATCTTATCAGTTTTTCAGGAGGCAACCTGAAGAACATTTTGCTCCATAAGTCGAACTTTAATATGTCATCATTTCATTTGGTTAACATTAAATCTGATCTAAAACATGTCTTGCCTTAGCTATTGGTTGATTGCAAAGAGTAGGCTTAGGCCAACTGTAATTTTTTGGGGGGGATCTGGACTCTAGAATTCTAAAATAATTTGAATGTACAAGATCCACTATATATTATCATGTGGAAAAGAAGGCATACCAGAAGAATAACTTTGTATTTGCTTATGTGCTGGCTGGTATAACCTACTTTTTAAAAGATAATCTAGGATACATCAAGTCTGAGCTGGAGATGTAAATTACTCACCAAATCATTACAATCTTCATAAATACACAGGGGGAAAAACTGGCATTAATAACAGGACTTTTTTTTTTAAAAAAAGACTGCTATGTTTGGCTGTCGTTCAAAGGTACAAGATTTAAATAGGAGAATCAGGTACATGTTCATCCACATTGAGGATTTCATGGACTATTTTCCAAACTTGCTCTCTTCAGATTAAATATCCTCCCTTGGAATTTGGTACATTTAGTAATTTGAATACAAGGCTCAATAGTCGTCTATTTCCTGCATATTCTTATTTAAAAAGGCTTTTTTAAAAAATCATTTTGACACACAGATCTTTTCTCCCCAGCTTTTAATGTCACATTTGGCTTTAGGGTTACAGCACGGCTATCCCTAGAAGTTCCCCCTCAGCTGTAAGCTTCAGCACTGAGCCAAGTGGAACAGAACTGAAATAGCTAGATACACAGGGTCCTTTTAGCATACATAACCTATTAATATCCATTCACTGCTTATATATCCATTTTCTTTTTCCATTCACGCAGCTTTACAAATGCACCTTCCAGCAGTGGAAGCAGCTCGTCCAGTGCCCCTCTGACCTCCTATCAGAAGCTCAATATGGATAATGGTAGGCTATTGGGAAGAAAAATAAATATAATCTTAAGGAGAAGGGAGGGTGCCTTTTGCTTTTCTGTTTGCAGCAGCTTGAGATCATTGTGTCCACATTTAAAGGACCCACTTCATGAGGATGTAGTCCAGGGGTCTTCACACTTGGCCTTTTATGACTTGCGGACTTCCAACTCCCAGAATTCCTGGCTGAGGAATTCTGGGAGTTGAAAGTCCACAAGTCATAACAGGGCCAAGTTTGAAGGCCCCTGATGTGTCTTTATAATGAAAGTCTGTTCTCACATTCCTGTTTCCGGGTTTACAGACCTGGTTTTGTCTCACAAAACAAACACATGGGATGGGAAAGCTAGAAAGCAAAGAAAATAAACGGAGAGATAGCTATATCGGTAGAAAATACTTCAGATTTGTGGTTATTGTGTGCATAAGCTGCTGGTAGGTTTACGTTTAGGTTTCAGCAAGGCAGCACTTTCCAGGCAGAACTGAATACACACACACACACGCACATGCACACACACACAAACGGCACTGTTTGTCCCTTCTCTGCATGTGCCCTTCTCTGAACTGTAATGTTGCTTTCTTTCTTTCTTTCTTTCCTTGTTCTTCCATTGGACGGGTGCACAGGAAATGCCACAGACATCAATGATAACAGGTGAGAAGCCGTATGGAGGAAGATTGCCTAGCCAATGGAACAAACAGTTTTCTTATTTCTTCAGAGTGGTTAGTTCCAGGGATAAGTCATTTAATTTTTTTTGGTATACAAAGTAGAGGGAAAGCATTTAGCAGGGAGGGAAGGTTTGAGATACTCCGCGTTCCCTTTTCCTCCGCTGTAGAAGTGACCTGCCTTGTGGTGTTGAAGCTGATGAGCAAGCCAAGCCCTTTCCCTTTCACCAGGAGACTGCAGCCAGCTAATAGCTAATATCACCACCTGCCCAGAGCATCTAAACACACCATCAGGTACAGTCCATCATACGCGCTCTATTTCACCAACTTTTTAATGCATCTCTTTAATATTTCCTCTTCCCAGCACTCCATCAGACTTGCCCTTCAGCTTCCTCCCACTGGGTAAATATTTTTCTCACAAGATTTGCTAGATACCTTTCAATGAAAAGAAAATAAACTCTGTCCTGCACAAGAGGTATAGGGTGGGTCTTCCCCCCCCCCCTTGTTCCTTCACTACAGAAATCCAATTTGTGAGTTTCCAGAAGTTAAGTACTCTGGCTGGCTGTCACCAAATCCATGGTCTTAGTGATTTAACAACACTTAATTTTGTCTCTGTAAAAACTACTGGTGAATTGCAGAACTAAATGCAGAAAGCTTCCTCCTAGGTATTTAGCTGGAGAGGAGCTTGTATACTAATATCATTTCTGTTGACTTTTCCCTCTTCCCTCTTTTCCTCATCTTGTAGTTTCTAAATGGAATGGAAGCCTCAATCCTGCATGCTGCAGCCGGCTTTCCTTGACTTCTGCTACAATTGGCCCTGTCCTTGTGTCCTGCTCTCTCCGTGTCCTGTATATTTATCAGCTGCTGCTTCACTCTCACTGTTTCTCTGTCTTACTTAACTAGAGAATAATGTGTTCCCTTATCTCTTTGGATCCCTGCTCCCTACTTCAGGAGGACTTGTGCCTCTCCTTTCCTGCCTCAGTTGCCTTAAGGGATGGGCTGCTAGGGAAGAACCTAGATGTAGAAGCACCCCTAATGTGCAAACAATTCTTACCGAAGAGAAAGGGCGTAAGGTCATTTCCCACGTGACATAATGACCCTTGACCTGCAGTAGAACACCACTAACCCCAATATCTTTAGGTCTTACTGTAAGAATAGAATACCTCCAAGTAGGTAGGCTAGAACTGTTAAGTGTATGTATTTGCTGACCTTCAGATAAGGCCTAGAGCCTTTACATCTAGTCCTTATCCTTTGGGGTAATCCTCAAAGAATAGAAAATATTGGCAGCTAGCTTCACATGATGCTTGAGCCTCAGCCTTTATGGACTTAAATTTCCCATTCTTCTTAGGTCGTCATGGCACTTCAGAAATGGCCTCAGCCTTTACAGACTTAAAAATTGCCCATTTTCCTTAGATCGTCATGGCACTTCAGAAATGGCCTGGAAAGTCTTCTACAGAAAGGAGATCCTGCTAGTCATTTCCATCAGTTGATACAATGCCTATCCTGAGCAGTTATTGGGAACAGAAGGCTCCAGTGGGTGAGGATCTTATCAGTTGAGACCACAACTCCTCTATGAGCCAGCAACTTGGCCTCAGGAATATAAGTGGCCCCATTTCATTCTGTAAACAGGAAACTAGATACTAGTTTTGCTTTTGCAGGGGCAAGGTTACAGTTTGCAGGACAGACCTGTTGGATTTGACAGGTAATTCTCTAGCAAGTCCTAACCAACCATAAACCATTGCATATCTGGGGCACAGGCTGGGGCCTAATGATTCTGTAAATGAAACAAAAATTAGGCTGCTATCAACATATTTTCAGTCGTTCCCTTTTATTATCTCTTGAAAGCTGGCTCAGGGGCCTTTCATTTGTGCTCCCATGTGTATATTTTGAGGGAACAGTGAGTCCACTGCACATCTTTAACTTAATGTCACCACTTCTGAGTCAACAGGGCAAACAGGGTTGGGGGGCAGGGAAAGTGGCTTTGACAAAGGATTGCAAGCCTCTTTCCTGTCAAACTCTTAAAACAGCAATAACCCTGTTTAACTGTCTTCTGGATGGTTGTTGACATCCCATCATGTTATCCCTGTCTGCTCAGATCACATCAAATGTTGCATGTCAAGCTATTCAAAAGTTTATTTAAAAAAATAAAATAAACGAAGAGTTAAAAAAAACAGGTTTGTGTTACTGTGTCTGTATAGTAAAGATTCCCTTAGGTGAAGCTCAAATCCTGGTGTGACTACGTAAGACATATTCATGCAGCTTCTTGGCAACTATATAAAAGAGCTTTGTAACATGTAAGGTTTTTTTTTTAATTTTCCAGTCTAGCCTATGGAATTTCCTGGCGATCTCCCATCCAAGTCTAACCTGGTCTGAATGTGCTTACGGTAGCTTTCAGGTCACCAGCTATCCATTAAGACTGGAAAAAATGGGGGAGGGGAAGTATCTGCAGTAGATCCTTGTGAAACACTTAGACTAATATGATAGCTGCAGGGAATATCAGAAAACAGAATGGGTAGTGGGGGGAAAGGCCAACAGGGGAATTACTGAAATGAGTTAATTCTCAGAATTCTTCATCACCATAATAATGCTTCCAAACTGTGCATTTCTGTCCATAAATAGGATATTATACAGCTGGTATAATATATAATAAAGGTACAAAGAGGGGCAAATCAAAATCATTAAGGCTTTCCACAAGGGATGCTTATGATATTTAGCATTTTTTTATATTAGAACAAAACTATTTATTACATATGTATATATTACATATATATCTTATAAAATACGGGATATATTTTAGATATATCCTACATATAGAAGCTCATAGTAGCTTACATGGGGCTCTCTTCTCATTTTATATCCATAAAAATAATGAAATAGGTTGATCTATGACAGAGTGACAGGCCAAAAAACACTCAGTAGTCAAATGAACTCCTTGGTCAAATAAGGACTTAAATACCTGTTGCCTTAGTACTAGTCTAACATCTTAACCATGCTACATTGCCTTCCATCAGTGAATAAGAAGGGGTATAAGACATGTATTTAAAAATGGATAGGACAATGTGTTTTTCTCTCATAGTATTAGTATAACATTATATTACATAATACAATACTACTACTCAGTCTCATTAAATTAAGTTGAATAGTGGGAGATTTGAGGCAGATACAAGGAAATATCTCTTTACAGCAGAGGTCTCCAATCTTTTTGATTTGGCGGCCCGCAAAACGGAGGCAGGCACTGCTATGTGCGCACGTACAAATGGGCCATGCGTGTGTGCATGCAAAAACGAGCCCCATGTGTGCAAGCACAAATGGGCCATGTGTGAGCGCATGCACACATACAAACGGGGCTTCTGGGTTTGATCACTGGACAGATCTGCACAACTTTTCTTATGTTCTTGTAACTGAAGGATAAAACTTTAGATACTCATGCTGAGAATGGTACTATGATAATGGCATGGTAAGTATCAGTATTAATAATCTTGTGCCATCCATAGTTTGAAAAACATTGTTGGTTGTAGGTTGTTTACATATCTAAGTAATAAATAACTGGAGGAATGTACATTTCCAACATCTTATTACAACTACTTTCAACCCAGTCCCTTGAGATATATTGAAACCATTACCTGTTGGTTATGCTGGCAATGAAACCTGGAAAGTGCAGATCTGAATGTCATATAAAAAGACTATCACAGAAACATATGGTGTTTATAAGTATTATAAGCTATTACAGAAAACCAGAGTAATCCCAAAATATGATTTAAAGTGACCCATGGCTCAAGATCCACGGCCATATTTATCTCAGACAGAAATTTTATCTGGGTTTTTTGCTTAACATATAAGGTAAAAATATTTGCCTGCAGTTTAAGTCCTAAGAAAATAGGTTTCAGATGTCTGCAATTGAGGTAAGGTCATACTTTCACAGGGTTTTTTTGTTCTCCCTTTTGCTGCAATTATATGCTTCATAACTAAGAAAGTTGTGCTGGAAGGCAATTCCAGTATCAAATGCAGTGTGTCACAAAATGCACTCTTGTATTTTATAGTTATCCTGGACCACTGTTTTATTTCATGATATGTACTATTCAACCAAAGGATTTGCTGATATACCTTTTGAGGAGTTGTGTATAAATCTTACTATCAACTAAAATGTAATATATCAGCGCCAATTGTTTCCTGGATTATAACTAGGCCATTTCATTCAGGAACATCTGATCTTCAACGGTCAGAATAGATTCAGGAAAGAAGCACTTTTTCTTGACTCTAATACAATTGGAGAGAGAGAAAGGAAGAGAGACTTCTAGCTTTTCTGAGAATGGTAGCATTCATTGAACGCACGTGTGTTTTATTGAAACCTAAGATCTATAATTTGTAACTATTGGTTAAGGCAGGAACAAACGGTCTAAAGCAGGTGTGTCAAACTCACAATGTCATGTGACGTGTCACGATGTACTGTGACTTTTTTTCCATTGCCAGCAATGGGATGGGCGCGGTTTCGGCATGATGCATCTGGCCCATGGACCGGCAGTTTGACACTCCTGGTCTAAAGGTTAAAGGTCTAAACCTTACTGAATCCTGTTGTGATCACAATTGCTAAAAAAAATACAGTGCTTTCTTGCCATATTGAAGTAGATTTATATTCTACCTTTCTAGTCAATGTAAGGATGGAAACCTGCTAACCATCAATGACATAAAAGGGTATAAAAATAAATATTCCAAAACATAAATGAAAAACGATTCATATGTAGTACCTGGAGGATAGATATCTGCTGGTGAGTAAATGATAAAATGTGGATTGATTTTGTCCAATATGTGCTGGTGTCATGACAACCCCTCCCTCTCATATTGGCACTACAGAGACAATCTTGTGTCATAATATCAGAACAGAGGCACCATCACCATCACTTTAGCTTTGTGATATCAGAAACAGATTATTGTGTCCAGGAGCAACAGTGAAGTTTCTCTCACGTATGCCAGATAGACAAGCCTCTGAAAACTGTAATGTGATTAGAGCTTCAATTAAACCCCATTAATAGATAAAAGATGTTGGTTAAACAACACAGAAAAGGGTATATTGCCATGTCTTTATTACATGTATTGAGCCAATATTTACTGTCTTTGGGAAGTAAATGGATTTAGCAGGTGTCAGTGCTTCTAGCCAGGGGTGTCAAACTTGCAATGTCACATGACGTCATGACATATCGTGACTTTTTTGCCATTGCCGGCAATGGGGTGGGCGCAGTTTCGCTATGATGCATCCGGCCCGCGGGCCAGCAATTTGACACCCCTGCTGTAGCCCTACCTTCCTCTTGTAGCTCAACAAGAAAGATTTGGAATAATTGCAAAATGTTCCTATAAACTGCAAATTATCAACAAAAACCACAGCTTATATTTGAAAGCTCCCAAGAGTTCAAGAAAATCAAAGAGGCTTGATAAAAATGAAGAAAATAATTTTTACTGAAGAAGAGAATACACTATGAGCATGCAGATGTTTTAACTTTCTTCGAAGAGTTTAAAGACTGCAGAAAGAAGAATACAACATTTGACCACAATTAAAGTAATGGGTTGTTATTTGCTGGGGATGTTTAATGGTTTCTAGATTAGAAATGGAGGATAATAGTTATTTCTGGTAATCTTTGTTTTCTGAGTGGGCCTGAATGTTGATTATTTGAAGGAAGATTCAGATTGGATGTAATAAACACAATTTGTAATACTTTTATTTCTGATAACCCTAAATGGACTTTTAATAGGGAGAGTTGAAGTTTTAGACATGGGTTTACAGAAACTTGGGTGAGATATGGAATGAAAAGATGTTTGGTTTCATTTTAAGAGATAGTGATAAGTTCTTAAAGTTGATTATACTCTACTGCTAAGGATGAAGGGGGAGGTTTATTTTTGTTTTTCCTTTTTCATCACTTTTTAATTTTTAAATCTTTAATGTATCTTTATTCAGTAGTTCTGTAAGTTTTAACTTGTATAATCTGTAATAAAATTATTGGGTGGAAAAAGAACAAGCAGGGCTGTTCTCTAACCCAGTGTTTAATTTTTTAAAAAAACTTCTTTCCCTGAGGACTCCTTTCCACTTCTAAAAATTGAGCTTTTTGTTTGTATGGGGTTTGTTTGTATGGGTCTATATTTACCGGTATTAAAAAGGTCAGCTGAAATGGATTCAGATAATTAGTTTGAGGCAGATGGGTCTCAATCACCTTTCCCAGATAGTTTTTGAGATTGCCCTATTATAGCTTACTTAGGGTTAGGGTTACATCACCATGAACTCGGAGAGCAAAATGGACATTGCCAACCAATTCAGAGTGCTTGGGAATGGTTAGAAAGGCATTGACTTTTCTAGCCTGCCCTATCTTTCATGGTAAAATACATGGGAAAATCTCATTGGAGGAAAATTCCACTTAGGGTTAGGTCACCATAAACTCGGAGAGCAAAATGGACATCGCCAACAACTTCGGAGTGCTTGGGTATGGATAGGAGGGCATTGACTTTTCTACGCTGCCCTATGTTTCTTGGAAAAATACATGGGAAAATCCCATTGGAGGAAAATTCCATTTAGGGTTAGGGTTAGGTCACCATGAACTCGGAAAGGAAAATGGACATCGCCACCAAACTCGGAGTGCTTGGATATGGTTAGGAGGACACTGACTTTTCTAGGCTGCCCTATCTATGTTTCCTGGTAAAATACTCCGAAAACCCCATTGGAGGAAAATTCCAGTTAGGGTAAGGTCACCATGAACTCAGAGAGCAAAATGGACATCGCCACCAAACTCGGAGTGCTTGGGTATGGTTAGGAGGACACTGACTTTTCTAGCCCGCCCTATCTATGTTTCCTGGTAAAATCGCATTGGAGGAAAGGTTTTAACAGATGCTACAGCTGGAACATTGTCTAACAGATATACAGGAATACTGTACATAAAGAGATGCCTATTTGGTTCTCCCCACTGTGTTTTTTGAGTTCCCAGGCGAAGAAATTTAAAACAGCTCAAACTCTGTAAGGTTAGTAGTCCAGTAACAGGTCTGTATGTTTTTACTGAACTGTAATTGTTCTAATTATCGATAGGCCAGTTTGGTGTAATGGTTAAGGCATCAGGGTAGAAACTAGTTCTAGCCCCACCTGAGGCACAAAGCCACCGTATGACCCTTGGGCCAATCCTTCTCTCTCTCTCAGCCCTGAAACAGGCAAGGCAAACCACTTCCGAAAAACCTTGCGAAGAAAAAAAGCAGGGACTAGCCGGCTCAAAAACCGACTCGGAGGCTCTATGTATGTATTCTGTTACTTAGAATTTATGGCATAGTGCAGGGGTAGGCAACCTCGGCTCTTTTATGACTCATGGACTTCAACTCCCAGAATTCCTGAGCCAGCAGAGTTGAAGTCCATGAGTCATAAAAGAGCCGAGGTTGCCTACCCCTGGTATAGTGGCTCCGATCTTCTCCGAAAACACGTCTTTAACGAAGGGCTCGATGAACTAACACTCCTGCCTAGCGGAGCGACCACCTCCTCTGTTCGGCTACATTTTTAAACGCTGCCCTCAACCCATTTTTCCCCCTTTCCAACCCTTCCTCTAGATGAGGGGCGGGGGGAAGTCTGGCTCTTTTATGACCTGTGGACTTCAACTCCCAGAATTCCTCGCTCAGGTCATAAAAGGGCCAGACCTGCCCCACCCCACCCCACCCCATCTCTGCTCTAGTTTCATTCACTGTGGACCTGCGAGCGCCGCGTTAGCTTTCTTCCCACAAGAGGTAAAAGTACAAAAAAAGCGCGCGTAATTCTATACCAGGGGTAGGCAACCTCGGCTCTTTTATGACTCATGGACTTCAACTCCCAGAATTCCTGAGCCAGCATAGCTCAGCATGGAAACCTCTCCCTTTCCCCTCAGCATAGCTGGCTCAGGAATTCTGGGAGTTGAAGTCCATGAGTCATAAAAGAGCCGAGGTTGCCTACCCCTGGTATAGTGGCTCCGATCTTCTCCGAAAACACGTCTTTAACGAAGGGCTCGATGAACTAACACTCCTGCCTAGCGGAGCGACCACCTCCTCTGTTCGGCTACATTTTTAAACGCTGCCCTCAACCCATTTTTCCCCCTTTCCAACCCTTCCTCTAGATGAGGGGCGGGGGGAAGTCTGGCTCTTTTATGACCTGTGGACTTCAACTCCCAGAATTCCTCGCTCAGGTCATAAAAGGGCCAGACCTGCCCCACCCCACCCCATCTCTGCTGGCTCAGGAATTCTGGGAGTTGAAGTCCATGAGTCATAAAAGAGCCGAGGTTGCCTACCCCTGTCCTATACAGACTGTCACAAACTAGGCAACCACCTTTTCGCTAAAACGCCTTCCTCCATCCCAGGGCCTAACGCTCGGCCACCGCAGCCACCACGACGAGCCGGCGCCCTCCTCCTCTGGGACGCGGCTGCCCCGCCCCGCCCCTTCGGGTCACGTGCGGCGGGATCAGCTGAGCGTTTCCTTCCGTTTGCCGGCGTCGGGCTTGCCGTGAGCGCGAGCGGCCGGGCGCGCGCGCGGGGGGGGGGACTAGGTAGGCGCCGCTCGGAGCGGGAGTCGCAGCGAGGATGGCCGCCTCGGTGGGTCCAGGGACGCGCACGAAGACCAAGAAGAAGCACTTCGTCCCGCAGCGCGTGAAGGTGCTGCGCTCGGCCGACCCTCTTCTGGGCGTGCTGGCTTGGGGGATCAACCATCAGGTAATCGGCTTCGCCGAAGGTTTCTTGGGCGCGGGGGAGAATACAGAGCAAGCCCGCCTCTTTTTGGCTGGGTCCCGTGCCTGGATAGAAGGAAGGCGGCGGCGGCGGCGAGGAGGGGGTTTCTCACGTGTCAAGCCTCGACGGGCTTTCTCTTTCGCTTTCCCGGGTTATAATAATGATAATGATAATAAGAATACTAATGCTAAGAATAAGAATAAGTTGGAAGGGACCTTGGAGGTCATCTAGTCCAACCCCCTGCTAAGGCAGGAAACCCTATACCATTTCAGACAAATGGCTGTCTAGTCTCTTCTTAAAAACCTCCAGTGTTGGAGAATTCACCATCTCTGGAGGCAGGTTGTTCCACTGGTTAGTTGTTCTAACTGTCAGGAAATTTCTCCTTAGTTCTAGGTTGCTTCTCTCCTTGACTAGTTTCCATCCGTTGCTTCTTGTCCTGCTTTCAGGCGCCTTGGAGAATAGCTTGGCTCCCTCTTCTTTGTGGCAGCCCCTGAGATATTGGAACACTGCTATCATGTCACCCCTCACCCTTCTCTTCGTTAAACTACACATACCCAATTCCAGCAGCTGTTCCCTATATGTTTTAGCCTCCAGTCCCCCAATCATCTTTGTTGCTCTTCTCTGCACCCTTTCTAGAGTCTCAAAATCTTTTTTACATCGTGGTGACCAAAACTGGATGCAGTATTCCAGGTGTGGCCTTACCAAGGCATTGTAAAGTGGTATTAGTACTTCACGTGATTTTGATTCTATTGCTCTGTTAATGCAGCCTAGCACTGTGTTGGCTTTTTTGGCAGCTGCAGCACACTGCTGGCTCATATTTAAGTGATTGTCTACTACGACTCCGAGATCCCTCTCACAGTTACTACTATCGAGCAAGGTACCACCTATACTATACCTGTGCATTTGATTTTTCCTGCCTAAATGCAGAACCTTACTTTTTTCACAATTGAATTTCATTTTGCGGGATCTGTACCCGTCGGGACGCCTTTTTTTGTTTGTTGCTTTTTGGTCATCATCCCGCCCTCTTGATTCTTTGACTCCTGATGTTTCGGAGGGCTTATTCGGCAGTGGTTTGGTTTCAGAAAGAGCAGATGGAGGGGAATGAAGGCAAACCTATCTGTCCCGGGGTGCGAGATCGAATTTGGGTCGGTCACCGGGACCCAGAGATTTTACTAGATCTCAAGCTAGAGGGGAGACCACCAGCAAATTCCAGGGCTGAAAGTTAAACGAGGTCTAAAAACCTCCCAGGAGAAGAAGGCACAAACTGCTTCAGTACTGAGATGCCGTGAACTCATCACGTGTGAAGTTGGATTTGAGGGAGACCGTAATTTTGTGTGTAGCTTTTCTCCTCTTTTGTCTGTGGAGATTCTCAGTCATCCAAAGGTGAAAAAGCACCTTTGGGATTTATTTTTCTTTCCTGTGCTCCTGCTCCCCACATCTGGTGTTAGCTATTGTTACTATGAGTATCTTCCTATAGCTTTCCTTATTGTGATGCCCTCCTACTGTATTGTTTATGACAGGACTAAAAATATATGGGGTTGCTATCCCTGTTGGCATCACCTTGGGGAAGGTTGCCATAGGGTTGTGTTTTGTCTTATTCTGTCTTATGCTCATTCACATACTTGCATAATTTTCCTCTGTTCTTGCTGCAAACTGTTTTTATATGCATGGGTAGAAAAAGTATATTTGTATAAGTATAATAAAATTGAAACAGGTAATATATTTTGCACAGATATTTTAACTTACTTTGCTTCAGAATCTAGTGAGAAAAAAATTGTCTACCTGTTAGTAAGTTGACTAAGGCCATAGTGCTTAATCATAGTCCTGACTCACACGGGAGGAGATTTTTCCTATCTGTTGAAAGGAAGGAGAAATTGAATAGTTCTGAGTAGGGGCTCTTATCATTTTTTTCATACATGTCTGGATTCATACGATATGTTAACCCCTAGACTTGGATGAACAAAAAACCAATTGTGTGTTCATATAAATGTACTCTGAGCAAACAAACACAAATTAGTGGTTAATATGACGTTCTCATTCATACAAGTACATTTTTTAGATGGTGCTGCTGAATGCAGAATTGCTGTGCCAGTTTCTCATTACATCTTCCATCTCTTTGACAGAATCTGGCACCAGGGAATCTCCCTATGAGACCATTGCCCATATTTTTAAAGATATTAATTGTAATATTTCTGGATTTTGATCAATGCTTTAATATATTCTAGAATATCTAGAGTTGTTTGAGCAGGCAGCAGAAAATAACACTGAAATCCCAAGGTTATTTACTGGTTATTTATGCAATAAATAACCTTACACGTTTTGAAGTCTGGCCTCATTCAAAGTCCGGGGGGAAAAAAAGCCAGCTTTTCATGTGATGGGTTGGAAATGGGAAGGGAACCTGTGGCATCTGATAGCAGAACATATATTTCTGCCTACCAATGATTGCACTTTTTGTTTGTGCAGGCCTCAGAGAGGCAGAGCTGTATTTCATTGTCTGCCCTTTCTAAGCTTCATTAATCCCTTCCCCTCTGATTCCAGCAGTTTTATGACCCCAAGCACATGACCTTCATGGTGCAACACTAGCATAATACAGATTCCAGAATTTAAGGAGGTAGCTGGTACGTGAGCCTTACTGCATGCTTTTCTGGGTTGCAAGCTGTTTTTGGTGCTGTAGATTAAGTGTCATGATGGACAAAAAGCTATTTGCTTCCTTCCATTTTGCTCTTCGATGCTTTCAGAGTTGGACTGCTGAGTTTGAGTTTTGTCTAAAAATATGCATGGTTTCTTTTACCACTAAAGAAACTGGATGAAATGCATTTGCAAAAAAACTGATTTTGTCTTGGCTTCTTTCCCAAAACTGGCTGAAAATATTCTGATAACTCTTAGTTGGTATGTTTCTAGATCAGTATAAATAACTTCTTAATTCTCTGTGCTCTGTTTTCCTCTATAGTATACCCAGTGGGGCTGTTTTTCCTTAGATCAGGGGTGTCAAACTGCCCTCACGTGATTTTGCGAGTTTGACACCCCTGCCTTAGATGGTTTCCATTTAGGATTGGCTTCTTTACAGAAGTAATGCTTACTGATTTACAAAACTGAATTGAGAACACTATGAAACAGTATGTTTTAAAATGCAGAGTGGTACAGAATCCGTATCCATTCTTTGACTCATAGCAGTCATACAAAAGAGATGGTAATTTTTTCCCCATTAAGGAAAGGAAACTAGGATAGACTTTATCCTGATATCACCTGATATCACCTGACCAATGCAATGAGCTGTTTTTTCCAGCAGGTGAGTGCAGAGTTCTAAGAAGGGAGAGGTTCTTGCAGCATGTAAAGCTGAAAATATTTCCCCTAATGAAGAAAGCTGTGATGGGAAATATATAGATGCCTTGCTCCACAAATGCTTCTTCTCTCTATGCTTTCTTCCTTGGCTGAATCGCACAGGAAAGATTCTTGAATGTCGTATTGTGGAAACTGACATATGTCCTGATTCTGTATGAGTTATTTGCAAGCACGTGTAATCTAGATGGCTTTGCAGTGTGTGACATTTTCTCTTTAGGGGATTTTTTTTTAATGAGCAGAATAGCAGCATGTACGTCATAACCATCTGAGAAATGCAACTTGGAAATGTGATATTGTCTTAAAACCTTGAAATCTGTTGAGAGTAATATCAATGTTTTTAGATAATAGCATAATGATAAACTAGCTCTAGCTCATCAAATAACATTTCATTACAGATACCAACCAAGCCTGTTAGAATAACTGGGCAAGTACCAAGATTAGGTAGCATTAAACAGATTAAAGTTCCCTTGAAGTAGAAGCCAAGAGCTGACAGGTAAGAGATTCCTGGCTCTTATTCGCTTTGCACATCAGCTTTGCCAACCAGATTGTTCCTTCATCAGTGCCTCATTACCATAGACCAGATATCTATGAATCTATAGCACTTTGCTCTTCTAGGCCTCTGATAGAACTGGAAATAGGCCATATTAGTTTCTAGCTACATGTAGTCCTTGACTTGCAACCATATGTTTAGCAACTGTTCAAAGTTACAATGCCACTGAAAAAAGAAACATGACTATCCCCATGGTCACATGATCAAAATTCAAGCACTTGGCAATTGGTGTATCTATACAATGGTTGCAGCATTCTGGGATCATGTGATTGCCATTTACAACCTTCCTGGATGGCTTCTGACAAAGTCAACGGGGGAGGCTGGATTCACTTAATGATTGTGTAATTCAGTTACCTACAATGATTTGTTTTAACAACTATAACAAAAAATTTTTTGTAAAATTGGCTGGGATTCACTGAAATCGTTTTGCTTTGCATCAGAAATTAGGGTCATAATTCCAAGAACTACATCTACCAATTGTCAAGGTTCTTCTGATCAATAAGACCAAGTAAATCAGAACTCTGAGGCAGGAAAATTCCTCAAAGAACATGTTTATTGGATACATAATATCTGCACGTTCAAAAGTGAAACCAGATCTAAACTTTCCCTCTAAGAAATCAAAGTAATACAATGTAACAATACACTTTGGCGGGCTTTATGACTTAGTGATCCTCCTCCTCCCCTCCAGCATGGGAGTGACCTTGGTTCCCACAGGAGTTGCTCATGTTTAGAGTACCAAAAATACCATCTTCCCCTCTCCCTTCTTGTGGCAACCTAGAACGGAAAAAGATGGCTGCTGCCAGATTTGTTCTAGAGTTGACACCAATTTCTTCTTGGAGACCAGGGTTGGTACTTTGGCAAGCACTCTTTCCTTGGCCAGGCATATGAAATCTCTCTGGTGTAGCTGAATTGAAGTAGCTAGCAGTCAATCTGAGAGCCTTTGCTCAGATGATAGTGGGGATGATGGGCAGACTTTAAAATCCTCTACTCCAATCAGAATTCCCTGTGGTGGATGTGTTTGGATAATAGGGAAAGATGCTCATGTGCCTACTGACTTCCTGTGGTTTAGAAAATATCCATTGTTTTATGTTTATTTTATGAATTGAGCACAACTAACCAGGCGAGAGCCCATAGCTCGTGTTTATTTTATTTGTGGAATGGGAAGTAACCTGTGAATATATATAAAGCCCTCTCAGCACCCCATAGTGAACTGCTCCAATTTGAGGGAAAAGTTGCTAATAAAGATGGAATAGAAGTAAATAGATAAAATGTTCAGCGATGCCATTTTCTGTCCTGTTCTTGGCAAAGATATTGGCTAAAGGTGCAAAATAGTGATGGGAAGCCTCCAAAAGATGTATCATATTATTTTGCAGTTTTAAAAGTGATCCAGTATTGCCCTCGTGTTTTTTTAAGCTCCAAGTTATCATGTTTTACTGTAATGAAAGCAACACCTTACCAGGCATGCTTGGTCTAGCCCAGGGGTAGGGAACCTTGGCTCTTTTATGACTCGTGGACTTCAACTCCCAGAATTCCTGAGCCAGCATGGCTTGGCTTGGAAACCTCTCCCTTTCCCCTCAGCATAGCTGGCTCAGGAATTCTGGGAATTGAAGTCCACGAGTCATAAAAGAGCCAAGATTGCCTACCCCTGGTCTAGCCCTTAGAAAATGTTGGTGTTATTATTATTTTGAAAAGTACAACTTTTTGGTGAGCCAATTTAGTCTTGTGGTTAAGGCACCAGGCTAGAAACTGGGAGACCAGGAGTTGAAGTCCATCCTTAGCTATGAAAACCAGCTAGTTGATCTTGGGCCAGTCCCTGTCTCTCAGCCCAACTCCTCTAACAGGTTGTGGGGAAAATACGAGGAAGGAATTTTAAATTGATTTTGTTTCTAAAAATAATAAAGGTGGGATATAAATTAAGTAAACGAATAAAACCTCAGAGCAAAGAAGTTGTCTGCTTGGTTTGGGGTGATAGCTTTACCTCGCAGTTAGGTAACCATGTTAGAGACTAAGAGGTGCTTGCTGGTAACTCTCCTATGACAAAATGTTTCTAATTGGAGTACCAGCTGAACTAAATAAAAATGCTTCTTCTTTCAAATCTACCAGGTTTTGTCATTAATCATTTTATCTCAAGCATATTGCATTTTGCAGATTTTTACCCCAAAGGAATTGCTGCAGATGCTCCATCCCTGCAACGTGGTCATCAATATTGATCTTTCCAAAACATTTGCAAAGTGTAAAAATTGCTAATCCCAGTTGGTTAACTGACATGAACTGAAGGATTCTGTTGTGACAGAACAGCCGGAAGGCATGGCACACAGTTGGATTATTTGAAGCCAAATAGGGTCGTCTGTTTATACCACTGGCTTAGGAAGGCTGAAGTACAGAGGAGAACAAACGTGATTACAGTAAATGTCTAGTGCAAGAATGTCATGTAGAATCCACCTATATGTTCCTGTGATGTCTTTAGAGGCAGAGGTTCAATACTTTAATACATAATAGTGTCATGTGTGCAAGGCATTGCCCAGTAAGTAGCTTAATTAAAAACAATACGTAACACAGTCCTAAATGGATCTGATGTAGATATCATCAAGCTTGAATTAATTGCTTCTAATATGTTTTGGAATGTTCAATTCCTGCTGTGATTTTAAACTATAAAGTCATAAATAAGTCATCTGTGGCCATAACAGAACCTCACATAAGTACAATTCACGCGTTATTTAATAATTTTGGGCTTATTTTGTCTTTTTTTGTGATGGCAATATTATCTTTTATAATTGGATGCTATTTTGAAAGCTTTTCATAAGTGGAGAGATTACTAATGAATGTTTATGATGTAGCTGTGCTTAAAGGCAGAATTGCATCGTCTTGTAGTTCTGCGGGCCCAGAGAGAAAAATCCTGAAAATGTACATCATTATTTGGAGTTCAACTTCCTAAACAATTTTTAAGCTATCCTTCTAGCCCCTATGATTGTTGAAAGATATCCTTCAGCCTGTCAGAATATTCCATTGTTTTATTATTTTGCTGCTTAAATGTACACTAAATAAAAGAATAATCTGGGGTCTTTTTTGCACTTTGGATTGTCTCTGTGCAAAACTTCTGTTTTAATGGCAGACCTTTCTAATTAGGCAGTGACAGATCAATACAATATTAACTTTCTAAAATATATGTCACTTGAGAATAGGATGCAAAATTTAGGGTACTGTACTATATGAGAAAAACGTATCTTTCATATATATGTGTGTATATATTCAGGTAACAGCGTTCCGTGCGCCTTTGGCGTTTAGTCATGCCGGCCACATGACCACGGAGACGTCCTCGGACAAGCGCTGGCTCTTCGGCTTTGAAACGGAGATGAGCACCGGCCCCTAGAGTCGGAAACGACTAGCACGCATGTGCAGGGGAACCTTTACCTTTACCTTATATATTCACTAACTACAGCCCAGTAGATGTCAAGGATCCTACTTGTACATTTTATGAGAGAAATGTGATAATAAGCAGCTTTCACTCTCCCCCTCCCTTAAACAGAAATGGTTTCTAATTCAATATGGGCTCACTATAGCTGTTATAATGTTATTGTAAGGCTGGTTTAAACTGGCTCTGCTGCTTGAGTGGCTGCCCAAAGGCAATAGAAATAGAAGATATGAAGAGTGGAGCCACATAGCTATAATTCTCTGCGACCCATTCTTCTCTGATCCATATTTTTCCTACCAGAAATTACAAAGCATGTTTTGTGCCTCTCAGTGTGGTCATGCTGATTTAAGGTTTATATGCCCATCTCTGTTCGCCGTTGGACTTTTTTGGTGCATTTTCGATATTTTCCTGGCATTATCTCTAAGAGAGATACATTTTCTCTGCCATAGCACAATTCCCTATTGGTCCTGGTCCTTTTTTTGTCACAATCATGTTTCAATAGGGATTAACACATAGCTGTTACATAAGTTGAAAAACTCCTGTCTGGCTGAAAATGAAGTGACAGGCTGCTTTCAGCCGCAAGTCAAAAGATCATTGATGATCTTGGTCACGGGCTGCTTCAGATGCCTGTTTGAAGTTGTCCAAATCTAGAATAGAAACAATTGAGTCTTGGAGGTTCTGTGGCTTCCTGTCAGGCAGAATTACTGAGGGACTTTTCTCTCAAGCCCTTGACCAAACTACCGCTAGCAAAATTGTCTCAGTGAAACTGAATCCGATAGTGAGGTGTTGGGTGTGACCTTGTCTGGTTTTACCTTCATTTTTTTTCATGTTAGATCAATGAACTCAATCAAGTTCCCCAGCCAGTGATGCTGCTTCCTGATGACTTCAAAGCCAGTTCTAAAGTAAAGGTGAACAATCATCTCTTCAACAGGTGAGGAAAGTGCTGAAGATATAGAGGGTAAAAGCACATGGCCTTCCTAATCCAGATTCCATCCCAATGCAGTTCCACTGCGGTGTTTCAGGCAAAACTCATTCAAGTTCTTTCAAATGAGGTCTAGTAATTAGCAGGAGAAGATTAAGCTTGACATTGTGAGTTTTGCACAGTGTATTTATTTATATGCTTCCTACATGGAATGTTCTAAGGCGTGTGGCCTAATCTTGTCTACCTACACCACTTTGTGGGAAGGATTAATAGCCCTAATTACTCCCAAATAGTATAGCTTCAGGTACAAACTTCCCTCAAAAACAGTTTTGCTGGTTAAGATGAAAGATTCTCCTAGTGCAGCCATTTTTCTCTAGTGCTGACCAATGCCGTGCTAGTTGAAAAGGCTGGAAGTTGTAATCTGACACGTTTGGCAGATATGATATGCTCTTCTAATTGATCTGTAGTGTGTGTATGTCTCTTTGTCCTTTATAAAGAAATTACATTATTATTTATCAAACAACTTTATATAGCTACCCAATTTACACATAGGAGATTCCGGGTGGCTTACAATTGATTTATATTGATTAAGCCTTATCAATATTAATCAATTGTAAGCCACCCCAAATCACCTATTTACAATAACTAAATATATACAAAACACCTACAGTCTAGCAGAAAGCCTCGCTCAGCTAACTCCTGCTTCTAATCTTAAGGATTTTCTTTTTTTCCATCCAGATTATGGTATTAGCTTCTCTACAGTGATTTATGATCCTTCTTCACTGAAATCTCCTGCTCATTACTATTCCTTTGTGCTGTAATGGAACCTTCTTTTATATTTTTTTCAAACCTCTACTGCCCTTTAATATGGTTTTACTTGTGACTAGACCGAAAAGGGATTTGCTAAAAGAAAAGGGAATTGAAATGACTGAATTCCAGGAAATGTTAATAGTCCATGCTTCATTATTTTCTCCTCTTTAGGGGTCAGTTTCTGTTTAAAAAAATAAAACAAAATACTTTGCTTTTGGGGATTACTAGATAGTGTTATTTATATTTATTAGAGCCTTGGTGGAGCAGTGGGCTAATGCCTCCTTAACACCAGCTGCCTGCAATTAGTGCAGGTTCGCATCTCACCAGGCTCAAGGTTGACTCAGCCTTCCATCCTTCCGAGGTAGGTAAAATGAGGACCCAGATTGTTGGGGGCAATTAAGCTGACTTTGTAATAATGCCGCTTGGGGTGTGTGTGAAAGCCCTAATAAGCAGGCATATACATAGAATGAAGGCTACTGGCTAAGGTTGTAAGCCGCCCTGAGTCTTCGGAGAAGGGCGGGATATAAATGGAATTAAAATAAAATAAATAAAATATTTATATCCTGCCTTTATTAGTTTTCTAACTCAAGGCAGCGAACATACCTGCTACTTCCTCCTATTTTCCCTACAACAACCCTGAGGTGAGGTGAGTTGGGTTGAGAGAGAGTGACTGGCAGGTCACCCAGATGGATGGATGGATGGGGAGATATAGTGTGTGTATACAAAATGGTTAGAAAGGGTGGGCTGTACATTCCAATAATGCACAATGTAAGTTTAACTTACTGTATACCTGCATGATTTGTTTTTCAGTGCCTTAACTGCCACATGTTTGAACTGTGAACTATTTACCTAATTTCTTTTTTCTTGTTTTTCCTCTTTGAGCCATGATTGATTCCTTGACAATTCTTTTTCAGTTTTCTTGGCAAGATTTTTGGAAACAGTTCGCTCTTGCCTCCTTCCTAGACCTGAAAGAGAATGACCTGCCTAAAGTTACCCAGCTGGCTTCATGCCTAAGGCGAGGCAAGAAGTCATCGCCTCCCAGTTTGTTTTTAGCCCGGTGCCTTAAATCATTACGTCAAACTGGCTCTCACATAGTTTGATTAGGACGTGGTTTTTACACTATAGCAGTGTGTGTGTGTGTGTGTGTGATATGCATATATGCATATATGCATATATGATTTAGTCTGTCGTTTAAAATACTGTTTTAGAAAGGCCAAATATTACACTGCTTGAATGTTATCTTCATGTAAAAGTACCGTATATACTTGAGTATAAGCCGAATTTTTCAACCCACTTTTTGGGCTGAAAAATTCCACTTCGGCTTATACTCCAGTCAACAAAAAAACTTACCGAGGACTTGTGCGCGGCCGAGGCTTTGGTGCTTCCGGGATCGCGCGCACCTCTCCCAAGCCACCGCCGTCCGAGACCTGCCGAAGTTTGGGGAGGTTTGGGGAGGTGCGCGCGCACCTCCCCAAACCTCCCCAAACGTCGGCAGGTCTCCGTTCCTCCGCGCCTTGCCTGCCTGCTTCTTTCCGCAGCGGAAAGAAGCAGGCAGGCAGGGCGCGGAGGAACGGAGACCTGCCGACGTTTGGGGAGGTTTGGGCGCCTCCCCAAACCTCCCCAAACGTCGGCAGGTCTCCGTTCCTCCTGCCGACGTTTGGGGAGGTTTGGGCGCCTCCCCAAACCTCCCCAGATCTCCGTTCCTCCGCGCAGACCTGCCGACGTTTGGGGAGGTTTGGGCGCCTCCCCAAACCTCCCCAAACGTCGGCAGGTCTCCGTTCCTCCTGCCGACGTTTGGGGAGGTTTGGGCGCCTCCCCAAACCTCCCCAGGTCTCCGTTCCTCCGCGCAGACCTGCCGACGTTTGGGGAGGTTTGGGCGCCTCCCCAAACCTCCCCAGGTCTCCGTTCCTCCGCACAGACCTGCCGACATTTGGGGAGGTTTGGGCGCCTCCCCAAACCTCCCCAGGTCTCCATTCCTCCGCGCAGACCTGCCGACGTTTGGGGAGGTTTGGGCGCCTCCCCAAACCTCCCCAAACGTCGGCAGGTCTCCGTTCCTCCTGCCGACGTTTGGGGAGGTTTGGGCGCCTCCCCAAACCTCCCCAGGTCTCCGTTCCTCCGCGCAGACCTGCCGACGTTTGGGGAGGTTTGGGCGCCTCCCCAAACCTCCCCAAACGTCGGCAGGTCTCCGTTCCTCCTGCCGACGTTTGGGGAGGTTTGGGCGCCTCCCCAAACCTCCCCAGGTCTCCGTTCCTCCGCGCAGACCTGCCGACGTTTGGGGAGGTTTGGGCGCCTCCCCAAACCTCCCCAAACGTCGGCAGGTCTCCGTTCTTCCTGCCGACGTTTGGGGAGGTTTGGGCACCTCCCCAAACCTCCCCAGGTCTCCGTTCCTCCGCGCAGACCTGCCGACGTTTGGGGAGGTTTGGGCGCCTCCCCAAACCTCCCCAAACGTCGGCAGGAGGAACGGAGACCTGCCGACGTTTGGGGAGGCGCCCAAACGTCGGCAGGTCTGCGCGGAGGAACGGAGACCTGGGGAGGTTTGGGGAGGCGCCCAAACCTCCCCAAACGTCGGCAGGTCTCCGTTCCTCCGCGCCCTGCCTGCCTGCTTCTTTCCGCAGCGGAAAGAAGTAGGCAGGCAGGGCACGGAGGTCCGGAGACCTGCCGACGTTTGGGGAGGTTTGGGGACGTGCGCGCGCACCTCCCCAAACCTCCCCAAACTTCGGCAGGTCTCCGGATGGCGGCGGCTTGGGAGAGGTGCGCGCGATCCTGGAAGCACCGAAGCCTCGGCCGCGCGCAAGTCCTCGGTAAGCTCCGGGCGGTCACTTGCTTCGCGTCTCCTGAGGGAAGGGGGTGCGACTGGAGCGGGCGTGTTTCCTCGCCTGCTGGGCGCCGCGATTTGCCCGGGGAACGCGCGGGCCCCGAATGGCAGCGTGGAGCGAGGAAGCGGACAGCCAGGGCTTCCCCGAGAGCCGCGGCCACACAGGGTATTCCTGTGTATTCAGGCTTGCAAAATGGCGGATCGAGCCTCTGCTGGCGGCAGAGGCTTGCAGAACGGCGGATCGGCTTATACTCGAGTCAATAACTTTTTCCAGTTTTGGGGGGTGAAATTGGGGGTCTCGGCTTATACTCGAGTCGGCTTATACTCAAGTATATACGGTATGTAGTTATTTGCTAGTGCAAGCTGAGAGCTTGCCGCCTCCTCCTCCTGTCAGATACCTAATGCTTCATATTAAAAGAAGCTTCTTCCGCCTGAACAGTAATGTAACCAACCCTCATAATGGAGAATTACACCGTGTGCTAGAAGAGGCTGTTGGTGAGAGGATTATGGCGCACAGGCCACAGATTACTCAGATTTCTAAACTGAATTGGCAGCTATTCCTGTTAAAGCCTTGTTCACTTGTCAAAAAGACTGCTCTTCTCATAAAAGAAACTAGGGCCCTCGTATTCACACAACTGAGATATACTGTAGGGTTCTTCTGAGAGTGAGCTCGTTATTACCATAGCAGAAATGGTTAGGCCTGAATGCCAGATGTGGCAGAGCCTGGAGGTGGTGAAACGGCCTGCAGCACTTCAGGCACAATGGGGAAAAGAAACAGATTTTTTTTCCCCCTCCATACACGAATCATTACAGCGGAGAGCAGGTTGGGCCAGAATATTTACTGATGAGCTATGCTTTTACTTGAAGGAGTGAAATAATATTCAATTCATTTTCTGCTCCTCTAAAGTATTTCAGGCCTCTTGTCTGCCTCTTTATGCTCTATTTGCAGACTAACCTTTGTAACTATATTACTTAATATATTCCTGCAGGGAAAACTTGCCTGGTCACTTCAAATTCAAGGAGTACTGTCCACAGGTTTTCCGCAACCTTCGTGAACGCTTCAACATTGATGATCAGGATTATCAGGTAAGTAGATAACAAAGAGTTTGAGTACCTAAGAGACCTGAGAGTGCGGACTTACTCCAGCTGTAGCCACAGAGCCCCCACCCCCATCCTCCTTTGGGAGGTGGGTTGCCTAATGCCTTTTTCCATAATGACACATTGTGAGAGACTTACCATTCCTTCCTCGTAATAAAAGCAACGAAGACCATACGGATGGATGTTTTGTTTAGTAGAATTAGTTTGGTTTTATGTGGATTTAGCTCTTACGCATTTACTGACTTTACAGTAAGAGGCCCAGTGTTCAAAAGTTGAAGACAAAAGCGTTCAGAAAGCTTGTTTGAAATTAATCAAATTTTGTAATGCATTACAGTTAGTCCTCAACTTACAACAGTTCAGATAGTGACTATTCAAAGTTACAGTGGCTATGAAAAAAGTGACTTATGACCGTTGCAGCATCCCCATGGTCAGGGGTAGGCAACCTCGGCTCTTTTATGACTCATGGACTTCAACTCCCAGAATTTCTCGGAGTTGAAGTCCATGAGTCATAAAAGAGCCGAGGTTGCTATGGGATCATACTTCAGATGCTTGGCAATTGATTCATGTTTATGACATCTGCAGTGTCCCAGGGTCATGTGATCACCATTTGCAACCTTCTGACAAGCCAAGTCAATGGGGAAGCCAGATTCACTTAACAACTATGTTACTAATTTAACACCTGCAGCAATTCACTTAACAACTGTTGCAAGAGAGGTCATAAAAGGGTGCAAAATTCACTTAAATGTCTCTGTTAATGACAGAAATGTTGGGCTCAATTATGGTTACAAGTCAAGGACTACCTATACTATATATTCCTCCAGTAATTAAATTGAGACATTGTAGTCTATCCTACTAGAGCACGCAGTTACAATTCTTTTATAAGGTTACTTTTGCTTCAATTTAAGAATCCAGAAGAGACTAGTTCAAATGTCTTCTCCTGAGCAAAACTAATCTTAAAGTTGGATTATTTTGATGTTAAACCAGTGGATTATTTTAATCAGTGATTATATTAGTGTCTGTGTTTCTATATATGCTTTACATAATCCTTATTACTGTTGCAGATGCCATGGCACTAGTTGTTTCATCCATCCAGTAGAAGCCAGTTAAGGGTAGCAGAGGAGCTAGGAGGCCTAGCTGAAATGTTGCCTTTGTCCTGGATAACTTGCAAGGCATACTCTATTAGTGAAATACCTTAGTCTTATTCTCCCACCTGCTCTGTAAAAAAAATCATGGTGACTTATCATATGAGGTTAAGGGAGGGGTAGGAAAAATTATTATACGTGAAGCTCCTTGGACTCCTTCCAAAGAATCAAAATATTGGATGTTGACAAAGAGGCCAGAAGTGCAATATAGCTTAGAAATGGTATGTTGCCACAAGAGAGCTTGTATGCATCCACCTTGCGTTTCAGGGCAGATCTCAGAATGGGCTAAAAAGAGACGTGGAGAAGGAAGCCCCAAGCCAGGCTTGCTTATAAATAGGTTCTTTTACACACACACACACACACACACACACACACACACACACACACACACACACCATTTGTGCAGCTGTCAGGAGTATTGTGGAGCTATCCTTTGAAGCTGAAGCAGCCACAGCTATCTCCTTGTTTCCTCCTTGTAGAAAAGCACACCCACCTGTTCCTCATACTGTAATCTTATAAGCGTAACTTGTCATCTTGCTCTTTCTGTTTCTGGTTTTGTTTTTTTTCCTCCTTTGTGACCTTTTGTTTTGGAAGCGGAACACCTGAGTAATTAGAATTCTAACTGGGAAAGAGATGTGCTGTTTTCAGTGTGCCTAACATGTTTCATAGTTCTTAGTCAGGCGTCTCACATTATAGAGTGAATCAAGCTGGGCGAGAGCTCTGTCAGAGATCCTTCATATGGTGCCCCACTGGGATCTGCTCTAAAAAGCGGGCCTGCTTGAAGGTGGCTGAGGAAGGAGCATTGTCAAAAGGAGTGGAACACTTTGGGAGGGCTCTGAGACCTTGCTTAGGTCAAGCATCATACCTACTGATCTGCACCTGATTCCCTTCAGCAACTCCCATAGTTCTCTTGTAAATCTTCTTGCCTTGTCCATTCTTTCTTTTTCCCCAGGTCTCACTGACACGTAGCCCACCAACCTATGAGACTGAGGGTGGGGGACGCTTTCTCTTGTCATATGACCGGACAGTGGTTATAAAAGAGATAACCAGCGAAGATGTAGCTGATGTGCATAGCCTTCTATCACATTATCACCAGGTAAGACAAATGGCAGACACAGTGGCTTCAGGGGGATTATAGCTAGGTGAAAGTTCCTTGGACTTGAATCTAAATATTGGTTAACTGGAAGATGGTTACAGAAGGAAAGTTCTCTTCCTCTCCTCTCCTCTCCTCTCCTCTCCTCTCCTCTCCTCTCCTCTCCCCTCCCCTCCCCTCCCCTCCCCTCCCCTCTCCTTTCCTCTCCTCTCCTCTCCTCTCCTCTCCTCTCCTCTCCTCTCCCCTCCCCTCCCCTCCCCTCTCCTCTCCTCTCCTCTCCTCTCCTCTCCTCTCCTCTCCTCTCCTCTCCTCTCCTGCAATGTACATTGGTAAAAAAAGGCCTGACCCTCCAAAAAAGTTGCTAACTAGGGTCAGGTAGCTATGGGGGCCAAAGGGTCTAGGTGAAAAGGTTAAGTTTCTCATTAAGTCCAGTCTGACTTTACAGGGCAAATAAATAAATAAATAAATAAATAAAGAATAAAAACCCTGTGTCAACGCTGCTAACATAGAATGTTATTACTTGACAAGAGATGAAGAAGTAGGAATGCACTTTCAAGGCCATTTGTCTCTCTAAAGAAGATAAGGCTTTGGCAGTTCTTCTAACGGAAGGGAAGCTGATTCTTTAAATTAATTGGAGAATATGATTAATGAAAAAATTAGAAAGGTGGAGAATTGTGTTTTAATATATTGTGCAAGGGGCGGAGATTTCAGATTCCAGCTTCCTTGGAGCAAGCATTTGCTGGTGTATTAGGCTAATAAAGGACTTTTAAGGTAAACGATGCCTCACTTGAAAAGCCCGTACGTCAGAAACTTGACACCCTGGATGATTATTATTTGTTATAATCTTCTTCCAGGGTTCTTATTCCTAACTTCTTAGTCTTGGTTTGAGATTTCCTGGTGGTTTCTGGTATTAACTAAATATAACTCCTTCTAGTTTAATAGGAGGGGAAGGGAGGCACTTTTTGTGTGAATTTTGTTATTGAGGCATCCGAGAGCTGAAACGTGTTTTGAAAACACGCTTACTTTTTGAGCTCAGCAGACTTGAATGTAAATGTAGGCAACTGCAGATCTGTGCTTTTTTTTCCTGCCGTCCGTAGAACAGAAAATACTGACGCCTAGACACTGACTAAGGAATTCCTTGTTTTATTCCTGAGATTTGAATAGGAACAGCCACTTGTGTTCTAGCTTTGCTTCACGCCTTGGGAGCAAGAAATGTATTTTTCAGCTCTGAAGCTTGACACTCAGGGGGGGAAAAAAAGTCTACTCTCCTGAGAAACCGTGATTAAAAATGTACTATCCCCCACTAGGTGGTGCATTTGTCCTTTGGAGATTATAGCCAGATTGCTGTCTGGTCCAGTAATGTCCGATTGTCCTCAAAGATGCGAATTATGCATTTCCATCTTTCAGACTTGTGTGCAAAATTGAATCTGAAATGTGCAGGGAATCTTTACCAGTTTGCTATTTATTAATAATAATCTTTGTTATTGCCTTCAATAGCACTTACAGTATGTACCAAGGGGCAAGAGTGTTTGGAAACTGGATTTCTGTCTGTTCTGAGGTCAGCAACCATCTTCTTTTGGAAAGGATCTCATACCATGCAGAATAGTGCCTGAACTTTGACCGTCTCCACCAGTATTAGGGGGCTTGAGAGTTGGCACAACTTTTTATAACACTTTTTTGTCACTGTTTCCTTCCAGTACATTGTGAAATGCCACGGGAGCACCCTCTTGCCCCAGTTCTTGAGTATGTACCGTCTCAGTGTTGACAATGAGGAAAGCTACATGCTGGTCATGAGGAACATGTTCAGTCACAGACTCACTATACACCGAAAGTATGATCTGAAGGTAATGGAAAAGAACCAGTGTGTGAATCAAGTCTCTGTCTCTGTTTATTCATCTCTTGTGTGTGTTTCTTCGTCTCTTGTATGGTGCTCACCTAGGTATGTGGAGGTAGTTTTTATTTATTTTTCTTTTGATTGTTCTCCTGCCTTTATTATTACTTATAAGTAACTCAAGGCAGTGAACATATCTAATACTCCTTCCTCCTCCCATTTTCTTCATAACAACAACCCTGTGAAAGTGGGTTGGGCTGAGAGAGAGTGACTGGCCCAAGGACATCAAGCTTGTTTTCGTGCCTAACGTGGGCCTAGAACTGATGGTCTCCTAGTTCCTAGGCCAGCATCTTAACTATTACATCAAACTGGCTCTCATTGTGTTACTTGTTGTCTAGCTCAATTACCCCCTGATAACACTTGTTTTGAAACAAAACAATCAGACAAATGGATTGACTCCTTACAAGGAAGAGGCGGGCTGGCAAGAGTTTTGGCTCATTTCTCTGACTCAGCCCCTATTCACTGTTGTGTTCCAAAATTTCCAGTCATAGCTGTTTAGCACAATGACACATGTAGCTTTAAGGAGACGTTGATTTCCAGATCTTCTTCCCCCCTGGGGAGGGGGAGGGGGAGGATGATACATGTGTGATGACATCCTCAGACCATTGCAGCAACTTATGTACCTGTAATAGACTAATATAAACATGTCACAACATTTGCGTAGTGACATCCTCGTCGTGTTGCTTTAGCGCTGTTGGGTTTGGTGTGGATGCCACTGCCTCCGTAGCATCTCTCCCTTTGGGAACAGAAGGTGTTGAGCCAAGGGAGCAGCACACAACTGGGTATATCTGAGGAGAGATCTAGTTCTGAACTGATAGCTGCCTGTTAGAGAAGATCTATTCTGTTTTCCTGGTAGTCTGTTAAACACCAGTTGTTTCTGTACAGATCGTCCTCAACTATCCCCAAATTTCTGTTAAGTAAATCCGGCTTCCCCATGTACTTTGCTTGTCAGAAGGTTGCAAAAGGTGATTTACGTGACCTTGGGATACAGCAGCGGTCGTAATTATGAACCAGTGGCCAAACACCTGAATTTTAATCCCATGATCATGGGGATGCTGCAAAGGTCATAGCTATGAGAAATGGTCATAAGTCAACATTTTTCAGTGCCGTTGTAACTTCGAATGGTCACTAAACAAACTGTTGTAAGTCGAGGACTAGCTATACTCACATTTCCCCTTCTGCGGCAGATTTCCTCGCGGGCTAATCCTGTGTAACTACAGCTGGAGTGGGATTTTGGCTGATGAGTAGCCAAAGCGATAAGGGCGTTCTCTCAGAAGCCTGTGCTTCATTTCCTGTGCCTTCTCCCAAAGGCAGCCTAGATGGCTCTGGCTGCCAACTTCTCCCTCCCCATCTCCTGCCTCAGGATTGCCACACAAGATCCCTTCTTTCCTTGGGGGAATCCACTCAGTAGATGAATGGTTTCAAATGCAAGGTTGGTACTTTGTGCTGAAAAGCTAAGCTGGGAAAACGAGATGGGTCATGTCCACGCGCTGCTCTGCCTTCAGCCTGGCTACACATCATTAAATGCTAACCTCAAGCAAGTTCTCTCATGCCAAGGTTATGTGGATAATTTAGAGCAGCGTTTGCATTCACAAGTGTTTTAGGAGGCAACTCTCTGTGGAGGGGACGGGGGCTAGAAACTGCATTGCAACCAGGGCTGCAGCTCAAAATGCAGCTGGAGAATCACTTGTTAAGTACACATATTGTACGGGATGCAGACTTAAGTAATTTGCAGAGGCTGTTAATATATTTCTTGATGGTAAAATGTTGCACTGATTATGCTTAACGTGCTGCTTATCCTGAAATTAATGCAAGTCCCAAAATTCAAGTCAGTCTGAGAAGGATGAATGGGCAGAAATGATATGCAGCGTGAATGAATTGAATGCGAGAGATTTGGGCTGCTTTCCATTTATGTGTTTTTAATACTTGACCTATTCCTCCACCAAAATTATCTCTGGATTCTACAAGGGGTAGAGTTTTTCTTTTTTTCCCCTCTTTTGAATGAAATTTGGGTCTCTAATAAAAGCCTGGCTATCTGAAGTGATACCTTTCCCTTGCTTTAGATGCTCACGCCGCCAGTACGTTTATAAACTCTTCCGAAGGTTATCATATCTCCCCAGGAAGCTTTGGAGCGGGCAGCTAGATTTAATTTGTTGGGTCGTTTCTCTATCTGATGCCAAGGGGTATTGCAATTACTTTGCAGAATATAGAAGCAATATAGCACAGTCCCTGCTCAGAAGGTTACATAAAAAAGTAATAAGGCAAATAGAAAGGTAGGGCAAATTAGCATTGTAAAAAAAGGAGAGGCTGTGGGTGGGTGTAGCAAAGGCCCTGAAGGTGTAGAAATTAAAGGCATTAGTGACAAGGATGCCAAGGGGGGTGTATCTTGACAGAAGGTTAGAGAGGAAAAAAAGCAAGGAAGAGCAGATGGTCTGGGGCCAGGGGTAGGCAACCTCGGCTCTTTTATGACTCATGGACTTCAACTCCCAGAATTCCTGAGTCAGCTGACTCAGGAATTCTGGGAGTTGAAGTCCATGAGTCATAAAAGAGCCGAGGTTGCCTACCCCTGGTCTGGGGGACTTCTCAGTTGGTGTTGATAAGATTGTTCCACATTCTGAGACATCTCAAGTGTGTTCTATCATGGAGGGGGTTTTTTTTTGGTTTTTTTTTTAAGAGAAGGCACCAAATTGGATGTAAATTCAGTTTCATGGTGGTACAACAATAGCATGTTGAATTTCTGACAAGGCAGCTTCCTTTTTGACAGCTGAAGTCTTTTAAAAACAATAACAGTAAAACAAAACAAAACCTCCACCAAGATTTTAGAACTCGGTGGATGAGATGCAGATTCCTATGTTGGCTTCATGAAGAGCCTCTGGATAGCTTGAATTAAGTCATGTTTTCCCAGTTTCTTCTCTCCCTTCTATTAAGTAAAAAAAAAGCCTGCCATATATGTTCTGAATGAATAAAGGATGTGATTAATCTGTATAGTGAAAGTGTTACACTGTGTACCATTGGTTTTTATGCTGCAACCCTTCCATTTCAGATCTGCTGATATGCCAAAATAATTGTAAACCAACGTGTTAGGAAATGGTTGAAAACCATTGCTCATTCAGTATTACTTTTACATTATCTGTCCTGCTAAGGACAGTCTTGCTAAGAATTCATGATAGAGCTATTGTCGAAAATGGTGTCAAAGTCTCTGTGCATATTTTGCTGGGTGCCAAGAAATGACTGGTCGACTGTGGAGCCTCTGTAATGGGCCCATTAAATGTTAGCAAGCACTTGATGACTTGAAGGAATTGCTTCAAATATTGGAGAGGAAAGGGAGGGGACATCCCCCCCCCACACATACCCTGCAGACAGAATATAAAACCACTATGCAAAGCACCATAAAGCTTTTGAAAGAAATTATTTCCCTCCTCCTTCAAACCATCCAGTCAGGAAATAACAGCCAATAGCATTGAAGCATTGGGATGAGATAAATGGAAGATGCAGGTACAAGATGTTATAGAAAAGTGAAGAGATTTCCTTACCAACTTCCTTGCCATCTAAAATGATAGTATTATCATGCATCGATTTGTGGTTGGTTTGTTTTTTTAATTCATGCACCTTGGCATATAATCATGCTAGCCACGTGGCCATGAAAATGTCTTTGGACAACGCTTGCTCCCTCAGCTAAGAAACAGAGATGAGCACCGCTCCTTAAGAGTCAGACACACAACTGGGGAAATCTTTATCTTTACTTTTAAATTGACCATGATTACAATGATTTTATTTCACAAAAATATGACACACTATGGCAGTCCTTTGGAAGTTTAATGCTTAGCCCTTCCATTGGGATTTTTAAATGTCTGATGCGCGAACCCCTTTTCCTTCCCACTTCCGAATAATTTTGAGGTATATTCAAACTTCAGTTTGAAAAAGTGCTCCAAAAATACATATCTTACATCTTGTTTTCTGGACTGTAATCTTGTATGTTCTCGCCTTTTTTAGGGTTCCCTGATATCCCGTGAAGCCAGTGACAAAGAGAAGGTAATTGGTGATTGTAGCTGCATTTTCAAGTTAACCTAATATGGGTTGATTACAGTTGACACAGCCCATCGTGGTATTATAACTTTCTTCTGTACAAAGGGAATACAAATTAGGTCTAAACATTATCATTTTTATTTAATAAAGCACAATTAGCTGAATTCGTGCCCAAAGCTAAGCCAGGGATGGGTGTCTCTCTCTCTCTCTCTCTCTCTCTCTCTCTCTCTCTCTCTCTCTCTCTCTCTCTCTCTCTCTCTCTCTCTCTCTCTCTAAATGGCCAATTTCGCTGGCATGGTTTATTCCTTAATTTTAAGTTTCGGGGTGAGGAGGGCTGATTTAAAGATGGTAATGGAGTGCAGAAGGCCTCTGAAAACAAATTAAAAAGCTCATTTCCATCCTCAATTTCTTCCATTTGAGTAAAAATGGACACCCCCCCTTGTTCCTTCTAAAGGTATCATTGTGACTGTAAGGCTTCTGGAACCTCTAGGTTAAGAAGCTGAGTAGTAGGTGCCTGATCCAGAAGGAATCACCTGCATTAGTAGAATTTGCATGATCCAGTACATTACCAGTTGGGCTAAATACAGAATAATGTGTATTTAATGTAGCCTATAGTGTAGCCTATAAAATGTATTTAATGTTTGATGTAGCCTATAAAATCATCAGGAGTTGAACTTAATCAAGGTAGTCTTTGCCTTTTCTTAAAGCAAAGATAGATAACCTGCACCCCCAAACTCTTTCTGGAACTACTGGAGTATCCTGTTATGCCTCGTATGTTATGCTTCGCTTGAAGTTGATGTAATTTCCTACAATTTTAAAGTCAAGAGACCTGCAAAATCTAAAATAATAATAATAATAATAATAATAATAATAATATCTAAAATAATGCCTCCTTAAGTAACACCAGCTGCCTGCAATTAGTGCAGGTTCGAGTCCCACCAGGCTCAAGGTTGACTCAGCCTTCCATCCTTCCGAGGTAGGTAAAATGAGGACCCAGATTGTTGGGGGCAATTAAGCTGACTTTGAAATAATACCGCTTGAGGGGGGCCCCCGAAAGCCCTAATAAGCAGGCATATACGTAGAATGAAGGCTATTGCTAAGCACATTGATTTGTGCTTCTTAGATTGTAAGCCGCCCTGAGTCTTCGGAGAAGGGCGGGATATAAATGGGATTAAAAAAAAATCTAAAATAGATTTAGCACCTTTATAATAAAATAAAATTAAAAAACAAGAACAAAAAATCCCAATTGTCTGCATCATTATCCTGACCCCCTAGTATTTTTGGTTCTTCTTTTGTAGCTCTCAGCTATCATGCTAAGCTTAAAGTGAGCTTCCTCTTTTTAAATATAAACACATAGACGTATATAATAGGTAGATAGGTAGACAGACAGATAGATTTAAGGTACTATTTTAAGAACCTAAATGCAAAACTCTGGTATTAATGGGAATATAGATAAATGTGATATTGGGCAAAAATGCTACTTCCTGGGAATTATTTTAAGAGCAATAGGTTAAGAATGTTCCTTAAACTGACAATCGAGAGGTATATGCTTCCTAATTAGTTTAACTCTGCTATTAGTGAGAACAGAGCAGATATTTTCTCTTTTCTGAGGAGTGTTTAAAATATTTTTCTCTCACCTTGCAATTACATGGTTTGGGCTACTTCCATGGATTTGAAACTGCCATTTTTGTCTCATTTTTCCACCAAGGAGTAACACTAAATCAGATCATCAGTTTAAAAATTACGTTGAAACCACAATACAAAACTACAGCCTTTACGTGGGGAAGACACAGTCCACAAAATGAAAAATCTTTTATTCTATATTACATGTACACATGAAACCTAGCTTCATTTATAAATTATTTTGCCACTTTTTTATTGTTTCTACTTCCGTCTTCGAAATTAGGATTCAGCAAATTCAGTTATGCTTCTTTTTCATGCACAGTCCTCTTTTCCAGGGCAAGGAACTACCAACTCTGAAGGACATTGATTTCCTAAACATAAACCAGAAAGTGTACATCAGTGAAGAGGCCAAAAAAGACTTCATGGAGAAGTTGAAGCGAGATGTAGAGGTATTGTAGCTTTCTCAGCCTGATCTAGTGTAACAAGAGAAGTGGTTCTGGGTCACTAATCTAACTGGGCAAGCTGTGGGTGCTAAAGGTATAGTGGGCAATATTTCATGGTTCAGGTGAGTTTGAGAAGGTGTTACTAATGGTAACCCACCCTACTGTTCTGATTTTCCCACCTTAATACTTTTTAAGGTCAAAAGTTACCATTTTCTCTCTAGTATCTGCCAACAAGTCAACTCCTTCCACCTTGCTCCCTACCTCTAAATAACATCTAATGTTGTGCTGGTGGTACGGGAGCATCTGCAGCATTCCTGACCAGAGGCACCTAGGGCAGGGGTGTCAAACTGGTGGCCCATGGGCTGGATGCATCACGTGCAGGCCACGCCCACCCCAACTCTGCAAAGGCAAAAAAAGGTCACGATACGTGACATGAGGTGATTGAGTTTGACATGTGTGGCCTAGGGCTTCTGGGTGGGGGGGGAAATAAAGCGTTTCTTTCCTGGTGGTTGTGCAGGTTCTGAGGTGTTGCTTGATAAAGAAATACGGGAAAACAGAAGTTGCCTTGAAGCTTTACATTTTTATTCAGCTGCATAAAGATAGGACCCTCTAAAAGAAAGAAGCCCTGAATGACAGAAAATCCCTATATTTATACTTTTTGATTCCATAAGCAGTCCACCCAGCAATGCTGGCACACCATAGCTAACCAGATGTAGCTAAAAATGTTCCTTTTGCTTGTTTCCCTAAAGACACTGTATGTTCTCGGGTGGGTTAGGACAGGGGTCCCCAACCCCCGGTTCGTGGACTGGTACCGGGCTGCGGCATGCCAGCAACCGGTCCATACAAACAAGCAAAGCCCCATCCGTGGGATGCAAGCAGCACACAAAACCAGACACCCTCCGATCCACAGAAAAATCTCTCTCCACGGAACCGGTCCCTGGTGCCTAAAAGGTTGGGGACCTCTGGGTTAGGACATGGGATGTGTTCCTTGCTGTCCTTTCATGAGCCTACATCCATGACTCTGCAAGTGCCCAAAGACAGCAGGGCCATCTGCACATATTCACAATTAATACTTTCTATGTTTTCCCCTAACTCTGGGTCAACATGGTCAGCATTCCTCCTATGGATTTGAGGCGGAAAAAGCCATAGTACTGGAATGCCATCTGTCTGATGCCAGCATGGTTCCAACATCACAGACTGAATATTTATTTATTTATTTATTTTAATTCCCATGTTTGAGCCATTGAAATTGCCATCTTCCTATTTGCAAGTTTCCTCGGATGGATTTGACTGAATTTTTGTACAGTTTCTCATAGCTGATAATCTGCTCCTTTAAACTAACAGGCAGTCCAGCAGTACAAACAGGAAATGTCCTTAAAAGGATAAAATATTCTCAGTACAACTATTGGCAGGCAGATCCTTTGCTGACAAGTCATCAAGTCTTAGACTTTGGACAATTAAAGCAGCAGTGAGGTCCTCCTCAGTCTTCCATGAAAAATTGCATGGTTTCAGAGTATCAGCTCTTGCTTCTGAAGAACCAGAAACTGTTCCTAAGCGGGCTTGATTATCCCTGAACTTCGGTCAGTTAAACAGGCTTGTGTTCTGAAGCTCCAGGTTGGCTCTGGAAGGCAAAGGGGTAGTACATTTTAAGAAAAAGAACAAAGGGCATTCAGGAACTACATTCAGTGTGCTCCAGGCAACTCTGAAGATCATTGATAAAGTATACATGATTTCTTCCTCTGGATATTTCCCCCTATATTATTTGCATATGGCAGAAGGTATCGGTTGCCAGGGTATTTCTAGAATGGTAGAACAGTCTTATCTTGGGAGGATTCCGTAGCAGCAAATCACTTTCCCTCCATTCTTTCATTCGCTAATTTGGGAATTTTTGAAGGTTGCCTCCTGGCAGCTGAATTTTCCAGTCATCTTAACGTCGGATGAAGATTACATCAGCCTGCCAAAGACGACATGTTAGAGAAGGGTGCGTCTTATGTAGATATAGTTGGTTTGAATGACAGGATACAACTGTGTTGAGAATCAGAGAAGTAAGTGTGCGTAATGTTTATTTCTGTCACTCTTCACAAAAAGCATTTTTCAGCTTATGTGAACTTATAATGGCGTAAATGTATAGAAAGAGCTTTAAACAAAACGTAAAGGAGAAAAGCAGTTCTAAGCATCTAACTGGCCCCAGATTAATGGCAGGAAGGGTTGTTTCCAGGGCAGAAGGAGAAGAAATCTCAGCTTCCCCATGAGAATTAAAGTTCACAGCAACTGTTATGTACTCAGGTACTTATTCATTGTTTTCTTATCTCTATTTCCTTGTTTTGCTTTTTATTCTTTTTGGGCTTCTGGTATGGCAGCTGCAAATATTTGTACTGTATTTATAACTTTGAGGGACAAATTCTCTTGTGAAAGAATTGTGCTTCAGCTATCTGGTGGAGGTCTCAGACCCTGATTTTTCTGAATTGCTGGTCAACATTTGCACCCCATTTGCCATAATGAGGTGAGAATTGAGGTTAACGTCCAACTCTGGAAAAAAATTGCTCACAGCTAGCATTTTGTCAGCTATTACATTTCCTTAGGGATTGAATCTGCAGAATTTAAACTACTTCTGCAGTGTGAGATTTTCCCTATTGGCCTTAATGACTGTTAATAGCATGTGATGGGGGGGGGGGCTGCAGATGCTCAGTGTCTAACTATTAACCTCATACACCATGCAGCCTTTCTCCCGCATCAGCTCTGTTTCTTAAATGTTCCGATTCTTCTTGCTCCAAGTTCAGTTTCACTGCTGACCCAAATCAGGGAACTGGTAGGCAACAGGCTTCTTGAGTTTTAAAAAAACTTGATGCTTTGGGTGTGACAATGGAAGTCACCTGGTGTCAGCCCCTAGGAACAAGCAGGCTGAAATCTCCTGCTGATTTTCTAAATGGAAGTATCTACGTCTCCTGCAGCCTCATGAACAAACACATTAATTTTTTCCAGTGGAGTTGTAGGAGATGACCAGGCTGAGCCCAAGGGAGGATTCAAATGCGTCATCATTCCGTTGACTCTTATCTACCACCAACTGGCTCTGACCATTAGTAGTTCAGATTCTCGTAGACAGCTTTACTTACAATAAACCTAAATATTTATTTGAACTGTCTGGAACTCCTGTGTTTGATAGGAGTTGGCCAGACAAGGACAGGTTTTGTTTCTGTATTATATTTCTGTTAATGCTTGCTGTCTGGTTTTCCACAAATGGTGAGGTTAGATTTAGGATTTTTCACTGCTTTCTGGATAGGTAATTTCAGAAGAAATGTGCTTTAAATTTATTTATTATATTTTTATCCCACCTTTATTACTTTATGAATAACTCGAGGTGGCAAACATACATAATACTCCTTCCTCCTATCAACTGGGAGACAAACTCTGCAGCAAGTGGGAGCTCAAATAGATTCTTAACCAACCTAGTCGACAACTTTATCATCCAAAAGGTGGAGGAGGGAAGTAAAGCTATACTGGACCTAATTCTTACTAATCGAGAAGAAGTGATAGAAGGAGTGGAAGTTGTTGGAACTTTTGGTGAAAGTGACCACATCATGCTGAAATTCAATATCATGCAAACATAAGCAATAGAAAATAATTCAACCGGTGTCTTAAACTTCAAAAGAGCTGGCTTTATCAAACTGAGACAGCCTAGGAAAGATCCCATGGATGAAAATCCTAAAGGGGAAAACAACCTAAGAAGTGTGGGAAACTCTGAAAAATGAAATCATAAAAGCCCAGACCAGCACAATACCACTGAAAAAGAAAAACAATAAATTCAAGAAGAAACCAGCATGGCTGCACAAAGATCTCTCCAACAAAGATCTCTCCAACAAACAGAGGCATAGAATCAAGATCATGCAAAGTATTAGTACCCTAGTAAGACCACACCTGGAATACTGCAACCAATTTTGGTCACCATACTACAAAAAAGATGTCGAAACCTTGGAAAAAGTTCAGAGAAGAACAACTAAGATGATCAAACTGGAGACTAAAACATATAAAGAACGGCTAGTCTAAAGAAAAGAAGAAACAGGGGAGATATGATAGCAGTATTCCAGTATCTGAGGGGCTGCCACAAGGAAGAAGGGGTCACTTTGTTCACCAGAGCACCAGAGGGCAGGACAAAGAACAATGGTTGGAAATTGACCAAAGAGAGAAGCAACCTGGAATTAAGGAGAAACTTCCTAACGGTGAGGACAATTAAGCAGTGGAACAGCTTGCCTTCAGAAATTGTGGGCGCTCCATCACTGGAGGTTTTTAAGAAGAGACTTGACAATCACTTGTCTGAAATGGTATAGGTTCTCCTGCTTGAGCCGGGGACTGGACTAAAAGACCTCCAAGGTCCCTTCCAGCTCTATTCTGTTCTGTTCTATTCCTATTTTCCCCACCATGACAACCCTGTGAGGTGGATTGGGCTGGGAAAGATTGACTTGCCGAAAGTCACCCAGCTGGCTTTCACAGCTAAAATGGGGCTAGAATTCATCATCTCCTGGTTTCCAGACCAGCACATTAACAACTACATTGTACTTCAGCCACCAATACTCATCAATCTCCTGAACTTGAGGTCTCCAGCTCCAGATAGGTTAAGGCTACAGCACTCAGAAAGCTCAGCGTGGCCACTAGCTGGAACTTCTAGGTGTTTTAGTCACAGCACACCAGGAGGAAACCAGATTGAGAAAGCTGCACATAATAATCTCTTGGTATCCACTCTATAACATTAGGAGCAATTTTATTGAATGATGTCTTGTTTATTCAATAGCTTGGCTTTAATTCCTGGAAACCCTTAGTAACACATGTGGGGCTTTTCTCTCCCTTTTTTGCTACCTGCTCAAGTGCTTCTGTGAGATATTATTGACTGGTTCACAAACCACAGTGAGCTTTATGACTACATGGGGATTTGAACTTGTGTCTGTTCTCTCCCTAGTTCCGTACTCTTAAGCACAACTCCACAACTTCACAACTCTGAAGTAATGTAACATGGGATTCTTGGGAAAGTTGAAAGTATGCTTTTAGCGATAAGCTCCCCCCCCCACCACCACATGGCTGTAAAGAAAGAAGAGGCGGAATGAAGTAAAATCTCTGTTCTGTTCATTAATTAGGTTGCCTGATGTTTTTATCCTGCAGAAGGAAAAGGCTATAGAACATATGCTATGGTTCCATGAGATAGTTGGACTGAGATGTGAGGATGATTGATCTAAATGAGTTTAATGACCTAAAGGAGGGAGGGAAGTCCTGTGAAGATAGGCTGAAAGAATTAAAAGGGGAGATATGACAGTGATCTTCAAATACCTGAATAGATGCCAAACAGGAGGAGGCCAAGATTGATCTCCATTGTTCAAGAGTGCAGGACACAAAGTGATGGATTGTACTGGTAAACAACAAAGTTTAAGATACAGTTTAAGATACAGTTCCATAGTAGAGATTACCAAAGGAGGGGTTGAGTTCTCTTTTACTGGACTTGCTCAGCTTCTGTCTGTCTTCTCTTTCTCTTTCTCTCTTTCTCTTTCTCTCTCTCTCTCTCTCTCCCTCCCTCCCTCCCTCCCCATCCATCCACCCACCCTCTTTTATTATTTTTAAAAATAACCTGAGGCAGCCAACATATCCAACACAACTTTCTTCTCCTATTTTCCCCTGTAAGCCTGTAAGGTGAGCTAGGCTGAGAGTTAGTGACTGGTCCAACGTCTCCCAGCGGGTCTTCATGGCTAAGGTTGAACTTGAACTCAAGTTCTCTTGCTTTCTAGCCTGGTGCCTTAGCCACTAAACCATACTAGCTTTCATTTGTTGGGGTTGCTTTAATTTAAATTCCTGCACTTTTGCACAGGGTTGGTTTGGATTCAATGGGTTTAAACGTCTTTTCCACTCTCATCATTCTTTTTCCCTATGACTGCTTAATATCCTGGTTGAAAACATGCACTCTGATCTCAGAAGTTTCTAGTTAAAAATTCCAGGTTTTGAAGTGGTGCCTTTCCCGAGATTATTCGAGATTTTTTTTAGTCTTAGTCTCATATCTGTCATATGGTATCAAGAGTAAACTAATTCATGCTAGCATTATTGAATTATAATTTAATAGTAATTGTATGGAATCACACAGATGCTTTGATCAAATGAAAACACTCGATAAATCTCAAATATTTGTTTATGGAAGAATCTTCTCTGCTTTCGTTTCTCTTAGAAGACTCTTTTACATCTTTCAGTAATGGAAGCAAATGTTCACCAAAAAAACAGTCTCTGGTTCCTGAAGCCAGGGTGACCTAATACGTATCCAATTTCTGAGTTTCAGATAGTTCTTTAAATTCTTTTCATTGCCATTGTGTTGTCTTTGCATGACCTTTGTGACTGCATTGTGCCAATACTCTTGAGAGGGGTTGGGCTAGGGGTTTTTTTTCTGATTCCACAGAATGGGAAAGAAAAGGCTTGTTTAAAAAAAGATTAATCCTTCTAGTTATATAAAAGGGCTCAAGTCTGAGAATTAAGCTGGATGTATTCCATTTGGAAAGTTGGCCCACTGGTTTGAACAGCCAAATCAATTAATCATGGGGACAGGTTGCCAAAGGGGGAGTTTCCCCCCCCCCCAGCACATGCCATCTTCAGATTAAAACTGGACTCCCTTTAAAGGCTTGTTTGAATTCAGGGTAAAAGTAGGGTAAATTCTGATTTTTCTGTCACAATGGCTGGATGAATCTATACATACACAATAGCTTGAGTGTTTAACTTTTAACATGACACAACATAGTGGTTTAAGGTGTATTTATCAGTTAAGATACTAGCTTAATAATCATATTACCTCCTGGTGAATTTGGAGTTTGGGGGGTCTAAGCAAACTGGTTTGTTTGTTACCAGGTTATTTCAAAATGTAATAAAGGCCAGAGCAAGGAAAATAATTGTGGTATATTATTGAACTGCTTTTTGTACACAAAGAATCGGGTATGTTTTAACTGCAGTTCATTACATGCAGTGCTTTTTTTGTAAAAGAAAAAGGTGCCGGAACTCACACGTCATACAAGCCACCTTGCCTACTCTACAAGGTTCCATCCAAAAAAAGGTGCCGGAACTCCGTTCTGAGCGTTCTATGAGAAAAAAAGCCCTGACTACATGAATTACAGTGCTGGACTTGTTGTGTGACAAATGTTGGTATACAAATTGCAAGGGTGTTAGGTGTGCAAGGTAGATTGCACTGATCCACATTATGGCCTAGTATTGCTGAGGATCATGGCAATCCAGAATAGGAAACTAATTTGAGTTGTCATAGATTGAAGAAAGGATTTTTACGATACTTGAGAGTTAAAGTCTTGGCTCTAATCTTTGAAATGCTGAAATAACAAACTGGGTTTGGATGAAATTCGGATGCCTAGTTGCCTACAAAGTTTGCAGGGAAGCCTTAGGCAAGCTAATAATAATATTACCATCAGCCCAGATGTTTTGGGTCCATTTTAGATTCTTAATTTTGTATGATCTCCTTGAGGTTAGTTGCCCATGGATATCTCCCTTACAGATCATTCTACTTTTAAAAAAACCCTCCTTATTTAAATCTAAACATTTTTTTAAAGGAAACTAATGTGGCAAAAACAATCAATGCTGCACATTTTTTTATTTCCCCGAATAACCTTGAGTTCCTCATAGATTCCTGGGGAATTATTGTTAGAGAATAAATATGGGATGTCTGTGTAGCAGAAGTACAGTATTTGTAAATTTGGCCACCTGTCTAAGAAAAAAATAAACCCCAGGTGGATAGTAAACAAGTAATGGTAACCAGTTGGCAAGTTGGGCATTAGTGACCATACATTGCCCCTTCCCTATAGCCATTCAGTGAATGAGCAATTGAATGGTGACTTTCACGGAGCACCCAAAACATGCTCTGAAAATGAATGAAATCTTCTGTTACTCCCAGCCAGCGTGAGTAAACCAGCTTTATTTGGATGGCCCTAGTTTGGAGAAAGCCTACTTTTAAAGTTTATGTTTTATTTTGAAGCTATGTTGAAACATGCTATTTCAGGCTTCATTTGAGCTAAACTGAACTGACTCAAATAGTAGTAGAATCACTGTTGTGACTGACGCCTCCAACGGTAGAAGCGTGGTTTTAATGTGGGCTTGTTGGAAAGCACATACAGCTGAAGGTTATAGATAACTTTTTGAACCTGGGAAGTTCTCTGTGGTATTTCAATCACTCTTTTTGATCTCACAGAGCCAGAAGGGGCGTGCAATTAAAGCAAGAATTATTGAAGTATAATATGTGTATTATTTTTGAGCCTGCCATCAGCAAAGCCCCCTGAGTGCTTGTATATACATATTAAGAACAACAGTAATAACAATTACGTTAGAAAAATGTATACATGTATAAATGTATATCTTTTCTGTTTGGTTGCCTATTGTCCTGAAGAGTCAAGGAAAGCATCTCTGATAATGACTTTTAAGTCCTTGAATGGAAAAATATGGGAGAAGGAATAACTATTGCAAAGACGTTAAGTCAAAGATGGTACTGTACCTCAGTTTAAGCTAATAAAAGGTAGTATGTATCAGTCAGGGCATTCAGCTCTACAATTCCCCATAGGCTAAATATCTGATTCTTTAGAATACAGTCCCCTCCAGGGTGAATAGTAGCTTTCCTTCTGAAACTGCAGCTTGCTATACGTCAAAGCAGTATTTCCTGCCAGGTTGGCGATATATGTTTTGGCCAGGGAAACTGTTTTAGCCACTGAGGGAGCAGTCAAGAGTTTATTGAAATGACCTTTCCACTTTCCCCATTAAGGGATCACGGGATCTTAAGCATTCTGACCGTCCTCAAATGAAATATAATGGAAAGGACACAGACAGAAAAGCTTGTGCAAATGCAAAAGAGCCTGAAGGGATAAACATCTTTGCAATTTATAATGAAATATGGAATAAACTGTTTCACTTGGACTGAATAATGAGACAAATGTGTACATCTCCCAGCCATCTCACTAGTGTGTTTATTTCTTCAGTTCCTAGTGCAGCTAAAGATTATGGACTACAGCCTTCTGTTGGGTATCCATGATGTACAGCGAGCTGAGCAAGAAGAAGAGGAAGACATAAAAGAGGAAGAGGAAGATGGAGAGGGTGAACCAGGGGGAACGGTATCTGTGGGCTCCTATGGAATGTATCCTGAGGGCATTGGCAGTTACCTGAATTCCCACAAACCGCTGGAACCTGGTGACTTTGACCCTTATATTGACGTCTATGCCACTAAGAGTGCTGAAAGTAAGTTGGGATAAGACGAAAATGTTATTAAATGGGTGTTTAAATGGATATAAAAGGGCCTTCGGGCCTTTTAATTTGTTTATCGCAGCATTTTGTACAGCAAAACCTGCATCATGATATTTAGTAGCATTTGTGATTCTTAGTATATCAAGAAATTTTTGCCTTTAATCAATTCCGGAGAACACTCCAGAGTGCAAAAGTCAGTTCTTTATTTGTCATGTGTGATTACAGCCAGCCAGGAATATCAGAAACAGCCTTATATTGAATCAAATCATTCATCCAACTTGCCTAGGAGTAATTAACTAGCAAGATTTGGGGCTAAATTTTTTTTAAGCCTTAGCTAAATACCTAATATACTCAGTACGTACAGTAAATTTCAAGCAATGGAATCTCCTCCTAGCTTACAATCTTGAAAGGTATACACAAAAGATAACTTGAGTTACATCTGATTAAAACTGAAATGCCAGTCTAGTTTAAGCAGGGTTTTGTGAAGGAGTTCCCTTTGTTATTCCAAAATACTAGACTACTCTTTCTCACGCTGGCACCCTCCAGGTAAATTGTACCACAGCTCCTGTAATTCTCAGCTGGTCTGTCAAAGGTGATGCTGAATGGGCATTTGCGAGAGTTACCGTATATACTTGAGTATAAGCCGAATTTTTCAGCCCACTTTTTGGGCTGAAAAATTCCACTTCGGCTTATACTCCAGTCAACAAAAAAAACTTACCGAGGACTTGTGCGCGGCCGAGGCTTTGGTGCTTCCGGGATTGCGCGCACCTCTCCCAAGCAGCCGCCGTCCGGAGACCTGCCGAAGTTTGGGGAGGTTTGGGGAGGTGCGCGCGCACCTCCCCAAACCTCCCCAAACGTCGGCAGGTCTCCGGATCTCCGTGCCTTGCCTGCCTGCTTCTTTCCGCTGCGGAAAGAAGCAGGCAGGCAGGTCACGGAGATCCGGAGACCTGCCGACGTTTGGGGAGGTTTGGGGAGGTGCCCAAACCTCCCCAAACGTCAGCAGGTCTCCGGATCTCCGTGACCTGCCTGCCTGCTTCTTTCCGCAGCGGAAAGAAGCAGGCAGGCAAGGCACGGAGATCCGGAGACCTGCCGACGTTTGGGGAAGTTTGGGGAGGTGCCCAAACCTCCCCAAACGTCAGCAGGTCTCCGGATCTCCTCCCCAAACCTCCCCAAACGTCGGCAGGTCTCCGGATCTCCGTGCCTTGCCTGCCTGCTTCTTTCCGCTGCGGAACAAAGCAGCCTGAACGAAGCAGGCTGCTTCTTTCCACTGCGGAAAGAAGCAGCCTTCTTTCCGCAGCGGAAAGAAGCAGCCTGCCTGCTTCTTTCCGCTGCGGAACGAAGCAGCCTGCCTGCTTCTTTCCGCTGCGGAACGAAGCAGCCTGAACGAAGCAGGCTGCTTCTTTCCACTGCGGAAAGAAGCAGCCTTCTTTCCGCAGCGGAAAGAAGCAGCCTGCCTGCTTCTTTCCGCTGCGGAACGAAGCAGCCTGAACGAAGCAGGCTGCTTCTTTCCGCTGCGGAAAGAAGCAGCCTTCTTTCCGCAGCGGAAAGAAGCAGCCTGCCTGCTTCTTTCCGCTGCGGAACGAAGCAGCCTGCCTGCTTCTTTCCGCTGCGGAACGAAGCAGCCTGCCTGCTTCTTTCCGCTGCGGAACGAAGCAGCCTGAACGAAGCAGGCTGCTTCTTTCCACTGCGGAAAGAAGCAGCCTGCCTGCTTCTTTCCGCTGCGGAACGAAGCAGCCTGAACGAAGCAGGCTGCTTCTTTCCGCTGCGGAAAGAAGCAGCCTTCTTTCCGCAGCGGAAAGAAGCAGCCTGCCTGCTTCTTTCCGCTGCGGAACGAAGCAGCCTGCCTGCTTCTTTCCGCTGCGGAACGAAGCAGCCTGCCTGCGTCTTTCCGCTGTGGAACGAAGCAGCCTGAACGAAGCAGGCTGCTTCTTTCCACTGCGGAACGAAGCAGCCTGCCTGCTTCTTTCCGCTGCGGAACGAAGCAGCCGGCGGCGGAGGCTTGCAGAACGGCGGATCGGCTTATACTCAAGTCACCAACTTTTTCCAGTTTTTGGGGGTGAAATTGGGGGTCTCGGCTTATACTCGAGTCGGCTTATACTCAAGTATATACGGTATACTCCAGAGTTTCCAAACGGTACTAGATTGAGAAAGGCCCTACATTCTGTTACTATGATATCAAAGATATCATAGTAACAGATTCTAGCTGCAACATCAGGTCCTCTCAATTTTCTCAGTCTCTGTGGCTAGTTTTACAGGTAGCCCTCAACTTACGACCATTCACTTAAAAATGGTGACTTATGACTTGTTTTTCACACGACTGTTGCAGCAACCCTGTGGTCACGTGATCAAAATTCAGCCACTTGATAAGTGGCTCCTTATGATGGTTGCAGAGTCCTGGGGTCCTCTGATCACCTTTTGTGACCGTCCGACAAGCCAAGTTAATAGGGAAGCCAGATTCACTTAACAACCGAGTTACTAGCTTAACAACTGTAGTGATTCACGTAACAACTGCGACAAGAAAAGTTGTAAAATAAGGGGAAATTCACTTAAAAACTATCTTGCTAAGCAACATAAATTTGGGGCTCAATTGTGGTCGTTGAGGACTACCACCTGTATTTAGCTATTTGTACCAGGATGGTCTTTGTTCAGGGCACCAACTTTTGTAACCTCTTTATTTATGGAAGGTTACATGTCAATCTGATCTGGATATCAGCTTCTGAGAAAGAAGATAAGTTTAATAGCCAGAATTTTCTTTAATATTTTTTCTGCATATAGCTACAGGCTTGAATTTGCAAGGCAGGCTGCACAGAAGTGAATATGAAGGAGCATACATAAACTTTATTAAGGTCTTAGACCAGCCTGTGAGGCTAAAGAAAGCGATTGCTCAAATGAATTACTCTTCTTCCTGCCTCAATTCTGTACGACCACTCTTTTCGCTTATATATTTTCTGTGCTTGTTTGTTGTCGTTGTTGTTGTTGATGATCTTTTGGGTTTGCCTGCAGATATTTGCATGGAAGGGGGATGCAAGCAAAATATGGCATCAGATATATCCTTCACTGTATTCTCCTACTTTTCCAGATAGCCCCCAAAAAGAGGTTTACTTCATGGGCCTCATCGACATCCTCACTCAGTACGATGCCAGGAAGAAGGCTGCCCATGCAGCTAAGACAGTCAAGCATGGGGTGAGTTTGGCTTGCCACCCTGTGTGTTAGGGTGATCAAATAATGCTAAAAGGGAGCCATGATCCTGATTCGCTGGCCAGCACCCAGCCTCTTGTCTTCCCTTCCCACGACCATTATTTCTGCCTTTTGTTTCCTGATCCCAATAGCTACTTTTTTCTTGCTTCGCCATTACTTTCTCCTCCTGAATGGCCCAAAGCTGTCCATCTCAAGCTGGTTATACTGCACCATCGCCGTGTGATATAGAAGGCATAACTATGGCCTTTCCTAGAGACAGGAGCTGTTCCAGGGTCTTGCTCTGCGCTTGCGAAAAGCAGGAACTTACAATCTCTTCTTAATATGAGACAGCAACAGAGAAGAAATCATGAGCCCAACCAGTCTAGCCATTGGCAGTGCATGATGACTACCCCATGGGGTGTGGGGACAGGTTGAACTTGAGGTTTTGTTTCTCGAGTTATCGGAGATAACTTTTTGTTTTTCATCTAGCTTCTTAAAGGGTGGTTTTGTCCTGAAGAATATAACCGGTGCGAGTTTTGTAGCTACAGTCTAGACCAGGGGTAGGCAACCTCGGCTCTTTTACGACTCGTGGACTTCAACTCCCAGAATTCCTGAGCTGACTCAGGAATTCTGGGAGTTGAAGTCCATGAGTCTTAAAAGAGCCGAGGTTGCCTACCCCTAGTCTAGAAGCAAGGAAGGAAGGGAGGTGGAGAAAGTGTGTCAGTGACAAGAAGACCCGCACTACCCCCAATAGATTTTTTTTTATTCGCTGTGGGTGATTCATAGGAGAGTTATTTTTATTGTACCATTGGGGCAATGGCTTTTATCTTTTCTAAGGATAAGGACTTTCCTTGAGGGGAAGATGGCAAGGAGCAGATATAATGTAGTCAAGAGTAGAAGCAAGAGGGATGTTCCACTGGGTTAGATCTAGTTGCAGTGGAGAACACGCATGTTAATAGCAGCTGATCGGTACACTTTAGCTTTAGATATATATCTGACCTTTATTTTGTACAACTCAAGGCAGGGTTCATACCGAATGCTCCTTCTTCCCGTTTTCCCCACAATAACAAGTCTAGGTTGGGCTGAGGGAGTGTGTCTGGCCCAGAGTTACCCAGCTGGTTTTCATGCCTAAGGGAGGGTTAGAACCCATGACCTCCAAGGTTCTAGACCTGCACCTTAACCACTACTACTGGTTGGCTCTGATGGAAGTAGTCGTTTGGGGACTCGGGGTGCCACCTTATATCCCCAGTGTCTCCAGTATTCATGGCCCGTGCCATACTGCTTTCACTATAGTGATTAAGAATTAAGGGGGCTGATTTGTGGTGGCTGTTGACACTTTTTCTTCCCCTACAGGCTGGTGCAGAGATCTCCACAGTGCATCCAGAACAATACGCCAAGCGCTTTCTGGACTTTGTCACCAATATATTTGCTTAACAGTTTACCACCAGGTCTTGTTGACCCGAATCAAAACCTTTTCAGCACCTGTGTTGTTGTCACTCGCCCTGCTCCCTGATTCTCCATAAGTAGGATAGTTTTCGTCCTGCTATTCTGGGATCAGCAGGAGAATTGGGCTGACTTCAGATGAGTCCCACTCTCGCAACTGAGCGACGGCTGCTGAACCAAGTGCCTTAACTCTGATCTTCTGCTGAGGTGAGAAATGTTCCAGAGTACCAAAGAAACTGGGTGTGAATGCTTTGGGAAGCTGCTTTTCCTTTCATGCCAGAGGCAGAGGAGTGGCTGGTTTTTTATCTAAACACTGACTTCTTCCTTTCCGTTAAAACAGTATCAGTGTTACATCATTTAGAGCAGGACAATGTTGAAATAGAATAATATGCAATACGAAGTTAGTCGTGCCTTGGAAGAAGGGGGTTGAAGGGAATCTTCCTCATTTACACAATCAAATATTGTATCCTAGGATATCCCATTGTACCACCTGTTTCAAAGCCATGTGCCAGTTGTATACCTTTTCTACCATCCCTCTATATTACACAACCTTTAATGGAAGACTGCCCTGTGTCGCATTCTTATGAATAGTTTTGCTTTGATCTAGTCCTAAAGAAAAGGGCCCAGCACTGAATCCAGTACCCCTTAAGCTCTTTTCCATGTACAATTGCAGGTTCTTGAAACTTTGTGCCCCATATTTTGCTGTTAATGAGAAAAATTCTTTTAGGCTCATTGCTGTCTTGCATCCTTTTTCCTTCCCTTTTCTAGTTGAGAATAAGAGTTGAAGCAAGATCTGTACCTGCTAAATAAATTTGGAATAATAAATTCCTGAATAATATAATAATAGCACTATCATCTGAACCCCTGTTCTACATACTGCAGAGCTTTTCTGTGTCTCCCTTGTCAGAGGGAGATTGGGAGAAGGACACAATAACTCTAATCTTTGGGGTAATGTATACAGGGGTGTCTATTGGCCACACAACCCAGATTGAGTGGGCGTAACCCACGAAAGGGCCTAAGGTATATCTAGGCTACCCATGATTTACCACAGTATAATATTAAATTTGAAAGCTGCTGAGAAATGCTAAGGATGAAAGTCCTTGCCATTTAGGTCGTAAAGCTTTAACGTTAAAATTAAAGCAAGCTTCAGATGTTGGTGAACTGCCAGCAGCAGCAATACCATGACCAATAAGAGTAGGGATTGTTGAGAGTTCAGCAACATATAGAGAGCCCCTGCCTCCCTATCCAATCATAAACACCTCCATTTTGAAGTGGGAATCGGACCAAGCCTCATTTATCACGCCCAGCTTCAGGATGCTATGAGAAGCAGCATCTGTCTGCCTGTGCATAATGGCTCAATGTGTTTCTTCTATATATCAAATTGGCAAACCAGTGTATTTTGAGAAAATGACCTGTCTCAGTGGTTGGTCAAAAGGCCTCTTAAGTGAAAGAGGAAACTGCTATAAACTAGCAGAAGCATTAAATATATATATATATATATATTTCATTTAGCAAAGCAAGGAATGCAGACAAGGAACTGGATAAATTAAATGATATTTCCTCTAGTGCAACGAAGAATGCAGACAGACAAGGAACTGGATAAATTAAAAAACCATTACTCATTTATTGTTGGCTTGGTTAAGAGATCTCGCATTCTCTAGTAGCTGTCTTAGCAGCATGGGGAAGCGGTCATATTCCAAACTGAATTATAATTCCCAATAACTCCAGCCCCTCTATGAGCATTTATGAGGAATGCTGGGAATTACAGTTCAGCAAAATCAAGGTCCAGCATTACCTACCTGGCTATGGTTCGGGGTACAGTGCTACTCAGTTTGCTGGTCTGGGCCTGAAACACTGAGGCTACTTTTCATGTTTTCCCCTTCTGCCCATTAGTGGTGTGCTAGGACTGATGTCATTTCAGCTGCCAGCACACTAAAGGCTGTGCCATGGAGATACATTTATTCTGTGGGGTTCTCTTCCTTCCAGCCTCTTTCAGTGTTTTGTAATTGTATACAATGTGTATTTCTGGTTTACTATTGTATGGCTAAAAATAAATTATTGAACCAAAAGTTGTCTGTATGAAGTGCCCAGCTGTGCTGTTGTATTCTGCTAACCTAGCAGGGGAGAAGGATGAACTCTTGTGTTTGAAAGAATAAAAGACTTTCCTTGGCCCTTCACAGCTTTTTGAATTGAAATTATTATGTCAATTATTTTTACTTATAACATTTCTGAACTTTCAGGGGAAAAAAATTATCCAAGCTTGGGGGGGGGGGGAATCAGACAAGAATGTTATGATTTTGGCCAGATGAACCAGGGTTACTTTGAAACAAAACTGTAGACATTATGTCTTGTCTGGTTTGCCCCCTTCACTAGCGGGAGATCTTGTTCCTAGCTGGCTTGATTTATAAAGATGACAGCAATTTGGCAGGATTCATGCTCTTTAATTGCTTAATTATCCAAGTTTCACCATTCCTATAGAAACTGATCAGGAGCCAGATGTGAGTTTTATCATTAACCCAGACTGCATACAAAAAGAATTTCCAATCCTTACCTGTCAACTACCGGTAGTATTATTTCTACAGTTGAGTGTCAAGACACTCTCTTGTGTCTAAAAGGATTAAGATCATTTCAATTCACTGATCTTTTGAGATGCAAAAGATTCCTAAGTTGGATAGCTATTATTATGTGTGGATAATTTGTGGTTAGAATCACAGTTAAGACTGTTGAAAACTTAATAATTCAAGTCTCAATCAAGGACCTAGAATTATTAGGGTAGCACCTAAGAATCTCTGCAGTTTCAAGCAGGGTGGCTTTTGGTAAAAAATTGGGGTGTTCAAGTCTGATAAATTCAATATATCTTTATATCGAGGGAGTTTTAGGTATTGTTCTGAGGGCTCCAATCATGATTGGTATAAGAACGGATTTCTTTTTCCACAGGTATTCAATCTAACTTCAAACTGCGAGCCCCAATATTTTATAATTTCTTTCCAACTGTTTTCCCTCAATCCAAGCATCACCTGGTATAGCAATGTCAACAAAGCAGACTTTCTTTTCATTAACTCATATCAAGCAGATTATCAACAAGATGCTTATTTTAATAAGTATTTGTTGCCCTGGGATCTTTGCAAAATTATTCTTCCATGGAGATTTACGAACACACTACCTGAATTTGTTTAGAGGTAGGCATGCCTAAATTCTTTGGGATAAAATTATAGCCCTTCTTTTTAGTTCTTGAATGTTTATTGTAAGCATGAGAAATGGTGTGATAAGATGGAGCATAATTCCCCACCCCATCAGCTATTTGAATCTTGCTCCATCCTAGGAGTTGCTACCCAGCCCTGAATAAGCTGCTCTGGTCCATGCCTCTCTCACATCTTCAATAGGGGAAAAAATACTAATAATCTTCCATTATGGAAGGAGTCAACTTCGGTCTTGTAAGATTTCTATTGTGTGAAGTCTTAACAACTGGACCTTGGGGGTGGGGTTGGATAGTGAATAGTGACCTCAATCCTGAAGGTGTGCGTTTACATCTTTATTACAGATAAGGATCCCTGCAGTTAAAATAACTATAAATGAGCATTTTGTTTGCCAATTGGAAAGCCTTGTTCTGTTTGCCTGTCCACCATCTATATCTCTGCTTCCTGTTTTATAGGGAATTTAATTATCCCAGTTACCAAGGTCATCCCGTTTGGAAGGAAAAAAGGGGTTTTTTTGGATCTCATTAATGTACGTGAGGACTCTGGCTGTTCTTCAGGCTCCAACCCACCATTTTAGCAATGCCTAAACCACAAACGGGCGCGGCCTAGATAGAAGGCGACGGATTTCCGAGTCCCCCCAGCCCAGCTCTCTCGTCTAAAGCGAGGCCTGCGCCGCTTAGCTGGAAAACGTGAATCCCAGCCCAACAGCACGGGAACTTCATTGCGCTTGACCTACTGAGCCACACCAATTCATCCACTTTCCAGCAAGCGGGGGGCGGGAAGAGAACCTGAACGGGAAGGGACTTAACGCGGGAAAAGCCGCGGCTCGAGCCGAGAGCTGAACCTTTACTTGGTTTTAATATCCCGCCAGCCTCTCGAATGGCAACCGAGCAGAACGCGGGAGGACCGCGGTCGGGGCGGCCTCTGCCTCTCTTCTTTGCGCAAAGAGAAAAGCTGAGGCCGCCACCCGCCTACAGCCTCCCGCGCCCAGGCAGCGCTTCCTCCTCCGCCATCCCGGTGCGTGGTTGCTATGGCTATGGCCATCATTCCAGCAACAAGCGGCGCCACGTGACGCGTCCGGCGATGGCTGCTGCTGCTGCTGCCGCTGCTTGGCAGGGAGGGAGACCTTGAGCAGAGCGGCGACGGCGGCAGCGGCACCGGCACGCGTTCTCGGATGCGCCATAGGTCGCCTCGTCGGCCCCGTTTTCTCAAGCCTCGCCATCCTGGTTGTCGCCTGCCTTCCCCCCCACACACCCCCCATCCCGTCTTCCACCCTTTTTTTCCAACGTCGTCTTTGCACGCAGCAGCTGCAGCTTCGATGGACGGACCGTTCCTGCCATCCTTGGATGTTCCGCTATGGTGGGTTGCCGAGCTGGGGAGCGCCGGTTGCAAAATAGGGGATGCCTTTACTAAAAGTCTGGGAGCCTGGGGGGGGGGAGGGAAATGGGGTGCGAGCCAAACAGGGTGGTGGGCTTTGCTCCGGCGCGCTTTCTGGCTCGGTTGGCCGGATGGCTCGCCTTTTCCTTTTGATTTATTATTATTATTATTTTAAAGGGTGATCATCATCATCATCCCTAATGTGGCGCATTTTGATCAGAGACCATCTGCATATTCAGGCAACCGCCACAGCAGCTGCAGCAGTGAGTCCCTTCTTTGTGTGTTGTCAGCTGGCTTTGCAGCAGGGGTGTTGCCTAAAGGATGGTTTATGTGTTAAAGGAGGGGGGCGCATGATAGCTTCTTTTAGTGGGGGAGGACTTTTAGGAGAAATGCATGCAACAGACACCATATATAGACACCGGGGGTATTTTAGGTAACAGTTTACCCACAAAGGTGTCTATGTATCTACCTGTCAAGCCTCCTAAAATAATGCAGGCAAGCTGACAGGTGAGCAAAGGTGGCTCCCCTATCTCAGGGTGGCAGAAGGATTATTATTTTTTTTTGCAGCATTATTGGTCAAGCAAGCATGAACTTAAGTGCCCACCTTTTCTCTCCTTGGATAAAGGATGGGAGACAATTTTCACCCTCCACTGCTATCCATCATATGAGGCTCTTGAAGGTGGTGGAGATGTCCTAGAAAAGGGGGGTTGGGATTTTGGCGGGTATCTTTGGGATGTGTGGGAGAGGAGAAGAATATAGATGTGACTGGGATCAGGAGGCTTGCAAAGAAATTTGACAGCTTTTGCCTCCCAGAGGGCCCTTTTTCCTCAAGCCATTGTTTCTCCCAAGCCCCCTCCTTCTCTCTTTGTTCCACATCTCTCCTTGTGACTCCAAGGCTATTGGGCCTAGTCTTTCATTCCTGCTAGTGAATAGCTGTGTAAAAACCTGGCAGTTTTGTTTGTTTGTGATGTCTCTGAGCTTGGCTTTTATTTTGTAGATGTTTCACTACTACACCCTGTAATCTTTCTAGGCATTGAATGCAGCGGAAAAAGTTACTGAAATGCCTGTAAAATGACAGCCAAGCTCAGAGACCACCAATTTTCAACCTTGACATACATACACACACATATACATGTATACATTTACACATATATACATATACACACACATTCTCCTTTATTGCAACTGACAGCTTACCCCCCCCAATTGATGGGGGGGGGAGAGATTTTTTTATTTAAAAAAAGAACTAACACCTATCAGCCCACCTTCCAAGTGGCTGTACTTCAGAGCTGCTTTTTCTACCTCCCTACAACTATTGCGTTAATTCGCGACCTCACAGTAACAAGTTCCATGCCATGCAAAAGCTTGCCTTCCTCCTCTCTTCCTGGGATGAGACCTGAAAGAGATGATGATGATGATGATGATGATGATGATTCAGGTGAGATTCCTTGAAATGTAAAGGCCTGGTCTTGCCCAAGGTCACATTGTTTTTTAGTTAAGGGTCCAGTAGTGAGCAGAGCTCGTATAAGCTTAATGATTATAAGAGTAGAGGTCAGCTCTAGCCAGAATAAGCAAAGATGCCTGCTGAACTTTCTTTTTCTGCCTTGACAAACAGATGGCATTTCCAAGCTGAGGACTATCTCACTGACTGGGCCGCATTTGTTAACGCATGTCTGAAAGGCTGCCTGTAGTATGCTCACAAAGGGTGGTGAATTCTGGAGAGTTATCACCTTCCCTCCCTCCATCTTCATGATTTGAGGAAATACTGTAGACAGGAACTGGGTTTGCCGTTGGGGTTGAGGTTGCATGCCTTTTGTAACTGAGCAGAAGCTGTATGTTTGGTCACTGTCAAATTCTCTTGGGGTGGAGTTGAACTGGGAAGGTGGAAGGCTTTAGAGGCAGGGTTGTTACACTGGATACTTAGCCAAATGCAGGTGACTGTGTGGGCTGCTTTGTTTTTAAAGGATCACACTCATCCAAATAACTGATGGCTGTGTTTTCATTTGTGTGGGTTAGTTCCACAAGTGGACACTGCATTGTTCTAGGGACAGGCAACTTTATACCCTTCAAATGTTTGACTGCAAATACCACAAACCCTGTTCCCTGAGATGGGATTGTAGTATAGGGCACCTAAATCTACAGCACCAAAGAAAAATAGTTTGATCTCTAGTGAAAGCTCGGTATAGAGAAGTCGGTTGGCAAACCATGTTTTGCCACCCACTCTCTTGCCTGTCCCTGTCCCCTCTTATCCAGTAGCAAAAACAAGGGAAAGGATTTTCCAGGACAAGAAAACAATGCAGTGGCTGTCCTCTCAGTACATGACAAGGTGAGGAATTCTGTCTATGAGAATTGGGACCTTGTGTAGCTCCAAAATGGAAGACAATCCAGATTCTTTTGAGTCAAAGGTCTGCTGTATAAATGTTTGCTGTTGCATTTCTTGAGCAATTCATAAAATAGATGAAGTTATGTCTTTTTCTATGTGCAAAGTAGTTTGCACAGAACTAGCTCCGGAAGTTCCCATTCCCTTGCGGCAAATGAAACGTTTTCCCATCAAAAAAGCTTTTGTTAAACTGGAAAAAAATATATTTTATATACTGACATTCAGTGTATGAACAGTGCATGAACAGGCAGCCTGTTAACATGTTTGTGGGCTAGATAATTTATTTGCAATTGTAATGTGTTTAAAATCTGGTATATTTTTAAGAGGATATATATTGTACTGAAACCAGAAGAGATTTGATCAGATCAGAAAGGACATCCTGTTATATGTATCTTATAATAAGTGTTGTTAGTTAGAACCAACTAAAACGTACATTTTTTGAACTGCTGGCTTGTAGCTGGCTGTTTTGTTTATCTTATTTTTAGCTACTCTGCCATTTTAGCATCAATTTCTGTGCCACATAAAGGGCTACATATGTTGATATCTCCAAAAGTGCCTAAAGCACATTTCATTTTCATACCTTTTGATGCCCCATCCAGGCCAGGTTTGAGAAACTTCATTACCACTGCATAAGAGCTGAAAAGCATCTAATATTTTCCTGTGGCTGCATACTGCAATGACAGGATGGGAACAATCAGCACCTACCATTCAGATAAATTTTTCCACTTCAGATTTCATTAAGGAACCCAGCAGCCTGTAGAACTTTAAATGTCACTTATATAAACATTGGGTTCTGTTCCTTACCCTTTTGGACTAATCATTAGATAGATAGAGCTTGTTTTTAAAGAACATTAATTGGTGCAGTCAGAGATATGTACAAATATGCTGATTGAGAATTACAGAAACTACATTTTGGATTCTGCTGTGTCTTACATTCCAAAGCAAGTTCTTAGAAATCCTACTGAATTGTGTATGTGTGTGTATGTGTTAATGCTGCTTGAAGTACGAATCTCTTCTTATGGAGGACAACTATTGCCTGATACCCAGGAATATTATGGCTAAACTTCTTTTTTTCTTTTTTTTCCTACTCATTTGATCCGTATTGCTCCTTTGCAACTATTCTTAAAACTGTGACTTGTCAGGATATACTGTATGGATAAATATACATGCCATCTTTCAAAAGTATAAAAGGTGATTCACCTGTTTGAAATGGAGGAGTCAAGACTGATGGTTGAACTGATAGATGATAAATTGGTATGTTTCTCTTTGTTGAAATTCGTGAAGCTGGGCTTATGTTATGGGTCAGAGGAATCCACAGTGCAAAATCAAAATAGACAAAATAGCAGCTATGGTTGCACAGTTGTAGCCTCCACCTGCTTTATGTATGTCATACACAAGACTATGTAAAAAGGGATTGGGGCTTGATTATGCTGTCACAGTCACCATCTTGACTTTTTTGACATATGCCTGCTATGAATGTAGAATTTTTTACTACTAGCTTTTAAAGATGTTGTTTTGATCCTCTATGCGTTAAACTGTTAAAACATTTTGCAATCAATTCCCATGTTGATGGCTGCATATACAGTACAGTATCTGCTTATCAGTGTTCAAACAATGAATTATACATTTGCAATTGCTAGAACATTTTTGTGGTGTTTATAAGAATGTAAGCACTGATCTGCCATCCTAAACTAACTGTGTAAGGGGAGAGTAGTATTTGGGAAATACCAAACTTTAGCAACAATTGAAATAAATCACAACTATGCCAAAATTATAGCCCAGGCATGGTAACATCACCAAGTAAGTGCCATAGTTATGTACTTGTGTCCTGTTATATGTAAGTTCTGACATTTACCTAATGACATTGTTATCTGCCCCCATAGATGTCTATATCTGCATATATTGAGAAGGTAGTCTGCCACCAAATATTTCCCAGGCTTTGCTTAAGCCATGTTGAGATTCATTTTAGGATGAACTCTACTGAGAGACTAGATTTATACGTCGTCTTAAGCTATGGTTTGCTTAACTGTAGCCTACTGAATAAATACTATGTGCTTAACCTGCTAAATTATAAATCATAATTTACAAAGTATGCTGGCTATGTTTAAGCAACACAATGACTGGGTTTGCTCAGTGTTTACCTGGGTTATTGAATTAACCATTTTCTGGATTTACATAATATGCTGACCCACAAAAAAGACTTACCAAAGTAAACGCTAATCAGTTTAAATTGTTTTTGTACAAAAAACAGTTCTAAGTTTTTAATTGACTTGGTTATATATTTTGTGTGCATTCGACTGTTAAGACCGAGTCTTTCACTGGCTGTGCACATTGCACTAAATTATGTTTGGTTTTAATTTAGTGAAATGTGCATAGCCAGTCAGAGACTCAGGGTTTTATTTTGAGCCCATTTTTATCTTAGGCTGCCATACCATTTAGCTGGTAGCAGCTCTGTATACCAGACTATATACCTTATACCCATATATCAAGACAGGTAGTCCTTGACTTATGACCACAACTGAGCTCAAAATTTCTGTTGCTAAGTGAAATCTTTAAGTTAATTTTGCTCCATTTTATGACTTTCTTGCCACAGTTGTTAAGTGAATCACTGCAGTTGTTATTAACATGGTTGTTAAGTGAATCTGGCTTCCCAATTGACTTTGCTTATAAAAAGGTTGCAACAGATGATCACATGACCCTGAGACACTTCGTCATAAATACGAGTCAGTTGCCAAGGGTCCGAATTTTGATCATGTGACCGTGGGGATGCTGCAGTGGTCATAAGCATGAAAAATGGTCATAAGTCACTTTTTTCAGTGCTGTTGTAACCTTAAACGGTCACTAAATGAACTGTTGTAAGTCAAGGACTACCTGTATATCTGTTGCCCTCCAGAATTTCTGGAGTTTTCTGAACGCCAACACACCTGAAGGATTCTAGATCAAGGAATATAGCTACACAACCATGGCACTCTGTAACTTTCAAGATCAGCCCCATGATAGTTTTCATTGTGGCAAATATTTTTTCTTAGTGCAAACCAGCAACCGACTAGAATATGAATTCCCTCTTTCTGTTCATAAAACCCCCTGCTACTCCTGAGCTCTCTGCTGGTCAAACATCCATGTGAAATTCCATCTGTCAGAGTATAATGGGACTCACTGCCCTGAAGCCTAGAAAGTGAAGGGAATGCTGGAGATGCTTTGGAAAAGTTCTGAATGGTGGAAAAGTGATCTTTGAAGAGATCCTCCCACTCTCTGCTCTAAAATTAAGTTTCCTCATCCTGGATTGATCTGCACTGCTGAATACCATCTTTGAAACACAACTATCTCTGGGCGACAAAACAGTTATTCTCAGCACTCAAATAACACCTGTGTGGAGGTGCCATTTCAGGTGAAGGCAACCTAAGCAGTACCATTTAAGAGAAATTCACTCTTAGATAATACACCACCAAAAATAGTTCATAAGCTCTTCATTATGCTTATGGTATAAGTCCTTTAATTATTTATGACCAGCTTTCCCAAATGCCTATATATGCCTATATAGGCATATATATGCATATGTATGTATGTATGTATGTATGTATGTATGTATGTTAGGACGCTGAGCTTGTCGATCAGAAGGTCGGCAGTTTGGTGGGTCGAATCCTGAGTGCCGCGTAACAGAGTGAGCGCCTGTTACTCGTCCCAGCTTCTGCCAACCTAGCAGTTCGAAAGCACGTAAAAATGCAAGTAGAAAAATAGGGACCACTGCGGTGGGAAGGTAACAGCGTTCTGTGCGCCTTTGGTGTCTAGTCATGCTGGCCACATGACCACGGAGACGTCCTCGGACAAGCGCTGGCTCTTCGGCTTTGAAACGGAGATGAGCACCGGCCCCTAGAGTTGGAAACGACTAGCACGCATGTGCGGGGGAACCTTTACCATATATATATGTGTGTCTCTGTGTGTGTCTGTGTCTGTCTGTCTGTCTGTCTGTCTATCTATCTATCTATCTATCTATCTTGGCTTGCATCCTCTTACCCTCCCAGCTACCTTGGCATACTGATGGGGAGCTGACTGGCTTTACAATAAAACACATCAGAAAGGGGCAAAATTAAAGAAGCTGGGTTTAGTCACTATACAAATCAGCAAGTTGCTTTAACCTATTTGTCAGGACTTAATATCACACGGGTTTTGACAATGATCAAGAAACTCCTGAACATAAGCCGAGTACACTGTTTCACTTTAACATAAAAGGACCAAAGGCATCTGGAGGGCCTTTATTGCTGAGATATGAAATTTCACCCTGTAGGTTGCTTTTGTTACTGAGCAATCATTCTTGTTCCATCTTGCCTCCTGCAACCCAACCTTCATTTGACTTGGAGATGCCCAAAATCCAGTTTCCAAAATAAATTCTGAGAAGTTGACTTTCCTAGGTAGTGATATTGATGAGGCAGCCAGGGAAGGGCTTGGAGACTTATTATGGCCAAGAGCAAATTCCCTGGAGGGTCCATAAGATGGTCTGGTCTTTTAGAACACCCACTGAAGGAATGAAAAGAAAACCTGGGGTGGAGGATGTCAGCAGATCAAATTGTTTTTCTTAGTCTATACAGTACTGCTTCCCCGACTGCTTCTCACTATCCTGGTACCCAGTGAAGGAGATGCGGTTGCATTAATACCATAGAAGTCATTTCTATGCAGGGGGCTTTTCGTGCGGTGTTCTGCTTTCCGTTCCATTCTGCTGCTCCTCAGAGCAGAAAAAGAATTTGTACAGAGACATTCTGTTTGCATTATATGTTTCAGTTTGCAAATTAAAATCCTAAGAGCAAGCTATTGCTCGATCAGTTTGGCAGTTTCTTCTCATAAGAGGCGAATTACGGCTGGCATATTGAGACAACACTGCCTCCGATGCTACGTATAAAGTACATTCGCAGTCATTATGATTGGTAACCACTGATACCAGAAATGTAACTCTTCATGAATTTGCCTAAAAAGCCAGGTGGGTTGACTAAAATTTCCAAAGGCTGGAATTTGAGATCCTGGTGTGATGTCCAAGACTAGTCTCAAATCCCACTAGCCTCCCTGCCTTAGCTTTTAAAGGATTCTTTCCATTGGGCGGGAAGAGCATTTGGGAAATCAAAGCACCAGCTTATCTTTACTTATAAGAATGCTCTGGGACCCGTAGGCATTCTTGAAAATTAAAATGATGGAAATTTGCTGCTATCCAGTGTTTCCTTGGAAGGGCGCCCACGTGCTAAGGAAGAAAAAGAGCAGGAGGGAAGTATACTACATCAGGATCACTAGGGAACATCCCTGGAGGCTGCGGGGGTAGCAAGGAGCAAACTGTCATGTTTGCAGCCTAAAAAATAGGTGTCTTGTGACTGGTTGCACCCACTATAGTAACTATTTCTGGAACAACTCAACCCTTGATGAGACCAATGTTATGTGAGTGCCCACAAGATGCTTTTAATATTCAAGGTTTGGATTGAAAAGCTCTGTTCCCTCTGAAGGACTTTGCTTTAACTTGCCTCAGTTTTGCCCCTTCTGAATCATTAGCGGACTGGCTTTTAATTTCATGTAAGGGGGAGCAAAGTGTTCCCATCCCCACTTTGTACGTTTAATAAATCTTAGCAATATGTCTTCTTCGTATTTTTTTTTCAGTCTTTAAAAAAGAATTTTCTTGTAGGAGAGCTGGCTGATTGTATTTCCACGCCTACAGTCCCAATTTAGAATTCTGGCAACTAAAACTCTGTATAGTATAGTATTATTGTTTTCACCTTTATATTTTCAGTTGCTTTCCTAATGAAAACATGGAATTTGCCCTGCTCATAGTAAACACACACTTATTTGAACTTTTGATCCAGTTATCCACCTTGATTTTAGGCCAGTCAGGACTAGCTTTTACCCCATCAGCATCCACCTATGTTTAACTAGAAAGTTTATTGTCCCAGGAAGCATTGCTTTACTTTTGCTTTGTAAATTACCTATACTGAATCCCATGTGCCACTCCCCAATTTAAACAGATTGTGTGGAACTCCTTGTTGTGTCTTTACAATGTAACAATCATACAATAGCCAAGTAATTTGGCATCATGGACAAATTTGCTAGCTTCTACTTAATTCCCAAATTAAAAAAAACCAACAGATTTTCTGTGGTAAATTACTTCATAAAATGCCCACTTATTGCAAAGAAGAGTCATGGGTACATGAAAGTCAACATATGCTAGAATTAGATCACCCATTTGGTTTTTTAATTTAGCATGGTGTGGTGTGAACTCAGCCCCTGTGATCTGTAAATCCTGGTTTATGCTTTAATGCAATGAGTAAGCCTAACTGGCTTATTCAAGAAATCATAATTATGCAATAGTGGCAAATATCTGTAGCTCAGGTGTAGGATGAGGGTGAAGGTGTTGTCCGAGCGTGTGGGTTAGTTTCCGAACATTTCGTTACCAAGCTAGGTAACATCTTCAACAGAGTTGAGGGGATGTCAATGTCAGTGTTCTTCTGTTTATAAGGGCTTCGACCTATCGCAAGGCTCTCACTGATGACTCATACCTGACCCATCACAAGACCCTCACTTGATACACTCATACCTGAAATCCTTATAAACAGAAGAACACTGACATTGACATCCCCTCAACTCTGTTGAAGATGTTACCTAGCACGGTAACAAAATGTTCGGAAACCAACCCACAAGCTTGGACAACAAACCTTCACCCTCAATCATAATTATAGCTGATTCTGTGATTGGCTTGCTGTATTGCTCTACATCATCATGGCTAGTATGAATTCTGACACATTCACCTTGAGCCAGCCATGACCTCCTGGCATAGTCCTGCTTCATTCAAAACGTGCAACAAACCTTGCCTTGGGTTACACAGAATGAAAACAGATGTGGAAGAGGTGGCCAAGAGTACTTGTCTCCAGTCAGAGTACTTACAGTATTGTAATGCTAGTTATTAGCTCCATAGCCTCCTGGAGGAGCTTGAAGAGAAATACTGTAGTAGAATAAAACCAGATTTTAAGTGTTTGGGATTTAAGTCCTTACTTCTCCACAGATCCATCCAGCCCAAGGGGTCAATGAAGCCATTTATTTAGCATGCCCAATTCAATGCTAGGCAAGGTAGCTTTTACTAGGCACAAGTTACCTTGAACTTGATAGCATTTACCGGGTTACACGTGGAAACAGGAAAAGGGGGACTTTTTCCCACCTTAGGCCAATGCTTAGTCTCTTCGCTCACACTCAGGAAAAATGCCAATCGGAGACAAGTTTTCCTGACTCAGGATTGAACTGGGGGGGTCTCTTGAGTTGGGTGGTTTGCTTGCAGACGTTGCATTTACCCAACTAGAGTGCTCCAAGGGCTCCACAGCTCGTTGGGTGTGTGTGTGTGTGGGAAAGCTGAAAATAGGAGTCTTTAGGTCAGGGGTCTTCAAACTTGGCCCTTTTGTGACTTGCGGACTTCAACTCCCAGAATTCCTCAGCCAGGCATGCTGGCTGAGGAATTCTGGGAGTTGAAGTCCGCAAGTCATAAAAGGGCCAAGTTTGAAGACCCCTGCTTTAGGTGAAGGGTTGCAGCCGGACTCCCAAAGCAGAGCTGCTCCGTGCCGACTATAAACATACGCACGCCCTCTCCTCCCTTCTCCCACCCCATCCGCGCCGCCGCCTCCTCCTCCACGCACAGCCTCGATTTAACCCGCCTCCTCTCTTCTCCTCTCCCTTTCGCAGTTTCTGATTCGCGGCTCAGCTGAACTCCCACATCCGGCCGGTCTTCGATCCCAGCCTCTCTCATGGGCTCCCCAGGTACGGTATGGCGGTGGCGTCGCGCTCCTTCGAAAGGTGACGTGCGGCGGGGTTTTGGGTGGCCTTTTTTTCTCGCCAGAGCGGGGAGCGCTCGCCCTGGCTGGCTCCGCCCTCTGCCGAGGGTTTGCGCTCCAAGAGTCAGCCTCCTTGCCACATCCCGGAGCGTTTTGACGCCTCGAGGCGGCAGAAGGAAGGAAGGAAGCCGGTCCCTTGCTTGCATTGCTGGGGAATCGACGCTCATCTTGAGAAGGCTCCCGCCCACCTGTTTATTCTAGGTAGGAATTTAAGGCGGCGGCGGCGACGAGCTCCCCGCCAGAGGCCTGGTGCATCTCCTTTGTGGCCTTGCATCTGCTCCTTTCCCTTCTTTATAGGGGGCAGCTGGCGTTTCCACAGATCCTAAACCAGGGGTCTTCAAACTTGGCCCTTTTATGACTTGTGGACTTCAGCTCCCAGAATTCCTCAGCCAGGCATGCGGGTTGGGGAATTCTGGGAGTTGAAGTCCACAAGTCATAAAAGGGCCAAGTTTGAAGACCCTTGCCCTAAACAACCCCTCTCCCTCCCTCCCTCCCACCGTCTTCCCCCCCCCCCCAATAGCTGGCCCTGACAACGTGATTGTTTTCTATTCCCAGTTGGATAAGGATTGGGATGGGTGGGGGTGTGTTAATTCCCGATTTTTAGCTAGCAGTGTAATTTTGGGAGCGCAATATTTCCCCTTGTGCCTGAAAAAAAGCCACCTGGCTGCTTTTTAATGCCATTTCTTAGGAGGAGCTTTTGATAACTCACAAGCCACTGTTTGAATGAGAATTGTTCTTGAAAGTTCCCAAGGTGCAGGAAATACCATGGAAGGGAGGAGGAGCCTGTATAACTAGTAATTAACATAGTATTTTAATGCAAATTGAAAAAATCCCCCCCTCCTTGCTGTAGTAATGGCTTTATGGGAACTAGTGTGCAAAAGATGTCTGCTGCAAATTGTAACCTCTGACATTCTCCATGCAATCATTTTTACCCTTGTTTCCCTGAGGTTGTAATAAAGCCCTTGCATAGATAGCTGCCAGGCTAAGGCGTAGCTTGATGCCATGTTAGGAGCAAAAAAAAAAAGTGAAAGAGCCGTGTTGAAGCTGATAAGTGATCTGCTCAGGTTAGTACCGTACTGTATTTTATTTCCCCAGCCAAGTGCCTCTAAGGAAATACGGGAGCAGGGCAGAATACTTTCCCATCTGCATTTCATAGCAATATCTATTTGGAAGAACTTGTAGAACTAATGCCCCCTGAAAACTCAGTGCCCTCAGTAGGGTGAATGTTCATGAATTTGTTTAGGCAAGACTGGCAAGTTCAGAAGGTCAGGGTTGCTGAGCGTTTGGATGGGGAACTAAGAGGAAATATCAGAGATGTATGCTGTATAGGTATAGTGGAGGTGAATTCCAGCATCATCTATGTGCCCTAAAAAAAAAAGCACATGTTTTGCTATTTGGTGCTTCAGCTGTTTAAGTCATTTGTAGATAAGAATCCCTCAAGTCATTTTGGAAAGTGAGGTGGGCATCATATACATTCAATAAATAAGAAATAAATACCAACACATGTATTGGTATTTGAAAAGTAAATGCTTAGTGTAAGGATCCGTTTTTTTAAAAAAGGACTCCCTTAATAGAAGCTTAGTAACCATTGTATAAAGCTCACTGAACTCTTTGGAACTTGTCTCCAAAAAGCAAACATTTGGGATTTTACTAAGCCCGCTGATTATGTTGCATCTACTGTATCTCTTTTACTCGGCCCAATTAGACTTTCATCTATTAATCTCCCCAGACTCCTCTCTTAGCCTGTACCTCCCCAGAGGCTTTTAATTCTTTTTTTTCCCCTTTTACTCATCATGGGCTGCTAGTGGGCTCTGATTACTTGCAGCATGCTACTAAGAGGCCCCAAAGTCTCTTGCAGATACGGTACTAACTCCAAGAGCTTTGGAATACACAGTCTGGCTGTAGATTTCTTTTGGTCTCTGAGAGATGCTCCTTGTTTCAGTTTTTTTTATACAGCAATGTTTACACTTTAATCATCATTTGAAAATACTTTTTTTACCTTGATAGTTGAAATGAGAGATGGACTCATTTTCTGTCTTGTAGCTGAGGTTTAAACTTAAAGCATTCATATATTTCCCACTGATTGCTTACAAGTGCAGGAATTTCTGGCAGTCCAGGCAAAATGCAAGTGCTTTGTGCTTAACCCACCATCTTGTCAGAGGATGTAGCTCAGTAACATCTATGCTTCACATTCAAAAATAAAATAAAATTCCAGGTTTGGATATTGGCAATCTTAAAAAAAAACCATGAGATTTTGTCTAAGATATTGGAAAGCTCCTATTTTTAGTGGCCACTGGACTAGGCTGACCAGGTATAAACCAGATTTCTGGTCTATTGTTAATTATCCTCTGTCTTCATATATGCAGAGGAGTATGTAAAGTGATGAGAAAGGAAACATTCCATATTGTGCAAGAGTACCAATAACAAGCAACACTAGGAATGATAGTTTAGCAATATCCAGACTCCCACATGTTTGCCAGCCATGCAGTAAGTCTGTGGTCAAGAATTTTACTGCTTGGGTCAAAGAAGATAAGCTGACATTCACACAGCAATTGTGTGAGTACAGCTTTTTCCTTCTTCCAATGCAAAAAGCAAGTGTGGTAATTTGGATTCTTCTCACATACACACAATCCGCTGGTTTATTTTTAAAAGGCCATTCTTGCAGTTGATAATTGGCCGTTATTCTACTTAGAAATTCAGAGAAATCTGAAACAAATAGTTCATTCTTTTTAATCTTGTTTCATCCACCTTAATAATAAAATGTAATCATAATCAATCATGGCCAAATTAGGATCTTCAAATGGGTAGGATTAGAGCTCCACCATTTTAACCAGATGGGAAAAAAATGAAAGATCTAGAGTAGACCAACCAATCCAGAATGTACAGTATAGGTTTGGGATCAATTCCTTCCTGGTCAGTTAGAATAATTTTTCCTCGGTTCTCTTAGATTTGTGGTTTCTTCAAGTGTTTTAGGATTTGGAGTTTGACATAGAGGCATATGAGCACTTGATTATGTAGGATGGATGGATGAATCTAAGTCTGAATTCTAAATGATTCAGCATTTGCTAATGGGGTTGCGATGTTCAAGAAAAGCAAAAATATTTTTTTCAAAACAATGAAACCATCCAAGTCCCTGAGGTAAAGTAATCCAACGTGGGATTTTGTCTGGGTGTATCCATCTGTATTTCTGCCTGGAGCCACTTCTGTAACTTTGATTCTCTCTCTCTCTCTCTCTCTCTCTCTCTCTCTCTCTCTCTCTCTCTCTCTCTCCTCTCTCTCCTCTCTCTCTCTCTTTTCAGTATCATTTGTTTTATCCAGGATGGCCGCTTGTGGAGGCACCACTAAAAATAGGCTCACGGTAAATAAGCACGTCTGGGACTTCCTGACCAAGGAAAGTCCTGCCAAACTGGTCAAGTTGAAAGAGGAGAATAAAGTCAGTGTCTTGATTGATGGTGAGACATCCGAGATCTATGTGCTGCAGATTACCATGCCTGCCCATGGACCAAGCAATGGCCTTTACCTGGCTCGTAAGGCTCTCAAAGCACTGCTCAAGGAAACAGAGAAGGAATTGAAGAAGGCTCAGCGTCAGAGTGAGCTGATGGGCTGCATGGCCTTGATGGAGAAGAGCCGAGAACACGGAGCTGTAGAGCTCCACCGTCGAGGAGCTGCCTTGATATCCCGAGGGCAGCAGACCTCTGGGCCAAGGGTAGTAAGTGGCAGTGGAGGGATGGCCAGCTGCTCAAGGGGAGGGGAGGAGGAACAGGACAGCCAGTGCCCCATTTGTTTGGGGGAGATCCAGAACATTAAAACTTTGGAGAAATGCAAGCACTCCTTCTGTGAGGACTGCATCACCCGGGCCTTGCAGGTCAAGAAAGCCTGCCCAATGTGTGGCCGTTTCTACGGGCAGCTAGTAGGGAACCAGCCGGAGAATGGACGCATGCTAGTCTCCAAGGACTCAAGTCTTCTGCTTCCTGGTTATGAGAAATATGGCACCATCATAATCCAGTATGTCTTCCCACCTGGCATACAAGGAGTAAGTTGGGTTTCTCTTTTTCTCTTTCTGTTGCTTGGAAATGGTCTTCGCAGGGTCACCTTCCCTATTGTAGAAGCTTCCAGCTGTGCTAAGACTACATCTCCCAGAACCTTCAGCTCCCATGCATGACTAGCTAGGCCAGGGGTAGGCAATCTCGGCTCTTTTATGTCTCATGGACTTCAACTCCCAGAATTCCTGAGTCAGGTGACTCAGGAGTTCTGGGAGTTGAAGTCCACGAGTCATAAAAGAGCCGAGGTTGCCTACCCCTGAGCTAGGCCATAGTCAGAAGCAGGAATCCTTTCTCATTCTTAAGGACTGTGTTCCCCTTTAGGGAATTTGTTTGAGAACACGTTGGAACTAAAGTGAGCAATAGTTGTGACTACAGAAAAAAAACACCAGTTAAGACTCAGCCTCTTTTTCTCTTTTATGATACCCTCTTCCCTTCTAAGCAGCAGGCTGCAGTTCTGACTTGAGGCCGAGTTATTTATTTTTTCCTGAAAGGATTTCAGATGAGGTCAAAGGCTGCATAGAGCATTAGGAGCTGCTGTCCTCTATTCCCCCAGCATTGAGCTTACAGGTTTTGACAATGATCAAGAAACTCCTGAACATAAGCCGAGTACACTGTTTCACTTTAACATAAAAGGACCAAAGGCATCTGGAGGGCCTTTATTGCTGAGATATGAAATTTCACCCTGTAGGTTGCTTTTGTTACTGAGCAATCATTCTTGTTCCATCTTGCCTCCTGCAACCCAACCTTCATTTGACTTGGAGATGCCCAAAATTCTGGCAACTAAAACTCTGTATAGTATAGTATTATTGTTTTCACCTTTATATTTTCAGTTGCTTTCCTAATGAAAACATGGAATTTGCCCTGCTCATAGTAAACACACACTTATTTGAACTTTTGATCCAGTTATCCAGCTTGATTTTAGGCCAGTCAGGACTAGCTTTTACCCCATCAGCATCCACCTATGTTTAACTAGAAAGTTTATTGTCCCAGGAAGCATTGCTTTACTTTTGCTTTGTAAATTACCTATACTATAAATTACCTATAATGAAGTTGGACATATATAACAGCATTCCTTACACCAGAATGACACCAGATTTTATCTGGCAGTTCAAGTGGTGTGTGCCACCAGTGGGCATGGCCACAATCCATTGGGAAGATAAGAAACATTTGTTTTTAAGAGAGGAAATGAGAGCATTAAATCTCTCCAAGGCATAGTAGCACAAATTTCCATCACTGTAGTATCCTCAACTACAGTGATTTTATTCCTACACCAAAAATAGGAGTAAATGATGAATGTTTATTTTGGGGGTGTGTGGCTTGAATGAATTTGGGAATGGTGTTGGGCTGAATCTTAGAGTAGAATGTTTTGTTAGGCATATAAATTAATGTTGCCACCTCCTTTAGTGAACACATCGCCTTCATGACTTGAAAATTGGACCTTATCCAACAAAATGGTATTCAGGGGTGATAAATGTTAAGGTTCTGCCCTTAGGTAGGAAAAAAAAATAGATGCCCTTGACTGGGCAGTGGTGCTTGGGAGAAGGTTCCGAGTCTCTTGTTACATCACAACTCAAGCATGAACCACCAAAAGGGCCAGTGCAATCTTGGGCCACAACAACAGAAGTAACATGTTGAGATAATAGGAAGTGATAATTCTGCTCTACGTTGTACTGATCAGACCGTATCTTGAATACTTTATCTAGTTTTGGTCACCATAATACAAGATAATGCAAAGTGCACAGAAAGAATGACACGGATAGTGAGTGGCTTGAGGGCTAAAGAATGGTTAAAGAAACTTGGTACGCTTAGCTTAAAGAAGAGAAGGATAAAGGGAGACTTGACAACAGTCTTCCAATACATGAAGGGATGTTACAGACTAGATAGAGGGTATGGATTTATTTTTCAGAGCGTCTGAGGGTAAGATAAAGAACCCATGGGTGGAGGTTTTATAGTGAGAGATCCAAACTTGAAATACGGTGGAATTGCCTCACTGTGACTATTAATTATTATCAATTGTTAAGCAGTTGAACAGCCCAGAGTCATGAGCATTCCATCTTTGGAAATTTTCAAGCAAAAAGTTGGAAAACCATTTAACTGGCTTGGTCTGAGGATTTTTGCCCTGGGTAGAGCGTTGGACTAGATGCCTCCAAGGTTCCTTTTTACCCATAGATTTCAATGATTGCCATCCTGTTAAGAGGAAGCAGATTAAGCGGGATGGCATTTTGTTCCGAGTAGACACACATGTAAAGAGGTGGTCATTTGGCCACGCTGGCTGAGAATTTTAAGAATTGTACTGTAATATCAACACACTGAGAAGGCGGCAGCAGGGTTGGATAAGATTGCATTAAAACATGATAGGATTCAAGAGCAGGTGTTTTAAGCCATCCTTTCATATCTCCCCGAAAACTCTAAATCTGTAGGCATTAATTGTGGAAAGTGATGTAACAGATTAAAGTCAAATAGAGGGGATTCATGACTCTTTTTTTTTGGCAAAAACATATGAAAGTTCTTTTTTCTGCATTTTTTTTACTCAATTTCCTACTTTAGCCTACAGTGGTGGGATTTCCTTGTGGTTTCCCATCTCAAAATTAATCTGATCTGATTTTGTTTAGTTGTTTCTTTTTTAGATTATCCAAGGAGGGTTGCTGTCAGACCTAAGTGAAGTCACTTAAAAGAATCCATGAAGGTTTGTGAGGACCCATAGAATGATAATTGGCAGAAAAACCTAAGTTTTATTGGTATTCATTTATATCCTGCTTTATTATTTTTACATGTAACTCAAGGGGGTGAACATATCCAACACACCTTCCTCCTATTTCCCCCCCCCCTCCCCTGCAAGAACAGCCCTGTGAGGTGAGTTGGGCTAAGAGAGAGAATGACTGGCCCAAGGTCACCCAGCTGGGTTTCATGACTAAGATGAGACTAGAACTCACTGTTTCCCAGTTTGTAGCCTGGTGCCTTAAGCACTAGACAAAACTGGCTGGTTGAGTGTCATAGCTTCCTGGCCTGTGTCATATGCACAATCTGATTCCTTTAAACATGGCAATATTTAACATGCCATAGATTAGGTTACCAAACAGATGAGAATTGTTAATACTGATGTTTGGTTTGTATACCCTTAATTTTTGGAAATGTAGAATTTTTTAATCCCGGCCTTGCTGACTTTTTGGACCTGTTCAGAAAAACGGTGCTTACCTGAGGGTGGAGGAAGCATTAGTTGTGGGGAAGAATATTTCCTTGTTTGTGAACAGTTTGCCCTTCTTGAAGGAGAGCAGGATCAGCAGACAGTAAATGGAGAAAGTAGTTACTTATCAGGAAATAAAAGGTGCCATTTTGCAAACTGGGATGTTTGCCTGTTGCTTTTAGAGTCTTCAGTAAGTAAAAGGAGACAAATTGAAAAGGCAATTTTGAGGCCGGAAATTTATGGTTGGCAGTTGGGGGGGAGGGGGGGAGATTCTCCTATGTGCAAATAAAAAAAAGATGTGTGAAAGCTTTTTATGAAAGTTACTGGGGCAGTGATGTCTGTGTCAGATTAGGACTGAAAAAAAGCAGGCTGAGCAATCCCTAGGTGATTTTGGGACAGTCATATCCTCTTCACAAAGCAGGTAAGTTGTGAGAACAAAATGGCCGGGTGGGAGAAGGGGGAAAAAACAGCAGGCTTGCCACCTTCAGCTCTGGGGAGAAAAGGTGTGACCTTCAAGTAAGAAATAAATATACCAGGAACTAAAAATGCTCAATGGCCTACATTCCTTATTGCCAACTGCTTTTTAAAATTCCTGGAATTGCAGAAAGTCGTGAGGCAGCTTGCGATTCAGGCCTGAAGCTACTTGAGCCTGCAAAATTAGTTGCAAGAATCCCTGAAATCCACTCGCAGAAGAATATGCCTCCACTTAAACCATAATATTTTTGCTGTCAAACATTATGGAATTCTGCTGGAGGATAAGGAAACCTTTAGAGTCAATAATTTAATAAAAAAGTGGGGGGGTATTAGTATCTATATTTAGAATATATGCTACCACAAAAAATAATATTCAAGAATATGCAGGGGCATTAGTTGAAACATGAGCAGACTTAGTTATTGCCTTGGATGAAACTATGAAAATGATGACCCAGGGCATAATTCATTCACTGAGGGTTTTTCCCCCCCTTGCTCAGCTGATTGAATAAGTTACTTAGAATAAAAGCCCTCTGTCTTACTCTTAGTAGGTAAGGGCAGGTTACATGAACATTCTGAAATTAGACTGAGTGACACTTAGAAGGAAACCAGAATGAAAACATCCAGGGAGAAAAAGACAAGTGTCCCATAAGTGGGACCCATTTTTTGAAGACTAAACGGACATGCCTCTATTTTTTTCCCCGACAGCAGTATAGATGCAGCTTACCATCTCCTGGGTGGTTTCCAACTTCCCAACCTAGACAGTAGCCAATATCCAACCTGGCTATTTTTCAGGATGGCCAAGATCACCCAGATGTTCCTTCCAACTGGGGGGGGGGACGGCGGGAAAACTGCTAAATCTTTTGATATTTGAATTCAAGTTGAATTTAACTCTGAATTCAGGTGGTTCTTTGAAGATTACCCAGGGTGCTTAGACCTACTATTCTTGAGTGAGAGTACTTTTCCACTCTGCTTTGACAGAGTGACCAGAAGGCAGACCAAAGGAAGATAATCTATCAGGAGGATACCTTTGGAGAAAGGACAGCAAATGGAAATGCCCTTTGGGGGTGGGGGGGAGGAAACTTCACAGAAGCCCTGTTCCTATGGCCTCATTGGTATTTTAATTGTTTGCCTTTTGTAGATTGGTAAAGCTGTAGGTTTTTCAGCCTGATAAGAACATAGAATGCAGAGGGGAAGGAAAAGTGAACAGAAGAGCCAAGAAGTCCTGCCTGGCCATTTTCCCAGGGGATAGAAAGGGAAAGGATAGTTGATATAATAACAGAAGAGAATAAAATGTTCAGTGGCCATTTCTAACCACTCGATCTCCGAACAGCTTAAATATGGCACAGTATTGTAGCTGCAGCTATGGAAGGATAGTCATCTATAGCAAAATCTCTGGGAGAACTTTGATCTAAATAGGGAAGATTTTGGATTGCCAATTGGTTAAGAAAAGTGACATCAAAACGTGTTTAGATTCTTTCTCCTATGAGCTAAATTACATGGCTGAAATGAGTAAGGCCTAGGACAGTGGTTGGGAACCCATGGCACGCACACTGTCATCCCAGTCCCGCATCCCCCCCATGGCCCCCTCCTCACTAGCATCCCCCCCTGGGAGGAGAGTCACCCCAGGGTGCGGCCCGCGCAGAGCAGCACAGCCAAGGACATGGCAGCTGGGTAGTGGGGACAAGACTCCGCCCTCGTGCCCTGTTGTGCCTGGCCGCCATGGTGCTGCTGGCCATCTGGGGGATCTGCTGCTGCGGGCCATGGAGGTGGTGGGTGGCCCTGTGGGGGAGCACAGTGTGGGCCGAGCAGGGCAGTTTTGGGGCACTCGGTCTCTAAAAGGTTCACCATCACTGGCCTAGGATCACAGATGAAGAAAGGCTGGTTCTCAAAACAAGTTCTCTGACTCTTTTTTTCCCCCCCCACTAGATTCTTCCTGGTGGACCTTGCAAATTGAGTGAAAACAACAGAATTCACAAAGCTGTAATCTATCCATGGCTTGTAGCATATAAATCTACCATTGTTTGTTATTAGAATGGAAGATCCATATTTCCATTTCTTTCAGGTTAAGATCAGAAGAATTTTTCCATATACGACTTGAAACAAAGCAGCTAGTTTGATATCCTTTAGCAGTCTTATGCAATCTTTGCATTTGCTAAGCCACATATCTTAGCCTCCCTCTGTCAAGTATTTGGGGATATTAGGATTTGTAGCTCAAAATTTCTGCAATGCCAAGTTAGGTAAAACTGATCTATTGGGGAAAACTGTATATCATTACAATTAGCCACTTTTGTAAATTAGTCATACATAATTGTATTGGAGTCCACTTTTTCTAAAAAGAGGTGAGATCTTCCCATATCTCACTCTCTCAGCCAAAGCTATTAAAGTGAACAATAGCCTGTGTTTCTGTTCCTGCTATTCCCCTTTTTGTAAACTCGGATGCCTCTAGTCAAACTCACGACGTCATGTGATGTCGCTCAATGTATCATGACTTTTTCCTCATTGCCAGCAATGGGGTGGGTCTGGTTTCAGTATGATGCATCTGACCCGTGGGCTGGCAGTTTGACATGCCTGCTCTAGTCCAACTTTTTTCCAATTGGATGTCCGCATTGACTTTGGGAGAACGATTGGGAGTTGTGGTCCAATATATCTTGAGGGCAGTATATTGGGGTGGGGTGGGAGTGGCAATGCAAACAAGAACTGTTATCAGCCAGGCACAACTATAACAAACTTGCAGGCTGATTCAGGGTTAATCTTAGGAGATTTCACCTGCACCGGGTCTGACTTCCCAACCTATGGATCAGCTCCTCCATCTCTTGTTTGTAGTTAAGGTTTTTTTCCCCTCAGAATTCATCCTTCTCCTGCAGGTCGAACATCCCAATCCTGGCGTCCGCTATCCAGGCACCACCCGTGTGGCTTACTTACCTGACTGCCCTGAAGGCAACAAAGTGCTGGCACTGTTCCGCAAGGCCTTTGATCAACGGCTCACCTTCACTATTGGGACCTCCATGACCACAGGGCGAGCCAACGTCATCACCTGGAATGACATCCATCACAAAACCAACTGCACTGGGGGACCCCAGCTGTAAGGGCTTGCCGTGTGATGTGCCCATGGTTGTGAAGCGGAGGGAATAAAATAAAAGGTGGAGGGCTTGGAGCAGGGGGCTGCCAAAGGGAGGGGTTAGTATTAAAGGCCACTTGGAACTCAGGAAGGTCCTGTAAGAACCTAAACAGCAGCATTAAAAGGTACCAGGCTATAAAGTCCAGAGTCAATAGAGCAGGGCTTTTCAATCTTTTCGCCCATTGTACCACTTTTAGGATATGGCAACATCCAAGTACCACCAGTTGCCTAGCAAGGTGTCAAAAACTTTACCAAAAAAAGAGGAAAAAACTGATGAAGTATAGGTAGTCCTCGACTTACAACAGTTCGCTTAGTGACTGTTCGAAGTTACAATGGCACTGGAAAAAGTGCTCCCCAAGCCACAGCCGAGCAAGACCTGCCTGCCCGGCGGTGCTCTTCCTCCTGTCCGAGGTTTTCATTCTTGTGAGCAATTCTGTTGAGGATTGGCAGCGGGGGTGGGGGTGTTTGGTTTTTATTCCCCCTCCCTCTGCTGGGTGGTTGCAGCAGGTTTTGGTCACTTCACATGACTCTGGGACACTGTGACTGTCATAAATATGTATCAGTTGCCAAGCATCTGAATGTAAATCACAAGACCCTGGAGATGATGCAACATTCCAGCTGATCGGCGCTTCTTTTGGGCTCAGCAGAAGCACCAGGATCAGCGCCGAGCTCCAGCTGGAGCCTGGCACTTCCGCTGAGCCCTGATAGCCCTACAGCTCCAGCCATCTCTCGCTCAGGCTTGTGCGGTGCTGCCACTGGTTCAGCTCATTCCCCTCCCCACTACGACTTTTCTAGGATGGTCGCGTACCACCTGCTAGGTGCCAATGTACCACAGGTGGTACCTGTACCACTGTTTGAAAAGCCCTGCAATAGAGCAAGAATGCTATGTGATCTTAGTAGGTTACAAATTGAAAATAAGTGATATCTTTGGACAGCCAAGAAGAACTTCATAGAATAGACGTCTATGCTGGCTCTCTAAATAATAGGTTATTTTACCCTTACCAGCAGCTTTTTAGATATACAGCTCCAATGTCGTGTTTTCTTGAAATGCTAGAGTCAGGAATTTTTAACTTGCCATGCATATTTATGTATATGCATGCTTTTGCTTCAAGCTGATCGTTGTGGCATATAAATTTGTTGCCTGTGTATTTATCTTTGCAGCAGCCTTCTGAGATGGATTAGGCTAAGAGAAATTATGAACTGACCTTAGTGACTGAAAGGAAATGAGAATCTGTTCTAACCTAGCATTGTTACATTTTTCTGGGTTTTTTTATTGTTTTGCTTTGCATTGGATTTTTTTTCAATATATATCGGGGGGCCTGGTGCTGAAGAAAGTTTTGGTTAGCCAACTTTGCATTATGAGCTTTTGCATGAAGTGTGACTGCTTTTTTTTTTTTTTTGCTTAGGCCACCTACATGATTAATGCACCAACTAAGCTTTTTCTTTTATCAACCTGCAGAAGTTTCTGACTGTGGGTATCTCTGTTTCTTGGGGAACAATTTTCCACATCAGTTTATTTGGCGTGAAACCTATATGCACAAGAATCCAGAGGATGGCTGTTGTTAAGAATTCTAGGAATTGAAATCCACATATCTCAGTGTTGTAAAGATTGAGAAACACTGATCTAGAAAATGCTCTAGGACAGCCTTAATCTACTGTAGGATGACATCTCCTAGAACAGGAGCCAGCCACCCTACACAGAAATCATCATTTCAAGGAAAATTGCTTTGGGATATGTACTTGCTTCACACCAATCATGTCTTTTGTGCCTCTTGGGTTAATGGGGTGGAGGGGGGGGGCTCACGGCCTAGAACAGATCCAGAAGGCTTCACCCATTTGATATTTTTAATAAAGGGAAGTTGTCCACTTAATTTTCCCAGAATTTTTCAGAGAATTCCAAGTTAAGCCATTTTGGGTAGCTTAAAACTGCCAGAGTTTGGGTCATAAACCTTTGTCTTCATTTCCCCTAGGTTCGGCTACCCAGATCCTACATATCTTGCTCGGGTGCAAGAGGAACTACGGGCCAAAGGTATCACCAATGACTGATCTCTGTTGCCACGTGCCCAGGAATGGCTTCTTGTTACTGCCAAACTCCGCTTCTGTGGCGGGAGCCCTGTCATCTGTCAGAGCCGACTTTCTCTATCATGCGATCTTAATGCAGAGTACAAAGCTTGAGCTTTGGGGCTGAAATTGACATTTTATATGTAATTGATTGATTGAGGAACTGGAGAACAAAGGCAGGCATGAGTGAGTGAAGCAAAAAAGGAAAATGATGGAATTCAGGACTTATTCAAAATAGTTGCCTCGAGTGGGCCGTCATTCTGAATGATATGTGCTTTTGGGGGAAAAAAAGAAACAAAACAAAATGGCCTCTCCCTGCATTGAGTAGCAAACATATCATAGGTACCTCAACTGAGCTTGTCTTTTCAATGTGCTAGTTTACCTTATGCAGAGATATTTTTTCCTTTTTTACTGCGTGATAAATGTATACATGCACCGTCAAGATTTAAAATATGAAGCTGCAAAGCCCAGAAATCACCACTTCAATACTTTGGCTCTTGGGGATAAAATAGATGTGATCAAGTGGTAAGTCCAAGGGTGATTCCATTTCTTTTTTTTTTAAGATGAAACAGAAGTTTCATATTGGTTGGGGAGCCAAGCCTTCCTTTGTCTCCTGTTTACCTCCCCATGTTCTATTTTTTTCAGAGTTTTCTCTCAAGCAAAATTATTTCTGTTGGAGTTAAGAAAATGGATTGTGAGAGCATTTGGAATTCCTCACTTCCGGTATATCGTTGGTATTAAAATATAGCTATCTCTCTGAGTGCTCCTATGATGTTTGCCCTTAAGGGACTAGGTCCAAGTGAGTGACAAATTGCTCGTGTGCTGAAAAACCATGCATTTAGAAAAAGGTGGGTGGGAAGTAGAGGAAAGGGCTTCTCCCAATGTATCTCTGGCCGAGGTCAAATCTAGTCCTCAAACTCCAGTTGTGGAACCCTTTTGCACAACCCTGTTGATCCACTCTCGGAAGGGTGGGTTCATATTCTGACCTTGATTCCCACGTATAGTTGAGACCCAGCGAGCCCTCTTTATTTCAGTTCCTCCCCTAACCTCAAGCTCTTTTTTTTCCTTTTTCCAATGTGCTAACCACTTTGGGAATCGGACTGTTAGGAATGGAATATAATGGGGCAAAGGACACGTGCAGACTAGCATCTCTGGTAGAAGCGTATGAAAGGGGAGGAGATCAAAAGCAGCAGCTGTAGCAGCACAATTGAAGCCCCACCCCTTTGAACATTTGTGTGACGTCACATGTACAAAAAGGCTGGAGCTTCAATTGCACTGTTGCAACTGCCATTCTGCCTTTATTGACCACCTCCCCTCCCCCCCAGATGCCACAGAACATTGCAGCCTAGAGTGTACAGTGTCTAGGGTTAACGTCAAGTGAATGGGAAATGGAAACATAGGATGTTTTATGTGAAGAGCATGGGTGCTGAAGCCTGAGGCAGGGCTTGGACTTTGTACACGGTTCCTTACTTGCTGTTCAGATGTACATGTATCCCCAACTTTGACTGATGACTTGTGGAGCCCGGGCGTTCCTGCCTCGCTCACGCACTCCTGGGCTATTTTTCTTCAGGATCTGTTGTCAAGGCCAACTTAGCTGAACTTTCTTGAAACATCGGACATATCGACTAAAATAAACAAGAAGCTTCTTGATTCTGGACACACAGGCCACCACAATTCAAGTGTTCTCCTTGGAGAGGAGGATCGGCCACCTCATGGAACGTCCCTTGTATGCTTCTCAGCTGGCATATCAACTCTCCTGTAGTTACTCCAGTCTTTACACTTGGGACAACTTGTTTTACTGGGATCTTAGCCAGGCCTCCTCTTAAATCTCTGGTGGGTCTGTAATGCTCCTGACTCTTTGACGCCTACCTGTTGTTGAGTGTTTGGGGGAGGGGGAGGGAGGGAAATGTCTCTTGGCTAACTATAAGCGTGTCTCCTCTGGCAGAGATGACGTCTAATACTCAGTTTGTCTCGTATTGGTGAGAGCTTCCCTCGAACGCACAGTTTGGACAACGGGGCTTTCTTTTGCTGTTTTAAAAAAGAGTAACTGAACATGTGCCACTTGTTCTCATCTTTGTGGAATGCGTGTTTGTGCTTTACATATTTCCACCTATTCATTCAAAGGAGTTTACATGAAATGATGGAATACGAACCAAAGGGCACAATAGACAGGGAGGGAAGGAAACACCACCACCACCCCAAAAAGGGAGGGGGGAGAATTATAACCCCAGTTGTTAAAACTGCATTAGATAATTGTCAGAACCACCATCAGAGGGGGATCTCGGGAATGGCATTTTTCCCTCCTGAAACCAGCCAGCAAAGCTGTTCTCCTTTTCACTGTGGGTATGTCGACTGACTGACAAGAGAGTGGAAAAAAGGAAAACAGACAAAATGCGGCCTTCTCCCACTATGCAAAAGGATCTGGCTTAGTAACCTACGAGTAGGTATGTACAAACCCATGTTAGCTGTTGTGTTTTAGATGGTTGCCAATTTGAAGCAGGAATTCTTTTAATGAGCTCTGCAGTGTTCTGAGTTCCCCAGTTCTCCGAGACTTGAGTTCAGAAGCCTGCTTTTATTAATGTGCAGTTTATTGGTATGATAAGATGCATCTGCTGAAATGAAGGAAAATCTGAACCATTGAACCAGAGCAGAAATTATTAGAGGAAAACATCACCTCTGTGCTTTGAAAAGTACTGGTTCGGAATGTCCTGATTTTAATTTTGGTCTTAAAGAAGCAGGCTGCCCAGTTGTTTGCTATGTGTCATCCATGGGTTTTTACTCCTGAGGACAGATGCAAAATTATGGATTGAGTGTCCTATGAAATTGGTACAGAATTTGAAATATTTTAGAGATGGGGTACCTAAAATGAACCAAATCTGGAAGTTTGGTAACACAGAAACACAGCAATGCCCATTTTCCTTGTATACGTGTGGAAATGTAATTTGGACCACCTGCAAGAATTAATTTCTTGCCTTAAAACAAATAACATTTCTATCCCTTATTATGGAGGTATATTTTGATATGCATTTGGTACCATGGCATTGCTGGTTGATTGTTTGATCCACAGTTCAGTGTTTTGTGTAAGAATCTCGTTTGGTTTGCTATTGCTTTATAGTTACATATTTTACAGCAGCACCCAAGCGAAAGAGACAAAGTGGTAGATGTGGCATTGTGATCTAACATTACCCCTTTTGTATACATGTATTAATATTGCATGCACATACAAAGGAGTAGGACTTGGATTACCTTACTGTGTCTGCCATCTTGACTGTTTTGAGCCCCCACCCCCACTCCATGGATGATGCTGATAGTCTAGGCTAGGGGTCTTCAAACTTGGCCCTTTTATGACTTGTGGATTTCAACTCCCAGAATTCCTCAGACAGGCACGCTGGCTAAGGAATTCTGGGAGTTGAAGTCCACAGGTAATAAAAGGGCCAAGTTTGAAGACCCCTAGCCTAGGCCAGGGGTAGGCAACCTTGGCTCTTTTATGACTCATGGACTTCAACTCCCAGAATTCCTGAGTCAGCCACAAGTCATAAAAGAGCCAAGGTTGCCTACCCCTGGTCTAGGCCAACCTTCTCAACCTTTTTTTCACCACAGGCCCCCTTTAAATACCTTTTGTGGCTACAGACCATGGCCATGGACCACCAAGACTTAACTCGGGATTTAAATCATAACATTTCTTCAAGCCTTTGTGGTCCCTGTGTGATGACCTTGCGCCACCCCCCCAGGGGTCTGCGGATTACCAGTTTAGGCTGCTTGAAAGATAGCATTTATGCTGCCCAATTCCTTGCGACTCTGGGTGGTTTACAAACAGCTAAAAACACTTGGGAATGACACAACCCCCCCCCCCCCCAGTAAAGATGGCAGATATAGCAAACCTGGATGGAACAAGGAAAATGGAGCTTCAATACTCACCAAAGGCTTCTGCAACAAGGGCTTTTAGCGCCCTTCCAAACACCAGAAATGTGGGGGCCATTTGAATTTTTAGGGAAACCAGAGGATACGATGCAATATATGAGGTGCCAAGCCTGAAAGCATTTTTATTGCTGCCTTCTTTGCATGGCTGCTGGTGCTACTTGGTACCTGTTAGTTTTCTGAAAGTCATGAGCTAAAAGATGAAGATGAAATACTAGAAAAGTTGGGAATGACAGAAAACAAGTAGACTTTCATCGGACAAACCTGGGACCGCTTCACCTTTGCTTGATTATTCAGAGAGCCAATCTTCTCTGATAGGATCTTTGAACTCTGTAATTGCCATACTGCTGAACTGATATGCTCTCGGTGACAGTATTTTTGTGCTGAAATTTAGCTGCTGCATCATTACTTCTCTTACAGTGGTTGCTCCATCCCATTTCCTGTATTGAAATTTATACTTCTCTTTCTTGCTACCCTCGTGCATTGACTAACTACATCTACATAATTGCACAACTTACATTCAGTTTAAAATCTGAACATTTTAAGGTAGGGAATTCAATAGGAATATGCTTTCGTCCTTGCACTGAACCTGTCCAATTTTGATCCTGGTTAATTTTGTCTGATTAACTTAATTTTGTTAGATAAGCAGATCTGATGGCAAGGACAGAACTGTAGAGGCAGGCAAAGATTGGCATCCAGATTGAAGCATTGCCTGCTTGATCTTGAAAAGCTAAGCAGGGCCAGTAGCCAATTTTGGAAGTCCATTAGAAATCCCAGAGCTGTTAGCTGGGCTGAAAACATATGTCAGAAAAAGGCAGAGGCAAATCATTTCTGCTTTGTCAATAAAGCTACATGAATGTGTCTCTGAAACCAACAGGAGGTCAACTTGAAGAAAGCCATATCTTTTCACTTGAGCCAGCATGACCCTATATATATTTACTCCATGGTGCTTACTTCCAGGAAATCACTCACAGGCCTATCAAGTGGGATAAAAAATAATGTCCTGCACGCCTCCTGGATCTGTGTGGCACCTCTCTCTCACACACACATATGCTTCCTTACCTGCATTATATCTGACAAACCCTCCATCTGGCATCTCGTGCTCACCCTTCCTGACTCACTACACCCTTGCGAATCCTCCCTGGTGTGCACAGCGCCTATTCTTTTTTTAAGCCAATGAAAAAGCCAGCAGGAAGTCTAAACTAGATGTGGCAGGAAAAGGCAGGGAGGAAGGAAGATTTCCAATGCTCTCTTCCAGCTTTCCATAAAGAAACAATGGGGAAACCAACAGGAAGTCAGAAGTCATTCCTGCTCCCAGTAATTTTTTTTTTGCCAGCCCATAGATATTCTGTTTTTCAGTTTAGGTAAGGAAATACCTCTGAAACAATGACCTAACATGTCACAGGTTGTCTAGTGGTCTTTAAAATGGCAGTAGAAATTCAAGCAAAAAAAGTTTAGTCCAATCTCTCCTAGTAACATGTATTTCAGCGTTTTGCTCTAAGTAGAAATATGCAGTTAGATGAAAGCATGCACCAAACTCTTAACCAAAATTTCCACTTTTCTATACACTTTGTTCCATTGTATAACAATTTGTGCCATCCAGAAGTTCTTATTGTATTGCTAAAATCTCCCTTTACAAAGATCAAAACCCAATCAGGACTACAGCTGGCAAGGACAGAAGCCAGGATTCCAGATAGGATCCTCCATGTTGAAAGCCAAGAAATTAATGACAAGAAGTCCCTCATCAATAACTCTATCTGCAATAAAAGCAGCATCCCTATTTGAATTTTGCCATTAGCGTTGATGCCTTCGAGTGCCGGTTGAGGATCTAGATCAGAGGTGAGGAATGATGGCCCCTTTATGACGTGGACTTCAATTCCCAGAATTGGCTGGGTCAAGAATTCTGGGAGATGAATTCCACAAGTTATAAAGGGGGTCATTCCCCACCTCTGATCTAGAGGAATCTACTGCTGTGGCCCAGGAGACATTTTGACAAGACCAACTAGTATTCACAACCACACAAGAGGAGAAAATACGTTAAGATTTCAGCAATTAACTCATGGCTACCAGCCTCCTTGCAGACCTTATGATCATGGATCAGGCCACTAGTTCCTTGCTCCAGTATCAGAACCACATGGTGACCCATATGGACCAATTAACTGAGTGATGAATCAACTAGCAAATGGGACAATTTATTCTGACTGGTGGCTCCCCTTTTCCCCTCCTCTGGTCAGGATCCAGTGGCATTGGCATCAATTCTTCATCACCATACCTGACAGTTATGATGAGGGTCCCAACAAATTTGCTATCTTCTTTGATCAAGAATCACCTTAAGACATGAGAATTGATAATTGGAATCTTGATGGAGGGAGCTGCAGAACAGCTGGACAATGATATACATATATAGTCACAGACCTGATGATTTTGATGATTCCATCAAGCAACTGACTGCGAAACGTGATTATCTCCCAACATAGGGCAGGCATTCTGCGAGAAAATGTGTTGCTGACTTTCAGTTTTCAACTTGGGATTTGTTTGGTGGAATGAAAGATATTTGACAGATTGATTTATTTTTATTTAAAAGATTTGATATGGCTGCCCATCTTAAGTAACTACAATTGAAGCTGAAGATTGAAGAATGACTATCAGATGAAATATTAGATCAGCTCATTGATTAGGGCATTCCAGAGACTTTTCAGGTGAATTTTGCTTTTTCCAGAAAATTTAGAAACTTATTCAAATGTGTTTAGAATTGTTGCCCCCAAATTTGCTAAGTAAATAAATCCCCCAAATAAAACCTTTACATCAGTGATAGATTATACTATCCCATGTATTGGAGAAACAGTAAACAAAAGGGGGGAAAATGGAAACTCCTCTATGGAGGGAAACAGCAGATTAAATAGATCATACAAGCACTGAATTGCATTAAAACATATATTCTGATTCTTAAGTGGACTGATCAGAGTGCTAATTTACTAATATAGCACCAATTTTTATATAGCTAAATGGATTTTTCTATCAGCCTATGCTTTTCTAGTTATTTGCTGCCTAGCCAAGAAATCAGTGCATAAACAAGAGTCCTTTTACCCTAAAAAGAAAATTACATCATGTTTAATTTTTGTTCTAGATACAAAGCATATGCAAAGTATATCCCCCTTCATTTGGGGGGATCTTTCTTTTGTTTTTGTTTTTCTCTCTTGATTCAAACTATGTTTGCTTCTTTAATCTTACTGGTTGAAACCTCCAAATATAGGTTTACTTATACCACTCTTCTCACCAATTTGTTGAGAAGGAGCACATCTCCCTGAAAGTAAGGCATTGGAATTTCTTCCTATCTTGGGGTGATCTTATTTCCTGATGCACTTTGTCTGCATCAATCCAATTCTGCACAGGAATTGATGGAGGGTAGAATAGAATGGAAGGAATGGAATGGAACAGAACGGAACAAAATAGAATATTCTTTATTGGCCAAGTGTGATTAGACACCCAAAGAATTTGTCTCTGGTGCATAAGTTCTCAGTGTACAGGTGAAACTCGAAAAATTAGAATATCGTGCAAAAGTTCATTTATTTCAGTAATGCAACTTAAAAGGGGAAACTAATTTTCTTGGAGCAGAGCCAGGCGTCTGCGACCACCCCTGCCTGAAGGAATGACTATGGATTAAAGGAGCAGGCAGAGCGATACAAGAGGAAAAGGTGAAGAGGATTATTATATTCTACTCTCCAGCTTGATGGACTTTTTTGGATTATAAATCTGAAGTGAAAGTGCGTCACATTTGGTAAAAGATGGCGGCTAAACCACCCCCTAAAACTCTTCGGAGTGCTGGAACTTCTCCTGTGCAACAATCATTACTGCAGGCGCTGCATCCTCCTGATGTATTGACATCAAAGGACTTACAAGATGCTCTTGAAAAACACACCCAGGTAATTTTGGACTCAATTAATGATAGATTTGTACAGATGGAGGAGAAATTGGAGAAATTGGAGGAGAGAATGGAGGAGAGGATGGAACAGAAGATCAGAGTGATGAAGGCAGACATCTTGTCTTCAGTGTGTAAAGTGGCTCGCTGTGTGGAAGAATTGGAGGAAAAGCTAGAAGATTTGACTCAAAAGAATGCTATATTAGAAGCAAAAGTATTGGAGAATGAAGATAAAGTGGAAAAAGAACTGAGTCTTGCTCAATATTATCAGATGCAGTTTGCCATTAGAGTTAGAGGTTTAAAGGAGAATACCAAGGAAGATCTAAAGCAGCTGGTTTCTGAGGCTTTTGAAGTAGTGTTGAAACAGCCAGCATCTGAAATAAAAGGAGGCATGGATAAAGTGTTTCGTGTGAATTCATGGATTGCTAGACAGAGAAAGTTGCCTAGAGATGTGGTGGTATATTTTGCAAAAAGGGAAACTAGAGATGAAGTTATACGAGCTGCTTATGATACTAAAGTTGTGATTGCTAATCAAGAAGTTTTGGTCTTAAAAGAAATTCCAAAGATTTTAAGGAGAAGGAAGGATTTTACATTTCTTGTGCAAGAGCTCAAGCAACGAGATATAAGGTTCAGATGGGAGATCCCAGTTGGGTTGATGGTGACGCACGAAGGTAAAAGGTACCGTCTGGTTACTGTGATGCAAGCGCGTGATTTCTATAATGTTTTAAATGCAACGCCATTAACACTTCTGGAAGCTGAAAAGGGATCTGGAGAAGGAGTGCATCAAGAGGTTGAAGGTGGTCAGATAGAAGACAACGGTGTTGGAGGAGATCAAGATACAACTTCGTCGGATGATTCTATAGAACAGAGGGTGACGCGTGCTGCTGCAAAACGTTCTAAGAAGAGAAAATAGCAGGATTTGCAGAAGTCTATGGAATTTCTACGACGTATTCATAGTCAAGTATGGGAGGTGGGAAAAGATCTGGGTGTAGACGCAATATATTTTTTATATGTGGTGGTTTTGTGGAAAGGGTGAGTTTTTTTGGATTAAAGTTTGGTGGAATATATAGAAGATTTCTAAATGGAGGTTAAAGTTTTGTTTGCAATCTTTTTTATTGTATGGAATAATTATAGATGTGGTACTGGAAGAGGAACGGCCGATTACAGAAGAGTGGACTTTAAAGTTTTCTGATTTGGTTGAGGTGGAGAAGATTTTGGTTAATTTGAAAGATTAGTTGTAAGAACGTTATATCATGGAATGGACAAAATGGATGGAGTCTATTTAGGACAAGTATAGGGTTGAGAAGTATTATATAGTATTTGAATAATTCTTTTTTCCTTTTTTTTTCTGTTTTTTTTTCTCTTTCTATTTTGGGTTTTTTTTCTTGTTTTTAATGTATATTTAATATTATTAAGGATTGTTTTATCATATATAAGCTAGAAAGTGTTTTTTTTTTATTTTAGTTTTTTATATATATTTAATATTGCTAAGGTTTGTTTTATCCTATATAAGCTAGAGAGTGATGGATTTTAGAATTTATAGTTGTTAGTACATGGTTGCTTATGTTTGCTTTTCTTTTTTTCTTTTTATATATATACCTTGTATTCAGCTCTGGGAAGTCGGGGGGGGGGGAGGGGGGGAGGGGGGAGGTAGGGGGGGGAGGAGGGAGGGAGGGAGGGGGGGAGGGAGGGGGGAGGAGGGAGGGGGAAGGGGGGTTTTTTTAAAGGAAAATTGTATTTTAAAACTTTTCAATTAAAAAAAAAGGGGGAAACTAATATATGAGATAGACTCATTACATGCAAAGCAAGATAGTTGAAGCCGTGATTTGCCATAATTGTGATGATTATGGCTTACAGCTCATGAAAACCCCAAATCCACAATCTCAGAAAATTAGAATATTACATACAATCAATAAAACAAGGAGTGTACATAGAACAATATCGGACCTCTGAAAAGTATAAGCATGCATATGTACTCAGTACTTGGTTTGGGCCCCTTTTGTAGCATTTACTGCCTCAATGCAGCATGGCATGGAAGCTATCAGCCTGTGGCACTGCTGAGGTGTTATGAAAGACCAGGATGTTTCAATAGCAGCCTTCAGCTCTTCTGCATTGTTTGGTCTCATGTCTCTCATCTTTCTCTTGGCAATGCCCCATAGATTCTCTATGGGGTTCAGGTCAGGCGAGTTTGCTGGCCAATCAAGCACAGTAATCCCACGGTCATTGAACCAGGTTTTGGTGCTTTTGGCAGTGTGGGCAGGTGCCAAGTCCTGCTGGAAAATGAAGTCAGCATCCCCATAAAGCTCGTCTGCAGAAGGAAGCATGAAGTGCTCCAAAATCTCCTGGACTTAATGAAGCACAGTGGATCAACACCAGCAGATGACATGGCTCCTCAAATCAACTCAGACTGTGGAAACTTCACACTGGACTTCAAGAATCTTGCAGTGTGTGCCTTTCCATTCTTCCTCCAGACTCTGGGTCCTTGGTTTCCAAATGAGATACAAAAGTTGCTCTCATCAGAAAAGAGGACTTTGGACCACTGAGCAACAGACCAGGTCTGATTTTCTTTAGCCCAGGTAAGAAGCTTCTGACGTTGTTTGTTGTTCAGGAGCGGCTTGACAAGAGGAATACGACATTTGAAGCCCATGTCCAGGATCCATCTGTGTGTGGTGGCTCTTGATGCACTGACTCCAGCCTCAGTCCACTCCTTGTGAAAGTCCCCAACACTTTTGAATGGCCTTTTGCTGACAATCCTCTCCAGGCTGTGGTCATCCCTGCTGTTTGTGCACCTTTTTCTTCCACACTTTTCCCTTCCAAATAACTTTCTATTAATGTGTTTTGATACAGCACTTTGGGAACATCCAACTTCTTTTGCAATTACCTTTTGAGGCTTCCCCTCCTTATGGAGGGTGTCAATGATGATTTTATGCACAACTGTCAGGTCAACCGTCTTCCCCATGATTGTGATTCCTACTGAACCAGACTGAGAGACCATTTAAAGGCTCAGGAACCCTTTGCAGGTGTTATAGCTTAATTAGCTGATTAGAGTGGGACACTTTGAGCCTAGAATATTGCACCTTTTCATAATATTCTAATTTTCTGAGATTGTGGATTTGGGGTTTTCATGAGCTGTAAGCCATAATCATCACAATTATGACAAATCATGGCTTGAATTATCTTGCTTTGCATGTAATGAGTCTATCTCATATATTAGTTTCCCCTTTTAAGTTGCATTACTGAAATAAATGAACTTTTGCATGATATTCTAATTTTTCGAGTTTCACCTGTACATATAAACGACAAAGTGGCAAGAACTAATATCTTACATTCAGTGGTGGGATTCAGCCAGTTTGCACCCTTTCGGCAGAACTGATAGCTAATTTTTTGTTGCCCAGGCCCAGGATGGACTTCCAGAAGTGGCATCCACACAGAGAACTGCTTGTTCACATATTTGAATCCCACCACTGCTTACATTCCTTCTATCTGATTAGAGATACGGTATGTTGAACTCACAACTGGGAGTAAGCGTAGCACCAACAACCAAATAAAATCTGCACCCATTTATTCAAGGTCGGTTATATTGTGGAGTGCTCTGCCAAGACACCCTCTTCTGAAACATCCACAAAATATCCAGGGTATTTCACAAGCAGCTACCCTAAGTCAGGGGTAGGCAACCTTGGCTCTTTTATGACTCGTGGACTTCAACTTCCAGAATTCTTGAGCCAGCTATGCTGGCTCAGGAATTCTGGGAGTTGAAGTCCATGAGTCATAGAAGAGCCAAGGTTGCCTACCCTTGCCCTACGTATACCTGGCTAATTGGGGAATGGGTCAATTTCAATCTCAAGAGGCTCAAGGTGGTTTGATGTGATTTCTCAAGATTGATCAGACGAGACAGCATGGAAGTTCCTTCTTATGAGCCCCACCATTAAAACAATTCTTAGCATAAAAAATATGAAAAGACTCTGAAAGCTTGGCTTTTACAGGTAGATAACTAAGCAAGCAGTTCCCACAAACAGGCCTACAATTGTCTCTTCCCTCCCTGGTCACCCTTTAAAGGAGGTTTTAATGTAGCAAATTATTTGGCCTAATTGCTCTGCAGTTCAGAAATTAACTTTCTCTGCCAGCAACAGTACTCTTCTTTTAAAATGACAATGTGCCCATCCTATAATGTAGCTGCCACTAAATTCCCAAAAACATCTATCAAGGGCTTCAATTAAATTTAATTGGCAATCTATTAGCGTTTGTGGTGTTTTTAATTCTTTCCCCACTGGATAGCCCTAAAGCAGGAGTGACCAACCTTGGCAACTTCTAAGACTTGTGGACTAACTCCCAGAATTCCTTAGTCAGCCATGCTAGCTGGGGAATTCTGGGAGTTGAACACCATAAGTTTTAAAGTTACCATGGTTGGACACCTCTGCCCTAAATGGACATTCCTTCATAGAAATTCTACTCCAATTCCTCTTTGGTGGTCTTGAACTGCTCAGGAACCGCATCTCTTCAGCAACTTGGTGCTGTTTAATCCCATGCTTGTCTGCTAGCCATTTCTCTTCCCTTTCCTCCCTTCTCACAGCTTCTTAGTCCATTTTCCCTTTCTCTGTGCGAACCTCTTATCTTTCCTTTTCTCAGACTTAGATTATCAGTCACAAGTTCAGTGTATATGTCTGGTGGGGTCATGTGACAGGATGGCCGGCAGTGTTCATTGTGTCCATATATGGGAGCACCCAGAAATTAAGTGGACCCCTGACATTAGTGGGTTTTGGCTGTCCTTTTGCCAAGTCAAGTTTTGTCAGAAAATTTCTATGTAAACTCCAGCTACATTAGAGTAACTAACTAGGACATTAATAAGTTGAAGGGAAATTTCCTTTGAGACTGACTACATGCACTTTTCTCAGTCACCCTAAGTGCAGAAGAAATATGCCAAAGCAACTTCTTTTCCCAGTGGTGCCCCATGCCATTGCTTCGTCTTGTTCCCAGTCTATAATTAAGACAGACTTAATATACTATTGGATGTACCCAGTGTTAAGATAGGATGGGTTTTTTTCCCCTCCCGAATTGAAGTTGATTCCTGGCAACTGCTTGGCCAACTCCCTGAAGTTTTCTTGGCAAGATTTCAGAAAAAAGTGGTTTGCTCTAATCTTTTTTCTAGGGCTGAGATAGACTGAATTGACCAAGGTCACCTAGCTGGCTTTGTGCTTAAGGCAGGACTAGAACTCATAGTCTCCCAGTTTCTAGCCTCTTGTAAAGAAACTACTCCTGTGTCCCATTCCAACGCTATCCAAAGGCAGCCACAAGGTGTGTAAAGATCTGTTTGACTTTGGCCATTCCTCACATTCTAATTCATTGCATCTACTCAGAATCATCCAGCCATCTTATAGAAATAATAAAAGTATGCCATCACTGGCCCTGTTTCCTAACAACAATTGTGCTTGTCAATAGTGTGTGTGTTTGTGGTGGTGGGGATTTCATCCCTTCTTTTGGCAAAAGCTCAGGTAACTGCTGTGACTGGGAACAGAAGCAATAAGCAAGACAGGGATCTGATATGAGCACAGCCAATTTCATGCAAGTATAGTTTTCTGCAGGTTCAAAGTTAATGTTCCTTTTAAACCAGTCTCTTATTGCTTTCTGTAAAAGTATAGAAAGTGACTGCTTGCTCACAGGCATTTATAAAAGGCCAATTCGGAAATAAACCTCCATTTGGTTATCAATGACAGACACTCGCAGATACAGAACTTTTATTAGACACATTCGAAAATTACAACATTCCATTCCATTACTTTTCGACATCATCACCATTCAAATTGAGGCACTTGTCATAATTTCTTACAAGGTTTGAAATCCCTTAGTCCAGGGGTAGGCAACCGTGGCTCTTTTATGACTCATGGACTTCAACTTCCAGAATTCCTGAGCCATCATGGCTGGCTCAGGAATTCTGGGTGTTGAAGTCCATGAGTCATAAAAGAGCCAAGGTTGCCTACTCCTGCCTTAGTCGTAGTCGCTCGGTGCCAGATCCGGGCTATAGGGGTGGTGGTAATCAAAAACATCCCAATGGAACTGCTTCGTAAGTTTTTGGGTGCATCTAGCGGTGTACGGGCGAGCATTAACGTGAACCAACACCACACCGGAAGTCAGCATGCCTCGATGCTTGTTATGGATGGCTCGTCTGAGTTTTCGTAACGTTCCACAGTAGACTTCTAAATTGATGGTCGATCCACGTTCCATGAACTTCACTAGCAGTACTCCTTTGGCAATCTTCACTTTTGGCGGGATTTTCCATGGCACCACTTCCAATGTGGGTTCACAATAATGCTCGATAATGTAGTTTTCTAATGTGTACAATAAAAGTTCTATATCTGTGAGTATCTGTCATTGATAACCAAACAGAGTTTTATTTCTGAATTGCCCTCATATATCACAGGCCAATGCTGCTGGAATTTTGACACCCAGGCAGTTTTTTAGAATGCCTTGAGAAGTGGGCTGGCACTTAGTGAGGTATCCTTTTTTGGAATAAATGCATACTTTTAAAGCTTTTGTAACTGTGTGTAAACGTAAGGATGCTCTCCTTGAACTGTAGATCTGGTAACCAACTGGAAACAATCATGAACGGCTGTTGGAATTGGGTATGTGTAGTTTAATGAAGAGAAGGACTAGGGGTGACATGATAGCAGTGTTCCACTATCTCAGGGGCTGCCACAAAGAAGAGGGAGTCAAGCTATTCTCCAAAGTGCCCAAAGGCAGGACAAGAAGCAACGGATGGAAACTAATCAAGGAGAGAAGCAACCTAGAACTAAGGAGAAACTTCCTGACAGTTAGAACAATTAACCAGTGGAACAACCTGCCTCCAGAAGAGGTGAAAGTTCCAACACTGGAGGTTTTTAAGAAGAGACTGGACAGCCATTTATCTGAAATGGTATAGGGTTTCCTGCCTGAGCTAGATGACCTCCAAGGTCCCTTCCAGATTTACTATTATGATTATGATTATATCATTTTCTTGGCAGGAATATCAAAGGGATTTGCCCTTCCTTTCTTTTGGAATATTTCTTCAACTTCCAGGTTTAGTTCCATGACCTTGAGATTTCTCAGTAGTCATCCATCCAAGATGGATCAAATCCTGAGATCCACTTATCTTGGTGAAGTCATCCAGAGTCGCTTGCTGGTGAGTTGGGTGGAATATAAATTTAATAAATAAAAAGATAAAGTGAAGCCATATAAATTGTCTTCCTCCCTGAAGTGTTTCTACTCATAATCCACATCCAGCAGAATCTAGCCTTGTTTTATAGAATATGATCCTGGTAATTGGAGATCTACAGGTTTTGATTGTGGAGGCTTTAATTGTGTTTCTGTGGCTTTTCATTTTAATTAAATATAAATTATTTTTGGAGCAGTGAGCATGTCTGCAATCTTCTGCTGTGTGTGCCTAGTCATAAAATGGCCACAAAACACCAATTTCAAATTTTGGTAGGACCAGTCATTTTCCTAAGATACTAAATCAGAAATAGAAGCAGGATTTAAGATTTAAAGCAGAACCCCACTTTTGTGACCTCACAATTATTCTCATCTAGAATCATCCTCTCCAAACCTCTTCTCTCTTAAATGTTTTTAAATGCCCACATATAACACATTCTTACTATACAGTTCACAACCCACTCATATCATTCACATTTCACTGTTTTAGACTCATGTTGACCAGAAGCTCCATTTTACATGGTATACAGAGGATCACATTCTCCCAGACACTTGTCTGCTTTATTTCTGCTTTAAAATATTTCTGTTTCTAAATGAGTTCATGCAAAATGCATACATTTCAAACAGTAGCATTTTTTGAAAACTACAGCTGCTTGCAAGGCATATCAATAACCCAGGATATCTCCAACAGGCAATAGCTCTAAACAACATTGTATCGCATAAAACCTTTCCATCAACATTTTAGGAGAAACCCAAAGTCTATGAATTTGTGGCCTTCATATCTTGCAGTAATTAATCTCTCTAAAAAAAACTGGTGACTTGTGTGAAAACCCTATTTTCCAATTTGTCATGCCTTGGAGTGAACACTTAGGTTTTAGTCTAGCTGGACGTCTACCAAAACTATGCTGGGAAAATGCAGCTAAATGCACAACTTGCAAGTCACTTGTGTGGCTTTAGCATTAACTTCAGTTTAATTTGCAATCTTTTCCAAGTTTCCTTAGAACTTCCTTCCAAGTTGCCTTGAATAGAATGCAATTTGTTTTCAAGTGAAGGTGCAGAAGATTGGAATATATGCCCCGCTCAAAGATTTGTGAGCTGCAAAAGTGATGTGACTATTTCTAGTCTTGAATGTAAATATTTTTGTCTTCCCCAAACTTAAAATGGGGGAAAAAGTAAAAGTTTCAAACCTACCATCTGCCAAACAACCTCAGCCTTCAAGATATTTGCAAGGATGGTATGAAAACAAACAAAGAAAAAAGCTGGCTAAGATGCTAGGAGACCCTGAGATCAAATCCCCCCCCCCCCCGCTAAGCATGAAAGGCAACTGGAAGACTTTGGGCCAGTCGCTCTTAGACCAACCCATCTCAGACGGTGGTTTTTTGAGGAATATGAGAGAAGGGAGCTTTAGGTATGTATGCTACCTAAAATAAAGGTGGGGGGGAAATCAAATAAACCCACAGAAGGTTGTGTATTATTAGAGTTAAGATTGGCATGCAAAGCAAAGTAACTTAAAAAACAACAGTGATAATTGCTGGGGTGGGGGGTTAGTATAGAAAAAGAAATGGTGCCTGAAATTTCTTCAGATGCTTTCAAAGTCTTCCATGTTGGGCTGCTATTTCTCTTTCTGGAGCATAAGTGAATAAAGGCTCTTGAGGTATGAGGAATTCTGGCCAAAACCAGCTGCTGTGGCTCTTTGCCAGGCTATTCCTGAGGGGGGAAAAAAACCCAGAAGGGGTGGGAGTTTAAAAACATATACAACTTTCCTCCACAGTTTTGCAGCAAATCATAGCTCCTGAGGTCTGGTTCCTCCACAACACGCTGAGAATCATGTGCAGCAGCGGAGAAAGAGCAGCAGGCTGATTCCCCCCGTTCGATGTAAGTAAAAGGGTGAAAATTTCATGTCAAATATAGCAAAAGGTTTTGCAGGAAGTAATGCGAATGTAATAACAAGCTGCTTTTGTCTGGTATTGATATAAACATTTTCACCGTCAACTGCTGTAAATGTGTGCACGTTTGTCTTAAGTTTTCACCCGTAAGATTAGAATCGCTCCAAGATATTTAGCTGCTGGAAACAAAGAGCAGAGACTAATTTGTGCCTCAGTCCCCACTTTCCATACAAATAAGAGCCAACTAGACAAGCTGCTAAGTCAGGGGTGGACAATTACTTTTCCCAAGGGGCCTTATGAGAAACTGGAACTACTATTGTGGAGGGCCGAACCAAGAAGGCTGTGAAGGTGTGAGGGTGTGCACGAACACACTTATGTAAATTGGAAAAGAAAATAGTAGTTGCCTTTAAAATAAAAGCGATCCATCGCAGGCCAGATAGGGACAGGCAAAGGGCCGGATGTGGCCAGGGGAGAATAAAATGTGCTAAGTAGTGTTTTGGTGTAGAGTTGTCTTTTCGTCTGTCCCTGAGAACAAGGAAAGCAAAAGCACCACTCAAAACTATTTCCCCCATCGCTGTTTGTAGGCAGGGAGAAAGGAAGGAAAAGGACTTTCACCAAGTTTCTCGAGTAAAATGGCTTGAGATTAAGGTAGGGTTCACTGTCAAGTGTCAGGATCTGTAAGGAGTTTTCTTTCTTCAGTTAGCAGCCTGGCCACAGGGGGTCTGGGCCTAGCTGTGGTATTTGGCAAGCTTTTAGACACGGCTTGGACACAAGTGGCCAGCGCAGATGGGAGTAAGCTTACCACACATTTCAGCCACTGTCCTGATTGGTTTACGAAGAAGTCCAGGGACGTAGGACTGCGCAGACCCACAGAGGCGAATGCGGGTTTAGCCCTGTATCACAACTTGCTTCCCTGATGCCCTTGCAGGGCAGCAGCAAAACGGGCAGAAAACTGAAACAAACTAAAACCATATTCTTTGTCCTTCTTTACTTACCTGAAAAGATGGTTAAGTCTAGACACAGCCAGGACCCACACATTCTTTTCCTAGAAAGGGAAGCATGGAAGGAATCATTCCCATCCAAGCATGTTCTCCCAGCATCCCAGCTTCCGTTTGCTTTTTCTCTCTATAAGGATGGGTATATATCCAAACAAAGGAGTCTGCACACCATGTTTATTTTCTAGAAGTGCTTACAGAGAATACTTTGGGGTGGGGGGTGTCCTAGAGAATTTGTAGCTTTATGTTTCAGACTTTTATAATTAAAATATAAAATTAGCACAGAGAGCCTGATGGGCACCGAGGAGGTTACTGCAAGCAAATGCTACCCATAGGTCCCCCCACTGCTTGCCCCATGAAAGTTTGTCGGAGAGTCGGACTGGGGTAAAAAGAACCTGTTATTGCACCTGTTGCCCAGGAGATGGCGACATTACGTTATAGAATTTCCCTATACAGTGCAAGCATATATAGGGAAATTGTTCAGGGAGATCGGGCCCCAGAGCAAAACAGGGACATTGGCTTCCTACTCGCTCTGTCCTCCCTCTCCAAGCACATCTTTTCTCCCCCTCTTAATTAAATATGGTTGCAATAATGTGGAATGTGTTTGCTGTATACATGTCAGCTGGTTGAAGTCCAAAGAACGAGCAAGCCTTGACATGTGGTAAACATTACAGTGAGTCTGTTTGGTTCTCGAAATGAGGATGAGGGTCCAACCGCACTGCCATTCAGTTTTTGTTTTTGTAGCTCTGTGAAACCTGATCCCCAAGCCCAGCAGCTGTTGCTGAAGGCAGAGGCCATCCCTCTGAAATCTGCAGCCCTCGACTCCTGCACACCCCTTATTCCACCCTTCTCCCCACCCCGGTCTCTAGTGCTTTGCCATTGCCTTGCCAATTGTGTGCTTAGCCTGACTATTTTTAACGTTCAGATGCATCTATTTTTATCCACGCTCCCTTTGTGCCAGGGAGTCTCAGTGGGCATTGCTAATCCAAAGCTGGACATGGCCATGCTCTGGGATGGTAGACTACAGGGCATCCAGCCCACCTGGCTATGGAGACGGGGGCCTTCTAAAGCGGCTGTACTGGGGGGAGAAACAGGACTAATTTCATCCTCCTTTTTCTATCTACATGCCCTTTATCCATCTCACTCTCTGCAGCCATCTCAGGCTAGGTTGAATTCCTTTGCTTTGTGGAGAGGATGCAGATCCTGGGGCTTTCCCCTTATTTGGCAATTTCTCTTCTGGAGCCTAAAGAGGTTAGATCTCAAGACAGGCGCAGTTCCGCTAATTTTTCATAGATTCATAGTGTGCCAGTCAAGATTCTTGACTGAATTGGGGGCTATGGAGGAGGAATAGATCACAATGAACACTGGAGCGGGGCAGGAATGGATCTTTAATGCATAAACATTCTTGCGTACAATTCAGCCAAACATAAATATAGGTGGCGTGCTATTCTACCGCTTCAGCCCCCTCTCCTCCTATGTTATCCAGTCCAAAGAAGCGGGACAAGCGATCCCACTTCTTAAGTGGGAATCTCTTGTTAATTAGCTGGATCCTGCATAATGGAGCACATAAAACTATGCTGGCTCAGGAATTCTGGGAGTTGAAGTCCACGAGTCATAAAAGAGCCAAGGTTGCCTACCCCTGGTCTAGCAGGACAGGGTAAACTTGGCGACAGGGATTTGAATCTGAATCTCCCCAGCCCAGTCCAACATGCCAGTCACCACCCAAACGTGAGAAGGAAGAGGCTCCTCTCCCTTGCTCCCAAGCTTGAGCTTGCAGTGATAATTTTAGTCTGCATTAGGGATTAGAGTTATGAATTTCAGCCCCCTCAGCACTGGAGATGGCAAAGATTGTTGGATTTGTCTCTTTTGGGGTCAGGCTCTTGGTATCCATGAACTCTTTGCCTCTTAAATGAACTTTGTCTCCCATCGGCCACAGATTCCACCCCATCCTTTTGAAGCAGTGTGAGAGCTACTTTCCCGGGCTTGCTCTGAGTCCAAGCTCCTTGGAAGTGCTCTGTTGCCTATTGAGCTCCATCAGGAGAAATCAACAGTTCATTTGGTGGCCCTTCAAAGTTACAACAGCATTGAAAAAAAGTGACTTATAACTGTTTTTCACACTTACGACCGTTGCAGCATCCCCAGGGTCACGTGATTTACATTTTGGATGCTTGACAACTGACCCACATTTATGACCGTTGCAGTGTCCGAGGGGTGTGTGGGGGTGGCATCATGTGAACCCCTTTTGCGACCTTTCCGATAAGCAAAGTCAATGGGGAAGCCAGATTCATTTAACACCTGTATTACCTAATTTAAGAACTGCAGTGGTTCACTTAACAAACGTGGCGAGTAAAGTCATAAAATGGAGCAAAGCTGACTTAACAAATTTCTCACTTGGCGAGATAAATTTTGGGGCTCAGTTGTGGTCCTACATTGAAGGCTACCTGTAACTTCTACTCAGCTTGTGTTGAGCAGAAATGCAAATTTCTACACATTTCTTAAGCAGGCTGGAACGGGGATACAACCCACTACTTTTAAAAAGGGAAAGCACCTCACCCGCCCAGACAATAAAAAAATTGAATTGAAACATAGCTTCTCCTGCAAGAAGAAAAAACGAGGAAGGCCAGTTGCCTCGTGAAAAGGCACCTTTGGGCTGGGGGGAAGGTGAGACAGTGTGTTCATTAGGACAGAGCAAAGCAGAAACACGGTGAAGTGTGCATAAGGTAGCATCAGGTGAGATTGAGTCAGGAGCAAGAAATGGCAGCTTGGGAAAAACAGTAAGCATACCAGACTATAGTATAATTGTAAAACACAATAGACAGATAAATGGCCTTCAAGGAGAAATGGATGGAACTTCTTTGTAGGAATTTTGGGGATTTTTCCTTGAGAGAGAGAGGCTTATTTAAGGGCATATATACAACATTTTTCAACAGGAGGAAATGATGCCATCAGTTACTCACAGACCAGTCCTGAGGGCTACAGAAAGGGGGACTTGGGAGATTTCATGCTGGTTATGCATTCCAGCTAGGTTTCATGAACTTAAGAAAGTGGAAGGACTCTACAAATAGAAACGGGCCTCTTTCCCATATGCGTGTGTTCCTGATAATATGTGGGTGTTTGAAGATGAATCCATTGTTTTCTCTTACAGACAAAAATCTGATGCTACGAAGAAATAATAGGAGCCACATCTTAATTAAAACAAAATCTCTGCTACCCTTTTTACATCAGCCTGTCAGAGCTATAAGTACAGAGGGGTTTGTTATTTTTTTTTAAATAATAACAGAATAGAGAAGTATTTTCTCCAGATCTGGGGACATTTAGATTAGACTGGACTAGACTAGACTAGAACAGAACAGAATAGCAGACTCGGAAGGGACCTTGGAGGTCTTCTAGTCCAACCCCCTGCTTAGGCAGGAAACCCTATACCAGCATCGCTGGCTCAAGAATTCTGGGAGTTGAAGTCCACAGGTCATAAAAGAGCCAAGGCTGCCTACCCCTGCCCTGTACCATTTCAGACAAATTGTTGTCCAATTTCTTCTTTAAAACTTCCAGTGTTGGAGCATTCACAACTTCTGGAAGCAAGTTGTTCCACTGGTTAATTGTTCTGTCAGGAAATCTCTTAGTTCTAGGTTGCGTCTCTCCTTGATTAGTTTCCATCCGTTGCTTCTTGTCCTTTCAGGTGCTTTGGAGAATAGCTTGACTCCCTCTTCTTTGTGGCAGCCCCTGAGATACTGGAACACTGCTATCATGTCACCCCTCACCCTTCTCTTCATTAAACTACACATACCCAATTCCAGCAACCGTTCCCTATATGTTTTAGCCTCCAGTTCCCCAATCATCTTTGTTGCTCTTCTCTGTACCCTTTCTAGAGTCTCGACATCTTTTTTACATCGTGGTGACCAAAACTCGGTGCAGTATTCCCAGTGCGGCCTTACCAAGGCATTATAAAGTGGTATTAGTACTTCATGTGATCTTGATTCTATCGCTCTGTTAATGCAGCCTAGAACTGTGTTGGCCTTTTTGGCAGCTGCAGCAACTGCAGCACACTGCTGCCTCATATTTACATGATTGTCCACTAGGACTCCGAGATCCCTCTCACAGTCACTACTATTGAGCGAGGTACCGCCTATACTGTACCTGAGCATTTGGTTTTTCTTGTCTAAATGTATGATTGGGGCAGAATAAATGTAAGAACACACCACAAGCACAAGGCTTACTTTTGAATGCAGAACAATTCACATCAGATAACCTTTCTTCACTGCTGGGTTACAACAGCCATTCCCTGAGCCTGCAGAAAGCTTTACTGGCATGACAATTGCTTCTCCCTTTGTTGATCCCTAAACTTTCTCTATTGCTTCTGTTCCGACTGCTGCTGTATACAGAAGATAAATGGCAGCATGCTGTTGATAGAGGCATCCGCAGGATTCAAGTGTTCATTAAAATCAAAATGTGAGCATTGTGACATCACAACATAAGCACCACTCCTATTCTTAGGTGTCATCACAGCACATATATAAAAAGGGGTGGAGCTTGTACCACAATGGAGGTACTAGTAATTTCAGCATTGGTGGCCCCCAGGGGGAGATCTTTCTCTGTGGGCGCCCCGGAGCTATGGAACCAATTACCGGTTGAGCTCCGGACAGCGCCCGATCTTCGCTCCTTTCGCCGCGATCTGAAAACATACCTGTTCGAACAAGCAGGCCTGGCCTGAGGGGGGATTGGTGGGGTTTTTACTATCATTTTATTGGGGTTTTTATTATGTATCAACTGTTTTTATGGGCATGTATTTAATTACCTTTTAATTTTTGTAACTCTGTGTTTTATTCTTGCCCTGTACACCGCCCTGAGTCCTTCGGGAGAAGGGCGGTATAGAAATATTAATAAATTAAATTAAATTACATTTGCCACAGCCTTTCTTGTCACAACCACGAACCCTTCAGAACAGGTTGGGTTCCAACTCTGCTGGCCTTCTCAGAAGGCCCTTAAAGATCTAATGGTTTCCTGGACATAGGGGTCAGGAGTTTAGCTGTGCCCATGCAATGCTGATTGGTTTTCTCCGTGGTTATTCTATGCTTTTTAAATGTTTTTGTTACATTTAGTGTTGATTTTTTTAAATTCTGTGAGATGCCTGGCCATATAAAGTGACTAAAATAAGTAAAAATATGTTCCTTGTGGGTGACTTTGGCTATCTACCCTCTTCTGCCTCTCATCAGCCGGTGAGAAAAAGGTCCACAAGTCATGGAGGTAGAGCAGGAACAGGATAGCCCTATTCCTACTTCCCCATTTTGTCATCAATTGAAAGTTTGGCCTTTTTTTAAACAGAGCACAGCATAACTGCATTTATTTAGAATTTCTTCCCCCTTTTTCATTCTTTGTGTAGACCACAGATGCTGACTTCTAGATTCTTTTACGCTGTTTTCAAAGGCAATTGGAATAGGGCTGTTCCAGTCTGTTCACTGTTTTAGACAGTGCTAAACCAGTCAAGAGCTTAGAGCAGGGGTCTTCAAACTTGGCCCTTTTATGACTTGTGGACTTCAGCTCCCAGAATTCCTCAGCCAGCATGCCGGGCTGAGGAATTCTGGGAGTTGAAGTCCACAAGTCATAAAAGGGCCACGTTTGAAGACCCCTGCCTTAGAGTTAAAGCACTTTCATTATTGCTGATGGGTAAGAGCTGTTGCACAATTTTGACAAACCACTGATGCCATGTTTTCTGTCCAACTCTTAAAGGAGAAAACAGCACCAGCAAACAGAATTAATCAGTCATTGGAGAGAAGAAGCATGCCTACATTACATGGAAATGCCCAATAAACTCCCTCCCCAATGATTCACCTCATACTGGCCATTTGTGCCTCCAGTAACAAGAATGGTGCAGTGGAATTGATGCTACATACTAGCAGTTGTCTTGCCCAAATGCACAGGTATAGTATAGGTGGTAATCTGGCTCAATAGTAGTAATTGTGAGAGCGATCTTGGAGTCCTAGTGGAAAATCACTTAAATATGAGCCAGCAGTGTGCTGTAGCTGCCTAAAAGGCCAACACAGCCCTAGACTGCATTAATGGAGAGATAGAATCAAGATTGTGTGGAATATTAATACCATTTTATAATGCCTTGGTAAGGCTACACTTGGAATACTGCATCCAGTTTTGGTCGCCACAATGTAAAAAAGATATTAAGAATCTAGAAAGAGTGCAGAGAAGAACATTAAAGATGATTATGTCTAATTTAATGAAAAGAAGGACGACGGGTGACATGATAGCTGTGTTCCAATATCTCAGGGGCTGCCACAAAGAAAAGGGGGTCAACCAAAGCACCTGAAGGCAGGACAAAAAGCAACGGATGGAAACTAATCAAGGAGAGAAGCAACCTAGAACTAAGGAGAAATTTCCTGGCAGTTAGAACAATTAATCGGTGGAAAGACTTGCCTCCAGAAGTTGTAGATGCTCCAGCACTGGAGATTTTTAAGAAGAGAACGGACAGCCATTTGTCTGAAACGGTTTAGGGTTTCCTGCCTGAGCAGGGGGTTGGACTCCAAGTTCCTTTCCAACTCTAGTTATTCTGTTAGATGGGAAAGAAATCAGTGTTTTAGGATAATGATTGTTTAAACCCGTTTCATTATGGGCAGGTGAACTGATCAAGGGGATATGGACATAGCTGGGTCACGTTTGTCCTCTGTTAAGTGGACCAGCTTGGATTGGCAATGGAGATCTGCTCCAGTTTGAAGAGAGATAAAATTCAATTGTTGAAGAACAAGACTTCATCATGGTTCAGTCCAAGCCAGGAATGAACAACACGGCGACTGCTTTAGAAAGAAGGTTGCAGTTTATTGAAGAGGAGAGCAAGACATAGAGATAGCTCTGAAAGAAGAGAGCACATATAGGGAGTGGATTTTTATACCCCCTGGGGCTCTTGAGGCTGTTTCCTGTTCCTGTCTGAGGCTTTGTATTTCCAGTGTCATGTACTTTTGGCCTGAGTCTGAGTATGCCCCTTTGGCATCTGTGGGCTAATCCTATTATGTCCTGTCGTAGTTTGGCCAGGCTGTGTAGATTTTAGCTGACTTTGTCTTCTTCTAGCTTCAACCTTCCTGGATGCTTTACATCTGCATTTCTACAGGGCTGGTTTCTGCTTGGGCGAGGGAGACTTGGGGATATTAAGAAAAAACTGGGCATGCTTTTCTGCCTCTTTAAGATCCTTTGAGGAAATATATTTTTCTGCCCTTTTAATATTTCCTTCTCTGGGGGGGCGGGCTGACTTCCCACACAGTCTTAGTGTAATGTGCATCTGTGTTCACCTGCAAAAGTGTCCGGTTCTAATACTGACATTAAGAGGGCTGCAAAATCTACTTGAAGTGCTACTTCATTAAACAGAGCCCAGTATGACTTTGTATGAAGCACCATCCAATGCTCTTGTTCCTCTTCCCCTACACACAGAAACTTGCATTGTAAGGAACCATATACTTATTAATATAGTCCCATATTTTCCATTTTTAACTGGCAGAGGTTCTTCAAGCTCTGCAGAAAACCAGTTCGTGTTCTTTGCCATAAACTCAAGAAGGCCACGTTCCCTGAACGAGGCTACGATCCGTCTTTGCCTTGGTTTCAAATGACCAGTTCTATAGATGTTAAGATTTATAGATCGCTTTCCCCTTCCCCCCCCCCCCACCGCCCTTCACCCGTCTCCCCGTTCCTTCTAGTTCTCCACTCGGTCCACCATCGGGAAAGGGCAGTTTTCATTGCCCCATTCCACTGGCGCAAACATAAAACCAACTACTTCCTCGCCCGATTTGCGGTGTGATGCAGCAGCCCGGTCCTGTTTGCAGACGCTTCTTAACTCTGGCGGTGGAGCTTGGCCTGGATAAATTCCCGGCCGCAGGGATCGTATTTCTCTTTCCAGACTGTCCCTCCTCCAGCTCTCCTTGCAGCGGGATCGCCGTTATTGCGGCGCCTAATGCCTTGGATCAAGTTGCCCGCGGATGGGGTGACTTGATGATTATATGCGGCGAGGCGAAAGGGGACGGGGACGGCCTCCCTTTTCTCCACAGTAGACAGAAAAACTCTGTGGCGGCGGCGGCGGCGGCGAAGAAGAAGACAGAAAATAATAAAAAAAAAAATATTATTAGAAGTCTCCTCGAAGCCCAATCGCAAGGACAGCTGCAAAGACGCGGCTCGCGCCAAATCCCTGCCTGACTCAAACTCGCGCTGCGATTGGACCAGACGCGGCGACTTTTTTTTTTCCCCCCAGCTCGGGAACATTTTGTTAAGAGAAGCGGGGTGAAGGCGAGAGTGAGCGGCCTGGCTTTAATTTCAGCTGAGAGTTGTTTTCTTCTTTCTTCCTTCTTGGAACGTATTTCGAAACCTAGTCTCAACTCCCAACGTTTTCAGGGCTGGAATAGAGAGATATATCTGGCTTGGCTCCTGCCCGCCAACCCTTCTTGAGTACATTTGGAAGCGGAGCTGGGCGAACGAACAAAGCCCGCCGATTTTGCGCCGTTTGAGCGGCCAGGATTTAATTCAAGTGGAGAGGGGAACGTTTCTCGTTTTCCCTCCACAGCTGAGCTTTGCAGTATGAACGTAAAAAAACAAAAAACCAACTTGTTTGTGGGTACAGAGTGCACTTTTTGTCACACTCTGCTTTCCAGATTTTCATGCAATTAAACTAGTTCCAACGGGAGAGGGTTTTGCTGTAGGGATCTCAACAACGCCTTTAAGAAAGGAGAAGAAAATGCTGCGCAGCTGAAACTCGTTGGTGTAGTCGTGCATATCGCAGAGACAGTCTTGCTTCTTCTGCTGGGTTAGCCCAGGGGTCTTCAAACGTGGCCCTTTTATGACTTGTGGACTTCAACTCCCAGAATTCCTCAGCCAGGCATGCTGACTGAGGAATTCTGGGAGTTGAAGTCCACAAGTCATAAAAGGGCCACGTTTGAAGACCCCCTGGGCTAGCAAGTCAAAATTGTGAAATTAGTGTTCCGTTGTGTTTGCAGCAGTTCATCACAGATTTTAGTTTTGTTCTTTCGTCAGGATAATACAACAGTTTCAGTAAACTGGCATTGAAAAAGTATTTTGAAATTGTAGAATGATGAAGGTGTTGAATACATCAGAAGATCTTGGTTTTAGTGCTGTCTGAACCAAAGAAGCTCCCTGGGTAAAGTTCAGGCCAATCCAGTGGTGGGATTCAACCAGTTTGCACCACTTCGGCAGAACTGGTAGCTAATTTTTTTGTTGCCCAGGCCCAGAATGGACTTCCGGAAGCGTTATCCACACAGAGAACCGCTTGTTCACATATTTGAATCCCACCACTGGGCCAATCCCTCCCTCATCCCAACCTATTGAATAGATCTGGTGGTGAAAAATGAGCAGGGAGCCTTACGAACAGCACCCTGAGTTCCAGAAAAAAGGCAGTTCCTGAACAAACCTCACAAGTAAATATAATAAAGGTGATGACCCTTTTTATAAGGGTGATAAACTATTTTTTGCATTTATATGGCTGCTCGCTGATACTGGCAGCATATAAAAGGATAAATATAAAATACGTTAAACAATAAACTTACCTGTTCCAGCAGTCCGGCCTGGCCTGATAGCTCTAATTGGGGTCCCAGTTTGTTTTGACTATTGTTTTTCAATATTGTTTCAATATGTTTACCTACCTTACTCTGTACACCGCCCCGAGTCCCTCGGGAGAAGGGCGGTTTATAAAAACAAACAAATAAATAAATAAATAAATAAATAAACTGGCAAAGTTGAAAACTTTTACAGATTAACTTCATCCCAAAGACCAGATAAAGGCCTGCAGAACTGGGGACAAGGCCTGTATATCTGGGGGAAATCATTCTAAAATGTGGGGGGGGGGGCCACCACAGAGAAGCAGATATTTTTGGCAGCAGGTGGTTCCAAAGATAACCTTGTCTTATGTCATGTAGGGTTTGAATTGGAATCCGGAAGCCTATTGAGAGCAAATGCAACTTATGAGCATAATTAAGGGATAGCTATAATTATCCATGTCACATTATTCTGCACCAGCTGAAGCTTCTGAATGGTCTTCAGGAATAGTCTCATATAGACCATGTTCCAATAATCCAGTCAGGAGGTAGCTATGGCATGAGTAGCACTCCTCAATCAAATAGGCACAACTAACACATAAGATGGAGCTTTGGGAAGATTCCTTGAGCCACAGCTAGCCATAGTCACTTCAAGCAGGAGCTATGAGCCTTGGAGAATAAAATAGAATAGAATAACAAAGTTGGAAGGGACCTTGTAGGTCATCTAGTCCAACCCCCTGCCCAAGCAGGAGACCCTACACCATTTCTAACAGATGGCAGTCCAGCCTCTGATGATGCTCCCACAACATCTGAAGGCAATCTGTTCCATTGGTTGATTGAACTTGGAGACTGTGCACAGAAGCCAAAAACAAGGCAGTGCAACCTCACCCTGTTTCAAGGACAAAATAAAGCCTCAAGCCTATTCTTCCCCATCCAGATCCCCAGAGCTTCCACACACTAGGATAAAGGTAAAGAATGTATTTACGACAGTAATTATAGCAAATTTATTTGTTCATCACATATTTGAAGCACCCATCTCCTTCAGAGAGGAACTCTGGGTGGTCCAGAATAAAATGTTAAAATAGAAAAACAACATATCAGAATTAATTAAAAAAAAACATTTGGAATTTAAAAGCAGGCAAAAGGATGATTGATTCCTGTTAAAAATTAAGTAAAAAGGTGGGCTATTAATAATTTTCAGTTTAGGAGATTTGGGGATTCAGGAATAAATAATCCTGCCATTGCACTGAAGGGAAAAAATAACTTTAGGGTTAATAAATTAATCAATCATATATAATGCCTGTTATGCACTGCAATGTACAGAATTAAAAATACAATTAATATGAAAACATTAAAATCTAACAACAAAGCATAAGGACTAGCATTACACAATCGTGGATTCTTATTTGCCGGGGTGGATAACAACTTTTTTCCCCCAGAAAACATCTAAATTTAGCTAAGTGTTGGTACATCTTTTCTTTCCCTTCCTTGTAAGCTCAAAACTATGTCCCCTCCCTAACTTGCAGAAGATTCCAGATTTAGTTTCCAGCATTTGTGCTGAACTCCTGCTCATGGGAGATTCCTACACCTACTGATAATTGTAGCTTTAACTTGCGGGCCAAAGCATTCAATGTAAAAATCTAATTTAGCGTTGCATCCATCTGGGAGTACAGTATACATGCAGGCTTTGGAGTATTTTTTTTACATATTGAAGATTTGGTGTGATCTGTAGCTATATATTGTTTCATGATATATTGAGTTAACAGTGGCTGTGTTTTGTTTCTGAAGTAGCCAAAAAAAATAATAAAAAAAATAAAGGTCCCACAGAGTTGTATATTTTGTGTGAGTTTAGTGGGGCGAAAGGATAATTCTCAAGCCAGAACAGACTCTTCGGCTTTGTTGAGTGTGTGGCTGGATGGATTCACAATATTGTAGGGCAGAGGTGTCAAACTGCCGGCCTGCAGGCCGGTTGCATCATACGGAGGCTGTGCCCATCCCAGCTCCAGCAATGCAAAAAAAGTTGTGATACGTTGCGACATGTCACGTGATGCGGCGAGTTTGTCATCTGTGTTGTAGGAGGTCGGTGGGCCCCTTCCAATTTTGTGAATGGGTGTTGGTTGAAGTGCTGGACTGTTGGTTTTCTTCAAAAAGGTGAGTTCCATAATAGGTTGTTGTTTTGTCCTGACAAACTCTTGATGTTGATCTGGTAGAGATCACACTGATGTTTTAACTTTTGCTTGTTGTAAAAGATGCTGAATAAATGGCTTACAAGTTTCTTGGAGATAAACTGTCTTGGGGAGCAGGAAAGCAGCTTTAGAATATTCTACGTATCCCAGCCCACTCAGCAAAATTCTCTGATGAGTATCCCGTATATTCTTTTGGCTGGCTCTTGCAGAGAGACAGAAATCTTGTCTCGCCAATCCCTACCTGAAATCTGACACTGGATAGAGAAGCACTCTGTTCCTTCTGCAAGGAAACCTCCTCACTGTTTTTAATGTACCTACAGCTGGAATGCTGCCATTACTTGAGTTTCTGTCAGGGTCTCAGCTCTGGAAAATTTCAAACGGTTCCTTCCTTAGGAAGCAGGATCCTTGTAGATGCTCACACAGGCTGCCATTGTAAAAGGTGCTCTGGCATACTGAGCAAAACGATTAATGCAGATTAATGAAGCCTATGCAGAATTTGGAGGGCCAGGGATTTTCGTATTGGCACTTAACAGCTCCCCCCCCCTTTCAGTGGTTCCATTAAACTTGGAGGTGGTCCTACTTAGCAGAGTGAATGGAAGGCAAAAGTGTCTTTATACAATTTTAAAGTTGTTTTAAGGTAGATAATAATAATAATAATAATAATAATAATAATAATAATAATAATAATAATAATATAAAGTTGGAAGGGACCTTGGACGTCATCTAGTCCAACCTGCTCAGGCAGGAAACCCTATACCATTTCAGGCAAAGCAATATACATCTAAAGAGAGGGATCATTTGCTACAGAATATGAAAATTTCACTATAGTTATTTCCCGGAGGATGGTAATTGATTTCAAAAAACGAGAGGTGATGAGGTAGGAGGTGGCTTTGTTTATTCTATAGGTGCCATATGTTCAGAGGTATTCTTGCCTTCATACCTTCGTATGGGGTGAGTCCTGATACTGGAAGCAGTTTTAGATCCACCACACAGTAGACTCAAGTTAAGCCGGAAGTAGTAACCAAAAAAAAAGAGTTCAGTTCTGGCTTTCAACATCATGCTGGGCCCCAAAGTGGCCCCTTCTGCTGAACGCACAGAGTCTCTTCCCTTTGTTTTGCCACGTGAAACCCCATTTTTCTGTCCCATCTTTTTGATTTTCAATTCCCAGTGCCTCAGCAAGGAGAGGCCAAGTCTTCATCCAGACACTGAAAAATCACCCAGTTGGGATCTGGACCAATTCCGCCAATCTGCAACTTTGGACCGCCATGCCCATAACCTTTGCCAGGGACAATGGGAATTGGGGTTCAAGGCCCTTGGAGGATGGCCATTTGGAGCAGGCTCTTCAAGTCTGTAGACCTTCCAGCTGTTTCTTTCAGCCACATCTTCCACAAAATACTGAGTCTCTGAGTCAAATGTTCCAGTGTCTCCACTCTAATTAGGCTTGTCTTACCTCACTCCCTTGCCTTGTTCTGGTTCACTGACTTCAGTGACCCTACTGGAGATATCTATGTATGATTCAGAATTATGTAAACCCTAGCATTTTAGGTTGATTCACTGAAACCTCGATGAACCTCATGTGTGATGACCAAAGGGACTTTGCTCACTACTGAGTTGAGGAGTTCTCCCTTGGCGCTTGAATGGGCAGAAAATTATACCAGTGTGAAATTGACTATCCCCATTGCCAGTCTTTGATCTCCACTTATCACTTCTCTTCCATTTGCTGGCAATCACTGGGGGTTCCCCAAGGTAAGGAGGAAACAGATACTAAGGGATTTCATAGGCTGCCCCTGAAGGGTAGGAAATACTACTTCGGCTTATAGGCTAGGTCAGGACCATGCAATGGAGGTGTCAAAAAAATGCCATGAGACTTAAACTTTGCTTCTCGGTATAAGTGACATGCTCCACTTAAAAGAGGTGTGTGTGTGTGTGTGGCGGGGTTGTGTTGCTGTGACCAACATCTTAATTTTTTTGCCCTCACCCCCCTGACCTTGGATTGGGAACGAGGAAGGCAACGTCATGGGGCACATCAAAGAAAAGGTTGTCTTTGTGGCTCAGTTACCTCCCCATATACCTTCCTTTTATGTCTTTTCCCTGAGTTTGATTTAGCAATTGAAACAAAACTCCACTAAAATCAGTGGAATTAGGTTGCTTGTGCTTTTGCCTTGCTTTTCGGGTAACTAGAAATCGAACAGCTTTTCTCTTGACTAATCGGATCACCAGAGAAGTATATAGCCATGCAAAAGTGGGGATCCAGAATTTAGCATAGAGTTTCAAATTTAGACCAGGAAGTCAGCAGCCTCACATCAGTGTAAATCAATCCTGCAGGAGGATTAATCCAGGAGGTTACTGTTGTCAGGACATAATTGTTTTTCAGGGTCCAGCAGCAAGCACTTGGAGAGCAAGAGATGGGGCTGCAATAGTGATGCTAGAAGACAGAGGAGGAGACTTTGTGCATTTAGTACAAGTGTTAACTTTGGGGGCCAGAAAAGGATTAGAAGCTCGGGGGGGGGGGAAGAAGCTGTGCAGAAGCCTTGATATAATATGAAGGCTGGGGAAGGAGACTGCGGTTGCGTGGCAGAGAGGCCAAAGCTCTGATCTCTCCACCCCTTTTTCCTTCCCTCATGGCTTCAGCTCAAGGCTTTGGCTCCAGCAATGTTTTTTTTTTTTGATTCTCTGGAAAGTGGGAATGAAAAACTGCAGGAAATGAACACAAGGGTGTGTGTGTGGGGGGGGGGGGGTTGACCCTGTTCCCGTATTTACAAGACTATAGAGGGCTGCAGAGGAAACTAGCTGGAGAGGTTACTGTACCATAATTGCAAGAGACACATGGAAGAAACTAGGACTTTATTGGAGTTACATATTCTTTCAAATCAACTGTCTCCAAATAAATGCCTTCTAGATGTCTTAGATCAGAGGTCCCCAACCTTTTGGGCACCAGG